>NC_064926.1:506064540-506719171 GCF_023897955.1 Schistocerca gregaria | reverse complement strand
TCCGTACTTCATCAGTGTTTGCTTCAGTAGATTAATTTAAAGGCCTCAGAATCATCAAATGAATATGGTACGCAAAATAAACGAGCTTAAGAAAAAATAAGTGGCACTCAACAGTAAGACTACGGATCTAAAGACTGTTCAGAACATGCAGATTCGTGTCACAATAAAGTTTCAACTTGATCAGAGCAATAATTTGGACAAAATAGGCGTTTCTACGAAACATTGATGGTGCTGAATATTAGACGCAGGAAGATGAAAGTTCGTCTGTAGTCTCAGTATTATGTAAAAATACTAAATATGTGACACCAATAAGCAGCTTTTATTAGCTTTCAAGTTATTTTTAAAAAACCAAATTTGAAACGAAACCATCTTTCTTCATGATAAATTAAGTATGGGAGAAAGGGGCTAGTTGGCATATAGGGTAAGTTGGCACACTGCTTCTCGTCCCTACCGTTACAGGGACTGAGCCCCAGAATCGCAACAGTCAAGCTCACAAACTACGTTGTACCTTCCATTGTAGTTTCAGCCTGATGGGAACTCCCAGAGAGGAAGGACTTCATGTTCCTTGTCTTTCGGACGGGTGAGTGTTTTTTCTTTTTTCCCTCTAAGTTATGTTATTCCCCGAAGCTCTAGAAGATGTCTGGAAATTTTAATCAGCTGGTGATGGGTAGAGGAGATAATATAATTGTATTCAAGTACTAAACTGATTCGTAAGACGTTCTGTGTAGCAGTGAGGCATCCATCTCGCCTGAAATGTGGTGTTGGAGCAACTTGGCATCTTGGCTCAGGGGCATGTTGGCATAGACCACGTGGTATATGCCAACTTACCCCTCACTCACATTTTTTTCATATATGTGTTTGCTGACGTCTTCCAACTGCTTTCTGATACATTTTGTTGAAAGTTTGTCGTGAGGAAATACAAGAGAAAGACGAAACGAGCAAAGCAAACTGCTCAGAACATAAAGAATGCCACACGCGCTCACATTATCGACAAAAGAAGCCTAGCCGCAACTGCAGAAGGATTCTCACTCGCTGTACGGAGCTTAGCTTGATATTGCCAAAGAGCGAGAGAATGTGATGCTCCCACTGATAAAGTCCCTGATGTTCTAAGTGGATATAAAACAGCTAGCAAGTTGTGTATTAGCCAAGTGACATAACTTTAAAGAAAATGGTTATGTAAGCATTTCTGGGCCTATTAAACACCAAGGGTGATCAAAAAGTCAGTATAAATTTGAAAACTGAATAAATCACAGAATAATGTACACTCCTGGAAATGGAAAAAAGAACACATTGACACTGGTGTATCAGACCCACCATACTTGCTC
Organism: Schistocerca gregaria; assembly: GCF_023897955.1. Lineage (NCBI taxonomy): Eukaryota > Metazoa > Arthropoda > Insecta > Orthoptera > Acrididae > Schistocerca > Schistocerca gregaria. The sequence continues at coordinate 506,717,846 of NC_064926.1, read as the reverse complement.
CAGACAGTGCGAGAGGGCTGTACAAGCAATGATCACACGCACGGCACAGCGGGCACACCAGGAACCGCGGTGTTGGCCGTCGAATGGCGCTACCTGCGCAGCATTTGTGCACCGCCGCCGTCAGTGTCAGCCAGTTTGCCGTGGCATACGGAGCTCCATCGCAGTCTTTAACACTGGTAGCATGCCGCGACAGCGTGGACGTGAACCGTATGTGCAGTTGACGGACTTTGTGCGAGGGCGTATAGTGGGCATGCGGGAGGCCGGGTGGACGTACCACCAAATTGCTCAACAAGTGGGGCGTGAGGTCTCCACAGTACATCGATGTTGTCGCCAGTGGTCGGCGGAAGGTGCACGTGCCCGTCGACCTGCGACCGGACCGCAGCGACGCACGGATGCACGCCAAGACCGTAGGATCCTACGCAGTGCCGTAGAGGACCGCACCGCCACTTCCCAGCAAATTAGGGACACTGTTGCTCCTGGGGTATCAGCGAGGACCATTCGCAACCGTCTCCATGAAGCTGGGCTACGGTCCCGCACACCGTTAGGCCGTCTTCCGCTCATGCCCCAACATCGTGCAGCCCGCCTCCAGTGGTGTCGCGACAGGCGTGAATGGAGGGACGAATGGAGACGTGTCGTCTTCAGCGATGAGAGTCGCTTCTGCCTTGGTGCCAATGATGGTCGTATGCGTATTTGGCGCCGTGCAGGTGAGCGCCACAATCAGGACTGCATACAACCAAGGCACACAGGCATCATGGTGTGGAGAGCGATCTCCTACACTGGCCGTACACCTCTGGTGATCGTCGAGGGGACACTGAATAGTGCACGGTACATCCAAACCGTCATCGAACCCATCGTTCTACCATTCCTAGACCAGCACGGGAACTTGCTGTTCCAACAGGACAATGCACGTCCGCATGTATCCTGTGCCACCCAACGTGCTCTAGAAGGTGTAAGTCAACTACCCTGGCCAGCAAGATCTCCGTATCTGTTTCCCATTGAGCATGTTTGGGACTGGATGAAGCGTCGTCTCACGCGGTCTGCACGTCCAGCACGAACTCTGGTCCAACTGAGGCGCCAGGTGGAAATGACATGGCAAGCCGTTCCACAGGACTACATCCAGCATCTCTAAGATCGTCTCCATGGGAGAATAGCAGCCTGCATTGCTGCGAAAAGTGGATATACACTGTACTAGTGCCGACATTGTGCATGCTCTGTTGCCTGTGTCTATGTGCCTGTGGTTCTGTCAGTGTGATCATGTGATGTATCTGACCCCAGGAATGTGTCAATAAAGTTTCCCCTTCCTGGGACAATGAATTCACGGTGTTCTTATTTCTATTTCCAGGAGTGCAGATAGAGAGGTACAAATTGAAACACATTCTTCGAATGACATGAGGTTTTATTAGAACCAAAAAAAATACAACAGTTCACAAAATGTCCGACAGATGGCACTTTATCTGATCAGAATAGCAATAATTAGCATAACAAAGTAAGACAAAGCAAAGATGATATTCTTTACAGGAAATGCTCAATATGTCCACCATCATTCAATAATATCTGTAGACGAGGAATAATGTTGTGAACAGCACTGTAAAGTATGTCTGGAGTTATGGTGAGGCATTGGCGTCGGATGTTGTCTTTCAGAATCCCTAGAGACGTCGGTCGATCACGTTACACTTGAGACTTCAGGTAACCCCAAAGCTAATAATAGCACGGACTGAGGTCTGGGGACCTGGGAGGCCAAGCATGACGACAGTGGCGGCTGAGCACACGATCATCACCAAACGACGCGCGCAAGGGATCTGTCACGCGTCTACCAATATGGGGTGGAGATCCATCCTGCATTTTGGTTCTAATAAAACCCCATGTCATTCCAAGCATGTTTGTCAATTTTTACCTCTCTATCTACTTTATTCCGTTGTTTATTAAGTTTTCAAATTTATACTGACTTTTTGATCACCCGGTATCTAGCTGCTGCTCATGCCTGTCGTGCCTCATTGTAGCTCCCTTCCGTCTCTCAAGCCAGCACAATGCATGTTACACTATACGAGTAGATCACTTACGTGGTTTCTTTGTATTGCTCCTAAATATTCAAGAAGATTTGACGTGGTCAAGATGTTAACAGTAGTTTCGTAATCGAACTACGTCAGGTACTTTTCCTTTATTGCAGGCTTTAGCTCATATTTACTTGCAGATGAATGGAAATTTGGTCCAAATCTGCCTGCAGTTCCTTCGAACGTGGGACAAGGAAAAACAATAGGTTGCAACGTAGCTATTGTTTTAGAATATAGCAAGTACTATCTGTAGATTTAGTGAAGTTACCCTTTACAATCATGATCCAAGAATCAACTTTGTAATGCAATCTGATTTTGACAATAGAAAAATGAATAATTAGCGCACACTATAAATGGCACAACTAGTAATTGAGATATATACCCTCTATAAGTGAACATCAGATACTGTGAAAGTCACTCGTAAAATCCGATTAAAACTATAGAATGCGCAAGTGATCCACTTATAGCTGACATACTGTACTGTGAGATCGTTGCCCTTTATTACAATCATCACGCTTTGATGTGAAAGTGACTAACTGTTGATAAAACGTGTGTATGTTATTTAAATAATTATGTAACTCGAAAACTGAATTTGTACGAAATATTTCGAAATGCTGAGGAGGACAGTACCATGCACTGAGTAACTTATTTCGTGGAGACATAAATCCAAATACACTACAGAAAAATTAGTTACTGCAAATCTGCATTCGGGAACGAGCCTCAGGTACCTTTACACCTGAAATTCATAGATGCAGACAACGTGACATTTGTCACTATTTATTTGGGAAAACTATAGAAGAACTGAGTTATTGCATTATCTGGACTGTTTGTAACCACTGAATAGGCTACAGACGTGCACAAGAGGGCGTCAGACAAGGAATGCACCATAAATATATTTAAACATCCAGTAAATGTCGCAAAAAGCAGAAATGCCTATAACAAAGTCAAATAGATTATCCGTTTTGCCTTCAAATAAAAACAACAGTGGAACAAAGACACGTGCTATGGGTAATACACGTTACACAAAGTCGAAATCCTAGCAGTCACAATTATTCAAGTTTTGTGGACACTATTTCCACCAAAGCAGATATATAACAGTGTAAATTGCAGGAGAGAATGACGAAATTAAATGGATTATCTCTCGGACTATATAAATAACAGTCTAAACTGCAGCAGAAAATGACGAAATTAAATGGATAATACTTCGGACTGAATGATTGCAGTACTGTTCTGTAACTATCGTCCAACTCAGGCAAAGCACAAAGACATTGGCCCATGTAATACTTCACGCCTAAATAGCAGTTTACCTTCCTAATTCACGACAAGTTCAGCCCCCGAAATGATTTAAAATAAACCATTTGATTAGAGAATCACATCAATGAAGTGATTCGAAACCTCGTATATTAGTAACCACTGCAAATAACTGAAAAGATCTCGCTAAATCTTCGAACAGCTGCCTCCGTCTCTGAACAGCTACAGCTCAACGCTCTACGACGCAGGACAGTTACTCGAAAGCGTGATACAAACTCACCCTCCAGCTCTCCTGCTTGCCGGAAACATGAGGAACTCACCAAAGGTAAGCATGCTACTTCAGTCTCTCAGAGAGACAACGATCTTAGAGTCTACACTGCTTGTCGATACTTGATTGGTGTACAAGTCCTCAGCGTTTTTGAGGAGGAGGAAACCAGTGTTTAACGTCCCGTCGACAACGTGGTCATTAGATACGGAGCACAATTACGTATTAGGGAAGGACAGGGTAGGAAATCGGCTGTGCCCTTTCCAAGGAACGATCACGGCATTTGCCTGAAGCGTTTTAGGGAAATCACGCAAAACCTAAATCAGGATGGCCGGGCGCGGGTTTGAACCTTCGTCCAGTGTGCTAAGCAAAGCACCACCTCGTTCGGTCTCAGCGGTTTTGTTTGTAAGTTAGTAGTCCGGTTGCTGTTGGTTTCTTTATCGATTGTCATTTTTATTTGTCGTTCACTGTTTCTATTTGACATTACATATTGTCATTCTGTCATTTGGAGTTGGTGAGTGGAGTTGTCGACGATAGAAACTGGGGTGCTATGTATAGAAAACAGAACATTTCCGAAATATTCCGCCGGCCAGAGTGGCCGCACGGTTCTAAGCGCATCAGTTTGGAACTGCGAGACCGCTACGGTCGCAGGTTCAAATCCTGCCTCGGGTATGGATGTGTGTGATGTGCTTAGGTCAGTTAGGTTTAAGTAGTTCTAAGTTCTATGGGAGTGATGACCTCAGATGTTTTGAACCGACATATTCTTCTGTTTGAGTTCAGAAGAATTGTGGGAGCAACTGAGGTAGAAACGTTTGCGCCGTGTATGGGGATAATGCCATTGGAAAGAACACTTCAAGAGAATGGTTTTCTCGTTTTACGAAGGATCGCTTTGACATTATTCACTCTTCGCGTTCAGGAAGACCTTCGTACTCTGATGATGATCGTTTAAAAGCGTTTACCCACAATGATCCACATGTACTGTACATGTACTGGAGTACTGGCAGATGAGATGAGCTAGGATCATTCCAGCACTGTGCGACAATTTCATGCAATAGGGAAGGTTCCAAAACCGAGTATATGGGTACTGTTTGCTATTAAGTAACAGCGGGTGACCACGCGTGCATCTCTCTGCTTGCTCGTCATCAACTTGCTGGTGAACAACAGCGATCATTCCTTTTCTGTGTCGTTACTGTGACGAGCAATGGTGTCTCTATGTTCACATAAGGGAAAGAAAGGAATGGTTGAGCCTAAAGCAGCAACTCCCAATAGAGAGACCTGTGCCCATCCACAGATGAAAATGTTATACATCTGGTAGAACAGCGACGGTGTGGTGCTAAGGCGCTGCAGTCGTGGACTGCGCGGCTGGTCCCGTCGGAGGTTCGAGTCCCCCCTCGGGCACGGGTGTGTGTGTGTGTGTGTGTGTGTGTGTGTGTGTGTGTGTGTGTGTGTGTGTTTGTGTGTGTGTGTGTTTGTCCTTAGGATAATTTAGGTTATGTAGCGTGTAAGCTTAGGGACAGATGACCTTAGCAGTTAAGTCCCATAAGATTTCACACACATTGGGACATTGGACGGTGTGGTTCACTACGAATTCATTCCTCGTTGTTTAACTATTGTAAGTGTACTGTCATATCGCTGGTTTAGTTATGGAGTATCTTTGCGGGCAGCCGCGTCTGTAGATAGTCGAGTACGGGACACGGAACTGATATGTTGTGTAGTGTGTAGCTCTGCATGTGAGAGGCATTGTTAGTATGGCACTATTACAGTAAAATGATGAAATATGGAAGTGATGTAGTGATGTAGCGGAAAGTGCGTCAAGAAGTAATTAAAAATGAGCAGTGCCGTCAATAACGTATTTATTTATCCTCTCGTTGCGTGTCGCACAGCATCAATCATCCGCGCCCTGTTCGGTCTCTCAGAATGAACTGATGTGAATCAGTAGAAATTAGTTACCATAAAAGAGTGCAGTCAAGTGGCAGTGTCTTGTAGCGAGCGTGAGGGCGTGCGTTCGATCATCGCGTTCCGCATCATCAACAATCAGCCGGTTACGCGCAAGCTCGTACAAGGGCGAACTGAGAACTGAAAAATTAACGTTACGAACAGTGTTATATCATTACTAGTGACAAGGAGAACTATTACCAGGTATTGTATGTGTGACGAGAGTAAGAGCTTTCGTTCGATCACTCGGCTTCCGCATCATCAACAATCACCCGCGTCGTGCCGGTTACGCGTACGCTCGTCCGAATGATATTTTGGACTGTTAATCATCAAGGTTGTTAATTGGGATAAACATTTACGATTTAGATTATCAGGTACGTGATGTGGACACGGCGCACGGTCAAGAAACGGCCACGAAACGAGAAGTCGGTTTAAAGTACCCCACCCATTCGTACTCCCGGGCGTGCTACATTATCACTGCTGACATTAACTCTTAACAGTTGAGACGTCTTGCAGACGCAATCCGAGAACAACGATCGGGAAGATTGCATGAAGAAATGCTATTCTACAATAACGCCCGACCGCATTCTGCTAGATAGACAAAAGACACTACACTTGAGTTGGGTTGCGAAGTTATTCCGCACCCACCTTATTCATCTAATCTTGCGCCTTCAGTTTTTTTTTTCACTTTTTCCGATCTCTAACGTACAATCTTCGAGGAACTTCCTTTCCGAATGAAAAAGGGCTCCTAGGACGGCTCGACGCAAGAAAAGAATCCTTCATATGTGGCGTATCTCCTCATTCAGTTTTCGGTTCTGTTCTTAAACACCATGTAACGCCAGAAATGCATATCCTCCTATTTCCATCTATTGTACTATGAATTTTTTCCTTATTTTGCTACCTGAAGATATGACCATTTCTGTGTCTTTATATATTGTAATTACTATATATATATATCGATGTATAATTGTTTTGTTTTGTAAATATTATTTGTATCTGGGTCTTTCCTAGGGAAAACTACTCTATCGAACAAATACATCGATAGGTCGTGTGGAGAACCGAAGTGTTTAGGATGTTTGGTAGTGTGAACTCGGTCGCGTGGAGCGCGGGCAGAGAGGGTCTGGCTGGAGTAGGGCGGTGGAGCAGGTGTGTTGTGTGACGCTCCCACGAGTTGCCGCGCTTGCGAGGTTTGGCAGCATGTAATTGCGCTCGACTTGCTATAGTAGTTTCTGCCACGGTGTCGCAGGCGGGAAGCATTAGCTGGCGCACAAAAAGAGCCTGTTTCGCCTGGTGACCGTGTCGAGATGAAGGCGCGCCAACATCCAGTGGCGACGACCGACAATGAGTGACTGTCGCCACATCCTCGATCGAGGTCTTCAAACCTTCAATCAACCAACAAGGAAGACTGGTAGCACGTAAAGCTTTAGAACTGTATGGCAGACCTCAACTTTTCAAACTTTTAAATTTGCCCCACAAAATTACAGCAACATAGCATGAACCTTTGTTGCTCATTGTCCCAATTGCATTACCAAGCAGGGTCCCTTCCTTTTCCGGAATGAACCCGAGTGTCGTTGAAATTCAAACGCCAGCATTAAAATAATATCATTGCATTTCACTGCTTTAATTTCAAAGTTCAGTTAAAGAATTCATAGCGTGCTACAATATTTAGATTACACAAGCAGAAATTAAGAGAGCGAGATTTGTTACCGTATTTTAGCTTACCTGTGACTGTAGCTCAGCTTGGTACGTACTAAATTTTACTATTGTTAATTGTTCAGAATCATTTAATTCAAACTCAAAATTAAATCTCCTATTTTTAAATTGCGTACATTCAAGTAGCTTTTGAAATGATTGTTGAGGTAGCCCAAGACTAACCTCATTTTATTGAATTTCGTAGTGCTTCAGAAATAAAGTTCACTATTAATTTCAGACACTAAATTAAATTTCAATTTTCCGGTTTTATTAATTCTTTTGCTAAATTAAGTCAGAGTTTAGGGAAATTTATTGATTCTGACAAACATTCAGTTTTCACACAACACGTGTCAACCTTCAGTTGCCACGCTTTTAGTGCTAATTATAAGTGCATTAATCTTTCATTTTCAGTTATTATTGTAGTTGTCCGTGGGACTGACGACCGTAATTTTCCACAAATCTCAAATATCTCATTAACACCAGTTAATTGTTAACATAACGACCGCACATTTACTTTCATTATTAACTTTACCCTTTTTCAAAATTAATTTCCACCAGTTTCATTTGTGTTTTTCGTTTCATTTAGATGTAACCCTTTCCCCTCTTTACCGACAGATTAACGTTTCCCAAATTTCCATTAGGTTGTTGTTGTTGTGGTCTTCAGTCCTGAGACTGGTTTGATACAGCTCTCCATGCTAAAATATCCTGTGCAAGCTCCTTCATCTCCCAGTACCTACTGCAACCTACATCCTTTTGAATCTGCTAAGTGTAGTCATTTCTTGGTCTCCCTCTACGATTTTTACCCTCCAAGCTGCACTCCAACGCTAAATTTATGATCCCTCGATAACTCAGAACATGCCCTACCAACCGGTCGCTTCTTCTTGTCAAGTTGTGCCACAACTCCTCTTCTCCCCTATTCTATTCAATACCTCCTCATTAGTTATGTGATCTACCCACCTAATCTTAAACATTCTTCTGTAGCACCACATCTCGAAAGCTTCTATTCTCTTCTTGTTCCAACTATTTATCGTCCATGTGAAACGTCCCCTTTGAACAATTGTACATGACTGTGCTTAAACTGACACACAATATTTTTAGAGCAACGCAATCTGACTTTCAAAAATCCCTACGAAAGAATGGTCCGGACTAACATTAACGTATACCTTTCACAAATCACTTACCTCACCAAAAATGTTCGTTACTCGAACTACTGCAATACAGCGAGCGCCACTACTGCCAGTTAAATAAAAGATTCAAACTACTGCACTAACTACTGATAGGCATAGTAATCAAATGAAAGATTTTGATAGAGAACAAACAATGTATTTACCTTAATAGTCATAATAAATATAGCAGTTCATGACATCCAGTCTTACAAGTTTCAAAACCCCGCCATTTCTCTCCCCACATCCACCACTGCTGGCGGCTCACCTCCAACTGCGCGACGCTATGCGCTGTTAACAGCCAACAGCCCAACACTACAATAGAGAATATTACAACAATGCCACCCAGCCACAGGCTGCCAACAGCACAGCCAGTGATTTTCATACAGAGGTGGCGTTACCAATAAAAAAACCTAAACAGCCTACTTACACATGTTTCACGTCCATAGATGGCTACACTCCATACAAATACTTTCAGAAACGAGTTCCTGACGCTTATATCTATACTCGATGTTAACAAATTTCTCTTCTTCAGAAATGTTTTTCTTGTCATTGCCATTCTACATTTTATATCTTCTCTACTTCGACCATCATCAGTTATTTTGCTCCCCAAATAGCAAAACTCATTTACTACTTTAAGTGTCTCATTTCCTAATCTAATTCCGGCAGCATCATCCGACTTAAATCGACTATATTCCATAAGCCTCGTTTTACTTTTGTTGATGTTCTTCTTATATCCTCTCAAGACACTGTCCATTCCGTTCAAATGCTCTTCCAAGTCCTTTGCTGTCTCTGACAGAATTACAATGTCATCGGCGAACCTCAAAGTTTTTATTTCTTCACCCTGGATCTTAATACCTACGCCAAATTTTTCTTTTGTTTCCTCTACTGCTTGATCAATATACAGATTGAATAACATCGGGGAGAGGCTGCAACCCTGTCTCACCCCCGTCCCAACCACTGCTTCCCTTTGATGTCCCTCGACTCTTATAACTGCCATCTGGTTTCTGTACAAATTGTAAATAGCCTTTCGCTCCCTGTATTTTATCCCTGCCACCTTCAGAATTTGAAAGAGAGTATTCCAGTCAACATTGTCAAAAGCTTTCTCTAAGTCTACAAATGGTAGAAACGTAGGTTTGCCTGTCCTCAATCTTTCTTCTAAGATAAGTCGTAAGGTCAGTATTGCCTCACGTGTTCCAACATTTCTACGGAATCCAAACTGATCTTCCCCGAGGTCGACTTCTACCAGTTTTTCCATTCGTCTGTAAATAATCCGTGTTAATATTTTGCAGCTGTGGCTTATTAAATTGATAGTTCGATAATTTTCACATCTGTCAACACCTGCTTTCTTTGGGATTGGAATTATTATATTCTTCTCGAAGTCTGAGGGCATTTCACCTGTCTCGTACATCTTGCTCACCAGATGGTAGAGTTTTGTCAGGTACACGTGGTACAATTTTTCACTGTCATTGAGGTCGATAAGGGGGCAGGTTACAACCTTTGTCGTAAGGCCTGCTACAAAACGCAAATCTGAACGAAAAACACACAGAGACACGTACAGCACACACACACACACACACACACACACACGAGCACACGTTACGACATGAGGACAAACGGAACCCCGTCTCTGGCGCACCAGGGTGTGGCCGCATCTGCCCGAGGGCAGGGAGAAAGCTGTGCGCGAGGTACTCGTTTGTCGGATTGCAGCCTCGAGATACCCGTGGCCCTACCCAGCCGGCGCTCGCACTCCCAGCTCCACACAATGCGCGGTCGCCCACCTGTCGTGCCCGGGGCGGCCCTTCCGTCTCCGTGGCAACCACGGGTCACCGAACGGCCGCTGCCGACCGGTCACGCTTTCCTGTTCGCAACTCGGAGCACCAGAAGCCGCGAGGGTGAAAGTCGAGTGCCGAGAGACGACCGATGTGTCACGTACCGAGTGACATTCGTAGAGGTCTGGTGAAAGGTCTCAGTTGGATTCCTTTCACGGTAATTTCTTAAATCTGTAGTCATTTACGGCATAAATTCCTCTTCTAAATTTACTGTGGTGTATCTGACTATCTGGGAGGAGACTGAGCAGAGAAGCGTGTTACTTTTACACATAATCAAGAACGATCTGTCACACTACTACACTTTAAAACACAGTTTATATGTAATTCATATCACACAGTCTCATACAGAGCCTACATCCGTTTTCTTTTATATACTGTATATGATAAGATACTGTCATCGCCCTTCCCTTCTGTGTGAGAGGATGAATGAGCAAATGTATTTCTAGTTGCAAGCTTGATGGTAGCAGACAAGCCTGTCTGCTAGAGAACAGTAGGACCAACGTCGGAACAGGTAGCTACGCTTTCTAAAAGCAGAGAGGTTTCTATTCTTAGTATGGTCCTGTCTGTCCCTTGTCATGTTGGTATAGGAAGCTGCCTCTCTGACCACTTCCGTTTGTATCTGTTGAGCACCCTCGGTAGGGGCCCAGGTCAGTCTGTCCGTGGCGAGCGTCTGAAGTGGTAAGATCTCCGGCTAAGCGCGTGTCTGCTACGTCCGTAGGACAATAGATTTAATCACCTTTATTTCATATTTCAGGTTTAGCTCTAAAATATCCAATGTCATCTTAAATTGCTACGCAGAGTAATTCGAGTGTGAAGTTCAGAATATCTTCCAGTAGTTGCTTTGTCACTACTTTGTGAGTAAAGTGGAACCACATGTTGATCAGCAACTCTAAGATAATCAGTCTTAAATGCAAATGTACCTGAGATTATAACGTCTCGTCTTGACAATATTTTTCAATATAGCAACTTTTCTTTATGTTCAACCCACGTGGGGTGTACTTTGTGACACCAGTACCACGTGCTTATACAATTGTTTGACCCGTCAGGCTAATAGTAAGACGATAGTAACCAGTTCGAAGTTTTTCTTTTGTAAATTGCGTTTTCATGTAATTTATTTTAATTATCAAAATTATTGTGGAGTACACTCTTTGTGTAAACCAAGTTGACCATGTGAAGCATGTGGTGTAAGCATCAAAGTAGCCCTCAGCTATTCTTTTCGGGAAGATTTCACAGAGAGTTAGTATGAATTTAGTATACCAGTGTGTGGTAATTACATGACGGACAGGATTGCGCTACGAACGTAACTTCTTTGCTTGAAAATGGAATTGGTTGGTTGTAGTTAATTTCCTCTTGCAAATGTTTCAACGTTCTTCGTGTGTTATTTTATGAATGCAGTGTTGTATGTAGTCTCCCAATCTTTGCTCCCTATGATGTGTTCCATAAGATAACAAACTCACATTTACACAATCTTAAATAAGGCACCAGTTTAGTTATGATATGCTGAAATTTTAACGGAACAACGATAAATGTCCAAATATAAACTGATTTATTTCTTTTTATTTAGATTCTCTTTTTTATATATGTATCACCGGTTATCGTAAGATGAGTACTAAAAGATTATAATTAATGTTAGTCTGGTTGGGAATTTCGTAAGCTAGACTTGATACCTGGTGAAACAGTTGTGCAGTAATGCAAGGTTAACTTCCTCAGATAGCTAATAGCTTTTAACCCACTTTTATAGTCTTGAATATCAGCACCGCTTTCAGAACAAATTAATGCAACAAAATTACACTGGTTGTGGCGAAAACAGCTACTCCCCATCAAACTGATGAAGTTAGCACGCCGGATAGAATATTCGTTACCCACAGCAGACATCTCACTTTCACCGTGCAACATCAGCTCAGCAAGGAGGAGAGTCAACAAGATCTACAGGTATGTAAAGCTGTAAAACTACTGTAGGCTATTGTAAGTAAGACTAGATTACGGCAGTTTTCCTAGTAGCTTCGATCAGTTAAGATCATAAACTCGTGACCTGTACCCGCGATGTGTGACATACCTATCGATCGCTTTATTTGCATATGCAACAATGTGGATAAAATATTTTTTATATTATTGATTTATATTATTTGATTACTATTTTGACAGATTACTGTGTTGAATTTAGAATTCACTTTGAAACGTCCCCTCAGAAAAAGTAATGAATTACTGTGCTGGAAAACCGCTTACATTATTTGATTTTCAAACAGCTGAGCAAAACTGAACGTACTCAGACATTTCTCTCTTTACTTATTCTGGTCATCTTTAAACTGACACACAATATTTTTAGCGAAACGCAATTTCACTTTCAATAATCCCTACAAAAGAATGGCCCTGACTATCAACAACCTATACCTTTCATGAAGCACTTACCTCACAAAAATCTTCGTTACTCGAACTACTGCAATACAGTGAGCGCCAATACTGCCAGCTAATTAAAGATTCTAACTACTGAAGTCACTAACTACTGATAGGCATAGTTAGCAAATGAAAGAATTTGATAAAGAACATCAAATGTATTTATACATCAGTTCATGAGATCCAGTCTTACAAATTTACTGTCTCTGATGGACACACGTACAGATCATCCGCTCTCAAAACTCCGCCATCTCTCTCCCAACATCCACTACTGCTGGCGGCTCACCTCCAACTGCGCATCGCTGCGCGCTGTTAACAACCAACTGCCCAACACTACAACAGCGTATATTCCAGCAGTGCCAACCAGCCACAGACTGCACAAAGCACAGTCAGTGATTTTCATACGGAGCACTACGTGGCGTTACCAGCATAAAAACCTAAACAGCCTACTTACAATTTATGTAGTTTTTTCTACAAATATTATTGATACTTCATGATTTATTCGTATTTAATGTTTATTTTCTTCTTCTAGATACTGAATTAACCTGGAAACCAGAAGCGGTGACCAGGCTAGAAGGTGAGTGACGATATATAAAGGGCCACGCAACCTACTAAACATTGTTGTTCTACATAGTTATCATCCTGTCTGTCGCTTAAAAATAAACAGTATTTATGGTAAAATATGAAACCGTTCATGTTTAATCAGGTTTTATTCGAAAACTGTTGATTTGTGAAGTGAAACATGGAGATGTAGCTAAAATAACAAAAAAATTTCAGATTTGTCATGTTGTTGTGGTCTTCGTGACTCACAATGTTGTTTGTTGTGGTCTTCAGTACAGAGACTGGTTTGATGCAGCTCACCATGCTGCTCTATCCTGTGCAAGCTTCTTCATCTCCCAGTACCTACTGCAACCTACATCCTTCTGAATCTGTTTAGTGTATCCATCTCTTGGTCTCCCTCTACGATTTTCACCCTTCACGCTGCCCTCCAATACTAAATTGGGGATCCCTTGATGCCTCAGAATATGTCCTAACAACCGATCCCTTCTTCTAGTCAAGTTGTGCCACAAATTCCTCTTCTCTCCAATTCTAGTCAATACCTCATCATTAGTTATGTGATCTACACATCTAATCTTCAGCATTCTTCTGTAGCACCACATTTCGAAAGATTCTATTCTCTTCTTGTCTAAACTATATATCGTCCACGTTTCACTTCCATACATGGCTACACTCCATACAAATACTTTCAGAAACGACTTCCTGACACTTAAATCTCTTTTCGATATTAACAAATTTCTCTTCTTCAGAAACGCTTTCCTTGCCATAGCCAGTGTACATTTTATATCCTGTCTGCTTCGACCATTACAGTTATTTTGCTCCACAAATATCAAAACTCATTTACTACTTTAAGCGTCTCATTTCCTAATCTAATTCCCCCAGCATCGCCCGATTTAGTTGACTACATTCCATTATCCTGGTTTTGCTTTTGTTAATGTTCATCCTATATCCTCCTTTCAAGACACTGTCAATTCTATTCAGCTGCTCTTCCAGGTCCTTTGCTGTCTCTGACAGAATTACAATGTCATCGGCGAACCTCAACGTTTTAATTTCTTCTCCATGGATTTTAATTCGTACTCCGAATTTTTCTTTTGTTTCCTTTACTGCCTGCTCAATATACATATTGTCATATAGTGTGGGAAAACGCAATTTCGTCAAAAATAATGTAAAACTAAAAAATACCATGAAACAAAAACATATCAAACTGTTGCGTAGCAAAGTCAGCGCCGGCTCGCCAGTCGGGAACGACAGAGAAGAGAAGGCTGCGAGAAGAGGTAGCCAATCGCACGCTGACCGACCTCCCTCCAGGATGACAACGCGACAGCTGCGGCAGCTAAGTCAAGACGACATAAGCGCGGCGCCCGAATGGTGGCAGTCCGCTTCGACAGCAGCTTCAACGTCAGCCACTTCGTTAGCCGACGCACCGTAGCCTCTATCATTAGTGATTACATAGCACAGTTAGAGATCAGCAGTCACTGCAGTTCAGTTGGCAGACTTTTGTTACTGGCGGTCGCTAGGACCAGAAGTGTTGCTTGCGTTTGTCTATTTTGAAAAAGACTGATTGTTTCGTTTGTCGCCTTTGCTTGCGACGCATCTGTGTAATTGTGCTTGTGGATGATCATGTATAAACGACTACAAGAACTCTCAGGCCAAATTTAAGTATCTGTATTTGTCTTGTTGTAATAAAACTCATTAATTAATACGAGTTGTTTGATTGTTTGTCTTGCGAGTGGACCTTGGCAATGAACATCCTTGTAATATGGTAGCCCAAAGAGATCTCTTCATCAATCAGCGACTTCAGGTGGATATCACACACCCGTAGAGATTGTCTTGTGAGTATTCAGGTTTCCTAGATACGAAGCATGCGATGGATTCAAAAATCGAAATGTGGTGGGTCCTTGCCGTCTTAATAGGTAATTTGTACTGAGTTGTGTTTAGTCTTGCTAGTTTGTGCATAATTTCGGAGGTTTTGTCAATTGTCAATTTTATATGATGGTTGAAAGTCTGTTTTTCGTCTAGATACAGTATAGTCCTAGATAACGTGTGGCTTGCTTCCTCTGTATGCTTGTATTGTCTAATTTTAGAATTGGATGCCTCTGTAGTGTCCCTCTGAGCGGTAAATATGCAGTTTTGTTGGGAGCGATTTTTAATTTGTTTTCTTCGCACCAACTGTTAAATTTCTGAAGCAGTTGCGTGCCTTTTGTCTCTAGTGCTGCTCTCGAGTTGGCTGACACCACTATGAGCAGGTCATCTGCGTAAGCCACCACACCTCTTACCCTCTCGTCACTGTCCAGGGTGTTCAGCAAGGGCTCGATTGCGATATCATAGAATATTGGTCCGCAGTTCGGGTATGTGAAATCCAGCTGAAATGACTGATTCATGAAGAGATCTCTTTGAGCTGCCACATTACGGGGATGTTGATTGATAAAGTTCACCCATTATGCTCAACAGTATCAGACATTTTCTATGGTATTAAAATCACGTTATTTAGTTTGCCAACCGAGGTGCAGTAGGGTGCCTGACTGTTCATCAAACCTGGAATACATGTCTGCAGTTGTGTGAAGACGGCTGTTGTCATCTTAGTAGATATTCCCCTGTACACAGCAAATTCATCATGAACATATGCAGAGACAGGAACAACTGGCCTCTGGAAATGTTGAACTAAGCATCCTGGTTCACGTTCACGGCAACCTGAGTGAGCAATCCCAAGTCATCAAACAATAAATACGCCCAAAACATGAAAAATACTACACTCCCCTAAATAGCCACTTCAACGCTTCACTGTGACATCAGTGCACTAGTCGCCTTTCATTAGTTGTGAAAGAGGCCGAAAAGCGACTCGTCAGACTGCAGTACAGGCGGTCCATAAATTATATAAGATAATTTAAGACTTTAATATCTTTAAAACCGTACCAGATATTAACAAATGGTTTCCAATTTGTCATAAGATAAGTTATAAAGACTTGTTTCTTCATTCGTACGTATCAATGTGTGCACCCTTAGTGACACGGATAACGTCCAGTCGGAATTCCATTTCTCTTCAAAAATGGTTCTGAGCACTATGGGACTTAAGATCTATGGTCATCAGTCCGCTAGAACTTAGAACTACTTAAACTTAACTAACCTAAGGACATCACACAACACCCAGCCATCACGAGGCAGAGAAAATTCCTGACCCCGCCGGGAATCGAACCCGGCGTTTCTCTTCACGTACAATTCAAAATATGCACGGTGACATATTCAAATGCTTTGACAATGCATGCGTTCAAATCCTGTAGGTCTCTAACGTTAGTTCGGTACACCAGATCCTTTACAAAACCTCACAGGAAGAAGTCTGTTGTGGGGACCGTAGCGGCCATAAAATTGGATCATCTCGTGCAGTACACCTATCCGGAAACTTTCCATCTAGAAACTGACGGGCATTTAGGGAACAATGAGGTGCTGCCCCATCCTGCTAGAATATGATATCAGGTTGCAGCTGTGCCAATTGTTGCACAGCAAATCTTGCAACATGTCCACGTAAACACCACTGTTAACGGCAACCTCGATGAAAAGGAGAAGACGAATGGTGGAACTGTGCACCAGTTTGCACCAAACGTTGACTTTGGGTCTGTCTGAGTCCATTTCACTTGTAACATGAGGATGCTGTGAACTTCATACATGGTCGTTAGACGATTCAGTTTGCCGGATACACGAAACGTTGTCTCATCAGAGAAACAAATGTTTTCCAAGAAGCCACTGGTTGCGTCTGCCATGCCTCTGCAAACTGTTCCCCCAGAGGTTTGTCTGTAGGCTTCAGAGCCTTAAGCAGCTGCACCTTGTAGGGATATATCCGTAACCTGTTATGCAAGACATTGTGCACTGTTGATTGTCTCATTTCCGTCGTACGCAGCGATTTTGTGCAACACCCTGCCGTACGTTGTCCGCGTTGGCCTCTGAAATACTAGTAGATGGGCGACCCGCTCCCTTTTTATAAAGAACACTACCTGTTTCTATAAATGACTTATGCCAAGCCCGAATAGTTGGTCGGGACTGTGGTTGCCGAAAGTTTCGTTGCACTTGGGTATCGGACGACGTCTGTACGAACCAGTGCACACACTGAGCTTGCTCGTGTGGCGTCCACTTTTTATTAGGTTTTCATGTTAAATTCTGCTTCAAAACTGCGTCACCTGGAAGGTAAAACAAAATTTATTAGTTATCTTATCAGATGTCAGATTAATAATTAGTATATTTATTAAAATCTTAAGTTGCACCGTGCGTCATGGCACAGTGGTTAGCATATTCGAGTCACATTCGGGAGGACGACGGTTCAAACCCGCGTCCGGCCATCCGGATTTAGGTCTTCCGTGATTTGTCTAAATCACTTCAGGCAAGTACCGGGATGGTTCATGCCAAATGGCACTTCCCCATCCTCCGTAAGTCGGGTTTGTACTCCAATTCTAATGATCTCGTCGTCCTCCCCTCAAGCTGTAAAGATAATTGATGGACAACCTGCACATCGCTCACAATTTTCGCTCAAAGACTGGCTAACACGGATGTGCATTCACTGACAGCAGAAGTGGGAAACCGATTGTCATTTGACAAGGCGTTAAATCTGTGACTGATCGTGTCGTTTAGGATCTTCTTACGGCCACTGTCCTCAGGCCGTCTTACATGACTGAGAGTACTACACTGCTATTTGTAGACATACTGGACAGCCTGCGTTGATAAGCCAACAAATCAGACAACTTCGTTTACAGTGAGATCATGGCCACGTCTACACACGATAACTCCTTTCTGACACTCCGTCACTTATCCACACGTACGCACCTTACTGTGTTGATACGACAAAACCAACGGACACACATACACTACTTCATCAGCATGTTTTGCATCAGCGTTGGAGAGCTACATCGGTTACTGGAGTCGGGTCTACACTATCGACAGTGCTCCAAAGCGACCAGAGAGCTCATTGAAGGAATGGTTAACATTTGTTCTGGTTAGGCTATCGGTGTCAGTTTGTTGCACTACTCAAATAGTTTAACGGGCAGCTCGATAGCTCCCAAGATTCGACAGTGAGCCAGACCTGGATCGAAACCGCTCCGTGGATGGACATCATTTGGTCTGGTACACTAGCCAGCCTGTGTGTGGTTGTTAAGTGGTTTTCCACACATGTTTAGACAAATGCTGGTCTGGTCCCCAATCTCGAGTTCAGTAAATATAAGACAGTTAAAGTAGGGTAACATGCCTTCTCTCTCTTAGGTTATCTGACTATTGTGGAGTGTGCAGTAACCAAATGAAAACCAAAACAGTAGGAAATTATGGTATGCACTGGGAAAGAGAGAGAGAGATTTACACTAGTTTGTTTTCAGTTACCGTTTCGAACAGTGACCATCTTAACATAATTACAATGATCTACTGCGTTGTGCCTAAAAACCGAAAACTCTTTGCATTCATAGTGCGCCGTGCATCTGTTCTTCCGGTCTTACATTCTCTCTAGAAACAACATTTGTCTAAGACATAATTCATAGGCATCGGTAAATATGCAAGCAATGAGTCGAGGTGCCGATCCATAGCTTAGTTCTGGGTGCGTCACGGTTTCTTACTGCCTCCCTTCGACGATTCCATCCCCTCCCCCTCCCCATCTTCCAATCGCTAATATTATTTGCAGTCGTACACACATTAATGTGCCAAACCTGCGATTTTAATAAAAATACTAACAATAAAATATTTTAATATGGCCACAATAATTTGTATACATCAGTAGGCTTCCCTACTTAGTATATTGAGGAGACAAAGCCGGCCGGTGTGGCCGTGCGGTTCTAGGCGCTTCAGTCTGGAACCGCGTGACCGCTACGGTCGCAGGTTCGAATCCTGCCTCAAGCATGGATGTGTGTGATGTCCTTAGGTTAGTTGGATTTAAGTAGTTCTAAGTTCTAGGGGACTGATGGCCATAGATGTTAAGTCCCATAGTGCTCAGAGCCATTTGAACCAGTTTTTGAGGAGACAAAAGTCATTGGATAGAAACATGCTCATATGCAGATGGCAGTTGTACCGCGTAGAAAGGGTGTAAGAGGACAATTCATTGGCGGAGTTGTCATTCGTACTCAGGTGATTGATGTGAAAAGGTTCCCGATCTGATTATGTCCGCACGATGGGAATCAACAGACTTTCAACGTGGAGTGGTAACTGGAACTAGAATCATAGGACATTGCATTTCCGCAATCGTTAAGGAATTCATTAATCCGAGATCCACACTGTCAAGAGTGTGCCGAGAATATCAAATTTCAGGCATTACCTCTCACCTCAGGCAACACAGTGGCCGACGACCTTCCCTTAACGGCGCAGACCGTACGAAGCCACGGACCCAAGTTGTCAACAAGGCACTGTGTAAGTTGGTGGTGGCTCCATAACGGTCTGGACTGTGTTTATATGGAAAACGCTGCCTGGATTCTTTGGTCTAACTGAACAGATCATTGACTAGAAATTGTTCAGTTCGGCTACTTGGGGACCGTTTGCAGCCATTCATGGGCATCATGTGCCCAAACATTTCAGTTAGCCGCAATTCTTCCCGATTGGTTTGAAGAACATTCTGGACTGTTCGAGTGACTGATTTGGCCATCCAGGTCGTCCGATGTGAATCTCATCGGACATTTACACGCACCGGCAGCTCCTCCGTAATTATGGACGGCTACAAAGGCAGCATGGATCTATATTTCTGCTGGGAGCTTCCAGTGACTTGTCGAGTCCATGCCACGTCGAGTTGTTGCACTACGCCCGGAAAAATGAGGTCCAATCGATGTTAGGAGGTATCTCATGACTTCTGTCACCTCACTGCATACCGCTTTAGTATAACATATAAGAAACTATATTTGCCAAAAAATCTCAGACCAACGTGTGTCATGCATTGCATTCAAGAGCTATAATAGTAGCAAACTGTCACAGTTTAGACAACTTTACAATGTACACAATATAAACTCAAACTCTGCCTTCACCACTCATTATATTTCACAAAGCGCTACCACTTTGGCCACATTTCCGAAGATTGTGGTTATATTACCGTATAAATCAAGGGACTATTATTTATTTCACTCATTTCTACCCATGTTGTGGAAGTCAAATTTTCGTTTCATCATTTATTTCTTAGAGGAGTGTCATTTCTTAAGTGTCTTCTCTTACTCAACTTCCTACATTTCGTCGACTCTACATGTGCATATACGAACCGTGACGGTTTCCTTGTTGATAGCAGAAAGAGTTAGTCTCAGAATGTTACAGGTTAGGTCGTAATCTCAACCGGAGTGGGCAGCCCCCCACACAAGCGTCTGA
Organism: Schistocerca gregaria; assembly: GCF_023897955.1. Lineage (NCBI taxonomy): Eukaryota > Metazoa > Arthropoda > Insecta > Orthoptera > Acrididae > Schistocerca > Schistocerca gregaria. The sequence continues at coordinate 506,697,400 of NC_064926.1, read as the reverse complement.
AAAGTACCGTGTGTTAAACATAGCTTCCCAGATCTTCCACCATCTTCGACTCTCTTAGTTTTCATGCTAGGGTATTCTCCAAAAGTTAGCTATGAAAATTGGAAACTCATATATATAATAAAACTCGGTGGTCACCATAAAACTAAAAGAAACTCCATCCAAACAGGCTTCAAAAGACCCAACCGTACCGACCGACTGCCGTGTAGTCCTTAGCCAATTGGCGTCATTAGATGCGGATAAGCAGGGCATGTGGTCAGTATATCCCCCCTCCCCCCCCCCCCCCCCCCCCCCCCCCGTCGTCAGTTTCCTGACCGGAGCCACTTTTCAGTCAAGTAGCTCCTCAATTAGCCTCAAGGGCAGAGTGCATCCCGCCTCCCAACAGCGCTTGACAGAACCGGACGGTCACCAATGCAAGTGTTAGCCAAGCCCAACAGCCCTTCACTTCGGTTAGCTGATGAGAATCGGTGTCCCCACTGCGCAAGACGTGAAGTAGTAAAACTTCCCCGGACAATATTTCATACATTTTAAGATAGGCAACCCAACTTTAATCATCCATGCCCAGGGCAGATGATACAACTTACGATGTCTGTCTTAAGTTCTATGAGATATTTTCCAGATCAGTTTCATAAGGTGTGTGAAAAAAGTTTCCATTCGAAGCCCGTACTGTCCACAATCGGTACGACAATCAAGCAAAATCGCCGTGAGTATTGAGGCATTCATCACAGTGACGCATCTGGTTGAAATACCCGTTTGGTGAAACATCGTCTCCTGCTGTGTAAGTCCAATACGCCTGCTGGATATCCTAGTTCGACGGCACCGCTGGCCGCTCAAGGCGGTTTTTAAGGGACCGCAGTCTCGATAATCGCATAAGGAGAGACCAGGAGTATAGGGCCGGTGATCGACTCTCTCCCACTTGAGGTGGCGTCACTTCTGCGTTACAGAATCTGCGATATGACGACGGGCGTTATGCTAAACCAGAAGCAACCCATTGTAACACCATAGCTTACACACTACATACTCTTTGTTGATTCATTTAGCTTTCTGTTTTGTTCAACATCCCGTAGTTCGACTTCTGTAATTAGGGTATGATTAATTCGATCTGTAATGAAGTATAATCTCTGTAATATGCGCAATATGGGCAGTTGATATGTTTTGCCTTTCTCACATAATCTCTTGGGTATCTTTGAGGTTGAATAATTTTGTTTAAATAATTTTTTATACAAATATCAATATGTGCAAAGGTTCTGTTTTATTTAATATGTTTGGTTGGTGTTATGTAAACTGCTGACCTTCACTTAGGGTTCTTAGTTACTTTGTATGTAAAAGGTGTTGTTGTTCCCCTCGGGAACGGAACTTTGTAGCGCGCAAATTGTGGATGGCCTGGGTAGAAAAGGTCAGTCTGGGACAAGCCACCAAACTGTCAACTGCTCATGTAAAAGTTGTATATTGTGCTGGTGCCGAGAGAGACTTTCCGTGCCGCTTTCCAAGGCCTCGGATGGATGGATAAATAGCTGGAACTACTCTGGAACTGATATCTATCATCGCCACCAAGAAATGACTGAGTCCAGCAATTCTACCTGCAAATCCACCTACCAACATGCAATCGCCGCGACATTGCGCAATCACTGAAAAGGAACCAAGGAATAGTAGAAATGTATGGTGAAGGATCAGCTCATTGAATGTTTTAGTGCGCACATATATAAGGTAACTTATACTCGAACTCTTATACCTACCTTGATTTTTTTATCCCTAGTCACACAACCACTTAGGGTACTTCCCACGCCAAAGTGATTACCGAAGGTCCTTACTGAAAGAACATTAAAGCTCAGTGTTTTAGCAGAACTGAGTAATATAGTAAATAGTTCTTCCAGAAAACAATTTTTCTATTAAAACTGCTTATTAAAATTTTGTTGCCAACTTCTACAGTGAAAGTTCTCAAAACTGAGGCTTATAAAGTTTTGCTTAGAAAATGATCACAGATGGATGATGCAGTCTGTTAAAAATCATCCAAAGGTGAGCTATTGTCTTATAACCACATCAAGTTATGTTCTACTGCAGTAAGAGTTGAGAACTAATACTGTTGAAGGTTACATGTTCATACTTGTTAAGGACTTGTTTCTTTAGTGTATTGAAAGTGTGTTTAGTATGCTCTGCAACAGTGGTCAAGATTAAGAGCCCCCCTCCGCTGAAAGTAGTTCAAATGCACAAAGTTACTTAATTGTAGCAAGTTTCAATTATTCTTGCTATTCAAGTGAAATTCTGTGCAATATTGGGCTCATCTTGTGTATTAAAAGTGCATATTAATGGTGTAACAGCATCAACAGTTTGTCTATTGTGCTCATGCTAGATAACAATTAATAGAAAGACCACTATTTATGAAAACAATAATTTCTTTATTCAAAACACAGTGAGAAGCAATCTGTTAGTGAATTGCATTTAATTTTCATTCTAAGTAGAAAGGTGTTTAGTAGTGAAAGACTTATCTATGCACTGTAACTAAATTTGCAGTGAACTACATTTACAATTTTATGTCAGCTAGGAAAATGTTTGAAAAGTAATACTGAACGTGATGTCCAATTTATGATTCTACAGTGAATATTAATAGTAATGGTTTAAAGACCATTCACTTTAAAAACGCCCTGAAAGTAATAGTGTGCATGGTTATCTGTTATATTTATGGAAATAGTTTGTTCTGCTCTGTCAGATCCAATCTTACCGTGAACATATGCAGGTGTCAGAGTTCATTGCACTCTCGAGTGACAAAAGTATAGGCTATGTTTGGCCATTGAAGTTACTTATTTTCAGTTCTTGAATAAGAATGTTACTCATTCTCTTGCCTAATTAGGCTGGCGGCCGTTTTCTTTATTCTTTGAACAGTGTAGATAGGTAAAACATTGTTTTTTACTGTTTAAATATTTACGTTATTTTGACTTTCACATCCGATAAGCCACCTCCGTTAGGTACAACACGGTCAACATAAGAAAATTCCTCTCAGAGGGCAACACTTTTCTGTTGCTTTATACTATAATTGCTTGAATAAAAATAATTTCATTATGCAAACTGCCTCCAGCTTTGAGGTTATAGTATCGCAGTAGCGGACCTTAGTGTTATACGTTGTCTCAGTTTTCCCAACGTTTCGCCGTAATTGCCCCATACACATACTCCGATTGATGTTTACCGATGTTTGTGCTTTGGCAGCCAAGAAAAGAATAATGGCACGTTGGTCCTGTGTGGGCGCATTCGCAATTACGTCGCCATAGTTCACGTTTCCCCATTTACCGCACGAAAGAGACGAATGCCCCATTAATCTCTTTTCGAAATGTCGGTTCTTGCGCACCCTCAACCAAGTCGCGTTATGTTGCATTTACGCAACGGCAACGCCCTAAAACGGAAACTTTTTGATCGCCCCTTGTATTTTCCCAATCCTACTGAAATGCGTGTGGGAGGAGTTTCTTGTCATGACCCTAAAGAACTCTCTTCTCCCCTTGGACTCAGTCCTGTATTTGAGTGATGCCAGGCTCTAAAAAAATGGTTCAAATGGTTCTGAGCACTATGGGACTTAACTTCTGAGGTGATTAGACCTCTAGAACTTAGAACTAATTAAACCTAACTAACCTATGGACATCACACACATCCATGCTCGAGGCAGGATTCGAACCTGCGACCGTAGCAGCAGTGAAAGTTCCAGACTGAAGCGCCTAGAAGCGCCCGGCCACAGCGGCCGGCACACTGCATTGCAGACTACAAATGGGAGTTGTCCGCCTATTAGCGATAAGTTGATTAAATCATGATTAAATAAAAACAAAGGACTACCTGTCCTGGGAAGACGCTCAAAATGTCGACCGCCATTATTATGATAGATAGTATAGCGACGAACTGGACATTTACAATCTCAAGAGAAATATAAAGTTTCAGTTTGCGAAGATCCTAGAACAGTAGTCAAGAATAGTACTGAACACGAGTGTCAACGTGAGTCCAAATAACACCAAAAGAAGAGAAAGCTGCCCTTCGAAAACGAAGACCACCACCAATCCATTAATCCTCAAACATTACCTCAATGTGAATCTAGCATCGAGTGCGAAGTTTGCCGGCGCCTTGTCTTGTGGAACCATGCAATCCGAATTATTTTAATTGTAAATCTTCAGTACATATAAGAGGACATGTTAAACAATAGTTTTGGGGGTTATTCTATCCAATCTCTGACGAAACACACATGACTGAATTTAAAAAATTGGTGACAGTACATTCACCGCGATCTTTTATTGATAGAGGCGAATGTCCAGTGAGCTGGTTTTTGCCTTCCACACTTGGTTAACCCCACTGATGAACGTGTAAATATAGTCTCGTGTATGTGATGTACTTAAACAGGTAACTGGTAGTTCTCTGCATATTGCTGGAGGAGTAACTCGACGTGGAAATCTCGCTGGCTGGAATAAAGTACTTTCTGTGGATGCCACAAGTGTCATTGTTGTTCATGCAAGATATTCAAAACAGTTGCCTTTTGTCCAAGAGCTCACGCAACACTACGTATGCTGGGAGCTGCATTGTCAGCAGTCAGGTTCAGCGCCTCCCCTTCAGGAACAGGTGCTGTGAAGTTTCTTGCACGACCATTAGGCTGCATGTTAACACAAAAGGATCCGGTTTTTCATGGGCACCTATATACAGATGCAAATGCACTACGGTGAGGTTGTCGTGCTTGTAATAACAACTCTTCGTGCCGTCGTTTTACGGGTCTTCCATTGCTTCCCTCGACATCGAACACTAGTTAGCGGCAAGTCGGTTAACTCTGCTCAAGCGAACTCACCCACACTCTAGCACTAAAACTAACACATCCGGTAACAAAACCTGAGGCAGGAATGACGAATGGGCAATAAGGCATTTCACTGTCTTGCAGTCATTGAGTATCATGAATAAATAGAAATGTTCCCCTTTAAACACGCCTCACACTCCGTTTCAGACGAATTTTGACTGGTGTTCGCAGTGTAATGCAGCTGTAAAGGGAATCAGAGTAACAAACGAAACATATTACACTGCAGGGAGCTTCTGATGATAATCGATTCCTTCTGTTAAAGCTCTTAGCAAATAGGCCTTATCAGTTTCTGAATGTTTATGAGTTTACGCTCATTCTGTATGGCGGAAAACGAAACTGTAATACGAGTTTGAATTCGTCGTACATGTTTCATGGTGGCGGTGAAAAAGTGGTGAAAAGATTATCATTCTTTATGGAGACATCCTGAAAATTGGAACTAGGGCTTTCCAGTGGAAAACAGTCATCATCGACTAAAATGTATTCGTGTGAACGAATGAATCGCACAAGGAAGCTGTTGTAGTCAGAGATCCGAAGACTGCATACTACATCTCTTTTATATATTCACTGTATTCATCATACAGCTTCCTCCATTGTGAGCGTGTGGGTGCTGTTCTGTCATTCTGCACAACGGATTAATCTGAGACGTAATCTTTACCCTGTGGTTCCTTCAAGATGCAATTTCCACCCCCACACCACTACAGAAGTCAGACAGACGCTCCTAACGTTCTAAAAAGAAATGCCTGAAAAATTTTCAGCAACAAATATTTCTTGGAGTCGTCCGCTGTAAGGAAATGACACAAAAATTCACAAAATTTCTTACGTAACTAGTGGGATACTTGGGTACTGGAGTAGTACTAGTTAGTGTAAGAAAAATATGAAACTAACGAAAATTATTATTATTATTATTATTATTTTGCAAAAATTCTGAGAAATCACAATGGCACTTTTAGTTACGAACTTAACAAGTTATTTTCGGGTTCTTTCAGAATGTGAAGTTACCTCCTAAGAAAAGGATTCGCTAATGAAATTTCTATACGAAGTTTAAGATTGTTATTGACTTCGCTGAATGGGTGAGAGCAGCGCCTACTCAACTTGAATAATTATCCGTTAGTATGTTGCTAGGTACGGTCGAGGCTGTCGCGTGTGAAATGCAGTGAAGTGTACGGTTGTGGAGGAAATATGTGGCTCGCAAGAGCTGTAACACACAGTACCGTAAGCTGCGATGACTGCTGTCTGCGCCGCTCGCTGCTGACAAATAAGATAACTCTCGTTCTATCTGGATTGACCTTCGCCAATCAAACTCTCCCTATGCCTTGATGAAGTCAAGGATTCCTATTCACCTCTAGTCAAATATTTGCATGCTACACCGGTCAGATAACCAGTCCACGGCGATGCCAATCAAAAATTCGCTCGCAGCCTTTTAACTATAACTCTGCCCGTTCACACCGCACAATAAGTGTGGCAGCCAACACAGTGAACAACGCGTAATCACAAGGATTCAGAATACAGGGTGTTACAAAAAGGTACTGCCAAACTTTCAGGAAACATTCCTCACACACAAAGGAAGATAATATATTATGCTGACATGAGTCCGGAAACGTTTACTTTCCATGTTAAAGCTCATTTTATTACTTCTCTTCAAATCACATTAATCATGGTATGGAAACACACAGCAACAGAACGTACCAGCGTGACTTAAAACACTTTGTTACAGGAAATGTTCAACACGTCCTCCGTTAGCGAGGATAAATACATCCACCATCCGTCGCATGGTATCCCTGATGCGCTGATGCAGTCCTGGAGAATGGCGTATTGTATCACAGCCGTCCACAATACGAGCACGAAGAGTCTCTACATTTGGTACCGAGGTTGCGTAGACAACAGCTTTCAAATGCCCCCATAAATGAAAGTCAAGAGGGTTGAGGTCAGGAGAGCGTGGCGGCCATGGTATTGGTCCGCCTATACCAATCCATAGGTCACCGAATCGGTTGTTGAGAAGTGTACTAACACTTTGACTGAAATGTGCAGGAGCTCCATTGTGCATGAACCACATGTTGTGTCGTACTTGTAAAGGCACATGTTCTAGCAGCACAGGTAGAGTATCCCGTATGATATCATGGCGGTGAATCGAGGAAGTACAGTACATACTGACGAAACTAAAATGAGCTCTAACATGGAAATTAAGCGTTTCCGGATACATGTCCACATAACTTCTTTTCTTTATCTGTGTGTGAGGAATGTTTCCTGAAAGTTTGGCCGTACCTTTTTGTAACATCCTGTAGAGTCGCACTCCAACTCACTCACGACAAAGGTGCTCTCCCAGTGAAGTACTGAGGAGAGACTTGTTCCTCGCTCTTTGAGTACACGTACAAGCGCACACGGCCTCATCACATGTTCTCGTTCCAAGAGCGATAACGGAACGGCCCCTCTCCATGCCAGACGTGAAGGGTTATATCTTTCAGTCTCTTCCATTACTCCTTCAGCTTAAAGCTTCATTAATATCGTCTGCCAGTCAGCATTGCTCTTCTAAAATGGAAGAATGACTTTTCGTTTAAGCCGACCAATCCGGAAATCTGTAGCATCGGCGTTTGGCCTTTGCTGTCTCCCTGTGAAAACCCCTGAAATTGCGTGCTATGTTTGTAAAGGATGCATAGGCTGGGCACTCCCACACAATGTAGTGGAATTTGCTTTTAAGCCGAACACGGGGTGGTTCTCCCTTTCATTGGGGGCAACGCTGTCTGCTCTACGGGTGGTCGCCGGCCGATGTAGATAGGTTGACTCGTCCTCTGAAGGGACCGGCCTCCTGGTGTGCGGTTTCCCTCTCCCAAACTAAAAACTTTTGTGACCGTCATGTCTTGAATGTGTGTGTGTACGCCAACCTCGAGTATTTCAATTTCGGTGAGCATTTGCGATTTACTTGTTATTTGCATATCGTTTACATGAATTCATAAACATTAACTTTATCTTCTCGAGTTTGGGTTCGAATGAAGCGTCTTGATGAGCGGAATATGATTGTGAGGGAAGAATATGTAAACAATGAAGGTCAGGAGACCACGACGTCTTACACTGCTATAAAACTGACTATTCCCAAATACCTCAGGATGTATCTTGTGAGTCTGTCGCTCTTTTTAGTTATGTTCCACCATAAGGATCTTCTTTCGCCGAGTTGACTGAGCCTCTTTATTAGTCACAGAATCCAACCATCTAATCTTCAGCATTCTTCTATAGCGCCACGTTTCCAAAGCTTTGCTATCTTCCTGTCTGCAGTGTAACATATATGTTTCACTTCCGCGGAAGGCTACACTTCACACGAATACTTTCGAAAAACAGTCCCCAACTCTTAAATTTATGTTAGATGTCCACTACCTGTGTTTGTCGACATTCATCGCAGAACCACTTTTCAAAACACTAATCATTCCGCTGAACTGATCATCCACGTCCTTTGTCAACTCAGACAGAATTAGAATGTTGTTAGTGAACCTGAACTTTTTATTTATCCTCCCTGAATTTTAGTTTTCTTTCCTAATTGCTTCTTAATCGCCCTTTCTGCTTCCTTACTGTAAGAAATGAACAACATTGGGGTTAATATAAAGCCTTGTCTCTCTCCCTTCTCGACTAGTGTTTTATTTTCATTTATTTCGACTCTTACATCTTCAGCATGGTTTCCGTACATGTTATATGTATCCTTTCATTCCCTGTATGTTTTGCTCCTTGGTTAAGCGCCGGGCTTCCGATTCAAAGGTACTGGGTTCCATCCCCTGTTAGTCTTACAATTTTTTCTATTGCTTTGCGTTTCTTCCCCTGTGGCACAGTTTGTAATTTAAAATTAGATTCAGAGAGCTCGTTAACTGTAGGTCCTTCTGTAATTTTCTGGGAAAGACACTTCAGGGACATAAGAACATGTCCCGTAAACCACAGTGGTGTTTAAACCATCCTTCATATTGATGGCAGTAAAAGGTTCTTGGTTGTCTTGCGGCGAGAGTTTTCAGAGTATCATCCATGTTTTTGAAGGTTCGGGAGGCATGTTGTCTCCTTCTATCCTCTGGCTGACTTTGCCAGAAGATGGACTGACAGAAAATGTCTTCCGAAACATAGAGGGCATCGTATGGATTGTCGCAAAGACACCCGACAAGGTTTTATTGCACTGAAACGCCGCGATTATCTTTATTTGCATATGAGATTTACCTTTATTTTAACTTCATAACTGCATAGAAAAGATACAGAACATCATTTCCTGCTCGCCCGTATGTAGTAGGCCTTTTCGCTATTGTAGTCACCTTGGCCAGTTTCCTGCTGAAGGTAGAAGGATGACGTACTTGTTTGGCCTGAAAATGATGGGCGTGTTTTTCCCTGATTTTCCTAAGTGGAGGGCGGTCGGAACCGGCTAGACTGATTTTAAGGGTGAGTAGTGTCTCCTTTACGGCCGATTTTTTTCCAGCACTCGGAGGGAATCTTCTGAAAGTTCGTGACAGGAAAAACAGCACCTTACAGAAGCTCTGTCATTGGGAGCAGGGAATGTTCAACGGAAGGTCCATTGTGGTTCTGATTCTGACTGGATGAAAGAGCTGAATGTTAAATTTCGGGATCTCGCGAAATAAGGAGTCGATCGGTGAAACTGCTGGGCTTGTGGTTCTGATTCTGACTGGATGAAAGAGCTGAATATTAAATTTCGGGATCTCGCGAAATAAGGAGTCGATCGGTGAAACTGCTGGGCGATGGAGTCACAACTTTTGGAGAGTGGAGCTGATTAGCTGGTTGAACTTGAAAGGTAGCCGGTTTGTGTGCTTAACGTTTCTACCGTTTTTGTAGAAGAGTATTAGATTGTAGCGAGGAAGCACACAATCAGTGTCAGTCATCAGACCAAGTTGAGATGCCAAGTAGCTATCTGGACGTTGGCGTTTTACTCAACGAGACGTGTTTGCCGAGATTTTTATTGAAGCCAAAAGGTTATATTTGTTTCTGCATAAATCTGAATGTGATGTTCCTCGTCACTCTACCCCTTGACTTGGAACTGTGTTCTTGATTTCTTGTTCTGGAGATAATTAGCGGATGTTAATAAGAGCTATTTGGAGGGTGTGTATGAACTATTAGCAATGTACGTATTCCATTCCAGTGTTCGAATGCTGCAATTTTCTGAAAGTGTTGGATTGCAGCAGGTCATTTTAATTTTGGTTGGGTGAGAAGTTCACCTTGTCTCGCATGTCGCGGATACAAGTTTGGCTGGCAACCCATATTTGGACGGAGTTGATGGTGTAACGGGTACAGAAGTAGTTCGGGTCCTCCAACAAATCAGTTATCGGTTAAATCAGCGCAACAACAGTCATGTATTATAATTAAATGTGTCCTTTGAGACTCCCGTCTCGTTATTATCATGTAGTTAGCTGCTAAGGGTGCGGTCACAGTGGCTCCCACATCAAGGCATTCCGTCGACAATAGACATCGGCCGAAAACGGCTGATCTTTTCAAGTAAGTACTCCCGATCTCAACGCCCGAACCTACAGACTTCGGACGACAGTCGCTGGGTTGATTACCTCAATATTCACCGCGATTTCGCTTTGTTGGCCAACAAATACCGATTCTGTACAGTACGGCCTTCGAACGGAAACTTTTGGAGATGCGTCTCCGAATCTATGGTCTGAAATGGCCGTCAAGTTTGGAACAACTTGAGAATTCAATAGTAATTAATTTAACGATTCATTGTATTACATTATACATACTCTGTGGCCGTCTAGCCATTCAAGTCACAAGTCTCTACTTAATAAGGACTGTCATTTGCAACACAGTTACAACCAGTATCGGAAATTTTAGGCCTAGGTTATAACCTCTACAAATAGTGTGTTCAAGTGAGAAAGGTGGTGTATGTCAGTTTCCATGCTTAAAGTTATTGTACTGTATATTTTCTCGGTTGTTAGCTGTCTCCAAATTATTTCTGCTGTCTGCTGGTGTTTTTATAACAACAGGGTGCTGATTCGGCTACATGAGGCGGTACGCTAACACAGTGTATGTGTTCGCAGAACGACAGTCGTTGGAGGTTGATTCAATTATGCCTGTTATGCTGAATTCATTTGAAGCTGTGCAGAGTGTTTGTAAACTTGCGTTGCAGTTTCACTGCAACGAACCGTCTCGATTATGTATTAGAACGTTTGAAAGGTCTCTGTTGGATTCCTTTCATGTTAATTTCTTAAATCTGTTGTCATTTACGGCATCAATTCCTCTTCTAAGTTTACTGTGGCGTTTCTGACTATCTGGGAGGAGAATGAGCAGTGGAACGTGTTACTTTTACACATAAACAAGAACGATCTGTCACACTACTACACTTTAAAACACAGTTTATATGTAATCCATATCACACAGTCTCATACAGAACCTACATCCGCTTTCTTTTATATACAGTATGTGATAAGATACTGTCATCCCCCTTCCCTTCTGTGTGAAAGAATGAATGAGCAAATATATTTCTAGTTGCATGCTTGAGGGTAGCAGACAGAGGTTTCTATCCTTAGTATGGTTGTGTCCGTCCCTTGTCATGTTGGTATAGGAAGCTGCCTCCCTGGTCACTTCCGTTTTGTATACGGAAGCACGCTCGGTAGGAGCGCAGGTCAGTCTGTCCGCGGCGAGCGTCTGAAGTGGTAAGATCTCCGGCTAAGCGCATGTCTGCTAAGTCCGCAGGACAATGGATTTCTTAAGTTCAGCCTAACTGAAAATTTAATCACCTTTATTTCAGGTTTAGCTCTAAAAATCTAATGTTATCTTAAATTGCATCGCAGTGTGATTCGAGTGTACAGTTCAGAATATCTTCTGGTAGTTGCTTTGTAACTACTTTGTGAGTAAAGTGGAACCACGTGTTTATCAGTAACTCTAACTAAGATCATCAATCTTAAATGCGAATGTGCGTGAGATTATAACGTCTCGTCTTAACAATATTTTTCAATATAGCAACTTTTCTTAATGTTCAACCCACGTGGGGTGTACTTTGTGAGACCAGTACCACGTGCTCATACAATTGTTTGACCCATCAGGTTAATAGTAAGACGATAGTAACCAGTTCGAGGTTTTTCTTTTGTAATTGCTTTTCGATCTAATTAATCTTAATTATCAAGATTATTGTGGAATACACTCTTTGTATAAACCAAGTTGACCACGTGAAGCATGTGGTGTAATCATCAAAGTAGCCCTCAGCTATTCTTTTCGGGAAGATTTCACAGAGAGTTAGTATGAATTTAGTATACCAGTGTGTGGTAATTACATGACGGACAGGATTGCGCTACGAATGTAGCTTCTTTAGGTGAAAATTGAATCGGTTGGTTGTGGTTAACTTCCTCTTGCATATGTTTCAATGTTCTTCGTGTGTTATTTTATGAATGTAGTGTTGTATGCAGTCTCCCAATCTTGGCTCCCTATTTGATGTGTTCCGTAAGATTACAAACTCACATTTTCACAATCCTAAATAAGGCACCACCATAGTTATGACTCAAGTTTAATATGCTAAAATTTCAATGATCAATGTTAAAATAAATTTCCAAATATAAACTGATTTATTTCTTTTTATTTAAATTCTCTTTTTTATTTATGTATCACCGGTTTTCGTATGACTATTAAAAGATTATAAATAATGTTAGTCTGGTTGGAAATTTGGTAAGCTAGACTGGATCCCTGGTGAAACAGTTGCTCAGTAATGCAACGTTAACTTACCCACATAGCTCTCAGCTTTTAACCCGCTTTTATTGTCTATCAGCACCTCTTTCTCATCAAATTAATGCAGCAATATTACACGTTCCTCTCTTCATCTCATAAATTCGTAAAATTTTTCTGGTTACTGTATTAACTGAAGAAAGAGTGTGCAGAAGGTGTTCTTTTCGGTGTCGTTTTAATAGCAAAATCCGCAATGAAGTTCTTAAAAGCAAACATACAGGCATCGTGGCATCCGTTCCGCTCAAGGGGGTTAGGATAGATTCTGCATCCACACCTACATCTGTACTCCGCAATACAACTTAGGGCGTGTGGCGGAGGGTACTTTCCGTGCGAAAGACACCACTCGAATCTCTCTGATACGCAGGAGGGAGCAACATGTTGGTTGACTCTTTTAGGAAGGTATGGAAGGTATGGTAACGGAATTTAAACGGTAGCTTGCTGATTGAACCTGTAACGAAATGTGCTGCTCTTCTTTCTATCTTCTATATTTCGTCTATCGAACCTCTCTGATTCAGATATCAGACTGACGAGCAGTATTCAAGAACTGGTCGAACGAGTGTTTTATAAGCCACGCGCCTGGTTGATGTACTACATTTAGAGAGCGTTCATACAATGAATGTTATTGTGAGTCTGGCGTCTGACTTATCCGCAATTAGGTTCATGTAATCGTTCCACTTCAAACCGCTTTATACACATACTGTTAGATATTTTATGGGAGTAACTGCTTGCAATGATTGTTCTGCGATCGCGTAACAATATAAAGGGTCTTTCCGTCGGTGTATTCTCAATATAATAAATGAAAAGCACTAGTCTGCTTGAATTGTGTTAACCGCTTTTCACCTTACAAAGCCAGCTTGAAACATTTACTGACTATTATCGCCAAAGAAGTTACAACGTTTGCAAATGACGCTGGAAAACAAATTACACATCTAGACTGATGCAGAAGTGTACAGTAAATAACACCTTAGACAATGTGGTGGTAATGCAATGCAAAAAGTAAAAATTTGTGTAGTATATAAATATAATGGTAGTAAAGACGAAAAACTTTAACAGAAAACGGAAACAGGAAGCCTACATGACAGTTGATATTAATAAAGAAAACCAATAAAACAACATAAAATTAGTGACCTACGAGGATGCTTCAGGAAGTATCAAACATAAAGAGTGATACACAAACCAATTAAAAGAAAGAATAATGAATGTAACCACAGAATATATGAGGAACTTAAGGAACATCAGTAAAATAAGCAGAAACGATTAAATCCAGGAAGATGTAGGTGTGTGAGGGAACATACAGTACACGCCATCTTTGACAATGTGGTGGTATTGCATTTTAAAAAGTAAAAAGTTGAAGAATATGCAAACATAAATGGATCAAACAGGATAAACATTAACAGTATACTCAAAATTGCGCCTATGTAATACTTTGCATTAAATACATCAGACAAGTAAAATAAAAACTGTAGTTGATGAGCCTAACTTCAAGAAGTATTAAACAAGGGAAGTAACACAAGTACGGTACCAGTTAAACGAAGACTTATCAGTTGTAACGGCAATCTATATGGACTACATAGCGAATTTCAACAAAATAGCTACATTTTTTTTTGCTAAGGGTCAATTGCCAACCCTTGCACATTGCACCCTCTACAGGTCATTCAGCATTTCATTACAATTTTTCTGCGTTGAGACTTCTCTGTATGCAACAGCATCATCTGTGAAAAGCGTCACGAAACTTTCGACATTAAATGCTAGGACATTTGTACGTGCTGTGAAAAGCATTAGTTCCATAACACTCGCTTCAGACACATCCGAAGTTACTTTTACGTCTGAAGACTTCCTTCCGTTCACAGGAACATGCGTTGTTTTGTTTTCTAGAAACTCTTAAGTCCGGTAACACAGCTGATCTGTCATTCTGCACATTCGGCTCCATGACAACAAGAGAGTCCATCCTTCTCGATCCCGCCAATAACTGACGAAGGAGATGGCGCGCACTGTGGCCTAGCTGTCGGCCGAAATTATCGAGAGACCTCTGGCGACAGCTTCCGCCGACCGGTGTCGGTTGTACCCGTCGCCACATACCTCATCTTGTTTTGAAACCAAAATTTATTCGAACTGGTCATAATCAATTTCGTATTTCACACAAAATCACGAATTCTCCTTTAAAAGGAGGGAAGTTAAATAAAAGAATATTAAGAGCTAATGGAATATAGAATTATATGCAAAGTATCAAGGGGCTTTATTCAAAGAGTTTTTAACGAACGTCCCTTTTGTTTCATAATCATTATATACATTGAACGCACGCATTGTTAAAGTCTTGCGCGTATGTTGGCCTCTACCGTTTGCGAGTCGTTAGCGTCTTTGTGTTCGAGATTTTAGTGTCCGTGCTCTTAGCGTTGTTGCTCTGTATATTCGCAACAGTTTCAGTTCATGACTTTCGATTACAGACACTTATTGTGGCTCAAGTATGAGTTTCCTTCATAGCAAATCATATCAAATAAACTGTGTTAAATAAACCCTTTGTCTTTTGAAGGAATTAATTCGGTGTGTATGTGTACTGTCATATCGCTGGCTTAGTTGTGGAGTATCTTTGCGGGCAGCCGTGTTTAGTGAGTCGAGCTCGGGACACGGAACTGATAGGTTGTGTAGTGTGAAGCTCTGCATGTGAAAGGCATTGTTAGAATGGAAGCTGAAGTGTTGCTACAAGTGCTACTACTGTAGAGTGATAAAATATGCAAATGGTTCAGAGGAAGATGCATCAAGAAGTAATTTAAAAAAATGAGCAGTGCTGCTGATAAAGCATATGTGTATCCTCTCGTTGCGTGTCGTACCCTACAGTATCAGTCATCCGCGCCATGTTCGGTCTCCCAGAATGAACTGAAGTGAATCAGTAGAAATTAGGTACCATAAAACATTGCAATCAAGTGCTAGTGATTTGAAGCGAGCTTGAGAACGTGCGTTCGGTCGTCGCGTTTCCGCATCAACAATCAACAACGCCGCGCCGCGACGGTTACGCGCACGCTCGTCCAAGTGAGAACTGAGAACTGAAACTAACTTCACGAACACTGTGAAAAATAACATTACTAGTGTCAAGGAGGACAGGTAACTAATATCTGTGTATGCGTGACGAGCGTAAGAACTTTCGTGCGATCATTCGGCTTCCGCATCATCAACAATCACCCGCGGCATGTCGGTTACGCGTAGGCTCGTCAGAATGATATTGTGGACTGTTAATCATCCATTAATTCGGATAACACTCCCCTAAACCCGCTTGCATAATTCGGTAGATAATTTCAGGCAAGCCAACAGCAGTGTGAAACAGGACAATACGACCGCTGCGGGATTATCAGGTACGTAGTGTGGACAGGGCGCAAGGTCACGGAACGAGAAGTCAGTTTAAAGTACCCCACCCATTCGTACTCCCGGGCGTGTTACAGGTGTACATGTGGTACGCAAAATCAAAGACATCAATTCATTTTGAAACACTAAGCGGCCGTCTGGTAACTGTTAATGAGCATCTTTGGCGGCGACCGCTAGAAAACGCAGCTAGCTGATGGCAATAATTTGAATTTAAACTTATTGGTCAACAAATATTGACTACGGTGACAGTGTTGTGTCGCCTCGCTTTCACGTACACTCCTGGAAATTGAAATAAGAACACCGTGAATTCATTGTCCCAGGAAGGGGAAACTTTATTGACACATTCCTGGGGTCAGATACATCACATGATCACATTGACAGAACCACAGGCACATAGACACAGGCAACAGAGCATGCACAATGTCGGCACTAGTACAGTGTGTATCCACCTTTCGCAGCAATTCAGGCTGCTATTCTCCCATGGAGACGATCGTAGAGATGCTGGATGTAGTCCTGTGGAACGGCTTGCCATGCCATTTCCACCTGGCGCCTCAGTTGGACCAGCGTCCGTGCTGGACGTGCAGACCGCGTGAGACGACGTTTCATCCAGTCCCAAACATGCTCAATGATCCGGAGATCTTGCTGGCCAGGGTAGTTGACTTACACCTTCTAGAGCACGTTGGGTGGCACGGGATACATTCGGACGTGCTTTGTCCTGTTGGAACTGCAAGTTCCCTTGCCGGTCTAGGAATGGTAGAACGATGGGTTCGATGACGGTTTGGATGTACCGTGCACTATTCAGTGTCCCCTGGACGATCACCAGAGGTGTACGGCCAGTGTAGGAGATCGCTCCCCACACCATGATGCCGGGTGTTGGCCCTGTGTGCCTCGGTCGTATGCAATCCTGATTGTGGAGCTCACCTGCACGGCGCCAAACACGCATATGACCATCATTGGCACCAAGGCAGAAGTGACTCTCATCGCTGAAGACGACACTCCATTCGTCCCTCCATTCACTCCTGTTGCGACACCACTGGAGGCGGGCTGCACGATGTTGGGGCGAAAGAGGAAGACGGCCTAACGGTGTGCGGGACCGTAGCCCAGCTTCATGGAGACGGTTGCGAATGGTGTGTCCGCTGTGCCGTGCGTGTGATCGTTGCTTGTACAGCCCTCTCGCAGTGTCCGGAGCAAGTATGGTGGGTCTGACACACCGGTGTCAATGTGTTCTTTTTTCCATTTCCAGGAGTGTATTTCGGCGAGTTGAAGAATGCTGGCTGGGCATAGAAAAAAGACACTCTACCTTCGTTGATAGTGGAAGTGCCAGCAGTCAGCAGTAGGAGGCGGCACTCGGTGCCACTGTGACCGGGGCGTTGAAGGAAACTCCGAGAGGAACGTTTCAAGCAATCCGCTCAGCGTGATTCTAACATCAGGTTAAAGTAATCTACCGGCCACCGGCGAAGATAAGTGCCCTTCTCGGTTCAGTAACGGACGATCTGGGTCTGCGGAAGGCCGGGATCTATAAAATTCCTTGCCAGTGTGGCAAAGCTTCCACCGGTCATACGACACAAACAGTACACGAAATGTGCGTTGAACTCGAAGGCCACACTCGCCTTTCGCAGCCCAGTAAGTCGGCCGTAGCTGAGCACTGTATTACCACAGGACACGCTACGGATTTTTCTGCCACGAAAATCTTGGCCCCAGCGAAAACTTTCTGGAATTCAGTAATTAAAGAATCTGTGTTGATATGCCTAGCGCAAAATCTTATAAATCGTTTTCAACTGGACAAGGCTTGGGACCCGGTCATCTCGCAAATTTCCTCTGAGAGAAGACATTTTATTCACAATGACACGTCTGGCGACATCTGACGTCTGTTTTCAGCGACGCGGGCGCGCATTCCGACAGAGCGCGGACATGTAGTTTTCACCTTTACGCATGCGCCAGCGCGCAACAGATAGAACAGTAGCTACAGAGGGCGCGGATTTCGATAGGAAACGCTCCTGTGCCAGAGGCCAGTGCGCATGCGTTTTCGCGCCAGTTTTTTGCTATGAAGTTGACTCCGGCAACTTGCAGTCTCCCACTCCGCCTCACCTTCCGTATACGCCCCCTGTCCTGCACGCGAACCCACTATGACCTCATTCCTTTCCCCCATCTGTCCCTATTCCTCGAACACATCCGCATACTCTACACCTCACGCCGCCTTGATCCCCCTCACCTCCTGGTTGCTCCTCTCCTCTCCCATCCCCGCCCCCTGTCACGTCTTCACTGTTGTGTCCCTCCTACCCTCCATCTCTACACCCTTCATCTCCTTTCCCAAGGTGGCTTCCATCAACTCCCCCTCCCAGGTGATGCCCTCAAAAAAAAAAAAAAAAAAAAAAAAATTGGTTCAAATGGCTTTGAGCACTATGGGTCTTATTATCTTAGGTCATCAGTCCCCTAGAACTACTTAAACCTAACTAACCTAAGGACATCACACACATCCATGCCCGAGGCAGGATTCGAACCTGCGACCGTAGCAGTCGCGCGGTTCCGGACTCAGCGCCTTAACCGCGAGACCACCGCGGCTGGCGTGATGCCCTCTCTGCCTCCATTTATGCCTCCTATCAACTCTGATCCTCACCCCCCTCTCCTTTCCTCCACCTTTTCCTAGGCTCCCTCTCCCCCCCTTCCATCCTCTTTTTTCCCTACCTACCCTCTCTGTGCCGCCATTCCCTCCCCCGAGTCCTTTTGTATTTACGCCCTCTGCCTTTTCCCATTCCCTCTCGCGTCTGCCCCGCCCCTCCCCCCCCTTTATGAGTCTTCATCCTCCTTTGGTCCCTCCCCCCTTTCGTATTTCCTCTCGTCCCTCCTTTTTTCCATCTCATATGTCTAGGTGCGCCCCCCCCCCCCCCCCCCATCTGCCCTAGGCTATGGTGTGTCCTCTTTGTGCTGATATTTTGGTGCAGTGTTTACAGTGAGTGTTCAGTGTTGTGTGTCTGTTCCGAAGTGTCGCGAACGGCCATCACACTCTCCCTGGTTGTGATTTTATACCTTTTGCGAACAGACTTTCGCCATGTTTTTTAATTGTCTGTCTACTATGTTCCCTGTCTGCTTCCTGTGTATTTTATTAGCACTGCCACCCCTTTGCTTTATGTTTTAACTTTCCAAATTTTCCGCCGTTTTACAATTTCTATCACCGTTTTATCGCCTGCTTTTATTGCTTCTTATCTTCTTTTTTACCTTTTAAAAAGTCTGTAGGCTGCAGAGCAGCGTAATAAGCTGCTGCCAGCCCGCCTCCTTCGGGGGGAGTCGAAATACAATAAATAGAGCCTGCCGGAGTGGCCGAGCGGTTCTAGGCGCTACAGTCTGGAACCGCGCGACCGCTACGGTCGCGGGTTCGAATTCTGCCTCGGGCATGGTGTTTGATGTCCTTAGGTTAGTTAGGTTTAAGTAGTTCTAAGTTCTAGGGGACTGATGACCTCAGCAGTTAAGTCCCATAGTGCTCACAGCCGTTTGAACCATTTGAACAATAAAGGAAGAAAAAAAATCTTGCAATCTCCAGTGATGGACACTCACCTGAAGATGGCAGGCCGATTGCCAGCCGAAATATCGTGGCAAGAAGTCAACATGATCCGCCTGCAATCCCGAAATCTCATCGAACAATCCGCTCAGGATTGTCAAAAGCTTACGACAGAGGTAGAGGAGAACGTAGTCGTAAATCTGCGCCCCGGACTCGCTTCGCGCAGACCGCTCCGGGCGCACGGTAGTGCTCTCCCTCGTTCGCTGCAAAAGACAGAGCAGCCTGCCTCGCTGACCTTTCACTGCGACGGCACGGCACGTTAATGGCTTCGGCGGCGCAGACCCGGGGGCCGGACAAAAAGTAAAAGAGGAAACAATCGGCTCGGCTCGCGACTGTCGTGCCGCGGGCAGCGAGTAGTTTGGGCCGCGGCATAACAGATAGGCCGCTGCAGTGACAGGGGAAAGCAGCGTAATTGCAGCTGCCGCGAATACCGTCACGGGTCGGAGGTCGCCCGGGTGCCGCCAGCCGGCGATACCATCTGCGGGCAGCGGCCAGCAGCGCCGCGCCGCCCGCACCGGACCGCCAATTAGCGCCGGGTCACTGGGCGCTGCCCGCGCAGGCGTCTGCTCCGCTGGACACTGTCGAAGGCCGCTGCACCGTCTCCCGACTTTCGCGTACCTCGCACTGCCCGGCACTGTGGCACAAATGGAAGGCGTCCCACCGATACGACACACCTTACCGACGACCCCTTCAGTGACAGGTGGGCGGGTCTCTGTGCTATAGGGAAGCTGAGAATTACACGATAACATCCAGTTCTACCGACTACGAAAGCCGCTAAAGTTATAGAAGATGGTAAAATTTATGTGGATCAAGGGACACGCTAAGTTTATAAGGGTGTTACAAAAAGGTACGGCCAAACTTTCAGGAAACATTCCTCACATGCAAAGAAACAAAATGTGTTCCATGTTAGAGCTCATTTTATTGCTCCTCTTCAAATCACATCAATCATGGAATGGAAACACACAGCAACAGAACGTACCAGCGTGACTTCAAACACTTTGTTACAGGAAATGTTCAAAATGTCCTCCGTTAGCGAGGATACATGCATCCACCTCAGTCGCATGGAATCCCTGATGCGCTGATGCAGCCCTGGAGAATGGCGTATTGTATCACAGCAATCCACAATACGAGCACGAAGAGTCTGTGCATTTGGTACCGGGTTTGCGTAGACAAGAGCTTTCAAATGCCCCCATAAATAAAAGTCAAGGGGGTTGAGGTCCGGAGAGTGTGGTGGCCATGGCATTGGTTCGCCTCTACTAATCCTTCGTTGTTGTGAAGCGTACGAACACTTCGACTGAAATGTGCAGGAGCTCCATCGTGCATAAACCACATGTTGTGTCGTACTTGTAAAGGCACATGTTCTAGCAGCACAGGTAGAGTATGCCGTATGAAATCATGATACCGTGCTCCACTGAGCGTAGGTGGAAGAACATGGGGCCCAATCGAGACATCACCAACAATGCCTGCCCAATCGTTCACAGAAAATCTGTGTTGATGACGTGATTGCAAAACTGCGTGCGGATTATCGTCAGCCCAACATGCTGATTGTGAAAATTTCTAATTTGATCACGTTGGAATGAAGCCCCATCCGTAAAGAGAACATTTGCACTGAAATGAGGATGGACACATTGTTGGATGAACCATTCGCAGAAGTGTACCCGTGGAGACCAATCAGCTGTTGATAGTTGCACACGCTGTACATGGTACGGAAACAACTGGTTCTCCCGTAGCACTCTCCATACAGTGACTTGGTCATCGTTACCTTGTACAGCAGCAACTGCTCTGACGCTGACATTAGTGTTATCGTCAACTGCACGTACAATTGCATCGTCCATTACAGGGGTCCTCGTCGTTCTAGGTCTTCCCCTGTCGCGAATCAAAGGATGGAATGTTCCGTGCTCCCTAAGACGCCGATCAATTGCTTCGAACGCCTTCCTGTTGGGACACCTTCGTTCTGGAAATCTGTCGCGATACAAACGTACCGCGCCACGGCTATTGCCCCGTGCTAATCCATACATCAAATGGGCATCTGCCCACTCCGCATTTGTAAACATTGCACTGACTGCAAAACCACTTTCGTGATGAACACTAACCTGTTGATGCTACATACTGATTTGCTTGATGCTAGTACTATAGAGCAATGAGACGCATGTCAACACAAGCACCGAAGTCAACATTACTTTCCTTCAATTGGGCCAACTGGCGGTGAATCGAGGAAGTACAGTACATACTGACGAAACTAAAATGAGTTATAACATGGAAATGAAGCCTTTCCGGACACATGTCCACATAACATATTTTCTTTATTTGTGTATGAGGAATGTTTCCTGAAAGTTTGGACGTACCTTTTTGTAACACTCTGTATACGGGATGTTTCCGCAAGTGTGTGCAAACATTTAAAACAGGACATACAGGATGCTCCATTGAACAGTTTGAAGTAGGGAGCCTGGGGTCGCAGAAGCCAGCTTAAGGAGATATTCACAACAAAATATAGCTGATGGTGTGACTGTACTATGGCGTGAGGTTCTTCCTCATCACATATCACTTGTTCCCGCACTTGTAAAAATCATTTAGCCGGTGAGCCGGATGATCGTGAATTCAAAACGGTCGTTAAAAAGTGGGTGGCAAATTTGGCGGAATATTTATATCAGAATGGTAATCGTAACCTTGTTGTACGTGACGTAACGTTGGTGGAAATTCCATTGAAAGGTAGTTTAAAAAGTTGTTGTGTTCTTCAGTCGGAGGAATGCTTTGATGCAGCTCTCCGTGCTACTATATGCTGTGCGAGCTTCTTTATCTCCGAATAACTACTGCAACCTACATCCCTGAATCTGTTTACTTATCCATTTTATAAGTGGGACGTTAAGGTTTTTATATTGGTAACGCTATGTAGCGCTCTGTGTGAAACTGACTGTTCTGTGTGCAGTCTGTGGCTGATTTGCATTGTTGGAATATTTGCTATTGTAGTGTTGGGCAGTTGGATATGAACAGCGTGTAGCGTTGCGCAGTTGGAGATGAGCCTCCAGCAATGGTGGTGTGGGAAGAGACGTGGCAGGGTTTTGAGAGCGGATGAACTGGACGTGGGTCCGTCAGGAAAAGAAATTTGTAAGACTGGATGTTATGAACAGATATATATGAACACTATTAAGGTAAATACATTGTTTGTTCTATATCAAAATCTTTCATTTGCTAACTATGCTTATCAGTCGTTAGTGTCTCCAGTAATTAGAATCTTTCATTTAGCTGTCAGTAGTGGAGCTAGCTGTGTTGCAGTAGTTCGAGTAACGAAGATTTTTGTGGGGTAAGTGATTCATTAAAGGTATAGGTTATTGTTACTCACGGCCATTCTTTTATAAATGGTTCAAATGGCTTTGAGTACTAGGGGACTTAACATCTATGGTCATCAGTCCGCTAGAACTTCGAACTACTTAAACCTAAGGACATCACACGTATGCACACCCGAGGCAGGATTCGAACCTGCGACCGTAGCGGTCACGCGGTTCCAGACTAAAGCGCCTAGAACCGCATGGCCACACCGGCCGGCCATTCTTTTATAGGGATTATTGAAAGTCAGATTGCGTTGCGCTTAAAATATTGTGCATCAGTTTAGTGATGATCAGAATAAGTAAAGAGAGAAATATCTGAGTACGTTCAGTTTTGCTCATCTGTTAGAAAAAGAAATAACGTAAGAGGTTTACCAGCACAGTAATTCATAATTTTTTCTAAAGGGATGTTTCAATCTCTTGTTCTCCCTCTACGCTTTTTACACCCCACGTTTCCTTGCAGTACTTGCCCGGGCGTAGTGGCCGTGCGGTTCTGGGCGCTACAGTCTGGAACCGAGCGGCCGCTGCGGTCGCAGGTTAGAATTCTGCCTCGGGCATGGATGTGTGTGATGTCCTTAGGTTAGTTAGGTTTAATTAGTTCTAAGTTCTAGGCGACTGATGACCTCAGAAGTTAAGTCGCATTGTGCTCAGAGCCATTTGAACCTTGCAGTGCTAAATTGCTGATCCCCTGATGTCTTACAATTAGTCCTGTCTACTGATCCCCCCTTTTGGTCAAATTGTGCCACAAATTTCTTGCCCTCACAATTTTGTTCAGTACCTCCTCATTAGTTACGTGATCGACCCATCTAATCTTCAACATTCTTGTCTAGCATCATATTTTGAAAGCTCCAATTCTCTTGAAACGTCCCCTTAGAAAAATTTATACACGACTGTGCTTAAGCTGACACACAATATTTTTGGAGTAACGCAATCTGACTTTCAATAATCCCTACAAGAGAATGGCCCTAACTAAATTAACCTATACGTTTCACAAATCACTTACCTCACAAAAATCTTCGTTACTCAAACTACTGAAATACAGCGAGCGCCACTACTGCCAGCTAAATAAAAGATTCAAACTACGGAAGGCACTAACTACTGATAGGCATAGTTAGCAAATGAAAGATTTTAATACAGAACAAACAATGTATTTACCTTAATAGTCATAATATATGTATCAGTTCGTGACACCAATTCTTACAAATTTCAAAACTCCGCCATCTCTCTCCCCACGTCCACCACTGCTGGCGGCTCACCTCCAACTGCGCAACGCTACGCGCTGTTAGCATCCAGCTGCCGCTGCCCAACACTACAATGGCAGACAACAATGCAAACCAGCCACAGACTGCACACGGCACAGCCAGTGATTTTTATACAGAGCGCTTCGTGGCGGCGGCGTTACCAATAAAAAAACCTAAACAGCCTACTTACATTCTTTTTGTCTAAACTGTTTATAATCCATGTTTCATTCCCGTACAAGGTTACACTCCAGACAGATACCTTCAGAAAAAACTTCGTAATTCTTATATCGATATTCGATGCTAACGAATTTCTATTCTTCAGAAAAGCTTTTCTTGCCATTGCTAGTCTATATTTTATATCTTCTCTACTTCGGCTATCATCAGTTATTTTGCTGCCCAAACAGCAGGAACCGATGGCCGTAGTCGGGTCCCTTCAATTCCACGAATCAACCGACCAACCCAAAAAGCAAAACTCCAATGGTTCAAATGGCTTTGAGCACTATGGGACTTAACATCCGACGTCATCAGTCCCGTAGAACTTAGAACTAAACTTAGAACTACTTAAACCAAACTAAACTAAGGACATAACACACACCCATAACGGGGGCAGGATTCGAACTTGCAGCCGTAGCGGTCACGCGGTTCCAGACTGAAGCGCCTAGAACCGCTCGGCCACAACGGCCGGCAGCAAAACTCATCAACTACTTGAAGTGTCTCGTTTCCTCATCTAATTCCCCTAGCATTATTACATCTGTGGTGACAATACTCACGGCTCGAGGGACTACCACACCACAGTCGATAAGCCGCACTCGAAACATTCGCAGCGCAGAAGCTGTACGGGTTGGCAGATGAATTATACCGAGATCTGCCAGGGGCCGAAGTTGCCAGCCCTTGATAATCACGTGCCTGGCTAGCGATTGGTCCACGCATCGTTAAATAATGCGGGCAGAACTACAGTTCTCGTCAATGCACCGAGTCGTGTACAGTCTACAGTTGCCACCGAGTCTATAAGCTGCAGTGTATGCCCGTCGTCTCCGAGACTGAACCTCCACAGGCATCGTAGACGCCCTCTGGACTCTATGTAAACATCACTCAGAGACACAGTGACAGAACTTTAATAGTTGTGTGGTCTTGTAATACACTACTGGCCATTAAAATTGCTACACCACGAAGATGACTACAGACGCGAAATTTAATCGACAGGAAGAAGATGCTGTGATATGAAATGATTAGCTTTTCAGAGCATTCACACAAGGTTGGCGCCGCTGGCGACACCTACAACGTGCTCACATGCGGAAATTTTCCAACCGATTTCTCATACACAAACAGCAGTTGACCGGCGATTCCTGGTGAAACGTTGTGATGCCTCGTGTAAGACGGAGAAATGTGTAACTTCACGTTTACGACTTTGATAAAGGTCGGATTGTAGCCTATCACTATTGCGGTTTATCGTATCGCGACATTGCTGCTCGCGTTGGTCGAGATCCAACGTTAGCAGAATATGGAATCAGTGGGTTCAGGAGGGAAATACGGAACGCCGTGCTGGATCTCAACGGCCTCGTATCAGAGGCAGGCGAGATGACAGGCATCTTATCCGCATGGCTGTAACGAATCGTGCAGTCACGTCTCGATCCCTGAGTCAACAGATGGCGACGTTTGCAAGACAACAACCATTTGCACGAACAGTTCGACGACGCTTGCAGAAGCATAGACTATCAGCTCGGAGACCACGGCTGCGCTTACCCTTGACGCTGCATCACTGACAGGAGCGCCTACGAAATTGTAATCAACGACGAAACTGAGTGCAGGAATGGCAAAACTTCATTTTTTCAGATGAATCCAGGTTCTGTTTACAGCATCAGGATGGTCACATCCATGTTTGACGACATAGCAGTGAACGCACAGTGGAAACGTGTATTCGTCATCGTCATACTGGCGTATCACCCGGCGTGATGGTATGGGGTGTCATTGATTACACGTCTCGGTCACCTCTTGTTCGCATTGACGGCACTTTGAACAGTGGACGTTACATTTCAGATGTGTTACGCCCTATGGCTCTACCCTTCATTCGATCCCTGCGAACCCCTACATTTCAGAAGGATAATGCACGACCGCATGTTGCAGGCCCTGTACGGGCCTTTCTGGTTACAGAAAATGTTCGACTGCTGCCCTGGCCAGCACATTCTCCAGATCTCTCACCAACTGAAAACGTCTGGTCAATGGTGACCGAGCAACTGGCTCGTCACAATACGCCAGTCACAACTCTTGATGAACTGTGGTATCGTCTTGAAGCTGCATGGGTAGCTGTACCCGTACACGCCATCCAAGCTCTGTTTCACTCAATGCCCAGGCGTATCAAGACCGTTATTGAAATGGAAATGGCTCTGAGTACTATGGGACTTAACTTCTAAGGTCATCAGTCCACTAGACCGTGGAACTAAGTAAACCTAACTAACCTAAGGACATCATTCACATCCATGCCGGAGGCACGATTCGAACCTGCTACCGGAGCAGTCGCGCGGTTCTAGAGTGTAGCGCCTAGAACCGCTCGGCCAGGCTGGCCGGCAAGGCCGTTATTACGGCCAGACGTGCTTCTTCTGGGTACTGGTTTCTCAGTATCTATGCACCCATATTTGAGTGAAAATGTAATCTTACTTTTAGCCTTTCCTGCTTCATTTTTTTAAACGTTTCTATTTCCTTTCGCCTGCTTCGTTTGCACATTTTTAAATTTTATCTTTTCATTAGTTAAATTCCATATATCTTGCGTTACAAGTGCTTCTGCTAGGTCTTGTCTTTTTATCTGTTTGATCCTCTGCTGCCTTCACTACTTCGTATCTTAAAGCTACCCATTATCTTGTACTGTATTCCTTTCCCCTGCTCTAGTCAGCTGTTGCCTAATGCTCCCTCTGAAACTCTCTAGAAATCTGGTTCTTTTAATTTATCGAAGTCGCATCTTCTAAATTCCCTACCTTTTTTTCCAATTTCTTTAGTTTTGATCTACAGTTTACAAATAATAAGTGCGGTCAGAGTCCACATCGCCCCCTGGAATTGTCTTACAGTTTAACATTTGGTCCCTAAATCTCTGACTAATCTTAATACACTAACAAGCCAAGACATTATGACCCCCCCCCCCCCCCCCGCGCGATGCTGGGTGCCGCCTGGAGGGGCTGCGCTGGCACGTGACTTGGTTAAAAGAGTATGTAAGTGGAGCAGACACGGACGAGGGATCACTATAGGTAAGATACGGGCTACAAATGGGGAAATCCATTGAGATAAGCGACTTTGACAAAGGGCAGATTATTATTACGCAGAGCCTGTGAACGAATACTTCGAAATCGACGAATCTGGTCGAATGTTCATTTACTACTGTCGAGAACATCTACGGGAATAGGTAGAAACTACCAGAATGGTTGGTCGTCCACGACTCTTTAAAGACGTTGGGTTCGGAGACTGCTCTGCACCGTAAAGTGGGATAGATGGTGATCAGTGGCACCTCTGTTGAAAGACCACAATGCTGGTTCACACAAAAGTTTTTCGGAGCACACCGTTCGGGGTATATTGTTGAACATGAAGCTCGGCAGCGGACCACCCCAATGTATTCAGTTTTTGACGCAACATCATCAGTTACGATTTCAGTGGACACGGGGCCTCCGGTATTCGACCGTCGATCAAAGGAAACATGTTGGCACTTCTGGCGAATCACATTTTTGCTACGCTAGGTCGATGGTAGTCTCGACAAGTGACGCCATCGAAGTAAACGACGGCTCGAAACGTGTTGCCCCCCACGGTCGCCGGCCAGTGACAGCACTAGTATTCTGTGGGAGACATTTCACTGCGCTTGCATGTGATCTATTTTAGTAATCGAAGACACACTAACGGCTGCGAACCACCTGCATCCCTTCACGTTTGATGTCTTCCCAGATCGCGATGTCATCTTCCAGCACTATAACAGTCCGTGTCTCGGAGCCAGCACCGTGCTACATTGATTTGAGGAGCCTAGGACTGGTTTTCCGTCTGAGCTCTTGATATTCTTAAGCTGCTTTTCTTTTCACCAAAGACCTCTTTAATTTTCCTGTAGACGGTGTCTATCCTTCCTGTAGTAAAATATGCTTCTAAATCCTTACATATCTCTTGTACCCCCTTTTCACATATAAATACTGACAGTATTTTACAATGATTCCGTACTTATACCCTATCATACGTTTTTAGGCATAATTTTGTGACCATTCCATAGAATAGAGACCATTTTTTTATTTAAATTCTGAGGAAGACACTCCTAGCAGTCTTGCAACCAGGTTAATTTGTCAAAAATAGTGACCGAGAGCTGTTTTCCTTTCAATTGTAGGGAAATTAGAGGTGGAACGGAAAAATATGGGTGTTCATTTTCTCCGAGCGCTGCTCGAAAGTGGGATAACAGAGAAATATTATGATGTCGTTTCGAAGAACCCTCTGGCAGGAACTTAAGTGTGAATTGCAGAATATCCAGGCAGATGTAAAGGTAGATGTAGACAGTTGGCTACAGACGTCCTTGAATATAAAAAATCCACTAGTTCTTGCACTTAACAAAATGTAAAAGCGATGTCTGAGTAAATTTTACCCCAAAATACTGCGAGTTTTAACAGCATTGAAGTTACGATTAAATCGTTCTGTTTGTCAGGCCGTTTTGTTACGAAACTACTGTGCTTTCCTGGGTTAGGTATAGATCCAATTGTTTTTTATTCCTGTCTTTGATGACAATATCAATTCTTTAGACTATGACCGGTTTCAGTTCGTAATGACCATCCTCAGATCTGAGGATGTGCATTACGGACTGAAACCGCTCATCGTCTGAAGAATTGATATTACGATCAAAGACTGGAACAAAAAACATTTGACAGTAGTGGATCACTGTTTGTATACGCGACTATGTCACAGTTGATAAAATTAGATCCAATTGTTAAAGTAATTAGTTTTTAATGACGTTTGTGCTTTCTTTCATTACCCTCGGAGGAAAGTTTAAATTAATGATCTTAAGGAAACAGCCGACGAAGCCGATAGTGCGAGAGAAAGAGAAGATACTGAAAATGTCATGCGGCGAACATAAACCGTTGCTTAGGCGGCTTTGTGGATTAGTTTTGGGTTACAGACGGCAAGTTCCCAGTACCAAACTGCTCATCTCGATTTCTCTCACTCCACCGAGGTACATTGTAAATAGCCTGTATACTTCATACACTAGTATTCAGAATAATGGGCGTACCGTCATATGGCGAGAGATGGAAACGCTTAATGCTTCCAGGCACACTGTATAATATTATCGTTTTGGTGGTCCATGTGTTGTGACGTGGTGAGGCATAATGTTCCATGGGTGTACTGACATCCAAGTCTTTGAACACGGTATACTCATTGAACAACGTTATTCTGACACTGTGCTCTTTTCCCCCGTTCTTATTTTCAGACCTGCATTTGCCTCTGACTTCTTTTTTATGGATGACGATCCTTGACAGCATGAGACAGCGCTGGTAAAGAAGCTGTTGGAACGATAGACTATTCGGCAAATAGACTTGCCCGCCCGTTCTCCCGACTTAAACCGCAGCGAGCGCGTGTGGGAATCGTTGGGATGACGTACTGTAGCTCGTTCACATGCACCAACGACGGCTCAGCAGGTGACAACCGCGGTGACGGAAGAATGGAGTCTTGCCACAACAACTCCTTAGCAGCCTTGCGAGCTCATTGTAGAGCACGCTTTGCCGCTCGTGGTGATCACACGTCTTGTTAATAACAAAGGCTGCCTTTTGTAAAGTGTAGGGAATCACCATAAATGCCGATTACTGCAGTGTAGCTATTATCTTTGAATAAAAGTGTCATTTTTGTTCGTTCGTTGCCCATTTCTGTCAGTCACCTTCTGTATTATACTATGACAGTTCTTTTTATGTATGGTCCAAGTTCCGTATAGCTATGTTACTTGGCAGTGGCACGTCATGCGAAAGTGACTGTCATCCTGAGGCTTTGCACACCAGTGTCCTTGTCCACGGCAACAGCCGGAAGCGAAATGTATCCCCATTGTCCACCGGCCATGCGGGACCTCGATAACAGACTGTACGCACCAAGCAATGCAGCATACTTATAATAGAAGTTTCGCTACGTATGAGGATCCCAATGGAAAACGAGTGATTCTAGCACAATAAAACTTCGTGGAAACAGTATTGTAAGGACATGGGGAAGAGAAACAGCGAATAAACCGTTGAAAGGAAAACATTTTACTTCAGACATGAGGTAATACTTGTTAACTGCGTACCGTATCCACGTTACAGGTTACGAACGTTGCTGAATGTCGCGACTACCTGCATCCACGACAGTCTGGAACTGCACCAGAGACACCATTTCACAGTTGTCCTCAGCACTTTTAGAACAACTGCCGTGACACAGTTCGTGCACTGCTTAAAGATCGCACATTGCGTCCAGCACTCTCACCCGTGGCGAAAGTAACCTCTTGAATAATTTGTGGCGCAACTGCCCGTCTGCGTCTCCCAGGAGCAATTCACAAATCATAATTTAATTCGAATTTCCAAATCGTGTTCTTCACTCCCAGTGAGAAAATAGGGTCTCTTCACGTTCCTTCAACGCGCTGACGTTCGCGAAGAGCAGCAGCGGTATTCCTGTCGTTTTGGAACAGCTTTACTGGTAAAGCCCTGCTTACCTCTTCCAGACTCATATTGACAGTCTGCAACTCTAATGCACACTGATGCTTACGTTTCAGCCATACGCCACCGTACCAGTTGCCTGCAACTGAAGGCAAGTCATGACAGTAGCACTACTGACAAGGCACTTCCTACAGCTCGCAGAATGAATATATTTCCTATAACGGTAAATAGTTCCCCTCCTGGTCTGGCACAAGTAGCGAAATTTCGATTATAACCACCCTGTTCCACTTGCTGGCTAATTTCGGAATTTAAGTAACTCACTTGAGACATACCTTTGCGGTTCTCAATTAGAGGTAAAGCTACTCTGGCAGAAGGAAGAGTGAGTAAATGCTCTTTGAGACATGCAGCTGCTTACCTATTCCATTATGGTTAGATGCGGGGTGATAATTATTGAACTCTCAGAAAAAAGTGAATTATTTACAAACTACGACGTGCACACACTTTATTCAACATGTAAACGAGACTACAGGCATTCGGATTTAGATTATGACATGTTCGATATGCCTGCCAGAATTGGCGATGATGTGGCGCAGACGACCAGCGAAATTCTGCATGACCCGCTGAAGTGTCGGTACATCGATGCTGTCGATGACCTCCTAAATGGCTGTTTTCAGCTCAGCAATAGTTTTCGGGTTTTTACTGTACACCTTGTCTTTAATATAACCCCACAAAAAGGAGTCGCATGTGTTTAGATCCGGAGAATACAGCGGCCAATCCAGCCCCTTGCCAGTGGCCTCTGGGTACCCCACAGCCAGAATGCGATTCCCAGAGTGTTCCTACAGGACATCAAGCACTCTCCTGCTTCGACGGGGTCGAGCTCCATCTTGCATGAACCACATCTTATCGAAATCAGTCACTTTGTATAATGGGGATGAAATCATCTCCCAAAACCTTCACGTACCGTTCGGTAGCCGCCGTGGCTTCAAGGAATGTCGCACTGATTATTCTGTGACTGGACTTTGCACACCATGCGGTCACCCGTTGAGGGTGATGACTTCTCGATCGCTAAATACGATTATCTGGGAGTAGGCATTAGGAGTGATTTAAAATGGAATGACCATATAAAATTAATCGTCGGTAAAGCAGATGCCAGACAGAGATTCATTGGAAGAATCCTAGGGAAATGTAATCCAAAAACAAAGGAAGTAGGTTACAGTAAGCTTGTTCGCCCATTGCTTGAATATTGTTCACTGGTGTGACATCCGTACCAGATAAGATTGATAGAAGATGTACAGAAGATCCAACGGACAGCAGCGCGTTTCGTTACAGGATCATTTAGTAATCGTGAAAGCGTTACGGAGATGATAAACTCCAGTGGAAGGCTCTGCAAGAGAGACGCTCAGTAGCTCGGTACGGGCTTTTGTTGAAGTTTGGAGAACATACCTTCACCGAGGAGTCAATCAGTATATTGCTCCCTCCTATCTCGCGAAGAGACCATGAGGATGAAATCAGAGAGATTAGAGCCCACACAGAGGCATACCGACAATGGATGTAGATGTAGATGTTCTCAGTGCCCCAAATGAAAGTGGGCTTCGTCGCTAAACCAAACCACACACTCGCGTACTAATTCCTATCATGCCCCGCGGCCAACCGTGCAACTTGAACGTCGTAACGTAAACCGTCCAGAAGTTATGACGATTTTATTTCACACAGCTCAATGATTGTCAGCCTGTAGGTGTCTACAGCGGACGACTTTCAGCGGGGACGGCTGGATTATAACAAGCGTGACCGGGAAGAAGCTGAGAGAGATATGGAGAAGTGTGAGGAGACTACGTTTGCCGGGGACCAAGTGGATACGCGGTGCTCGGCGTTCTTAGCAGACGGGCTGCGATTGCTCAGTAGAGATGGGCAAACTCGTTCATCCTTGGGAACTAGTTCACTGTTGATCGTTCTTTTTTTGGAAACCGTTAATTTTTACTCCTTCACCGTTCATTTGAGCTTGGTATATGGTTCTTACGAAAAACTGAAAACTAATAGTGCAGGTGACTGAAGGATGAGGGGCCCCAAGGTGGGCACTTGCCTCCACAAGGAGAATAGAGTTTTCATGCATCATAGAATTCTTACCTACAATTATTTACGAAAAACTGAAAACTAATAATGCAGGTGACTGAAGGAAAAGGAGCCCCAAGGGGGGCACTTGCCTCCACATGGAGAATAGAGTTTTCATGCATCATAGAATTCTTACCTACAATTATTTACGAAAAACTGAAAACTAATAATGCAGGTGACTGAAAGAAAAGGAGCCCCAAGATGGGCACTTGCCTCCACATGGAGAATAGAGTTTTCATGCATCATAGAATTCATACCTACAATTAGAAATAATTACCATGCTTCTGCAGAACCTGTTGTCTAGCCATCCGTGGCCTAGTGTGGCTGATCGCAGGGAAATAATATAGGATGGCGCACGAAAAACCGGCCGCGAGTACAGACTGCTTGCCAATTACGGACGATGTGTTGCCCCTTACAAGCAGATACAACAAACAGACAAACATTTAATAATTAGGCAGTGAAGAAATAACAAGCTAATGCCAGCAACAATGGCGAAACAATCGATGATGATGAGTAGAGAGCTGGAGAAGAGAACATGAAAATCTCACGCGACGCGCATGGGCTCTAGCACATGTAGTCTTGTAAACCTATTGGCGGCTCTTTCCCAACTTAATAGACCACAAGTGTCTTGTATAAAATTCTTCGTTTCGACTTCCACTACATAGCTATGCTATTTTGTAAACAATGGCGTACTCATTATGAGTGATTTAAAATGGAATGATCATATAAAGCTGATCGTCGGTAAAGCAGATGCCAGACTGAGATTCATTGGAAGAATCCTAAGAAAATGCAATCCGACAACAAAGGAAGTAGGTTACAGTACGCTTGTTCGCCCACAGCTTGAATACTGCTCAGCAGTGTGGGATCCATACCAGATAGGGTTGATAGAAGAGATAGAGAAGATACAACGGAGAGCAGCGCGCTTCGTTACAGGATCATTTAGTAATCGTGAAAGCGTTACGGAGATGATAAACTCCAGTGGAAGACTCTGCAGGAGAGATGCTCAGTAGCTCGGTACGGGCTTTTGTTAAAGTTTCGAGAACATACCTTCACCGAAGGGTCAAGCAGTATATTGCAACCTCCTACGTATATCTCGCGAAGAGACCATGAGGATAAAATCAGAGAGATTAGAGCACACACAGAAGCATACCGACAATCCTTCTTTCCACGTACAATACGACACTGGAATAGAAGAGAGCACTGATAGAGGTATTCAGGGTACCCTCCGCCACACACCGTCAGGTGGCTTGCGGAGTGTGGATGTAGATGTGGATGTAGATGTAGACAATCGTTTACACCCTATATATACTTCACGTTGTCTCTGAGTTCGTAGGCGAAGTAGACTTTATGGAAACATAAACTAAAATGTGGTTTTCTCATCATACTTGCGTCACACGCTTAGTAAAAATTAGGTTTATATGTTGCATTATTAAAGTTAATGCACCAATAATAATAATAATTAAGTTGGCAGTAATAAAGTTTTTGGTTTGAAAGCTCCTTCTGAACAAATGTTTCTGAGATAATAAATAAATACGATTTTATGGCAATCTATGTCTTTTTAAATGGAGAGGCACCGCTTTTGCTACTGAGCAAAAATGACCCACAACCCACTTATTTTTTTCAAAGAAACCAAACTATCAGGTAATGCAAATTGGAAACAATCAAACTTAAAAATAATTAGAGCCTTCCTAAATGTATTGTTTTGTATATGAAAGATACACGAAAACGTTTTATATGAGTTTTCTAACACTAAAAATGAAACAAATTATTGAAAGTTAGCTGCTAAATCAAGGCGATGAAACCAAAAAATATATGAATAACAAAACAGACTTGCCTTGTTATGTCTTCTGCTGTTCATCGATATAATGAAGTGAGCTGATATGCCCTTTTGTTACCTGAAAAGACGTACCTATTACATACAACGTGATTTTTATGTAATTTACGTAACTATAAAATACTTTTTGATTACCGGTCGTGGACGCTGAATAGCCAGACCCAAATGGAAGAACAGTTTGGACCACACGTAAAACGGGCGAGCGCAGTGAACGAAACGAGCAATTGGATACTGAACTGACCAGGAGCAGTCGGCAGTGGAACTGAGACAGGTGGTCAAGCGATGAACGACGAGTGCGGCCGAGGGAGACCGAGACTGAGACGAGCACGCGACCGAGGCTGGAACGAGAACTGGCGAAGTGACCGCCGCGACTGAAGTGAACTATGAACCGATCGTTCCTCGTTCCCGGGAACTATGAGTAGACTGCCGCCACCGAAGTGAACTATGAACCGATCGTTCCTTGGAATTCGTTCCTCGATCCTTTCGTTCATCTTGGTGAACCGTTCCTTTGCACCCGTTCGTTCGCGAACTACCCAACTCTACAGCTCGGCCCCGTCAGCCCACGATCTGTCTGGCTGCCCAGCTGTCAGGCAGCGGAGGGCCACCTCGCCGCGGAATGCCGGCTAATAGCTGGCTGCCCGCTGGTCGCCAGAAAAAGAACGACTGCTCGGCTGACAAAAAGCCGGCGGCCGTGGAGCGTGTCAACTGTCGCTGTACGGACGCTGCCGTAATGGATGGCGCGGCCCGGGTAACTGTGCGGCCCACATACGTCAGCGCCGGGTTCCGCAGTCGCTGCCGGCCTGGTCAGGTGGCCGGGCTGGGCCGCGAGGAATTAGTAACGGTGTGGGCGGCGCTGCGGCCGAACCTCGCTGCCGGGTCACGCCACGTTGGCTCCTGATGTCGACCAGCTTGCGGTGGTCGGA
Source organism: Schistocerca gregaria (assembly GCF_023897955.1). Classification (NCBI taxonomy): domain Eukaryota; kingdom Metazoa; phylum Arthropoda; class Insecta; order Orthoptera; family Acrididae; genus Schistocerca; species Schistocerca gregaria. Next base: position 506,661,935 of record NC_064926.1, on the reverse strand, counting down.
GGACTTTTCACACACAGCTCAAAAGCAATAGGGGAGCATGACTTTGGGCACCTGCCGTGTAAGCCTACCATGAATCGTAATTGACGAGAGAGTTGTTGTTGTTGTGGTCTTCAGTCCTGAGAATAGTTTGATGCAGCTCTCCGTGCTACTCTATCCTGTGCAAGCTTCTTCATCTCGCAGTACCTACTGCAACCTACATCTTTATGAATCTGTTTAGCGTATTCATCTATTGGCCTCCCTCTACGATTTTTACCCTCCACGCTGCTCTACAATGCTAAACTGGTGATCCCTTGATGCCTCAGAACATGTCCTACCAACCGATCCCTTCTTCTGGTCAAGTTGTGCCACAAACTTCTCTTCTCCCCAATCCTATTCAATACCTCCTTATTTGTTATATGATCTACCCATCCAATCTTCAGCATTCTTTTGTAGCACCACATTTCGAAAGCTTCTATTCTATTCTTGTCCAAACTAGTTATCGTCCATGTTTCAGTTCCATACGTGTCTACGCTCCATACACATACTTTCAAAAACGACTTTCTGACGCTTAAATCAATACTCGATGTTAACAAATTTCTGTTTTTCAGAAACGCTTTCCTTGCCATTGCCAGTCTACATTTTATATCCTCTCTACTTCGACCATCATCAGTTATTTTGCTCCCCAACTAGCAAAACTCCTTTACTACTTTAAGCGTCTCATTTCCTAATCTAATTCCCTCAGCATCACTGAGTTAATTCGACTACATTCCATTATCCTTGTTTTGTTTTTGTTGATGTTGATCTTATACCGTCCTTTTATGACACCTTCCATTCCGTTCAACTGTTCTTCCAAATCCTTTGCTGTCTCTGACAGAATTACAATGTCATCGGCGGACCTCAAAGTTTTTATTTCTTCTCCATGGATTTTAATACCTACTCCGAATTTTTCTTTTGTTTCTTTCACTGCTTGCTCAATATACAGTTTGAATAACATCGGGGAGAGGCTACAACCCTGTCTCACTCCCTTCCCAATCACTGCTTCCCTTTCATGTCCATCGATTCTTATAACTGCCATCTGATTTCTGTACAAATTGCAAATAGCCTTTCGCTCCCTGTATTTTACCCCTGCCACCTTCAGAATTTGAAAGAGAGTATTCCAATCAACATTGTCAAAAGCTTTCTCTAAGACTAAAAATGCTAGAAACGTAGGTTTGCCTTTCCTTGATCAAGCTTCTAAGAGGAGTGAGTATGTTAGAAAATTGTACATTTATCTTTCACTAGTATACAACCAAACATCTATTAAAATCTAGTTCACTTATACAGGATGTTCCCGGAACTATTCGTTCTAATTGAAACATCCCCTTAGAAAAATTTATGAATTACTGTGTTGATAAAACTCTTACGTTATTTGATTTTCAAACACCTGAGAAGAACTGAACGTACTCAGACATTTCTCTCTTTACTTATTCTGATCAACACTAAACTGACACACAATATTTTTAGCGCAACTCAGTCTGACTTTGAATAATCCCTACAAAAAATGGCCCTGACTAACAATAAAAGAATTAAAATGAATTCCATCGATTTCCTCTTTGTGATGTCTAATTTCTTTTGTCTTTCAAAAAATGGTTCAAATGGCTCTGAGCACTATGGGACTTAATCTGTGGTCATCAGTTCCCTTGAACTTAGAACTACATAAACCTAACTAACCTAAGGATCGCACACATCCATGCCCGAGGCAGGAGTCGTACCTGGGAAAGTAGTGGTCGCGCGATTCCAGACTGAAGCGCCTAGAACCGCTCGGCTACACCGGCCGGCGTCTTTCAAAGAACTCTCACAGTGGTTTTAGTTCTTCAGAATTGACGGACGAGCCCCGCCTACAACATCGTTCGACGAACAATTAGGCTTCTCGTAGATGCCATTGTGTTGGAATCCAATGCCTCTGTGTTCTTAAGCGCGCCGCCGTAAGACAAATGGTACGTAGCTGCTCCTTTCGCATAGTCATACGGGGCCACCCGAACGACCACCGATCGCTACTGCACTAACGACCTCACAGCACTTGGTTGCCGGGCTGCTGGAACTTCACGACTCATTCCTTGGATACCTGTGGTGTGTCGGCGGCATACCATCGCCTCATCCATTCGGAAAATAAAACTTAAAAGTCCCAATCGCAGTTTCAGATCATTCTCGAGGGCTCATGACTCATCCTATGAAACTATATTCTACGCCTATATTGACATCTATAACTTTCAGATCACTGTGAAGTGTGCGGCAGAGTGTACTTTCAATATCAGGGACGATCAGGGCGGTTCCTTCGTAGATCGTGGCTGCAGCGCATGTGGAACGTAGCGCGACTGCGATATACACTCCTGGAAATGGAAAAAAGAACACATTGACACCGGTGTGTCAGATCCACCATACTTGCTCCGGACATTGCGAGAGGGCTGTACAAGCAATGATCACACGCACGGCACAGCGGACACACCAGGAACCGCGGTGTTGGCCGTCGAATGGCGCTAGCTGCGCAGCATTTGTGCACCGCCGCCGTCAGTGTCAGCCAGTTTGCCGTGGCATACGGAGCTCCATCGCAGTCTTTAACACTGGTAGCATGCCGCGACAGCGTGGACGTGAACCGTATGTGCAGTTGACGGACTTTGAGCGAGGGCGTATAGTGGGCATGCGGGAGGCCGGGTGGACGTACCGCCGAATTGCTCAACACGTGGGGCGTGAGGTCTCCACAGTATATCGATGTTGTCGCCAGTGGTCGGCGGAAGGTGCACGTGCCCGTCGACCTGGGACCGGACCGCAGCGACGCACGGATTCACGCCAAGACCGTAGGATCCTACGCAGTGCCGTAGGGGACCGCACCGCCACTTCCCAGCAAATTAGGGACACTGTTGCTCCTGGGGTATCGGCGAGGACCATTCACAACCGTCTCCATGAAGCTGGGCTACGGTCCCGCACACCGTTAGGCCGTCTTCCGCTCACGCCCCAACATCGTGCAGCCCGCCTCCAGTGGTGTCGCGACAGGCGTGAATGGAGGGACGAATGGAGACGTGTCGTCTTCAGCGATGAGAGTCGCTTCTGCCTTGGTGCCAATGATGGTCGTATGCGTGTTTGGCGCCGTGCAGGTGAGCGCCACAATCAGGACTGCATACGACCGAGGCACACAGGGCCAACACCCGGCATCATGGTGTGGGGAGCGATCTCCTACACTGGCCGTACACCTCTGGTGATCGTCGAGGGGACACTGAATAGTGCACGGTACATCCAAACCGCCATCGAACCCATCGTTCTACCATTCCTAGACCGGCAAGGGAACGTGCTGTTCCAATAGGACAATGCACGTCCGCATGTATCCCGTGACACCCAACGTGCTCTAGAAGGTGTAAGTCAACTACCCTGGCCAGCAAGATCTCCGGATCTGTCTCCCATTGAGCTTGTTTGGGACTGTATGAAGCGTCGTCTCACGCGGTCTGCATGTCCAGCACGAACGCTGGTCCAACTGAGGCGCCAGGTGGAAATGGCATGGCAAGCCGTTCCACAGGACTACATCCAGCATCTCTACGATCGTCTCCATGGGAGAATAGCAGCCTGCATTGCTGCGAAAGGTGGATATACACTGTACTAGTGCCGACATTGTGCATGCTCTGTTGCCTGTGTCTATGTGTCTGTGGTTCTGTCAGTGTGATCATGTGATGTATCTGACCCCAGGAATGTGTCAATAAAGTTTCCCCTTCCTGGGACAATGAATTCACAGTGTTCTTATTTCAGTTTCCAGGAGTGTAGGTTTACAAGCGCCGACGAATAGGCAAGGAATTAGTGGAGCTTTCGTGCCTTTCCGATGTGCGTGCATTAAATGTGGAAACGTGAACTATGCCGACGTTATTACCAAATGAATCCAAACAGGACCAGTGTGCTGTTATTCTGTCTTGGTTCGCGACGTACACACATTGGTAGTCATCTATCGGAGAATGAATAACATGTTTGGGGTGGCATGTCTTTGGAACACTATCATTACGCAATAATGCCGCTGCCGCTTCATGGTAACTTACTTCCTTACATCGCAAATCTCGTATCGCGTAAGTTACGCTATTTCATGTGGGAGCGCCCGTTCTGTAGTCGCGATCCCTTTTCAGACGACTACTGCGCCTGCGGTGCCCTAAAAATGGCCTTGAAGGCCTGATGACTCTTGTCGCACGGAGACGTGTAGCAAGCAGTTACGGTCTTCTTCACGCAACAGGATACGCTGTTTTACCAAACGAGTATCTTCAACCTGGTACGTCGGTGGGGTGATTGCCTCAGTGTTCACGGCAAGTTTGCCTGTCTGGCATACCGATTCTGGACTGTACGGCCTTCGAACTGGAAGATGTTCATCATCTTTTACATTAAGATTTCTTCACAGTTCTTTCGCAGATAGAGTGCTCGAAGAATGACTGCTTACGCACACTTGTGGGTGGAGGCCGGAATCTGTGGATTTTATAACGACAGAATCATTGTGGTAAATGGATGGAAGGATTTGATGACTACTTGCATGTTTTCGGATTTCATGGATTATGAGCCTGAGGTTTAGAAAATATCGATCCTGGTGGGAGGTTGTCACGTCTGTTGGATGAGATTTGCTGAAGGGAGTTGGGTAGGCTGGGTGTTGTTTCCATTCATGACTCGTTGTCTTTTATGGTGTGATATTTACTTACTGTTTGATGAGAACCTGGTCAGTGGGAATTCTTTTGTCAGATCTGCACCTTGCAATACCAGGAGCGTGCGATGACGGCTGTTGTTTCTGGTGCTCGTGAAACTGGTTTTGTTGTCGGAAGTGACGGCGGTACTTATGATGGAACCACTGGTGGAGGTGTTAATCCTTCTGGTAAAGGAGCTGGTGACGGAAGTGGAGCTGGCGTTGTTGATGAGGCTGGCGACGGTGATCTGATGGATGAGAATGCGGTGCTGATGTAGGAGTCAGTGCTGCCGTTGTTATTAGTGCTACTGGAATATGATGGTACAGGTGACGGTGTTAGGGGTAAACTGAATATTGGCCTGGCATGATTGGTGCCAGTGCGGCGGTTATACTGTGGTTCATTCTGGAGCTGCAGATATTGCGAACGAAAAATGGCCAAGTTTGTTGCGCATGTCATTGAGAAGACTGAGCAGTGAGGTGGGAAGGAAATTTGGGGACGAGGGATATGTGAGTACAAGAATGGTATACAGGTTAACACTATGGACTATTATAGCGGCGCTGATGGTCCATGCTAGTAAAGAGAGATCGGGAAGACCCGTACAACGGCGCTATGACAGTTGGTGGCGATAACATGTGAGGAGCGATGTGAAGGCCACGTTTTATAGACAGACGGTAGTGAATGCGTTTGCTACTAAGCAGAAGACTGCACGGACGGCGGAAGTATGCCGGGAGACTATAGCGATGGTGACGGCGAAAGCAAAAGATGTCGCTGCGTATTACGTGTATCAGTGACTATCCAAAAACGTTCATTAAAGTATGTACAGGCAAATTTAGCTGATTTACTTATTCTTTTATTTAGAGGTTGCTTACATTTGGGAAAAGCCAACCTACCGCTCTTCAGTGTTTTGATTTCATAACTGTACAATTCAATATTAGTTAGCTTAAGCGCTTAGAATAGGCCATGATGTTTATGACAAGGTGATGATCATGTGATGTACAGTCTTTTCATTACGCGGAAGTGATGGAGGCTCCTGGTAACTATGAGTAGAGTGTGTGATGCAGGAAATATGGGAAGATTTTAGAAGATATTTGTAACTGGGTGGGAGACACCTTTATGGGAAGGAACTGGTAAGTAAGGCGTACTTTTTAATTAATTAATTAATTTATTTATTTATTTGTCCTGACAATATCAGCCATTAGGTCGTCTCGCACATCCAAACAGGCGTTCTATATATTACATAACATCTGTCTAACAACGTAAATATTACAAAAGACTTACATTTAACATGGGAGCCAATGCTGCAAAAAACTACATAATATATAATGGAAAGCAGTAGAAGCAATAGTAGAAAAAAGCAGAATTTATATTAGTACATGGAAAGTTGAAAGGATGTAAATTAAAGTGTAATAGATTTCAACCTGGAGGTACAGGCGGCGACAGAGGAAAACGAAAGAATGGGAGAGGACGGGAAAGAGTATTGTGATAGAAAAACAAGTAATGAAGAGAGGGAGAAAGGAACCTGTCTGACTCTGAAACGGAAAGAGAAACGAGCGTAACTGGGAGCAGGTGAGAGTATTTATTTTACTGTTTTAAACTGAGAAAACAGTCCACATGTGTACTTTTTAGTGAACAGTTACTTCATTGACAAAAGACAGTGATTCAGCTTTTTCTCAAATGCAGTAAGCTCACTGAATTGTGCGCATAAGGCAGTGCGGCTTGTTCTAGAGGCGACAGGACCATCAGAGAAGGAGGTTGCCAATTTTTTTGTTTTATGGGTGGACTCAGCTGGGATAATAGATAACTGAGACCTTGTATCGCGATTGTGATGAGATGAGATGACACGAACTTAATACTTGATGTGAGATACTTGAGTGGATACACATAGAGATGCGATGAAGTATGGCACTCACATGCTAGAGTTTTCATTACACCTTCAGTGATAGATTAATAGCGAAGATTCAGGAGAACAAAGTATCTCAAAAATTTTAGGTTTCATATGCTGTGGAAATACTTTCTGAAATTTTATAGCGAGTCGAGGGAAAAAGAAGTCGTCCTGGACCTGGCAACAGTATTTGTTGCCCATCTGAGGTAATCATCCAAGGAAACAGGAGAATAGTCTGTTCAGGAGTTACTTCTGCTACCCTTCCAGAAGAACTTGTCATTCCCATAGAGAACACGCTGCCCATCTTCCTGAAGTGTCTTGTGTATCACCTGAATGGTGTGGTATATTTCTGAGCAGTATGTATAAAATGAAGGTAGAAAATGCTTTAGTGAAGTACCGTAACGTCAGAACTGTGGCCTTGCGGTTGTCTCTTCCGTATTTCAGGTTACCAGCTGCTTAAATTAATGCAGTGTTTGTAATATGCTATTTATAAAAACCCGACACACATTTGTCACATATGTTGTATTTGTACAAGGATTCAGTAATTTCATCGTGAACAATGTATTCCAGGACTATAAGAAGGACTGTGCTTATTTTCCACTGAGTCGAATTTATTCCATTGAGGAGAAAAAATTGAGTAAGTCTTTCAGGAATAAGCAGTTCGCAACATTCTTGATCATCCTAGGTGTTAGAAAATGAGTTGTATCCAACTTGGAAAGGATGAGTTGAAGTTTTCATTTGAGATGGGACGTTTAGGGTAGGCTGTGGCTGGAAGGAGGTGGTAGAATAAGGGATAAGTTGATGATTTGGAAGGAGAAGACGTTTGAAATTACGCTTGAAATGTACGTTGAGTGTCTGGCGATGGAGATAGGATAGGACGTGTTGATAGAGGCGCGGCAACAGGCAGTATTGCTGAAAAGAAAGTAGGGTCACATCACAGGCCGCCATGACCACATAGGTAGGGAATGAAAGACGAAAAAGAAGTACATATGTTTTCAGTCGAATAAAGCATATGATCATCCGGTTTCTGCGATCCATTGCTTCCTTCTTAATGTTGTATGTGCTCCCGCCCATAACGTCATCCAGTTTGCAGTCGTCGCCCTGTTCCACAGTAAGGCTCTCGGTTCGCTAGATTTGGACAGTCAAGGATAACGGGATTGCTGGTATTGGGAACTCCAATGTGAGGCGCGTAATTTGGCACATTTGGGATATGACTGCCAAGGAGGGAAAGAAATTAACTGTGCATTATTCGTGCATGCATGGAGGAGTCATTCCAGATGTGGAACGAGTGCTTCCGAGTGCCAAGAAGAGCACAGGGTGCAGCCAACTGTAGGCTGTGGTTATGTCTTTACTAACGTTGTATGGTGTTTTGGATCAGAACAGATTCTAGTTGAAGTAGTAAAGACTGCCAGACTTGCTTGCGAGATAAAGGCAGAGATTACCATCTGCAGCATCGTCGACAGGGCTGATTGCAGACCTTTAATACAGACCCGAGTGGAGCGTCTGAATCAGAGGCTGAGACGATTCTGTGGCCGCGTAGGTTGCGGATTTTTCTACTTGCACCAAAGAGTGGTGCGATTTCTGGTTCCGCGTAATATGTCAAGTGCTCTCTACACGCCGGTGGTGGCTACACACCTAGCGGAGACTGTGGAATATATTGGGGGCGTTTTTGGTTAGAGGGTCTCGGGGACGTGCAGAAAGGGCTTCTGTCTCAAAGGGCATGCGAGGAACAAAGGAAAAGGGTAGATATATAGCAATCACCATTGTAATTGTAAATTTTCGCGACTGCGCTGGAAAAGAATCAGAGCTCCAAGAGCTGATGGAAAGCGCTGAGCTCAAATAGTTACAGGTTTGCTAAGTCAGGAGATAAGTTCAGCCGAAATTTATACGAAGTATCCAACGATGTTCAGATGGAATAGAATAAATACAGTTGGTGGCGCCGCGTTTGTTGCTGTTAGAAGTTGTTTGTCTTGTAGAGAATTTGAAGTAGATTGTTCTTGTAATTGGCATGGGTAGAGGCTATACTTGACAGTCAGAATAAATTGACAACTGGTTTCTTTTACCAATCACACGATCCAGATGATTCAGTTGCTTAACAGGTCAAAGAAAACTTGAGTATCATCTCAGATAGGTAACACACTCATACAGTAGCAGTGGTGACTTCAGTCTACTCTCGATTTGTTATTGTGGCTAAAATAATCGTTCAAAGCAGGTGATGGATATAAACACCGTCAGAAATTGCACTAAATGCTTTCTCCGAAAATTATTTTGATCCAACAAACAGGTCAGGAGGGTACTCGAAGTGTAAATGGTTGCGAAAACAGTCTTGTCCTCTTCATAACAAATAATACTGAGCAAATAGATAGCATCATAGTGGATACAGGGATTAGTGACCACAAGATAGTTGTAGCGTTGTGTAACACGACCGTTATCTGTGCGAAACTTGTATGTTGTGATATAGCAAATGACAAGACAGTGCAGGCGGCAATAACCTCGCGTCATTGCCAGCCTTTTCGTGAACAACATCTAAATATGTCCAGTATTTACTCGATACCAGGAAAAGGTATGTTCCTCCTTCCAGCGTTAAAAACAGTTTCGATTAAGTACGAAACATCTTGTGATCTGAAATGCGCCTGTGAGTGGTGAGTGACTGCATTTTTTACTGTGAACTTTTCAGAACTTAATTTTGAAGTATCACAGTAACTTTGGGCAATAGCAAAATGAAAACAAGTTCGTTATTAAGCTTTGTTAACAGATTATAAGATTGAAAAAGAAATCATTTCAATTCACTGGACAGGTTTCTCAAAATCAAATGAGAAAGACTGCATAGCAGACAACATAGGGGATTTTAATATTTGCACTAAAAGAAAAGGTGTCACAGAGAACTACAGTGATGGATATAGCGTCGCTCCATTTACATAAGAAGTTATTTTAGGCACACCATATGAATTTAAATTTCCTTCGTTGTGTATCAAACGAAACAGCTGCGTGAAGCAACCAGCACTCCGTGTTGAACTGACAGATTTGAAAGAGTATCGCATCGGTGCTGTATCGCAGTTGTGCCAATGTGAGCCTCTGAAGTCGATTAAAATTCGCTTCTATGCGCTCCATGAAAGTGGGTTGCTTCCGAATCACATCGCGAGCCATATTAGATCGCCACTGTGAGAACCGCGAGTAACATTGCCAAATCAAGAGTAACAAGCCGACTTTCTGAAGACATGGGACGACGCCAGGGAGAAAAATGAACACGAAGGCCTACTTTAAAGCGCAGTAATGCACCCAGAGGCTGTGCGGAACACTTTGCTATGAATACAGAATCTTCGTTCGAGACACTGGAAACAAGAGAAAGGCGGACCTCGCGGAAAACCCTAGACCCAATGAAAGAAAATGATAAATTCAGCAGATGACACAACCATGAACACATGGCCACAGACGCCATTCACAGGATGAGGAATGGCCACATTGACCATATGATTTCTACACGATCGAATGAAGTAGGCATGATTCATCGAGGTAGAAAAAGACATGCAAGAAGTGAGGATAACCATAAACACATTCTGCTCAAGCAGAAACTTGAAGGCCACCATGGTTTCCAAGGAAAGCCAAAACTAAAAACTGGCAAGACGCAGACTCAGGCCAGGAAATAATAGCTTAGTGAGTTAAGAGTAATGCAAATCATACATTAATATGGAGTGTTTCCACCCTTCTTTACGACAGCTTGAACTCTGCTAAGGACAGTATCAACGAAAGTTTTGAATGCCTGTGAAGGAATGAGAGCTCATCATTCCTCAGGGTCAGGAAAGAAAGGTCTGATGCTGGACGCCGGGGTCTGGAGAGAAGTCGTCGTTTAAACTGGAGATATTCCACTTGGTTCAAGTTGGGACACTGGGCAGACCAGTCCATTTCAGGTAAACCATTGCCTCACAGTTGCTGCTTTATGGCATGTGTGTTGTCCTACTGGTATAAACAAACATTGCCTCCGAACGGTTCCCCTGCTGTTCGCAATAGACAGTGCTGTAACATATGCTCATATTCTTGCACATTTGGCGTTTTGCTAGGCGCAATAAGAGGGCCACGCTGCTACGGAAAAAAAACCCGTAACGTAACAGCAACTCGTCCGTAATTTTCTATTGGGACTCTATATGGAAACGGGCAAGGAACTTCGGGCATTCTCGAAAGCCAAACTCTTCCAACAGGTGACAACAGAGTATAACGTGATTCATCACTGAAAGTCAATGGTTTCCAGTAATCCACTCTCCAGTGACATCGCACTTTTACACCACATTAAGAGTCGCTTAGGACTGACAACGGAAACGTGTCGCTTATGAGGAGCTGCTCGACCATTGAAACCCATTGTTTTCAACTCCCTATGCAGTCATCGTGCCAGCTGGAGTGCTGGAAAGACTTGGGAACTCAACAGTTTTCCCTTGCGCTGATTTCGCGTAATTTTACAACCATCCTCCTTAATGCTCAACGGTTCTTTCTGTCAGTGCCTGAGTCCTGCCAGGTCTTAGTTTGGCCGCGGCTGTTCCTTCACGTCTCTGCTTGACAATCACGTCACCAATAGTGGACCTGAGGAGGTCTAAGAGGGTTGAAATGTCCCTGATGGATCTGATAGTCAAGTGGCATCCAGTAACTAGTCAATGTTTGAAGTCGCTGATCTCTACTGACTGATCCAGTTTGCTGTATTGTCAGACGGCACTCCCTGTCTGCTTTTATACTGGCTCTGAGCACTATGGGACTTAACTTCTAAGGCCATCAGTCCCCTAGAACTATTTAAACCTAACTAACCTAAGGACATCACACACATCCATGCCCGAGGCAGGATTCGAACCTGCGACCGTAGCGGTCACGCGGTTCCATACTGTAGCGCCTAGAACCGCTCGGACACTGCGGCCGAACTTTTATACTGTCCGGTCCGCCTCCTGTGGTGTCTAGTGATCAGTTCACCATTATGTGGAGGTGTCCAGACACTTTTGATCAGACAGAGTATTTCAAACTGTACACACATGCAGCACAAAGAAAATATCCGATAAATTGTTGTTCCAGTTACTTCAAGAGCTTGACGATGGAGTTAGGGCTGATGCAAACAATGTCAGCTGCCGACTGCAGAAGGAAGTTCCGAGTATACACGGCACTAGATGCGCAGGGTCCCCGGTAGCAGACTCGCCTTAAACGCGACACTGCTGATGAGTCAGTTAATTTTACGGAGTGGGCTGCACTTCTTACATCCGGCCCGGGGCGGGCGCTAACAGTTCGGACCGGACAGCTCCAGGAAATGAAATGCGGTGTCGGGGACCGGACGAGACTTTCACGGCATGTGGGAGTCGTGCGTCGGCGGCACGTGCTGCTGGAGGTGACGACGCGCTCTGCCGCCGTAATAGCAGGCCCGTGGTGGCGGCGTGGCAGCCGCCTGCCGCCGTAATGAGCCGCACTCCGGGTTTCCGGGAGTCCGCCGCGTCAGCTGCGCAGGCGGAGCAGCTGACAGCCGGTGCGGCCCTCCCGAGCCCAGCCACGCTCCAGCCACTCCACGGGGCGTGCGACGCGCTCGCTCTGCGGAGAGACGGCAGCCGCTCTGGAGCGGTGTGGCGCGGACGCCGTTGTCGCTGCCGTGGTTGTTGTGACCCTCAGTCCACACACAGTTCTGATGCAGCTCTTCCCGCTAGTCTACCCTGCGCAGTCCTCTTCATCTCTTCCAACTACTCCAACCTACATCCATTTCAAGCCGTTTAGTGTAATTCAAGTGCTCGCCCTCTACACTTGTTATCCCCCAATTCCGCATTGCCATGTTGACGATTCCTTAATGCCACAAGCTGTACCCTACAACTGATTCCTTCTTTTAGTTGTGCCATACACTTGTCAGATACAAACATATGAAATACTGGGTAATCAAAAAGTCAGTATAAATTTGAAATTTTAATAAACCACGGAATAATGTAGCTAGAGAGGTAAAAATTGACACACATGCTTGGAATGACATGGGGTTTTATTCGAACCAAAAATAAAATTCACAAAATGTCTGACAGATGGCGCTGGACAGCAAAACGTCAGTGACTCCGCATGACAATAGTGTATAAAAGGAGCTGTAATGAGAGAGAGAGAATCAGATGCGCCAGCAGTCGCAGCATGTTGACGTTACCTGAAAAGGCGCTTTTAGTGAAGCTGTATTGTCAAAATGGGGAATATGCTAGCTCAGCGTTACGATCCTATCGCCATAGGAAGGCAATTCGAACGGGTAAAGCTCCGTTGACAAACGCAGCTGTGGCGAGAATGATTTGGAAGTTCGAAGCCATGAGTTGTTTAGTTAGACGATAGACGCCGTAATGGTCGACCGAGCACAAGGCGTAATGCTGCTGAGACAGTTCAGGAAGAAATGGAGACTGTAGCGGGGACGTCTATGCACGGGGAAGTCAGCGCTCGTGCAGTCGCACGTCGCACCGGCATTCCATGCACTACTGTTTGGTTGGCCCTGAGGCTTTTCCTCCGATGCTTTCCGTACAAAATCCATCGGTATCATGAACTATTACCTGGCGATTTAGTGAAGCGGAGGGCATTTGCGGTGTGGGCGTTTCAAAAGATGGCGGAAGATGACGATTGGTTGAGTAACGTGTTGTGGACCGACGAAGCTCATTTCACGCTCCGAGGGTCTGTCAACGAAAAACAACTGCAGAATTTGGGCTACCGAAAATCCTAGAACTGTCGTGGAAACTCCATAGCACTACGAGAAAGTCACGGTATGGGATTTGCCCACATCTACCGGTATCGGGCCTTTTTTCTTAGAGGAAATGCGTGATTCTGGTGTTGTAACTCATACTGTGACAGATAAGAGGTACGCCGATATGTTACAGAATCGCATCATCCCCAGCTGGCTAATAAACACGTGGTGGAACGTACGATGTTTATTCAGGATGGCGCTCCACCCCATAATGTTAGACGCGTGAAAGATCTCTTGCGCGGGTCGTCTGGTGATGATCGTGTGCTCAGCCGCCACTTTCGTCATGCTTGGCCTCCCAGGTCCCCAGACCTCAGTCTGTGCGATTATTGGCTTTGGGTTTACCTGAAGTTGAAAGTGTATCGTGATCGACCGACATCTCTAGGCACGCTGAAAGACAACATCCGACACCAATGCCTCACCATGACTCCGGACATACTTTACAGTGCTGTGCACAACATTATTCCTCGACTACAGCTATTGTTGAGGAATGATGGTGGACATATTGAACATTTCCTGTAAAGAACATCGTCTTTGCTTTGTCTTACTTTGTTATGCTAATTATTTGCTATTGTGCCCAGATGAAGCACCATCTGTCGGAAATTTTTTGAACTTTTGTATATTTTTGGTTCTAATAAAACCCCATGTCGTTCCAAGCATGTGTGTCAATTTGTACATCCGTGATTTATTCAGTTTTCAAATTTATTGTGACTTTTTGATCACCCGGTACATTGAAGCGCCAGAGAAACTGGTAGAGGCATGCGTATTCAAATACAATGTAAACATGCAGAATACGGTGCTGCGGTCGGTGAGACCTACATAAGACAAGGAGAGTGCGGCACAGTTGTTAGATCGGTTACTGCTGCTACAATAACAGGTTATGAAGACTTACGTGAGTTTGTGAGTCGGTGTACAAACGATGGGACACAGCAACTCCGAGGTAGCGATGAAGTGGGGATTTTCGCGTGCAATCATTTCACGAGTGTACCGTGAAAATCAAGAATATGGCAAAACATCTCCGACATCGCTGTGGCCGGAAAAAGATCCTGCAAGAACGGGAGCAAGGACGACTGAAGAGTACCATTAAGCGTGACAGAAGTGCAACCCTACCCCAAATTGCTGCAGATTTCAATGCTGGAACATCAACAAGTGTCTGCGAGCGAAGCATTAATGAAACATCATCGATATGGGATTTCGGAACCGAAGGTCCACACGTGCACCCTTGCTGCTTGCACGATACAAAGCCTTACGCCTCGCCTGGGTCCGTCAACATCGACATTGGCTGTTGATAACTGGAAACATGTAGCCATGTCGGACGAGTGTCGTTTCAAATTGTATCGAGTGTATGGACGTCTATGGGTATGGAGACAACCTCATGAATCCATGGGCTCTGCATGTCACCAGGGGACTGTTGAAATTGGTACAGGCTCTGTAATGGTGTGGGGCGTGTGCAGTTGGAGTGATATGGGACCGCTGATACGTCTAGATACGACTCTTACAGGTGACACGTACGTAAACATCCTGTCTGATCACCTTATTAAACGTCCGCTTAGAATAATTTATGAATGACTGTGCTGATAAACCTCTTACATTATTTGCTTTTCAAACAGCTGAGCAGAACTGAACGTACTCAGACATTACTCTCTTTACTTATTCTGATCAACACTAAACTGACACACAATATTTTTAGCGCAACGCAATCTGACTATCAAAAATCCCTACAAAATAATGGCCCTGACTAACAATAACCTATACCTTTCATGAATCACTTACATCTCAAAAATCTTCGTTATTAGAACTACTGCAATACAGCGAGCGCCACTAGTGCCAGCTAAATAAAAGATTCTAACTACTGAAGGCACTAACTACTGATAGGCATAGTTAGCAAACGAAAGATTTTAATAGAGAACAAACAATGTACCTTAATAGTGTTCAAAAGTCATAATATACATATAGCAGTTCATGACATCCAGTCTTACAAATTTATTGTCTCTGATGGACACACGTCCACATCATCCGCTCTCAAAACTCCGCCATCTCTCTCCCCACATCCACCACTGCTGGCGGCTCACCTCCAACTGCGCAACGCTACGCGCTTTTAACATCCAGCTGCCCAATACTACAATAGCCAACAACAATGCAAAGCTGCCACAGACTGCACACAGCACAGCCAGTGATTTTCATACAGAGCGCTACGTTGCGTTACCAATAAAAAACCTAAACAGCCTACTTATAACCTGCATCTCTTCATGTCCATTGGGCATTCCGACGGATTTGAGCAACTACATCAGGACAGTGCGACATCCCAGACGTCCAGAATTGCTACAAAGTGGCTCCAGGAACACTCTCCTGAGTTTAAAGACTTCCGCTGGCGACGAAACTCCCCAGACATGAACATTATTGAGCAATTGAGCAAATATGGGATGCCTTGCAACATGC
Source organism: Schistocerca gregaria (assembly GCF_023897955.1). Lineage (NCBI taxonomy): Eukaryota > Metazoa > Arthropoda > Insecta > Orthoptera > Acrididae > Schistocerca > Schistocerca gregaria. Next base: position 506,646,244 of record NC_064926.1, on the reverse strand, counting down.
TGCTCTGGAGTGATCTCTAGCGCCACGAGCTCTTACGGAATTATGGACAGCCCTGCTGGGTTAATGGTGTCACTTGCAGCACTATTTCAGACAGTAGTCGGGTTCGTGCCACGTCCTGTTGCGGCACTCTGCATGCTCGCTGGGGCCCTACACGATATTAGGTAGGTGTAAGAGTTTCCTTCGCTCTTTAGTGGATGTACGAAGGTACTTTGCATAATAAAACTGAAAGCCCACAGTGGTTTTTTTAAAATGATTCAATCATTTAGTGAATGGAAGCATTTGAAACATCGTCCTACGGAATAATTTTGAAAATTAAGTAAGTAGATAGATTTGCGGTGAGACGGTACCGAACGAAATTGGGGGAACAAGAAGTTTGAGGCACGACCTATCTAAAGGAAGGGATGCATCGTGTACGTACTTCACATTTGAAACATGACTCTCTCCACTGAGGAGAGGCTTTTCAGAGGGCAGGCAGAAATGACTGAAGAAAACAGCATTATATCCATACTCACGTTCCCACAGTCCTAGTCTGCAGACGAGAGTTTAGAGTAGCAGTGCTAACAAGAGCACCGTGCCAACTTCCCCTCACTGATCTCATTCATATTGGCAGGTGCGTAATGCCCGCCTAAGATATCCACGTGTTTAAACAGAAAGAAGCAACTGTTTTCGAGAAAACTGAGTTCGAACAATTTATGCTTGCTATCACGCTTTCATTTAGGGACACCGCAGTTGGACGAGTATGCGGTAGGTTTCGTAAGTGCGAGATCCGTGAGTCGAATTTTTTTTTCTTAATTCCCACGTTATTCAGCTAACGTGCACTACTAAATTTATCCCTCCCAACTGTGCTCAAGTGGTACACCCTTGCGACGTTTATTTGTACATGCTGCCGAAGAATCTCATAAAACGACTAAAAAATTGCGTGTACATCATCGACCACAGTAGATAGTTTCTAGAGAAGATTTCATAAAAATTTAATGAATCGTACACCAGCAGTCGCCCGTACCAATAATCGGTTATGTGCTTCGAATGCGTGATACACCACTAAACTGTGTTGTCACCTAGAACTGGTTATGAATGTAAAGCAAGTTTGTTTTGCAATATACACGATCCAAACTCATGCACATGCAAAGATTCGGCGTTCACCGCAAGACAACAATTATTGTTTTGCATGTTTCTACGATCAGTATCACCCTGATTCGTGTAGTACGTGACAGGTTACATATTACACTTGTCACAAATGCTGATACAATAATGAAAGGACTACGCTGATTTGATTAAAAGTTTTCGTACATAGTTTTTTTTTATTTCTCATCCGCTTTCGAAAAAAGATTTTTCTCCTTTTCCTCAGGATAAATATTTGGTAGTTAATAAATGAATCAATAAGTATTGATAACTTCCATAGTGTTAGAATTACGTGAGACTGAAAAAAGTACCAGCACCGCATTCGGTCCAGAGACCTCACGCTTATGAAGCTACGCGCTCCCTCTCTGGGCTGAGGATTGCTTGAATATCTGTGACTATACGTGGCATATAAGTGAGACAAAAATTTTCAAAATCGATCTTTTCGACAACAGTTGGGAATATGGTCTTCCTGTTTACGAATTTTGAGTTCCTAGTTGTGCCCTAGACACCCTTCCAATACGAATCAAATCAATGAGGAGAAATTTGTATGATGTCCTTGTACGGTGATGCTGACAGTGGTGGGAGCACGATACGATTCCTTATCGTGTAAATTATGACACTGTCAAAGTTGAAAGAGCTGGTTGCATGACACATGTTATTCTAAAATTTTAGGGCAAATGCTTTACAGACCACGCAAAGAACTTCAACATCTTTGATATGGAATTTTTAAAGAATTAATGAATTAAAGATTGTGAAGATCTTCCATGGAAATAAATGTTTACACTTGCTCAAAATTCAGTTCCTTAATACGAACTTGGATAATTTCGAAATAACATACTTAAGAGGCCAGTTACTGTGAAATCAGCTGATTACTGTAGTTGCATAGGTAGTCTACGATGCAACGCGACTGCGTAATTTTTTATGATGACAGTTGATGCAAATATTCCCTGGGATAGCTGGATTTAGCATTTTTGAACCACTCTGCTCAATAATTTTGGTAGAACATTCTTATTACGATAAAAGGTACTGTGATACTGTAACTTTGAAAGGAGCTTGGATACGACAGTGCATAGAAGTAGCAGCGCACTAGCACTTACCTTGAGAAAGTTATTTTTAGATGAATTATGCAGAGCAGAAAAATAAAAGGCTCAAACAAATGAAAACGCCTATAAAAAGTCAGCTGTTGAAACGACTCTGAAATACTGCATACCAAGAATTCATACACAACACTACAATAGCAAAAATAAATTTCTTTCAATACTTAAGTTGTTCACTGGGAACATTCACATTAAATAAACTAATTACTTTCAAATAAAAGACTACGTACTTTGCAGACTGGATGTTAGTTAATTAAGATTTACTCCTGAACTTTTCAAAGAAACAAAATTTGATACAGTTGTAATAAATTCTGCTACATGTTTGTGATATTCAGTCACGGTAAAAGGAAACTTGGAATCAGGAACCTATTCCAGGTAGCAGCGACGTATGGCAGTACTGTAGTACACCAGACACAATCTACATACAAACCGCTATGTTGTAGAAAAATCACTGTTTTCAGAAGAGTCGTTCGGATATACAATTTAAACTGCTGATCACTGTAAGAGTCAGTCTTAGAGTCACGTGTTGTTGGCATCGCCGAACATCGTCGCCTTGTGGAGAGGTTGGTCGCCGGCCGTGGTGGTCTTGCGGTTCTAGGCGCTTAGTCAGGAACCGCGCGACTGCTGCAGTCGCAGGTTCGAATCCTGCCTCGGGCATGGATGTGTGTGATGTCCTTAGGTTAGTTAGGTTTAAGTAGTTCTAAGTTCAAGGGGACTTATGACCACAGATGTTGAGTCCCATAGTGCTCAGAGCCATTCGAACCATTTTTTTTTTTTTTTTTTTTTTTTGGAGAGGTTGGTCGGCGGCAGTAAGTGTCCAGAAATGCTCTATTTACGCGCGAAATCGCAAAATCGTCGTTAGGAAGGCGTAGCAGACCTAACCTTTACAATTATAGTTGCCCTGTCGTATCCCAGCGACTGCAATAATTATAATATTATAAGAATAGGAAATGATAAATCTGAGTATATTACGTTGGATTTGAGACATAACAGGAATAACACAAAAGTAAAGTGTGCTAGGGTATTACACGATGTACTGAGCATTGATATTACAGGATAATATATTTTTATTTTTCTTGTTTTTAAAATCGTAGGCACTTGTTGTACGTTAAAAATAAAGTGGTGGTAATGAAAAGTCATATACGGACTGGGAATGGAGATAGTAGTGAGAAACTGACGTCCACTTCCAACCCCCTGAACCAAACTCTGGGTACGGACCTGCACCAGCTTTCTGCGTTTAAGTGGGGCGCTGGTTTTTGCTGTTCAGACTCGTGGTTAGAACACGGCACCGCACTGCGTTACAGATAATGAAACTGAACGTAACTGTACCTACGATTTGAGTGAGACCAGAAGTTTCAGACCTAGCGAAATACGGAAAACGATGTGATGACACCCATCCTTACCTGAAACCGTTAATTTCAGTACTAACATATTCTTTTGTGAAAATGCCTGTTGTGTTTGTAAGTTATCCTATGTTTGTTTTCCTTTTGTATTATAGACCCATACGGGAATTTTCTTCTAACTTATGGACAAAGGTATGTAATACGTAAGTTACCTGAATTATAACATGAACTTTGAAAAGGTGAAACACAACGGCGTATGTGTAGTTCTAAATTTTGATCTATATCTATTATTGTTTCTTCAACGTACAGATTGAACAGTAGAGGCGAAATACTGCACCCTTCTCTTACACTCGTCTAATCCGTGCTTTCGTTTGTTTAGCAAGTTTGTTTAACAAGAGTTAAAACGTCACGAAAATGCTCATTCAGCTCCAGATGAGGCGTTTCGCCCTTCTAACATTTGTAATGAATGCGCTCTCAGGAAGTCTGGCAGTAAACAACTAAGAACATTCAACGGCAGGTTGTCAAGCGGACAAAAATCTATGGAATACACATTTGGTATGTTAACAATAGTAGATATAAAGGAAAGGTTCTAGAGTGGAGAGAATATCAATGACAAGAGTCGCTGGTGACATTGCTGGCCTCAGTAAAAGTGAAGAATAATAATTACAGGACTTGTTAAATGTAATGGATAGTCTAATGAGCACACAGAATCGATTGAGAATAAATCGAAGAAAGGCGAAAGTAACTGAGGACTAGAAGAAATGAGATTAGTGACAGATTTTATATCGAAAATGGTGACCACGAAGTGGAAAATGGCAGAAATTTAATACGAATACCTTTCGCGAGTTCTACGGTTTACATTGTGTTTCTTATCTGAGTCAGATCACGTGTGTTCTCCATGCGTGGTGAGATCTCGACCAAACTTAATCATTTATTCAAGTTCGTTGTTCAGTTCAAATTCCATATCGTGTACCAGTTTACATTTAGCAGAGGTTGAAATTGCTGCTTCAGTTGTAAATCACTTTATTTTCACACGACCGGTTTCGGACTGTTATAAGCCCATCCTCAGGTGTCGTAGCTGTGTTGTGGTCCCCGAGCGCCGCGTGTATCAGGCGCGGTGTGCTGCCTATGGACGCAGTCCGAAACCGGTCGCGTGAAAATAAAGTAATTTACAACTGAAGCGGTATTTTCAACCTGTGCTATAATGGTCAGTTGCGGATGTTCTGCCAACAGGATTGTTTGTAGTTTACATGTAGTCGAAATGTTTATGTATTTTTCGTATTTCCGAAGCTGGGAATTTCTATGCAAGTTAATGATCGTGATAGTTACTCTATGGCCCAATGGGTGTACGTTTAGTGAACGGAATTATCCTTTTGAATTCTGTTCTTTCTGTGTGGACGTTTAGCACGAATGTGCGTGTGGGTGTGTTTTGACGAATCCCTCCTTGCACTTATGCTATATTTTCCCCACGTGTTGAGGTACGATTTATGTGCGTACTGTATTGCGTAACGAGTATAAAGCACCAGCATTCCCTTGCGATTATGGTGGTCATTTGATATTGTTTGTATAACTTAATCGATAAATAAATGTTTCATGGTTTCTTATCCTAATGTTAGTTCGTCGACTTTACCCAACTTTCCAGTCTGGCTTCTTGAAAGCTAGAAGATTATCAGCCCCTCAATAACTGATTGATTTTTTAACATTTTATTTTGTTTGTTAAGACTAGAATCTTTAAATTTGAGAAAAGTCAATGAAAGAGATAGCTTTCCAACATTTTAATTAATTTTAAATGAATTAATGATTCATCAACTTGTAGTTTAATTTGATTGAGACTTACTCGGAGTAAACGAGCACCAAGATCTTTTCCATCTTGACCACTGAGTAGCATGTGGTAAGTGAAATCTGAGTAGGAATCATTCAATGGATATGGCTTTAATTCCTGTAAATTATATTCAAAAGTCCCGGGATAGCGGTATGGGTAGAAACTAGCACTGAACAGTTTAGCACTGCAATATCCAAATCTACATGACTACCCTTACTTAACACGTAAGCATTTCACAAAGGGTTCATAGACCGCTTTCAGAGTTTCTAATAGCAAGAAATGAAAACCTAAATATTTCCGTGACTTTTCTTACTTAATTACGGCGATCGTTCCTCCCTACGTAGGTGAGTGTTAACAAAATATTTTCCTATTGGGGGAGAAGATAACTGAAATTCCGCAAATAGATCTCTCATGCTACGTAAAAAGATTGCCAGCCCAACTCACTTATCGTATCCACAATACTCTCTCCTCTTCTTCATGATAATAAAGAACGAGCTGCCTATTTGAACTTTTTCCATGTCCTCCGTCACTCCTATCAGCTAAGGATCCCAAATTAAGGAGCAGAAGTCCGGAAGAGAACGGACAAGGATAGCGTAGGCAGTCGCTATTTATCAGATTTACGGCATTCTCTGAGTGTTCTCCCAGTAATGCGCAGGCTACGGTTCGCCTTCTGAACATCTTCTCTGGATGGCTCCAATTTAAGTTGCTCGTAATTTTAATCTGTAGGTATTTAACAAGTTTGTTTACGTGGCCATCGTCCGCAGCAAGCAAGGAAATATTGGTTTTGCTAATTATAACCGCCTTTTCTTGCTGCAATATATTTTACTTTTCCCAGACCCTTTTCGCCTTTTACTTCAAGACATCTGCAGTGCAGTCTAGACTGATACAGTTTTGTTTTGATATGCGAGGTTTATAGATTTTAAAACAGTTCAGGTCTTGTCAGCTAAAATCGCGAATACTGTAAGTAATCACTTATTTACGTAAAAAACATGACGTTAGCTGTTTTAGAATATATAAATCTCGCATATCAAAACAAAACTCTATCCTTCTAGATTCCACTGAAGATGCCTTAAAATAAAAGATGAAACGCGTCCGAAAGAAATAAAATACGTCACAGTTTTTACTTACGAAACGAATCTTTTCCAGGTATTTAGCTGAATCGACAGCTTTTAAAGTTGTGTGATTTATGTGAGGAAATGGAGTTTCTTTTTAGTAGCCGTGTGGAGGACCTCACACTTTTTATTGTTTAGAATTAATTGTCACTTTATTCATTTGCAGATACAGGGGTGGAGAAAAATATGGAAGCCATAAAAACATAACACGTTACCATACCTAATACGGTAGAGAGACAACGTTGACATTAAAACAACTTCCAGTCGTCTCGAAACACACTCTCCCTACAGAATAGTGACAACTGCAGGTAACGATGATGCAGATGGATCGGGATCAAGAAACCGTCTTTCAAAAGAACACCACAAAGGCTTAATAACATTAAGATCTGGTGAAAGGGATGTGCGACAATTGTTCCTCGTGCTCAGACTCAGTCCTGGACAACGACAGCTGTGTGATTAGGGACCCTGTGGTATTGGAACACAACATCACCATTGGCGAACAAATATTTTACCATGGGAAAGATGTGAACAGCCAGAATGTAGTCCTTGACGGTAATGGGACCTTGCAGAGTACCCACGGAGCCCACGGAATACCACGATGTGGCTGGCCAGACTAACACCAGACACAGCCGTGTTTAACTCTTTGGACGTAGACTCGGTCAGAAGTTAGAAACAGTGTGCAACAGGACTCATCCGACCAGATGACTTTCTTCCATTCCTCCACAGTCCATTTTTATGGCTTCGGCACCACGTGTCCTGTTACGGGTATTTTCATCACTAGTGAGTGGTTTTGGAATTGCAGTTCGCCCTGGAATCCGTACCTAATGGAGATCCCTTCATGTTGTTTTAGTGCTGACAGGCTTCTCGAGTGGGACATTAGTTGTGTAGGAACTTCTACAACTATTGTCCTCAAAATTTTCGTCACAGTCCTCTTCAATGATGGTCCATCACGTTCACCCAACAAACACTTTGTGGTCCCTGTATGCGATGTAAATCTTCCATGTGTTGCCTCTTGAAACACCAAACCCTTTGTCTACATTGATATTGCGATCACCAACTATTTCCTCACGTTCGACTTCACTGAGAGACGACGGAGGACACTCACAACAATTCTGAGCACGGCTGACGCTTCCAACGTACACTACTGGCCATTAAAGTTACTACACCACGAAGATGACGTCCTACAGACGCGAAATTTAACCGACAGGAAGAAAATGCTGTGATATGCAAATGATTAGCTTTTCAGGGCATTCACAAAAGGTTCGCCCCGGTGGTGACACAACGTGCTGACATGAGGAAAGTTTCCAACCGATTTCTCATACGCAAACAGCAGTTGACCGGCGTTGCTTGGTGAAACGTTGTCGTGATGCCTCGTGTAAAGAGGAGAAATGCGTACCATCACGTTTCCGACTTTGATAAAGGTCGGATTGTAGTCTGCCGCGATTGCGGTTTATCCTATCGCGACATTGCTGCTCCCGTTGGTCGAGATCCAGTGACTGTTACCAGAATATGGAATCGGTGGGTTCAGGAGGGTAATACGGAACACCGTGCTGGATTCCAACGGCCTCGTATCACTAGCAGTCGAGATGACAGGCATCTTATCCGTATGGCTGTAACGGGTCGTGCAGCCATGTCTCCATCCCTGAGTCAACAGAAGGAGACGTTTGCAAGACAACAACCATCTGCACGAACTGTTCGACGACATTTGCAACAGCATGGACTATCAGCTCGGAGGCCGTGGCTGCGGTTACCCTCGACGCTGCATCACAGACAGGAGCGCCTGCGATGAAGTACTCAACGACGAACCTGGGTGCAAGAATGGCAAAACGTCATTTTTCCGGATGAATCCAGGTTCTGTTTACAGAATCCTGATGGTCGCATCCGTGTTTGGCAACATCGCGGTGAACTCACATTGGAAGCGTGTATTCGTCATCGCCATACTGGCGTATCACCCGGCATGATGGTATGGGGTGCCATTGGTTACACGTCTCGGTCACCTCTCGCTATGACGGCACTTTGTACAGTGGGCTTTACATTCCAGATGTGTTACGACCCGTGGCTCTAACTTTCATTCGATCCCTGCGGAACCTTACATTTCAGCGCGATAATGCACGACAGCATGTTGCAGGTTCTGTACTGGCCTTTCAGGATACAGAAAATGTTCAACTGCTGCCCTGGCCAGCGCATTATCCGGATCTCTCACCAATTGAAAACGTCTGGGCAATGGTGGCCGAGCAACTGACTCTTCACAATACGCCAGTCACCAGTCACTACTCTTGATGAACTGTGGTATCGTGTTGAGGTTGCATGGGCAGCTGTACCTGTACACGCCATCCAAGCTCTGTTTGACTTAATGCCCAGGCGTATGAAGGCCGTTATTACGGCCAGAGGTGGTTGTTCTGGGTACTGATTTCTCAGGATCAATGCACCCAAATTGCGTGAAAATGTACTCACATGTCAGTTCTAGTATATTTGTCCAATGAATACCCGTTTATCATCTGCATTTGTGTTTAGCAATTTTAATGGCCAGTAACGTATTAAAGACATTTGTTAGATGCCGGGGCGAACGTCAGGACTGCCTAGCATTTTCAAGAACTAATTTCTCGCTGTGTTCTCACGTTTTTATCCAATCCCTGAATGTTATTTAAATTATTTCGCGATTTTTTCTGATATTCTCATGACTTCGCTAGACGCTAAGCCATAGCGTCATCTACAATCGAAGAAGCTTCGTCAGAGAGTCTCCTAAATCATTTATACAATTTAAAAACAGCAGAGATCTTTTAACTTTTGTCTGCAGACAAAGTTCTGGGATGCAGTAGCAGAAGGTACGTTGCCAGCTATTGTTCGGCTCAGCGGGACGTTCCTCTTGCAGAGGCGCGAGGGAAAGTGTTCCTGGCGGCAGCATTTCGGCGCGAGTAGCGGACGGTTGGCCCGTTTCCAGGATCTGCGCTGCTCCGCGACTCGCGCATTGTGCCGCGCTCGTCTCCCCAACGGTCGCGCGCGGTCCACGTCTTTGTCGCACCCTCCGCCCTGCCTGCTCCCCAGGAGGGGACACCCAAAGACGCCGGCAGCGGCCGGCACCCTGCGCGGACATCTGTCACCGCGTGCATAATGCCTGCAGCCGCGTCTCCGCCGCTGTGGGAACGCGGCAGCCGCGCGTCGCGGGCGGGATGCGCTGCTGCGGAGCGGGAACTGGTTCCGCCGAAACTCTCTGGCAGAGTGCAGCGGAGGTGACCGGAGCAGAACCTTCTCCCACAACGGTCACGACACGGCGACCCCGCAAGACTCAGCGACCTGTTGCAGGTGGCCGCGCACGCCTCGGGGCAGCTGACTGTCTGCACTCTGCTCCGGAGCGGCTCGCTCCTTTTGTGTACACAGACCACTTGCTCTGCGCGTGGTCTCCATCCAGTCCTCGACGAGCAAGGTTCGGCTGCATCTCTGAGCTCTGTTTTACTTTAACAACACCCGCATAATGTATCTTCCACATTACGTTTCGCAGAGACTCCATCGTCATTCCCTATACACCAGTTCCTGCATTACTACCTAAAGACGGTATTTTACGCCTTTAGAAGCGATTGCAATTGAAGGCAGTAAGTACCGGGTGATCAAAAAGTCTAAATTTGAAAACCGTATACATTGCGGAAACTAAATGCTGCTTTATTTACCATTAGAACAGTATCTGAAATAAGTGACAGTTCAACACGGAAAATAGTCTACATCGCATATTTTCATACGCTTATGTCGTATAATATTATTTTGTGGGGTAATTCTTCTGATTCAAGAAGGGTATTTTTGGCTCAAAAACGGGCTTTTCGGGCTATATGTGGTGTAAGTTTGAGAACCTCTTGTCGAACCCTATTCAATAGTGTGGGAATTCTGTCATTGCCCTCATAGTATATATTTTCTTTAATGTCGTTTGTTGTTAGCAATATTAGCCTATTCCCAAGAGTTAGCAGCTTTCACTCAGTTGATACTAGGCAGAAATCACATCTGTATGTGGAATGCACTTCCTTGACTCTGGTGCAGAAAAGAGTGCAGTATTCTGCTGCATTCATTTTCAATAAGCTACCACAAGAACTCAAACATCTTAGCAGTAGCCCAAAGTCTTTTAAGTCTAAACTGAAGAGTTTACTCATGGCTCACTCGTTCTGTTCTGTCGAGGAGCTCCTGGAAGAGCTATAAATTAAGCAAATTCCAGTGTTACATTGTTAATTTTCTTTATTTAAACTTACGACTTGTCGTCTGAATATGTTTTTATATTTCATTTTATCTGTTTCTACTATCGTGTTATAATTTCATGTATTGACTCGTTCCATGACCATGGAGATTTCTGCTTAATTTGGTCCCACGGAACAATAAATAAATAAATAAATAAATTGACGCCCATGCTTGAAATGACACGGGGTTCTATTAGAACCAAAAAAATACAAAAGTTCAAAAAATTTCCGACAGATGGCGCTTCATCTGAACAGAATAGCAATAATTAGCATAACAAAGTAAGACAAAGCAAAGATGATGCTCTTCACAGAAAATGCTCAATATGTCCACCATCATTCCTCAACAATAGCTGTAATCGAGGAATAATGTTGTGCACAGCACTGTAAAGCATGTCCGGAGTTATGGTGAGGCATTGTTGTCTTTCAGCATCCCTAGAGACGTCGGTCGATCACGATGCGCTTGCGACTTCAGGTAACCCCAACGCCAATACTAGCACGGACTGAGGTCTGGGGACCTGGGAAACTAAGCATGACGAAGAATGACTCGAAGAAAAAAGGCCCGATAACGGTAGATGTGGTAAATCCAACCCATACCATGACTTTCTCGTCGTGCAATGGAGTTTCCACGACAGTTCTAGGATTTTCGGTAGCCCAAATTCTGCAGTTGTGGGAGTTGACAGACCCTCGGAGCGTGAAATGAGCTTCGTCGGTCCACAATACGTTACTCAACCAATCGTCATCTTCCGCCATCTTTTGAAACGCCCACACCGCAAATGCCCTCCGCTTTACTAAATCGCCAGGTAACGGTTCATGATGCCGATGGATTTCGTACGGATAGCATCGGAGGGTACGCCTCAGTGCCAACCAAACAGTAGTGTATGGAATGCCGGTGCGACGTGCGACTGCACGAACGCCGACTTCCCCGTGCATAGACGAACCCGCTACTGTCTCCATTTCTTCCTGAACTGCCTCGGCAGCATTACGCCTTGTGTTCGGTAGACCATTACGGCGTCTATCGTCTTAACAGATCGTGGCTTCGAACTTCGAAATCATTCTCGCCACAGCTGTATTTGTCAACGGACCTTTACCCGTTCGAATCCCCTTCCTATGTCGTAACGCTGAACTAGCACATTCCTCATTCTGATAATACAGCTTCACTAAAAGGGCCTTTTCAGGTAACGTCAACATGCTGTGACTGCTGGCGCATCTGATTCTCTCTATCATGACAGCTCCTTTCATACATTATTATCATGCACAGTCACTGAAGTTTTGCTGTCAAGCGCCATCTGTCGGACATTTTGTGAATTTTTTTTGGTTCGAATAAAACCCCATGTCATTCCAAGCATGTGTGTCAATTTTTACCTCTCTATCTACATTATTCCGTGGTTTATTAAAATTTCAAATTTATACTGACTTTTTGATCACCCGGTACATGCACTGAAGCACAAAAGAAACTGGTATAGGCATGCGTATTTAAATACAGAGATATGTAAACAGGCAGAATTCGTTGCTGCGGTCGGCGAGACCTGTATAAGACAACAAGTGTCTGTGCGGAGTTGTTAGAACGGTTATTCCTGCTATACTGGCAGGCTGTCAAGATTTAAATGAGTTTGAACGTGTCGTTATAGTCGCCGCACGAGCAATGGGACACAGCACCTCAGAGGTAGCGATTATCTTGGATTTTCCTGTACGACCATTCACGAGCATACCGTGAATATCATGAATCCGGTAAATCATCAAACCTCCGACATCGTTGAGGCCGGAAAAAGATCCTGCAAGAACAGGACCAACAACGTTTGAAGAGAATCTTTCAACGTAATAGAAGTGCTAGCCCTCCGCAAATCGCTGCACATTTGAATGCTGGGTCATCATCAAGTATCAGCGTGGAAACCACTCAACGAAACATCGTCGATATGGGCTCTCGTGGCCGAAGGTCCACTCTTGTACCCATGATGACTGCACGACGCAAAGCTTTACGCCTCGCCTGTGCCCGTCAACACCGACGTTGGTCTGTTGACGACTGGAAACATCTTGCCTGGTCGGACGGGTCTCGTTTCAAATTATATCCAGCCGATGGACGTGTACGGATATCGAGACAAACTCATGAATCCATGGGCACTGTATATTAGGTGGGGACTGTTGAAGTTGGTGGCGGCTCTGTAACGGTCTGGGGCAATTGAAGTTGGAGTGATATGGGACCCCTGGTACGTCTAAATACTACTCTGACGGGTGACACGTACATAACCATCCTTTCTGAACACCTGCCTTCATTCATGTTCATTGTTCATTCCGACGGACTTGGGCAATTCCAGCAGGACAATGTGTCACCCCACATGTTGAGACTTGCTACAGAGTGGCTCCAGGAAGAATCTTCTGAGTTTAAAACTTCCACTGGCCATTACACTACCCAGACATGAGTATTATTGAGCATATCTGGGATGCCTTGTTAGGTGTTTTTCAGAAGAGGTCTCTAGCCCGTCGTACTCTTACGGATTTATGGAAAGTCCTGCAGGGTTCGAGGTGTCAGCTGCCTCCAGCACTCCTTCAAACATTAGTTGAGTCCATGCCACGTCGTGTTTCGGCACTTCTGCGTGCTCGCTAGGGCACTAAACGATATTAGGCAGGTGTACAGGTGTACCAGTTTCTTTGGCTCTTCAGTTTATGTTTGGCTGTAGAAATAAATAGGTAATAAATAATATTTATTATTCTCCGCTACACTACACGGTAAGTGGGGGTAAATTCTCGCAGTTTTTGTAAAACTGTGGTCAGTGAGGAGTAGATTTTTCCGCAATTTCATACTGAAGTCATAGCCTGCGTTGTTATCTTATAACAAATCCACGGGCCATCTGTGTCTAAGAGTAATCTGAAATTTAGCTAAGACAAAACTTGCGGGATTTTACCCCACAAAATGAGGCAAACGACCCGCAGTGCGTGTCTTTGCTGCATTTGAGAAAACAAGCACAAAAATCGAGATCTGCATGATAATATCTGTTGAAATAACCTTTCGTAATGTTTTTGTGCTGCACCCAAATGTCTCCTAAATTTTTACAAGAATAATACTTTCTTCTCCACGAAAGGAAAATTAGTAGTTTAACCTCAAAGAGTTCATTTGCTGAGGCTAAGCTGTCTAGGTATGCAATATAATATAGAGTACTTTGTTAAGTCCTCTGATTCTTGAAGACCTAGGCTCCTGTTGTTCTCCTTCTTCACAGAGTCCTTCGGAAAATAGTAAGTCCATATCTATATATGTCATGGTGTGAGAAGGCAGATTGTGACTCTGAAGACTAATCAACCGGGTGTCTGACGCGTTTTGCTCTTTTGGCTCCGAAATCTAACTTACGTCGCTTTGTTTCTATAGCACATTCTTTTCTTATTCTTTGACACGTCTTTCCTTCTCAATAGCAAGCTTTTCGTTTCCAAGGCATTTTTCTTCCATTCGTTCTTTATTGGGTGGTGGCGTCAGAAGCACAGATTTCAATGCCTTGCCAGAAAGTTTCCCTTAAATCATATTTTTAGACAGAGGAATTGTATCTTCAGGTGAGATAATCTCGGACAGTGTGTGTTGAATGCTATCTTTTGCGGCGGTTATCATTGAAGAATTGTCGTCATATTGTTGCAGCTGCCGCGATTTATCCCAGAACACCTGTGGTGAGTTGCCCCGTTTTGCCATTTTCTGACAAATTCAGCCACTTGTTGACTTTGGCGACCAAATGGAACAATTATTTCCACGTGAAAGTGAAGCATAAAAGCAGTACTGCGAAAGAGTAGTTCGTTGATTCTTTTTTCCCAATGCTACACTATGCAATGTTCATGTAAAACATCAGATAAGTTACATATAAGTAGTAAAAAATATACTTCCCTCGTTTTCTCACCTCTGGAGCGGCTTGCCAGGACGAACTTTCATTGAACAGTAAGTTACGATAAGGTAAACCTGCCACCTGGTGGTCAAATCTCGAATCGATGGTAATCAGTTCACAAATTCGGTGGTAGCGGTTTTACACCTCGCGGGGCTTTACCACCACCTACCCTATTTAAATTGGCTCAATGAACGACCGTAAAGTCTCAGTTGTAGCTAAAGCAAATAACAAGCCACGAGACCGTTGGTAACATACGCGCTATGCCATTTACCGAGACTACTCCAAATAACTTCTTTTCCATAAATAAAATTAAAAAAAATGTATGAAGCAAATGATGTTCAGATTTCAGCATTAACCAGCATGGTTGCCTTTCTTGTAGCTTTATTATTCATGAAGACGACTACGTCTTTTTTAAGTACACCCTATGTTTTTCAGTTGGTATACTTTTCCTCTCCTCAGTACGTATTCAAAACGTGTCACAGTGTACCACTGGCGGCCGCGGTGGCTGAGCGGTTCTAGGCGCTTCAGTCCGAAACCACGCGGTTGATACGGTAGCACATTCGAATTCTGCCTTGGGCACGGATGTGTGTGATGTCCTTAAGTTAATTAGGTTTCAGTAGTTCTGAGTACAGGGGAATGATGACCTCAGATGTAGTCCCATATTGCTTAGAGCCCCTTGAAACATTTTTGTTACCATTAACGTAAACATGACATTATCAGAAACGCAACACAAATTTTACTTTGGCTCTTCTGTACTAGCATACAGTGCGGTACCGAGGTAATGTAACTTGTCCACTGTGCACCAGCGAAGAGAGAGAAGAAATATTACTCAGCTATAGAGAATGTAGCAGAATAGTATTTACGATATTCTTACAAGGAGGCGGTCAGAATAGTATTTACAACATTCTTAACATTCTTACGAGGAGACCGTCAGATCTCTTGAGCAAGGAATTCGATGAGTCTCCGATATGTTGTACAGAGGCCTGTCCTGAGTGTATTTCTAGCGACTTTTCATGAGGTGACACCCTAGTTTCCAAAAAGATTGCTGTTGAAGTTTTACAGGTACCTACTATACTCGTAACGCTGGTTGCGTTGAGAGGAAGCGAAGGTTCACGGCTGCCACACAGGTGGTAGGGACTAGCCCAGCGCATGGTACTGTCTTTTACAGACAGGCTAAAATTTTCGCGAAAAAAAAAATACAAAGTTCTCCCGAGGTGCTAAAGACTAACAGAGAAATCGCTTCGAGGGAAAAGTCCATAAAAATAAATTATTTACTTCTTCATCAATTTAGTTTACTTGCTCTCACAGGAATAACCAAATACGTCTGCTTCGCATCGAAGTTGATTAAAAAAAATTGAATTTAAACTAACTATGTTTTCCCGTGTCGCTTCTGAAAAACCTGTCCACCTGCAAGGTAGTACACGTGTGTGGTGCTCCACGAATTTGTGTTTGTGTTGTTTCTACAATAAATACCATGTAGAATTCTGTTCAAACACAGAAAGTTGTGCAAGCGATAGCGAGTACGGCGACGCTGTCACCTGTTTTGTAACAAACGAAATACACATTTCAACAAAGTTAGGTATAATGACCGACTTGTTAGTGAAAGTATTACGGCGAAAATGATTACGTTTGAATAGTTTTGCGTGGCATGTACATTTCATGATATTCCGTACGATGGAATTGAAAGAAAAAAATCGCATACAAGGTTTGAATCTATACCGCTTGCGTCGTAGCCGCGAACCTTAACCATTGCACTAACCGCGCTGGAGCGAAATTTGACGAGGATTGCGGGTATAGTAGATACCCATAAAACTTCAAGATTGATTTTCTCAAAAACGAGGGGTCGTCGCACGGAAAGCTGCTAGTTACGTTTTCAGAACAGTTCCCTTTACAAATACCCAAGATTAATCGAAATCCTTATTAACAGATTGTTAATTACAACGGGATACATTTAGTACAGCAATTTTAAACGAAAGGGTAGAATTTCTACATTCACTTGATTGGTATACGTTACACTCAGATAAAACTTTAAATGAAAACGGTGGCTGAATGGTGCAAATGGCTCTGAGCACTATGAGACTTAACTTCTGAGGTCAACAGTCCCCTAGAACTTAGAACTACTTACACCTAACTAACCTAAGGATATCACACACATCCATGCCCGAGGCAGGATTCGAACCTGCGACCGTAGCGGTCGCGTGGTTCAAGACTGAAGCGCCTAGAACAGCTCGGCCACTCCGGACAACGGTGGCTGAATGACTAGTGTACATTTTCTTATGCTGCCAATAGTTTACTGTCAACTGCAGTAAACAGACGAGCTACGTAACCTCGAATATCTGCACAGTGCGCTAACACGGGAGAATCAAAGTCAGTTTTTGCTTAGTGTGTTGCACAACGTCACTTTTAGGTGAATATTGCGCTCTAGTACGTTTCTGAACAGGACTTGAGGGGAGGAAGTGGATTACCAGATAAAAAATATAGGGTGTCATTAAAAAGGTGTCCTGACGTCTATTTTTTCGGGTCGAACTCATGTGGTCACAATGGCGTCCAAACAGAGGATGACAGAGAAAAGGCCAAAATATTAGACACCGTTTTTCAAAACTATTTCACTGAGGACTAACGCATTATGATTTCTCCTTTAAATCGTCACACCTACGTCAAAATGAGAGATATCGAAACAAGTGAATATCAGATGGAAAAGCAACTAAAGTCGCCAAACACAACGAAGGTCACTGGACTTGATGGAATAACAACACAATGCCGCGAGGGGTCTTCAAAAAGGAAGTTACACATATCGTGCCACGCTAATGCCACTGGATAAAAAGTTCGGCACATTTTCAGAACAGAATAGTTGTTCTGGGTTTTCTGCAGACACAGTTCTGCTACGGTACGGTGCATCACAGTGTGCGAGTAGAATTACGAGTTAACTGGAAACGCACTCCACAGTTCAAGTACATTGGACACTACGATTCTTGGGACTTCAAGGATTTGTAGGAAAAACAGGACACAGCATGTCATTCTCAACGGAGAGAAACCTTCAGAGGTAGAAGTAACTTCGAGCGAACCCCAAAGTAGTGCTGCAGTTTATATAATATATATAATGGCCTAGTGTATAACGTCGGAAGTTCTAAGTGGCTTTTTACGATTGATAATGATGTATCCAGAGAAGTAGCATATGCTATAAAACTGTACCGAAATGCATGAAACTTCTAGAGGAGCGCAACTTCGTGCAGGGATTGACAGTTTACCCTCAACACAAACAAAATATAACTGTAATGCGGATAAATAAGCAGAAAGACCAATGTTGGTATGACTGAGCTATTGCAGAGCACACCCTTGAGGCAGCCACATACATAAAATTTCTAGATGTGGGTACGGAGCGATTTACACTGGAATGATCAAATACAACTAATCGCACGGAAGGCAGGGATCAGATTGAGATTGATTGGAAGAATTCTCAGGAAATGCAGTTCACCTGGAATGGAGATAGCTTACAAAACCCTCTTTCGACCAACAGTTGAATACTGCTAGTCCGTCTGGAATCTGTACCATACAGGATTGACACAGGAAACATAAAAGATCAAAGAAGAGAAGTATGTTTCGTTACAGGTTCATTTAGTAACAGTCGTTCTTCATAAGAATCATCCGAGGCTGGAATAGGAAAGGGAGAAGTGACAATGTTAAATGAGGTAAACGAAGTACCCTCCGCCCCACACCCGAAGATGGCTTGCTGAGTATAGCTGTTGATGGAGAGATTATTTTTCTTCTGGAAAAAAGTAATTTCGGATGGGTAAGATATTTGGGATAACATGTGTTGGTAAACTACCGTTTCTTTACAAAAGAGATGGCGCACATAACATTTCGATGACCCACACTTGAATATTGATGAAGTACATGGGCACAAATTAGGTCGGACTAACAAGAGACGTGGGTTGTATACAAGGAAGTACTGTAGGAGCGGTCACAGGCTCGTCTGGCAGATGAGAACCTGCAGCAGAAATGTTGCAACCCGTAAATTGGCAGGCGGACGAATACGCCATACAAAACGAGAGAATCTACTGAAGCAACCTACAGAACCATCTATTACGGCAGAAATTATGAATAACTTCAGTGCTCAACGTATCCATCTCGCTTAGATTAAGCAGGTGAAATTAGGTTGGTTCAAATGCCTCTGAGAACTATGGGACTTAACATCTGTCATCAGCCCCGTAGAACTTAGAATTACTTAAACCTAACTAACCTAAGGACATCACACACATCCATGCCCGAGGCAGGATTCGAACCTGCGACCGTAGCGGTTGCGCGGTTCCAGACTGAAGTGCCTAGAACTGTTCGGCCACACCGGCCGGCTGTGAAATTAGGCAAATGAGATATTGCACCGAGTCATTCTTTCGATTCTCCATCCACAGAACAGTAATACACGGTGCAATAAAAAAGCACCTTCTCCCACGCACTCAACCGTGATTCGCAGATTATGGCTGTAGATGTGTGTGACTGCTTGCTAAAACTCTAGACGTTGGGTTTCATCCTCACTCAGTCATAGGGGTTTTTATGTCACTTTATACCTCTGGCAGCGTATATTAATGTGAAAAAAGCTAAGTTGCACTGTAGCTCGGTATTTTCGTTTAACTGTAGGCCCCGCTCTAGCTGACTGGGTAAGTCAAGACAAAGGTCTTCATTACTGCCTGGGTGTGTATGATACCCACCATGTCGGATTAAATGAAGACATCAAAGCAACTGAGAGGAGTGCTGAAAAACTTTGTGATCGATACGTTCCAGCAGCGTGCAAGTATGAGAGTGATGTTTCGTGGACTCAGACGTGAATCCCTGAAGGGAAAAACCGGTATTTGAGGTTGAAACGTCCCCTTTGAAAAATTATAAATGACTGTGCTGGTAAACTTCTACGTTATTTGATTTTCAAACAGCTGAACAAAACTGAACGTATTCAGACATTTCTCTCTTTACTTATTCTGATCATCACTAAACTGACAAAATATTTTTAGCGCAACGCAATCTGACTTTCAATAATCCCCACGAAAGAATGCCCCTGACTAACAATAACCTATACCTTTCATGAATCACTTACCTCACAAAAATCTACGTAACTGGAACTATTGCAATACAGCGACCGCCAATACTGCCAGCTAAATTAAAGATTCTGACTAATGAAGGCACTAACTACTGATAGGTATAGTTTGCTAGTGAAAGATTTTGATAGAGAACAAACAATGTATTTTACCTTAATAGCGTTCAAAAGTCAATTCATGACATACATCTTTACAAAGTCCCTTTTTCTGGCGGACACACGTCCAGTTCGTCCGCTTATAGAAACCTCTCAAAACTCTGGCATCTCTCTCTCTCCACATCCACCACTTCTGGCAGCTCACCTCCAACTGCCCAACGCTACGTGCTGTTCATATCCAACTGCCCAACACTACACAAAAAAATATTCCAACAATGAGTCCAAGCAGCCACAGACTGCACACAGCACAGTCAGTGATTTTCATACAGAGCGCTACGTAGCGTTACCAACCTGAATCCCTAAACAACCTAGCTACGATGTTGACTTCAGAACGATACTACCACAACCGACGTCCGTTTCGCGTAAGGGCTATGAAAAAAAAGTAGGGTTCATACGGGGGCAGATATCTACATCTACATCTACATCCATACTCCGCAAGCCACCTGACGGTGTGTGGCGGAGGGTACCTTGAGTACCTCTATCGGTTCTCCCTTCTATTCCAGTCTCGTATTGTTCGTGGAAAGAAAGGATTGTCGGTATGCCTCTGTGTGGGCTCTAATATCTCTGATTTTATCCTCATGGTCTCTTCGCGAGATATACGTAGGAGGGAGCAATATACTGCTTGACTTTTCGGTGAAGGTATGTTCTCGAAACTTCAACAAAAGCCCGTACCGAGCTACTGAGCGTCTCTTCTGCAGAGTCTTCCACTGAAGTTAATCTATCATCTCCGTAACGCTTTCGCGATTTCCAAACGACCCCTTAACGATGCGTGCCGCCCTCCGTTGGATCTTCTCTATCACTTCTATCAACCCTATCTGGTATGGATCCCACACTGCTGAGCAGTATTCAAGCAGTGGGCGAACAAGCGTACTGTAACCTACTTCCTTTGTTATCGGAATGCATTTCCTTAGGATTCTTCCAGTGAATCTCAGTCTGGCATCTGCTTTACCGGCGATCACCTTTATATGATTCCATTTTAAATCACTCCTAATGCGTACTCCCAGATAATTTATGGCATTAACTGCTTCCAATTGCTGACCTGCTATATTGTAGCTAAATGATAAGCGATCTTTCTGTCTATGTATTAGCAGCACATTACACTTGTCTACATTGAGATTCAGTTACCATTCCCTGCACCATGCGTCAATTCCCTGCAGATCCTCCTGCATTTCAGTACAATTTTCCATTGTTACAACCTCTCGATGCACCACAGCATCATCTGAAAAAACCCTCAGTGAACTCCAGATGTCATCCACAAGGTCATTTATGTATATTGTGAATAGCAACGGTCCTATGACATTCCCCTGCGGCACACCTGAAATCACTCTTAACTTCGGAAGACTTCTCTCCATTCAAAATGACATGCTGCGTTCTGTTGTATAGGAACTCTTCAATCCAATCAAACAATTGGTCTGATAGTCTATATGCTCTTACTTTGTTCATTAAACGGCTGTGGGGAACTGTATCGAACGCCTTGCGGAAGTCAAGAAACACGGTATCTACCTGTGAACCCGTGTCTATGGCCCTCTGAGTCTCGTGGATGAATTGCGCGAGCTGGGTTTCACACGACCGTCTTTTTAGAAACCCATGCGGATTCCTACAGAGTAGATTTCTAGTCTCCAGAAAAGTCATTATACTCGAACATAATACGTGTTCCAAAATTCTACAACTGATCGATGTTAGAGATATAGGTCTATAGTTCTGCACATCTGTTCGACGTCCCTTCTTGAAAACGGGGATGACTTGTGCCCTTTTCTAATCCTTTGGTACGCTACGCTCTTCTAGAGACCTACGGTACGCCGCTGCAAGAAGGGGGGGGGGGGGGGGCAAGTTCCTTCGCGTACTCTGTGTAAAATGGATCTGGTATCCCATCAGGTCCAGCGGCCTTTCCTCTTTTGAGCGATTTTAATTGTTTCTCTATCCCTCTGTCGTCTATTTCGATAGGCAGTCGCTCATCCCTCGCAACATTTCCTAGTGGGACAGGAAGCTAAACTGTCGTATCAGGTATGGATACCATCCTACCAGCGTAATACACTTGGTAACGGAATTGCAGTTTTCCACCTGACACCTATAGCGGTCATGCGAGATACGACGGACCCAATGGAGCACATCTGCTGAGCCATGCCTCCGGCGACTCTGGACTACGAGCGCCAACTGCTGCCATCATATAGGACGGCCAGCAGCAGCTGCTGACCCAACTTGTGCTTGGAGCCGCTACGTTACACCTTCGTTTGTACTTCTTCGTAGTGATATCGGTAGCTGCACTCTATTTCTAATTGTGTCATTTCTAATGAGTCTTCATACGTCTGGAGAAACACAAGTTAAGTAAATCTTCTGTTCGTTGTGTTAACTTGTTTGTTTATCATTTCTGCTCCTGTCCAGCTTTCTTACAATTACAATTTCCACAGCCACTCTGTAGCCCAGCTGTCCTTAGTGTATGAAGTCGTACATGATAGAAATGAATGGTAGTGGTAGAAGGTACCCACAGTAGTTGTAACGGGACATCCTCCTCTAGCATTGCTTTTCCTCAACAGTAGTTGTCGATATCAGTATTATTTTTCGAATTTGGGCAGGTCAGTATTATTTCAGTTGCTTTCCTGAAAACTTCCATACAATTTTACACACAGTATGTTATATTTAAAGCTAAAATTTATGAAAATTAATTACTTTATTAATTGTTTTAGTCTCGATGCTGCAATCGATAATAACTAGTTCTGAATGTACACTTAAAATTATTTTTATAGGTACATTTGAAATTACGTACTGTTGGCACACTTCAAATTTATGTTATTAATTACGCAATACTGAACTGGTTACTGTCCTTATTTCTGGATACATTTATGAAGTAATAATCGAAAGTAATAACGTAACAAAATCTAGTACAACTTCGTTTGTTAAGAAAAATTGTAAATTCTTTGGAATATTGTTATTTCCGCAGAGTGTGGCAGTCGTAAGCATGCATCTGATGTGATCGTTGTTTTGTATTTTGTGAGAACAATGTTTGTTAATGTGAAAAATAAAAAGACTGTATGATACACTAAAATGTGAAAAAATATATTAACGTAATTAACGAAAGTTCGGCAACAACAATCTTCAAATTTATTTAGATCAATCCAACCCTCAGGACCTAACATGTGACTTTTTGGCTTCAAGAATCAGACCCGTAGCAAGAGGAACTGGAGCCAACTCTTCATGGAAGGCTAAGTAAACTAGAAAGATTATTGTAATCTTAGCTCCTCTTAAATCTTCATAGAAGACTAATGTGGAATACAGATGGAATTAGGAAATAGGGGGGGGAATTACATAGGGCACTTTGTGGTGGCTTACGGAGTATGTATACACAAGGGGACAGCCAAAATAAGGTAAATACCTGTACTTGGGAATAGTTTGTGAAACGTTCCCTTAGAAAAATTATACATCACTGTGTTTAAACTGACACACAATATTTTTTGAGCGCAACGCAATCTGACTTTCAGTAATCCTTACAAAAGAATGGCTCTGACTAACATTAACCTATACGTTTCACAAATCACTTACCCCACAAAAATCTTGGTTACTCGAACTACTGCAATACAGCGAGCGCCACTACTGCCAGCTGAATAACAGATTCAAACTACGGAAGGCACTAACTACTGATAGGCATAGTTAGCAAATGAAAGATTTTAATAGAGAACAAACAATGTATTTACCTTAATAGACATAATATATATAGCAGTTCATTACATCCATTCTTACAAATGTACTGTTTCTGATGGACACACCTCTAGATTATCCATTCTCAAAAATCCGCCATCTCACTTCCCCACATCCACCACTGCTGGCGGCTCACCTCCAACTGCGCAACGCTACGCGCTGTTAACAGCCAACTGCCCAACACTACAATAGCAAATTCCAACTATGCTAACCAGGCACAGACTGCACCCAGCACAGCCAGTGATTTTCATACAGAGCGCTACGTGGCGTTACCAATAAGAAAACCTAAACAGCCTACTTACATTTGTTAATAACGGGTCGGACAACCATTTGCTCGTAACACAGGTGCGATTCTTCTTGGAAAACTGGAATATAATGATGAATAGTCTCCAGTGGAATGTTATGCCATTCGGAGCCTCTTCTAACTCCCATAGTGACAAGGGAGGCGGAAATCTGCTCCGGAGTCTGCGCTCCAATACCACCCACAACGGTTATAAAATGTTGAAGTCCGGGTCTGTGCTGGCCAGGGAAGACGCTGCAGTTTAGTTGCAAGCACCTCATACCACGATTCTACTGTCCTGGCTGTGTGGATGGGTGCATTATCGTCCTGAAATATGGCATCATTGTTGGGGAACAACATTTGAATCACTGGGTGCACCTGATAACTTAATTGTTCACATAATCATTGGCTGTAAAACGCCCTTTAAGGGTAGTAATGGGACCAGCAGAGTACCAGGATATGACTGCCCACATCATCACACATTCACCTCCATGCTTAACCGTTGGAATCAAGCGATCAGGATTCAAGCTTCTTTTGGCGTTCTCCAGACGTATGCCCGGCCCGACGTTTGAAATAAAGATCGTCGGACCATATGACGTGTTTGCTGATCAGCCGTCTAGGATTTATGCTCCTCGCACCATGTTTTATGCTTATTTGCGTTGGTTGTCGTCACTATTGGTTTCGGTACAGCAGCTTGTCTATGAATATTCGCTTTATGGTGTTGTCGGCAGACACAATTGATAGATACGGGGTTTTGAGGGTGGCTATTGAGATCTTCGGTCACTTCAGCCACAGTAATTGTGTGTTGTTATGACACAATTCGTGTTATCATCTTTGTCATTTAGTTTTGATTTGCGCCCACTATTACGTTTACACGATGATGTCTCTCCATATTTTGTGTAGGCTGACATGACTGTTGAAACATTCAATGAGTTGGTTGTCTTGGTTACTGATGTTCCAGCTAATCAGGCCCCCACAATCTACCCTCTATGGAGTTCCGTTAGGTCTTTCATTGCACGTCGACCTCGGCCTCTGAATGCAAATACGAAGTGTGCACTACTCGTAAAGAACCTGCACTGATGCCTAGTCCGTACTGAAAACGCACAGTCCAGCGCGACACGTGGCTTACCTGCGCTGCTGACCGCCAAACACAACCATTTCTCTACTACCACTGTTCACACTATTCTGCCTATCCACTTTAGATGTTAATGTAAAGGTCAGAGGAAGGCTCTCACATATCACCTCTTATAAGACCAAGCCCAGTGCAGCAAATCGTGTTCAAATCAACCTTCACACTGATGACTGGTTTACCTTATGAGTTGTAGATATACAACGCCAGATAAAATAGGGGTTGTTGTTGTTGTGGTCTTCAGTCCTGAGACTGGTTTGATGCATCTCTCCATGCTACTCTATCCTGTGCAAGTTTCTTCATCTGCCAGTATCTACTGCAGCCTACATCCTTCGGAATCTGCTTAGTATATTCATCTCCCTCTACGAATTTTACCCTTCACGCTGCCCTCCAATACTAAATTGGTGATACCTTGATGCCTCAGAACATGTCCTACCAACCGATCCCTTCTTCTGTTCAAGTTATGCCACAAAGTCCTCTTCTCCCCAATTCTATTCAATACCTCCTCATTAGTTATGTGATCTACCCATCTACTCTTCAGGATTCTTCTGTAGCACCACATTTCGAAAGATTCTGTTCTCTTCTTGTCTAGACTATTTATCGTCCATGTTTCCCTTCCATACATGGCAACACTCCATACAAATACTTTCAGAAACGACTTCATGACACTTAAATGAATACCCGACGTTAACAAATTTCTCTTCTTCAGAAACGCTTTCCTTCCCATTGCCAGTCTACATTTTATATCCTTTCTACTTTGACCATCATCAGTTATTTTGCTCCCCAAATAAAAAAAACTTATTTACTACTTTAAGTGTCTCATTTCCTAATCTAATTCCCTCAGCATCACCCGATTTAATTCGAGTACATTCCATTATCCTCGTTTTGCTTTTGTTGATGTTCATCTTATACCCTCCTTTCAAGACACTGTCCATTCCGTTCAGCAGCTCTTCCAAGCCCTTTGCTGTCTCTCACAGAATTACAGTGCCATCGGTGAACCTCAAAGTTTTTATTTCTTTTCCATGGATTTTAATACCTACTCCGAGTTTTTCTTTTGTTTCCTTTACTGCTTGCTCAGTATACAGATTGAATAGAATCGGGGAGAGGCTACAACCCAGTCTCACTCCCTTCCCAACCACTGCTTCCCTTTCATATCCCACGACCCTTATAACTGACATATGGTTTCTGTACAAATTGTAAATAGTCTTTCGCTCCCTGTATTTTACCCCTTCCACCTTCAGAATTTGAAAGAGAGTATTCCAGTCAACATGGTCAAAAGATTTCTCTAAGTCTACAAATGCTAGAAACGTAGGTTTGCCTTTCCTTAATCTTTCTTCTAAGATAAGTCGTAGGGTCAGTATTGCCTCACGTGTTCCAACATTTCTACGGAATCCAAACCGATCTTCTTCGAGGTCAGCTTCTACCAGTTTTTCCATTCGTTTGTAAAGAATTCGCGTTAGTATTTTGCAGCTGTGACTTATTAAATTGTAGGTTCGGTAATTTTGACGTCTGTCAACACCAATCCCAAAGAATTGGGATTGGAATTACTATATTCTTCTTGAAGTCTGACGGAATTTCGCCTGTCTCATACATCTTGCAAACCAGATGGTAGAGTTTTGTTAGGCCTGGCTCTCCCAAGGCTGTCAGTAGTTCTAATAGAATGTTTTCTACTCCCGGGGTCCTTGTTTCAACTTAGGTCTTTCAGTGCTCTGTCAAACTATTCACGCGGTATCAAATCTCCCATTTCATCTTCATCTACCTCCTCTTCCATTTCCATAATATTGTCCTCAAGAACATCGCCCCTGTATAGACCCTCTATATACTCCTTCCACCTTTCTGCTTTCCCTTCTTTGCTTAGAACTGGGTTTCCATCTGAGCTCTTGATATTCATGCAGCAGGGAAGCATCCAAAGGCGAGGAAAAAACGAAATGACAATGCATGGCTTGAGATGATGAGTGATGAGAGAACGAAACCAAATTTACAAAGAGCTTGGCAGTATGAGACCATTGCGATGTTGTATCCCCTCTGGCCTGGATGCATGAACTGATTCTCCGGGAAAAGGAGTTATGAGACAGTGAATGCTCTTGCTCGCCCATAGCCGTTGATAAGCGGCACTTGATGTCCTGGATACTGGACTTCGATGAAGACGTCTGAGCTGGTCCTATACATGTTCCGTCATGGACAGATCTGGAGATCTTGCTGGCCATAGGTGTATCTCAACAGCATTCAGACAACTCATTGAGTCACATGCCACAAGAAAACGAGCATTGTCGTATTGAAAAATGGTACCACGATACTGTTGTGTGATAGGTAGCATATGAGGATGCATGATGTCTGCGACGTACGGTTGTACCATCAGAGTTCCGTTGTGACGCTACAACGCAGTCCTTACTACGATTGTTTCGCTTACTTAACACATAAAACTGTTTGTATACGATGTATTGTCTAGTGTAAATAGGTATTGTAAATACTATGTCTGAATTATGTAATATTTAACACTGGCAAGTCAGGACATATTTAGTTAACGTTGAAGTCAGAGAGATTGTTTCGTCGTGCCGCTGGGAGCGGGAGCGCTCCATCGAGCAGTAGTAGCAGTGACGCCGTGCTCGGAGTAAGACGTACAGTCGAGTGCTGCTGGTCCTAGCTGTGATACATCTAACGGCTAGTGTGTGGATCTAAGTACGACGGGAAAGTAATGGTCGGCATATCTGGAAGCATGGCCGGGCAAGTTATTACGGTTTAATGGGCATAGTGCTGAAGAAACGAGGACTTAAACGTGAAGCGCACTGTGGGCCCAAGTCGCAACAGTAAAAGCCCGCTGCCACATTGTGTCGCCGCCGTGGACTTCCGTCGATCCACCGACAACGAGGGAAGTAAGGTCTACGTAATTTTCGCAGGATAAAATTGTAGAAGGCTTGCCAGTGACTGTCCTTTTCTCTGAAATTGAACAATTAATAACAAGCACTTTGTAATCGAAGTGTTGCAGTTCCATTCCACCCGTTTATAACACCAAGTTGGTTCCTTTCGATCCTTACCTTATTGAACCGAGTGTGTCACGCCATTATCAAGAGAAAAAAATGTTAATTATCAAATTATTTGCGTAGACGGTAAAGAGTAAATTTCAGACTCTTTTGAACGATTTGTTATCGTAGTTAATTGTTGTACTTAATACGCTTACGCCAACCGTAGTAAGTTTATAATAGGCTGAAGTAGTAAATTTGATTATTAAGATTTATTTCAATCAATATTCAGCTGAAGTTAGTTCAAGGATATTTCATGAAACTATAAAGCTTATTCCACCTGACAATCGCCAAATTAATGAATTGTTATCATTCACAACATAGTTAATCAATTATTAGCAATATATTTCATTATCAGTAGATTAAACTGTGCAAAGTACGTAATTTTAAAGACAGAATGACAGTCCGTTATTCAAAATCTCGATAGATAATTATCTGTGTTGTCAGCATTGCACTTAGCTGACAAATTATGAACAAAATAATTATCAAAATACTTATTGAAAGTTAACCATTAATGTTTAAGTGTAGATAGATTTTTATACCGCTATTTTATATGACTACTGAGCCTGACACAGCACTTGCGTAAAAGTTCCCGTTCCACATGCTGCGCTAAAAACAGGTAAACTTTATTTTTGGCAATTATTCACGTACTTAACAGTACTGTCGCTCATCAGCTGAGCTGGCGACCGATTTTTTAATTGCTTTTACAACTTAATCATTTCTTTCGGCAAAATTTCCACTGGCAAAATTTATTTCCAAATTATTTCCCTTATTTCATTTACCGATCGTTATGGGATGAAATTATTCTTTCAAAAATGACCAAGTTATAACGTCTCCTGTTTCCCGCGCAATAATCATTATTTACTTCGGATTCCGATGCCTTATCCCGACACGGGTCAAAATTCATAATTCACGGTCATTTTTAACTTGTAATTTCGCGAATCACGGGAAGCAGGGGGTGTTAAACCGTCAATCATTACCCTCCGTGACGTGAAATCGTACTGGATGGCTCCCCAACAACATGTCGCCAGGATTAACCCTGCTGTGGCTATTCCACTTCGGAAGAATGGGACCTTGCCACCGTACTCGTGGCGAGGGTCATCCGAACCGTGGATCATCACTGATGCCATTTATCGGCACTCTATGCTGCCTGGTCACAGCACACAGCAGCACTCTAGAGGCAGCTGTCTTTATTTTGGTGTTAGCGGCAGCCTACATATGGGACGGTAATTCCCTAGTCGGGAGCCGTCCAGTGTAGCCGAGCGGTTCTAGGCGCTTCAGTCTGGAACCGCGCGACCGCTACGGTCGCAGGTTCGAATCCTGCCTGGGGCATGGACGTGTGTGATGTCCTTAGGTTAGTTAGGTTTAATTAGCTCTAGGTCTATGGGACTGATGACCTCACATGTTAAGTCCCATAATGCTCAGAGCCATTTGAACCCTAGTCGGGTCTACGACCAGTGATGCGATGTGACACAAAATGTTGCAGGAAGTCCATTACTTATTCTCAGATGGTAAGTGCAAATGTGGAGGGATTACAGTGTGTTTGGTGCACAATATGGCGATTTTCTCTTATGATGATCAGAGGCGGTCGACCGGGACATTGACGTGCGTATACCTGCCCTCATGTTCCCATTCAGTCCAACACTGAGCCACTGTCACATGCAAATGCCCTACAACGCTGGACGTTGCACGATTCGACTAGCAAGTCAAATGGAGACACAAAATTATATCCCTTTCAAACTCTATCAGGAGCTAATAACACAGACTCATACGAGCACGCAGAAATTCCGCGCCTTCACAGTGCACTCATCATCTAGTGGATACTGGGATAAAATCGGTTAATGTATCTTAGCGTCGTAACTTGTACAGTATTCACTGATTTTATTCACATGCAGGCACACTCAGCGTTAAAATACATGGTCCTTGGCCTCATTTATATTCTGAATGGTCACACTGAAACCGGAAATCATTATTACACTCTCCACAGATTGTCAGAAAGAACAGAGTCTGCTGTACCAAAGATTCCTGTCGCCTATGGTGCGCATGGCTGCATCACATCAGCTCAACCGTTGGTAGGGAGTACTGCACTCATGCTAATGCACTCTGGTGGCCGTTCTGCCTGCCATAGAGAATTCGATCTAGTAACATGACAGTTTAAATCTGACCAGAAATTTACTAAAAAATTTTCGGTTAAACTCTTACTGTAAAAACCGATGCATATGTTAAATTTATCGACGTTTTCTAACCACGCTAAATGTCTTTGACAATCAGTTATAAGTAAATGAAGTAATACATATTATTTAAAGAAAGCAAAAGCATAATAATGAATCTGTTTTTACAATTATAACGACTGTAATATTCATAGCTTATTTGAAAATGTGTAATACTTTTGACGAACGAAGTAAGAAAGTCTGGGAACCATTTTGAGTTTTCAGCCCACAGTTGCGTGGATGATCTTGGCGCTAAGTGGCGCGAAAGGACTCAATGAAACGCAAAGATGCCAGTCGCAAATAGCGTAGCCTGGTGTGCGCACGAAACTGTATCGTGTGGTGATGTCGACATGTAGTGAATGCTAAAAATTTGAATAATCTACTGAATGTTGGTGTGGCAGCTGCATCTGTATCGTAAAGTCGTCTCCAGACAACGCAGGTTTTGGAAAACAGGAATATCCGGCAATAAACTAAGTTGGAATTCAGAGTTGATGCAAATTCAAATAAAATTGCTACCGCAATCACTATGGTACTAATAAATTAAATTATTCTCACTGAAGAAATGAAGATCCTACTCAATTATCACTCCTCAGTTACAGCACCACAACATCTATAACAAACATGGGAAGAAATTTTATTCAATCGAAGTGCATAGAAGTATCATGAAAATTACATTCACCAGCTTCATAATTAACTACTGTATAGATTCAGTTCTTTAACGTATCTGCTAAATTCATTGCCCTAACGTCATAAACTGAATCCTGACTTGCTGATATCCTAGTGAACCACAACGCAAACATTTTTTTAGAAGTAATAGCAACAAAAAATATTGAGTGTTATACTGGTACAGGTATGTAGACGATATCATATGCCTCTTAGACAAACCATGAGAACACTTAAACAGTTCACACAAGCAGGTAAATAACATAACATTCAAATCACTATGGAAACAAAAACATAAGTGATAATATGCTACCTCGACCTCAAAATCACAGAATCAGATGAGAGATAAGGGTTCAACATTTCTAGAAAGGAAACAGCTGCAGATGTAATAATACACTGGAAATCAAACCTCCAAAGTTCTCAAAAAATAGCAACAGCTACAGATATGATACACAGACTGCACAGAACACTTCTAAGGGAAAAGGACTATCAAGGAGAATTAAACATAATAATCGGCATAACTCAATAAAATGGATACAACAGCAAGACAGTACACAAACTGCACAACACCATTAAAAGGAAAATGAAAACAGAAGATAGCAAAATTTAAAAAACTATTCCGAAATACTTACGCATAACAGTAACATGCAACACATAACCACACTAGAAAAGAAATCCCTCAAGACAAAGGCAAAATGGCACATCATATCATACCACAACCCGTTCACACACAAGAGTAGTAACATCTTCTGAAAAACAGTGAAATTAATGTAACTTTCAACACAAGCAGCTCAATACAAAGTAAATTGAAAACTGTGAGAGAAGAGAAAAATAAATACGACCGTTTAGCTGCGTATAAATTAAGATGTAATGGCTACAGTTCTAACTATATTGGGACGCCTGCAAGAAATTTTAATATGAGGTACAAAGAGTATGTAAGCGCATTGAAGAGTGACTATGTGCCCATTCCATGTATGCAGAACATCTAATAAAAGAAAATTACTGTCGCAAAAAATACAGTCGATAGCCACTCTACAGGAAGATTATTTCATACAGATGGACACAAACAAAAATGGAAATATGGTTAATGGCCAAAAGAGCAATAACTGAAGAACACTGTTGAAACTAACTCACAGTAAAGAAAAGAGACATGTACATGCAGACACACATGCACATGAACATGCACAAACACGCACGCACACACACACACACACACACACACACACACACACACACACACACACACACACACACACGAGATGTGGCTCAAATTCAAAGATATAGTAGCAACAGCAATTGAGAGATTCATACCTCATAAATTGTTGAGAAATGGAACTGATCCCCCATGGTACACAAAACAGGTCCGAACGCTGTTGCAGAGGCAACGGAAAAAGCATGCGAAGTTCAGGAGAACGCGAAATCCCGAAGATTGGCTAAAATTTACAGACGCACGAAATTTGGCACGGACTTCAATGCGAGATGCCTTTAATAGGTTCCAAAACGAAACATTGTTTCGAAAGTTGGTAGAAAATCCGAAGAAATTCTGGTCGTTTGTAAAGTACACAAGTGGCAAGACGCAGACAATACCTTCGCTGCTCAGTGCCGATGGTAATGTTACCGACGACTGTGCCGCTAAAGCGGAGTTATTGAACGCAGTCTTCCGAAATTCCTTCACCAGGGAAGACGAAGGGAATATTCCAGAATTTGAAACACGAACAGCTTCTAGCATCAGTTTCTTAGAACTAGATACAGTACCTTAGGGGTTTCGAAGCAACTCAAATAGCTTGATACGGGCAAGTCTTCAGGTCCAGATTGTATACCGATTAGGTTCCTTTCAGATTACGCTGATACAATAGCTCCCTACTTAGCAATCATATACAACCGCTCGCTCACCGATAGATCTGTACCTGCAGATTGGAAAATTGCGCAGGTCGCACCAGTGTTCAAGAAGGGTAGTAGGAGTAATCCATTTAACTACAGACCTATATCATTGATGTCAGTTTGCTGTAGGGATTTGGAGCATATGCTGTATTCAAACATTATGAATCACCTCGAAGGGAACGATCTATTGATACGCAATCAGCATGGTTTCAGAAAACATCGTACTTGTGCAACGCAGCTAGCTCTTTATTCGCATGAAGTAATAGGAGCTATCGACAGGGGATCTCAAGTTGGTTCCATGTTTCTAGATTTCCGGAAAGCTTTTGACACCGTTCCTCACAAGCGACTTCTAATCAAGCAGCGGGCCTATGGGGTATCGTCTCAGTTGTGAGATTGGATTCGTGATTTCCTGTCAGGAAGATCGCAGTTCGTAGTAATAGACTGCAAATCATCGAGTAAAACTGAAGTGATATCAGGTGTTCCCCAGGGAAGCGTCCTGGGACCTCTGCTGTCCCTGATCTATATAAATGACCTGGGTGACAATCTGAGCAGTTCTCTTAGGTTGTTCTCAGATGGTGCTATAATTTACCATATAGTAAGGTCATCCGAAGACCAGTATCAGTTGCAAAGCTATTTAGAAAAGATTGCTGTATGTATGTATGAGTCAGCAGGGGAATGGTTAACAGCATTGCTGGTTCTAAGGACAATTCCAAAAACTTTGTGAGCACACAAGTGGTGGTTTTTTGGACTTGCTATAAGCTCCGAAAGACTCTTCGATGGTGATTGTGCACCTGCACAATCGCAACAGTTGACCGCTAGCCATCTCTACAAGGACTACAGTGTGTCTACACCTTTGATGACTCACCAATACCATTATCTCTACAAGGACTACAGTGGGTCTACACCTTTGATGACTCACCAATACCATTATTTATACAAGGACTGCAGTGGGTCTGCTCCTTTGGTGGCCCACCAATACCACAATCTCTACTAGGACTACAGTGGGTCTGCTCTGTGATGACCTACCTACCAATATTCTTCAAAACTTCGACTGACTCTGCTGTGGGTTTGCTCTGTTGTGGCCCATTACCTGTCTGCATGTCAAGAGTCAGCACTGTCTTTCCGTTGGAAGGACAACACTACTTCTTCAAGACTGAATGGAAATCCACTACATCCAAGTGCAATTTCTTTTATTGCTCAGACTTTGAGAAAAACACTGCAATTTTACTGTGATGAACGGTCAGCTTTTGACCAACATTGTATCAACAAGTGGGTGTATTTGATATCTTTGTTATTGTAATTATGAAAATTTTTTTCAAATCTGTATTGGCCAGGGCCCAAAACTATTTGTCAAATTTTTTGTGGGGAGCATGGGG
This sequence comes from Schistocerca gregaria, assembly GCF_023897955.1. NCBI lineage: Eukaryota > Metazoa > Arthropoda > Insecta > Orthoptera > Acrididae > Schistocerca > Schistocerca gregaria. Next base: position 506,612,180 of record NC_064926.1, on the reverse strand, counting down.
GTGGATGTGGGGAGAGAGATGGCGGAGTTTCGAAACTTGTAAGACTGGATGTCATGAACTGCTATATATATTATCACTAGGTAAGGTAAATACACTGTTTGTTCTCTATTACAATCTTTCATTTGCTAACTATGCCTATCAGTAGTTAGTGCCTTCCGTAGTTTGAATCTTTTATTTAGCTGGCAGTAGTGGCGCTCGCTGTATTGCAGTAGTTCGGGTAACCAAGATTTTTGTGAGGTAAGTGATTTGTGAAACGTATAGGTTAATGTTAGTCAGGGCCATTCTTTTGTAGGGATTACTGAAAGTCAGATTACGTTGCGCTAAAAAAATATTGTGTGTCAGTTTAAGCACAGTCTCGTATAATTTTTCTAAGGGGACGTTTCAATTGCACCATACTTCTGAACAACACATGCACTGAAATATTGTACTTATCCGCCGACACCGGGCAAGAGGCTTTCAGTCAAAATGTCTCCGCTGTACGGGAATATATATAATGGATGTAAGAGTGACATATGGAAGTTTGGATATGCCTCTGAAGAGTTCTCGGATTGCTTAACGGTAATACGATCGCTCGCGATAAGTGGATAAATCCGGGTTAGAGTCCCGGACGGGCACAAATTTTCACTGTCGTTATCCCATTATACGGCTAATGATTATCCACTTTCGCAACTGCGAATACATTTCATGCAAACAACTACAGTAGCAGCACTTGAAGCTGCTATGTAATCAGCCTCCGTTGTTGACCTGGTTACACGTTTCTGACGACCTGGACATCATGTCACAGGCCCAGCTGCTAACAAGCTCACATTGCCTGTTGTTGACGGACGAGTGTCGCAGAGACCAGCTAAATCGGCATCGGAGTAGACCGTCAGTCCAGTAGAATCGGCTTTGTACCTTATGGCCTGATCTTTGTTCCCCTGCAAGTACTTAATAGTCCTTTTAACAGCATATCAATGTTGAAGACGTGGACTATGTAAAAACCTCACAGCGAACATAATGTCTGGCCACGAGCCAGTTGCTCCAATGCTTAGCTGCCGACTACCTGTTGACATGGCTTTCTGTCCATCTCCTTTGGCTCATGTTGATTCCCAGGAGATTGCCCTGTGCGCAACATGGCTGCAGCATAAAAAGGAAAAGATTTTCGTAATGTGCTAAAGCTCCTAAAATTACAACGAAATTACGTACCGACATGGAAATAGCACTACACAATAAATGACAATATTGTGATGTTTAAAGCTTTCCCGGCGTACAGATTGTTCAATAAAACAGTGGCACTCACCTGCAGATGGCCAGAAGACTCTACGCCGAAATACCGTGGCAGGACGTTACTGATATCCGGCAGTTCTCCCGTGTTTTTATGGAACAATGACAATATTGACTGGATTCGCGATTTCCTGTCAGAGAAATCACTGTTCGTAGTAATTAACGGAAAATCGTCGAATAAAACAGAAGTTATTTCTGCCATTCCCAAAGGTAGTGTTGTAGGCCCTCTGCTGTTCCTTATCTATATAAACGATGCTGGAGACAAGCTGAGCAGCAGTCTTAGGTTCTTTGCAGATGATGCTGTCGTTCATTGTCCAGTAAAGCCATGAGGAGACCAAAACAAACTGCAAAACGATTTAGGAAAAGATATCTGTCGGTGCAAAAATTGGCAAATGTCTCCAATTAATGAAAAGTGTGAGGTCATCCACAGGAGAGCTAAAAGGAATCCGTCAAACGTCGGTTACACTATCAAACAGTCAAAGCTGAAGACCGTGAATTTAACTAAGTACTTACAAATTACAATTACGAACAACTTAAACTGGAAAGAACGCATAGAAAATGTTTGGGGGAAGGTGCACCAAAGACGGCGTTTTATTAGCAGAACACTGAGAAGATGCAACAGAGCTACTAAAACGACAGTTTAGGCTACGCCTGAGCGTGCTCTTACGGAGTACTGCTGCGTCATGTGGGACCTTACCAGATTTGATTAAAGGAGTACATTGAAAAAGTTCAAAGAAGAACAGCACGAGAAACAGGGGAGAGAGTGCCACTGGTGTGATACTGGATTTGGGTTGGACATCGTTAGGGCGAAGGCGTTTTTCGTTGTGGCGGAATCTTCTCACGAAATTTCAATCACAAACTTTCTCCGTCCATGCGAAAATATTTTGTTGACGCTAATCTACATAGCGAGAAACTATGATCGTAATAAAACAAGGGAAATCAGAGCCCGCACGAAAAGATATAGGTGTTCGTCTTTTTCCTCGCGCTCTTCGAGATTGGAACAGCATAGAATTATTGTGAAGGTGGTTCGATGAACCCTCCGCCAGGCACTTTCGTGTGATTTGTAGAGTATCGATGTAGATGTAGATGTTGATGTAGACATAATAAATTACATTGCATCTGTACACATCAAGTCATATAATCCAAAATAAGCAACGTGTAACAGGGAAAATAAAATACAGAGAAAAAGAATATAGCCGGCCAGAGTGGCCGTGCGGTTCTAGGCGCTACAGTCCGGAACCGAGCGACCGCTACGGTCGCAGGTTCGAATCTTGCCTCGGGCATGGATGTGTGTGATGTCCTCAGGTTAGTTAGGTTTAATTAGTTCTAAGTTCTATGCAACTGATGACCTCAGAAGTTAAGTCCCATAGTGCTCAGAGCCATTTGAACTAAAAAGAATATATATACAGTTCACTAATTTAATACAGAAATCTAAACAAGTTGTAGTAGCAGTTGCACAATACAATATGTCAAAGAAGCCCGTTACAATACGGGGAATTGACGGAGAAAAGATTGGGGTCTCTGTCTGTGGAATGCTCTGCAAAGTTATACAACAGTTGGGAGAGCCATTGTATTTCTCACTTTGGTCGTCCACATTACGCCAGAACTGTCTAAACCTGCTATTTAGAGCAATCATGTACACCAGTTTCAACAAGTGTATGATCATTCAGTAACGAATTACAGGCTTCAGGCTGCTAGACCAGTTTCTATTCGGGAACGATTTGAGCAGCATCGCTGTCCTTGTTAGGAGACGCCCATGAGACGACAATTAGACATGTGCAGTAATCCATCAACCTTCTCTAACAATTGGTACAACCTGGGTGTTTTTGTAATCATACTCTATCGTCACAAAAGACTGTATTTTAACTCGGCTCGATAAGAACAGAATCGGTAAGTCCTCAACGCAGTAACCAAACTGCGACTCGTGTTGATTTATGAATCCCACGAAAAACACAAATTTTGATAACTGGACGAGCATCTGAATCGAGCTCTGTATCTACTATGATGCCCAATATGCTATCTTTCGTGGGTGGAAGAAAGAAAATCAGCGTACAGTTCGTGGTTCCGACGATGCGTGGATAAAGAAAGAGGGTTCCAACTCAGTGAGACAAGAATGAAGAAAGAAGTCTTTGGAGAGTGTGCCAAAACAGGTGCCTTCGAATATTACGTCTATGAGAAATGATCGTTTTCGTATAAAGAGCCTCATGTTAAAACTTCCTTTGAAACTGAAACAGAATTTGACGAAAAACTATTAAAAGTGAACGAAAATTGACACATTTCTAATGATATGAGCGTATGATCTGTAGTACGTAACACTGGAATGACCAGAAACGTAAAATTTTGATTGTTCCCGGAATTCACTGTATATTACACTCACTCCGATTGAAACAATTACCCACATTCGCCGAAACGGATAGACTAGGCCCGTCAATGACTCTGCAGCACTGTAGTGTGAGGAGCACTGAGATGTGAAGAAACTCTAGCCAACACAGCCGTCAGATGGAAACTTTTCACGGAGTCCAAATGCCTCACCAACTCTTTCCTCACTTGTCATAGTCAGTTGCGTTAATGGTGCACACTGTACGACGCCTGAATTTTACTAGCACATTGCATAAAACAACACAAAATTCGAAATGTAAGATCACAATCGCTGTAAATACTCATTTAGATGCACACAGCGACGTCAGACAGTAAGTTACACATGTCGTCCTAAACTTAGACCTTTTCGCAACATGAGCGGCGCATTGTCTGGAGAGAATACTCGTTTTGGGTTTCCTGCAGAGCCAATTCTGGTGCGGTTTAGATGATGGGTGCATCACAACGTGAGACTGAAGTGAGACGTCAACTGCAAATGCACTCCAACCACATTCTGAAGGACGACAGTTCAACTCCGCCTCCGTCCATCCTGATTTAGGTTTTCCGTGATTTCCCGAAATTACTCCGGCCAATGCAGGGATGATGGTTCCATTTTCAGGGCGTTGTCGATTTCCTTCCTCATGCTTACTTGAACCCGAGCTTGTACTCCATCCCTAATGACGTCAATGTCGGTGGACCTTAAACAGATACCTTCTTTCTTTCTTCGCACACCAAAGTTGAAGTACTGGGGACTGTACGATTCGTGTGGACAAAACGTCTATACTGAGCGCACATTCACCGTGACATTCTACCTGGTGTACGGAGCAAATGCAGTGTCGTGTCTATCCGTAATCAGACGCTGACAACACGTTGACCGAGGCTGGTCTGCCGTGGGTGATGCTTGGCGGGATGGCTAGATTTTTCGCAGTGCGATTTCCATCTTTACGGTAAGGCGAAGGAACACCTGGTGGGAAAGAGATTTTCCAACGATGAGGACGTTCTCACAGCTGTTCTCGGATGTCTCCTTCACCAAGGAGATGATTTCTATCGTCGAGCAATTGAACGATACGAAGACAGTTCTGTGACTGTTACAGGTGCTGAAAAAATTGTGTCATGTGTGAGTGTATGTGTGCGTATGTGTGTGTAACTTTGAAGTTTGGTGCAGAATACAATAAAAATTACTTGACCAGCAATAACAATGAGTAGCCTACTTTCTGAATTACAGAGGGTCTTTTCGTGCGTGTTTTTTCTCCAGATGTGTTTCGCTTCATTGAGGTAAAGCATCATCAATGGTCTGTAATTAAATATATTTATAATTTGATTTGTTTGTTTTCACCAGTCGCGTGTCACTTTATTGAGGAAATTTATCATCAGTTGTCTGTCATGAAAGATATTTATAATCTGATTTGTTTTTAAGATCGAAAAACAGTTCGTTAACAGTATGTTACTTCTTAGGTACGGTGATTTTCAGTTGGTTTCTCGCCTCCATAGGGAAATGCTGTCTACTAGCACAACGAGGAAAAAGACAAAAGATCTGCTAGCAGACGGCATTTCCGATGTAGGAAAGAAACAAAGTAAAAATCACGGTAAGTACAAAGGAACATATTCTTAACGAACTGTTTTTCGATCTTAGAAACAAATTAGATCATAAATATATTTAATTACAGACCACTGTTGATGCTTTACCTCAATAAAGCAAGACGTGTCTAGTTGAAACAAAAAACAAAAAAAAATTCATTTTGTTGTGGTTGCAACGACAGAAAGAAAATACCCTCAGAAATTGTAAAGCAGCTACGGACAATATGGCTACATAAATTAAGAAGTTACTTTCTGAGTTCCACTCGTACCTCATGCTTTACTGCCTAGAAGCAACCAAAGTGTCCTATAGGTTTCCATACTCTCTGCATTACCTGACAAACAACGCCTGTCTTGGGTCATCAATAAACTTAAGTAGGCTGCAACGCCTGCTGATGTTCGTACAGTATGGATACGATCCTGAAGTCTCAACGAGACCTTAGAATACAGAAGTGTTGAACTAGATCCGTAGGCATTTTGATCGCTTCTAAAGCACTATTTGAATAAGAAACCAACGGTTCGATTTTTTATATGCCGACACCAACAGCGTTTCGGCATTCACCCCTGACCCGAAATGTCGGGCCATTTGAAGTGGAAAGGACTCACCCTGACTCACGTTTAGGCAGGGTGTCGGAGCAGATTCCGTGGTCCTAATCCATGGAGCCGTCTACCAAGCGATACTTATTGTCCATGGGTCTGTCGCGTTCTCAGGTGTCCGAGAACTGACGGAGATTGCATCCTGGCTCACGGGATCGCTTTACTCGAACTGATCGGCAAGTAATTTATTCTGGCGACGTGATTCACTGTTACACAACGATGAAAAGCCCTTTCGTATTCACGGGGGCATGTGGTTTTCACTAACGCTCTACCTGACAGATCACCTTAATTTTGCATAAGAAGCGTAGCCATTGGTATTCCGATGGAAGGTAATGCATCCTGCCTATTTACATGTGAAGCCACTGAATGGAAAGGGGTAGAACGTCAGGTGTGAACTATCTATCGGACGAAGGGCGCTCAATAAGTAATGCAACACATTTATTCTTGTCCAGTTTCGGTTGAAAAACTGCGAAATTTGTTGTGGGACATCGTGAAATTTTTCCGTTTCAGCGCCTATAATTGCGTGAAGTTCTGATGGCGGAGGTCCTATACGTAGCCTGCAAAATTGTGTCCATAACGGAAGTTCGTTCCAAGTGGAGAGCTGTCACTGTGTTTCTTTTGCATCGCAGATATTCGAAGGCGCTTGTAGAATGTCTACGGAGACCTGAGAGGGAACAAAAGCACGATGAGTCGTTGGGCGAGAAATCTGTCAGGGCCGCAACAAGCTTACGCATACCTGTCCGATCTCCAGCGTGACGGCCGTCGCACACAGTTTTCGCTCCTGCAGTGTTGGAAAGTATCCACAAACATGTAAATCAACTTCTCCTTCTCCATTACAACGCAAGGCCTCACACACGTCTGTACACCTGAGAGGAGCACACAAATCTTATTTGGTTTGTTTTTCCTCATCAAACCTACAGCCCGTATCTCGCACCTTCCGACTTCCATCTCTTTGACCCGATGACGGATTCACTAAGTGGAAAGCAGTACGTGGATCAGGGGGAAGTTATTGATGCTGTGAGACGTTGACTCCTATGTCGACTAGTAGAATGGTAACTTGTGGCCATACAGGCCATCCCTGAGAGCGGCGCGAAGACATCGCATTGAAAGGAGATAATGCTGAAACAAAGGGTTTGTAGCCAGAGGAATGGGGAATAACATGGTGGGGTTCTGTTGGAGACCTGGTGATGGGAATAGTGTTACGGACACTGATATTAACCGAATTATTATTCAGGTAAGATAACCTTCGTATTTAGGAAGACATCCGCTTTTCTTAACAATGTACTTCTGGTCTTGTGGCTTGCAAACCGTGCCGAACACTTACTATGGGACTGAAGTTTGTGACGAATGATGAATGCACCCTTGCACACTAACGTTACAAGAACCACCTGTACTTGCAAATAAGGGCATCATCATGATTTTTTTCTAACTTATTAGTCGAAACTTTAACAGGTCCTCCCACGTGATGAATATCGTTGACACTTGTTTTGCCCGATTTAAGCTGTTTGATCCTCTTACGAATATTTAAATCGCATAAACGCTTTCCGCTGTAGTGTTTCAACATTCCCGGGTAAATTTCAGCCGGTTTCACACTAGACTAGCCAAAATCACTTCAGTGGACGCTGCTCTACTAGCGCGTGCGTTTAGAAAGTAGAAGACGAATAAAAGACACTTCCAAGTGTCGAAGTTTCGTAGTCTAAATTATGTTATGAATTTTTCCTTCCACGACTGTAGGTAAATCTGAAAATGTTTCCCACTGTCGGAGACGAACTTCTCAAACCGGAAGTTCTTACTTAAGTAAACACCGGCCATGAAAGCCTACATTTACAGGATTGTTCAGAATGATCTTGACACTTTCAACTGACTATAGAAAATATTTGTATCAAAGTACCGAGCGAGGTGGCGCAGTGGTTAGCACACTGGACCCGCATTCTGGAGGACGACGGTTAAAAAACACGGGTCCACCTATCCAGGTTTAGGTTTTACCTAATTTTCCTAAATCTCTCCAGTCAAAATCCGGGATGGTTATTTTGAAAGGGCATGGCAGATCTCCGTCCCCATCTTTTACAAAATTAGAGATTGTGCTCCGTCTCTAGTGGCCTTGATGTCGACGGGACGCTAAACCCAATCTTCCTTCCTTCTTTCATGTATTAAGGTGAAGTATAATATTATTACTAGCCATTACTTCACAATTGTTGAATATGTACGGGAATTGTATAAGTGTACTAATCTCCTCTTCCACTCTCTCTCTCTGTCCATTCCCTCCTGCCCCGCTCTTTATCTATATCCTGCTCTTCCCCCCTCTCTTTGTATCTCTCCTTTCCACTCTCTGACCATCACATCTTTATCCCGTTCTCTGTCCATCTCCACCATCCTCATCTGTCTGTCCATTTTCTCCCCGTCACCGTCCATTCTATGTCCGACCTTGAGCCTTGTTTATCGCTTCAGTAAAGGTATAGGAGTAACTTCTCCAAGTGTTGGATCTGCGAGAATAGCTCAGTATTTCTCATAGTTTTAATCTGCGAACGGTAGGATCGCAAAATTTCGGATGATTCAGATTCTAAAGCAGCGTTTTAATCGTAAGTCGATAAGCCATAAATACAAAATTCCTCTTTCCTCTTGAAACTATGACGAAAATAACAAAACAGCACACTGCTGTGTGTAAAATTTTTCTTTAAAGTTATGTATTGTGAGAAAGAATAAATGTGCAAGAAACAATGTATCGAATGGTTTAAAAGCCCTGTTATCTAAGACGAAAGCAGCTGCAAGAAAGAAAATGAAATTCAACATTTTCACAGAACATCATTACCTTTCTCGCAATCGGTTGTAAAGGAAAATCTTTACAATGTTGCTTAAAAAAGTATACAACGTGTGCCGTTACGAATGTTAGTATAGTATAGTGTAGCAATTAGAATTAAAACTATCAAGAACTTTTCGAGAGTTTTGCTAACAAATACTATCTGGAAGTTTATTAGCGTATCGTGGAAAATTTTGAAGTCAATCGGTCAATAAATATGAAGAATTCTGTTAATATGTATTTTTAAATTTATATGGTACATAAATATATATTTAATATATAAATGGGCAACGTATTAATAAAAAAATCTAGAAAAGTTCTTGACTGTTTTACTTCAAATTGTTACACCTACATATTTATTAGGGTTAGGAAACCGTCGAAGAATTTGACGCAACTTGATCATCAGCTTTTCGAGATTTTTGGTAACAACCGTAAACAATGATTTGTCTTCATACACAACTATACATTTAAAAAAAATGTTCTCTGTGTACGAGCGAATGTTTATTAGAGTATCGTGTATAAATTTGAAGTAAATGAGTCGAGAACTCTTTGACATTTTTGTTAACAACGTTCGACTACATCTTGTCTTTGTATAGTAGTATAGCCATACATATGTATGCAAACAGCAACTCAGGAAGGTTCTTTTATGATGTTCACAAATGTTCAATGTGTGAACCGTTAGTCACACAGCATAATTCAACTCAATAGTCCAATACGGACCACACTCGCCAAACAGTGTCCTCATCGGTATCAGTTAGAGGTGACTTGATGAGTCCTCGTGAATCAGCGGGACTGTCGGGAAGTGAAGATGTGAAACACAGCTTTCTCGATGTAGCCCGACAAATAAGAACCACACGTTGTCAGATGTAGTGAACATGGGCGCATGCCAGCAACTGCATGACCGATGCATCATCGCTGTAACTCAGTTTCCTAGGACTCACGAGTATCGTTGTAGAACAGCGATAACACCAGCGTGTTGAAAATCGAAATTGTCATTGTCCCCTTCCAGTTGCGGAGTGAGCCACAGCTGAAGTATGTCCATGTAAGTTTGCACATTGATCGACGTCTCTATAAAGATGAAGAGTCCATATACTTCTTCCCTTGACAAATCGCAACGCACATTAATCTTTCGGGATTCACACTTGTTCTTCGGCAGTGTGGCGGTTTCGGCTCACCGTATTCCTACGCTGTGTCTGTTTACTGCCTCGTTCAGGTGAAAGGTAGCCTCCTAGCTGAAAATGAACCTGCGCTTGAAATCGTCCTATCATATCAATGCAAAACTGTTCCACCAAAGGTTTGTCGCCATGTGTAATGACTTGGGGTGACTGATTCTCGTATACTTTGTCTTGTAGTCGTTTTCTCTGCACTCTCCAAACAGATAGCTGTGGAATTTCTAATTCGCGACTAGCAAAAGACGTTGACTTTTGTCGACTTTTGAATAATGTTTCATGGAACTGTTCGACATGATTCTCAGACATTGATGGTAGCCTGCTGCCTTTATTTCCTTAACTACTGTATCCACGAGTAAATAGATTGTTTGGTACGTGTCGCCCCATTAAATGTGGTCCTGAATTTCCGACGCACTGTGGTACCACAATAGCTCATGTAGAGCTCCATCACGCAAAATGCCTTCCCTTATGTCTTGTAGCAATGTTGTTGGAGATGACAGAAAAAAAAAAAGAAAACACTGATTTGCCGTATACATGTCCAGTGTAAAGATTCGTTCTTCAGAGTCCGAAAAGTGAATTAAAAAAAAAAAAATGGTTCAAATGGCTCTAAGTGCGGCGGCGCGGTTCTTTCCGTCCCTTTACGACGTACCTGCACCTACCTGTGAAAATTGTCTCAGCAAATCATCAGTAGGAAAGCCGAGTGAAACCTACTGTACTTCGACGTGAACCAGGCTGCAATTAAAGTCACTAATCTACGTTTCGGGAGAAGCACGAAATGAAAGGTTGGAAATTTTGTCCTCAATTAATATATTCTGAAACTTAGGTGGACAAGTATCACTGCAAAGCCCGTGCTAGTCTTAATACAGTCACTCACAATCCCTTTCACTCACCTTAGCAAGTTTATGGTGTTGAATTTCCCGAACACGTAATAGCTACAAAATTACTGATTGTTTCTGATTGATAATACTCGACAAATATTAAGTCCGTCGGTACCAAATGCAGTCACAGTTTTTAGCCACCGACCTGCTCAATGCGACACGCCACTCGGGAGGGCGACGGTTCAATCCCGTGTCCGGCCATCCTGATTTAGGTTTTCCATGATTTCCCTCAATCGCTCCAGGCAAATGCCGGAATGGTTCCTTTGAAAGGGCACGGCCGACTTCCATCTCCGTCCTTCCCTAATCCGATGAGACCGATGACCTCGCTGTCTGGTCTCCTCCCCCAAAACAAACTAACCCAATACGCCACGCAGAATGTATGTCTTTTCTCGTCACAAAATTCACTTAAAATTCCGAAATTTCTACACACACATCGGAATAATTCTGCCATCACTTTCCAACACTTTTGATGTATGAAACACTGCTAGATCCGGCAACTTATCGTTTCCATCGGAACTACTGCTACACACGTCCGAACTGTTTCATGGCTAGGCTCTGACTCTTTTCCAGAATACTCCAAGTCTTCTCTACCAGCAGAGAAAGGCGCGCGAAGTATATTGCTTTACCATTGGTCAGTTTACCCAATAGCCAATAGCAAAACAACATTCTCCCGCGTCAGGCCGCGCTTTTCGTCAATAACCAATCGCAAAATAGTAAACATAACGACTGCACCTTTTACCGACGTAATTATCTAATATGCAGAAGTTTTGTTTATGCATGAAGTAATTTACTATTGTTATTTACACCTGAATTAAATTTCCCTTTACCATAAACTTACTTTACAAATCTGTACTACAAAAATCCCCTTTGTCCATATCTATACTTCTTCGAAATGTTCTCACACTAAATCCTACAACATAACTCGTTAAACAATTGTCTTTATATTAACCTGAAACCACACACACGCATCATTAATACTGCTATAACACATTTATAACACTTTACATACACAAAAAGACTTTATGAAAATACTAGAACAGTTTATTAAAAATCTTCTATTACTTTAGTGCACTCTAGTGGGCATAATCGAAACGAAATCAGCCCCCCTATCCAATACTGTCCTCTATCGGCCGATATATAAACTACGTGCGCGTCCAGTCTCGCGTCACCATTTGTCACTATCCAGCTCTGAGACACATCTCCCACTTAACCGCCTCCAAGGCAGGATCGGTATAAGGCGCTACGCCTCAAAAGCACTGTCGGACTTAACATTTGAGGTCATCAGTCCCCTAGACTTAGAACTACTTAAATCTAACTAAACTAAGGACATCACGTACAGCCATGCCTGAGGCACAATTCGAACCTGCTCCCGTAGCAGCAGCGCGGTTCCGGACTGGAGCGCCTAGAACCGCTCGGCGGCAACGGCCGTCATGGGAATTTAGTTACTCCCTGTAGAATGCAGGTAGATTTGCTGCTACAGAAACAAAAGATGGCAGGCGTGCTTCTACATCCGAAAGATGGTGTCTATTCAGATTTCAAGCCAGTCGCATAGAAGTGGCGCTATTAACGCCACTATGATATTGCAAATGAGGTTTGCTTTAAACACACGCTGCAACGGTCGTGAGCGTTAGTTGAAACGTCCCTTTAGAAAAAGTATACAAGACTGTGCTTAAACTGACACTTGTGAGATTGAACGTGATGAGTTGATATCAGTCAAGGCGCCATTGTCAACACCTCACTGAGTTTACACGAGGTCGTCTAAAAAAGGCTACCAGAGGCTGGTTGTTCCTTCTGCTATATGACAGAAAGAGTTGGCAGGAATGCAGCCAGTGTACATGATCGTATTGCACCTGCCCCAATAATTTGAGCGGCAGTTGGCAGCACAGTGACACAACGAACTGTTACAAACAGGTTACTTCAAGGACAGCACATAGCGTGCATTCCATTGACCCCAAACCACCTCCACTTGCAACTTCAATGGCGCGATTCTGTTGTGTTTTCCGATGAAGTGTGGTTTAGCCTCGGAGCCAGCGATGGCCGTGTAACGATTTTAGGGATGTCTGTTGAGGCCCTCAACCAACTTTTCAGATTACTAGACGCACTGGAGCTTCGCCAGGAGCTAAGGTCTGGGGTTCGATTTCGTATGACACCAGAAGCACTCTGGTGGCTATTCCATGCACTCTGACTGCAAACTTACACGTCAGTCTGGTGATCCGACCTGCTGTGTTGCTATTCATGCGTAGCATTGCAGGGGTGTTTTCCAACAGGTTACCGCTCGCCCACCTACCGCTCTTGTAACCCGATAAACTCTACAGAGTGCCGACTTGTTGCTTGGCCTTCTTCATCACCAGATCTGTCCCCAATCGAACACTATGAGACGTCATTGGATTACATCCCCAGCGTCACGCCCAAACAGCATTAACCGTCCTTGCACTGATCGACCAAACAGAACAGGCGTGGAAGTCCATCCCAGAAAATGACATCCAGTACCTGTACAACAGAACGCATGCACGCTTGCGTACTTGTGTTCAACGTTTCGTGGTTACTCCTGTTAATAGTGTACCAGCGGTTCACATTTGCATTGGTTTGTCTTCGCGATATCTTAGAATAAAGATTAAGGAAAGGCAGACCTACGTTTCTAGCATTTGTAGACTTAGAGAAAGCTTTTGACAATGTTGACTGGAGTACTCTCTTTCAAATTCTAAATGTGGCAGGGGTAAAATACAGCGAGCGAAAGGCAATTTACAATTTGTACAGAAACCAGATGGCAGTTATAAGAGTCGAGGGGCATGAAAGGGAAGCAGTGGTTGGGAAGGGAGAGGAACAGGTTTGTAGCCTGTCTCCGATGTTATCCAATCTGTATATTGCTCAAGCAGTAAAGGAAACAAAAGAAAAATTCGGCGTAGGTATTAAAATCTATGGAGAAGAAATAAAAACTTTTCTGGATCGCCAATGACACTGTAATTGTGTCAGAGACAGCAGAGGACTTGGAAGAGCAGCTAAACGGAGGGAATGGACAGTGTCTTGAAAGGAGGATATAAGATTAACATCAACAAAAGCAAAACGAGGATAATGGAATGCAGTCGACTTAACTTGGGTGATGCTGAGGGAATTAGATTAGGAAATGAGACGCTTAAAGTAGTAAATGAGTTTGGTATTTGGGGAGCAAAATAACTGATGATGGTCGAAGTAGAGAGGATATAAAATGTAGACTGGCAATGGCAAGGGAAGTATATTTGAAGAAGAGAAATTTGTTAACATCGAGTATAGATTTAAGTGTCAGTAGTTGCTGAAAGTATTTGTATGGAATGTAGCTATATATGGAAGTGAAACGTGGACGATAAATAATTTAGACAAGAAGAGAATAGAAGCTCTCGAAATGTGGTGCTATAGAAGAATGCTGAAGATAGATGAGTAGATCACATAACTAATGAGGAGGTACTAAACAGAATTGGGGAGAAGAGACAAGAAGAAGGGATCGGTTGGTAGGACATATTCTGAGGCATCAAGGGATCACCAATTTAGTATTGGAGGGCAGCGTGGAGGGTAAAAATCGTAGAGGGAGACCGAGAGGTAGGATTTAGCTTGCAGTAGGTACTGGGAGATGAAGAAGCTTGCATAGGATAGAATAGCATGGAGAGCTGCATCAAAGCAGTCTCAGGACAACAACAACAACAACAACAGACAAATGCATTCTTGAGATTTTATTACTCGACATTAATTGTTTCCTGGTGCTGGGATTTTTTCCCGTCAGTGCACAATACGACTATCTCTAGTTTATGCTTCCATTATACTTTATTCCGTGGAAGTTATTTGATAACTCTGGAAGCTGGTATGTGTAAAAATATAAACGGTTTAAGTAAAAAGATAAAGTAGGTGGTGTGTGTCATAAGCCTCACGAGCTTCTCTCTACCTCCTTTCCTCCCCGTCTTGGAACCGCTTTTGTGTATACCCGAGGAAGCAAAGAGCATAGGTGCATCCGAAAAGTATTGTATGACGAGGTGGATCGTCTTGAATAGTGACGATGCCCAGCTAAAAAGCAAAGGATGTGCAGGACGGCTGAGGCGGCCGGGGTCACCGGTGTCACACGGGGTCCCTGCGCGCGGAGGGCGCCCTCGGGGTGACCCTTACAAAGGGCCCGGCAGGCGCTCGCCCTTTGAAAGTGGTGCAGCGCCGGCGGCCGGACGTGTGCACCGCGCCGCAGGGGCAGTGTGGAAGCGGTGCGCCGCCGTTAGAACACAGGCGGGCACAATGAGGCCGGCGAGGTGCGCCCGCCCCGGCACGCGGAGCGCGCAGGCCAGCAGCCAGCCAGCACTGTGCTCTGTCTGCGCTCTGAGCTCTGAGCTGCAGCCTGGCCCGCCTGTGGACGCTCGTGGGACCCGCCGTCTGCGACAGTGGCGGCAGGCGCCGTCCTGCAGACCCATCTCATTATCTGGCTGCTGGCGGTCAAGCTCCAAAGTTGAGACGATGTCAGCAGGCAACCGCCACAGAGCCCCGCAGTGATAGAAAAACGAGTTAAGGTTTCTATCTACATCCCCCCTCCCCCAACCACTATACGGTCAGTTATTTGAATGCACGGTGTCTGCTCTATCGGAAATGTTAATCTCACAAGGGGAAGGCCTCACACACGGCCAATCGATGCGGCTCAGATTTGACATGTCGCTTGTGTACAACCTAAAACAAAGGACTCTTAAGTTATTTTGTGTCAACACCCACGAAATTGTGAGAAACTCTCCCCTAAAGATTATGACGAGAAATTGACTCAAAATTGGCGGGATCGATAGATAATTGTAAATAGAGCATTTTCCATCATCACATATAGGGTCCGAAAATGCATACTTTTCCAGAAATCGAGGTAAGAAACTTTTATAACTGGCGCTTCTGTAACCACATGGTACACACTTTTCACCGACAGAACCGATAGCGCTACGGCGAAACTAACTGGCTAGGACTTGGAGAATCCCGAGTTCGGATCTCGAAGAAACCTACCGGATGTTGTTCTTTTCGTTTGTATTTTTCCATATCTCAGTTGATAGGGATGGGAGGGTTAATAAGGTAAGTATTATTATCACACCTTATTGATTTACTTACCTTATTAACCCTCCTATCCCTATCAACTGAGATATGGAAAAATACAAACGAAAAGAATAACATCCGCCACGTTTCTTCGAGATTCGAACCCGGGTTTTCCGATTCCCAGCCAATTACCTTGGCTATTGCACCGTCGGCGCTGTCGGTGAAAGGCGTTTACCGTCTGGGTGCAGAAGCGTTAGTTACAAAAGTTTCTTTCCTCGATTTCTGGAAAATTTTTGCATTTGTGGACCCCATACCTGATGATGAAAAATGCTCTATTTACAATTATCTATCAATACCGCCAATTTTGAGTCGATTACTCTCATAACCTTTAGGGGTGATTTTCCCAAAATTGCGGGGGTGTTGACACAAAATAACTTAGAGTCCTTCGTTTTAGATTGTACACAAGCGACCTGCCAAACCTGAGCCGAATCGGTTGGCCGTGTCTGAGGCCATCCCCTTGTCAGAGTAGCCAAAAAAAATGGTTCAAATGACTCTGAGCACTATGGGACTTAACATCTATGGTCATCAGTCCCCTAGAACTTAGAACTACTTAAACCTAACTAACCTAAGGACATCGCACAACACCCAGTCATAGCGAGGCACAGAAAATCCCTGACCCCGCCGGGAATCGAACCAGAGTAGCCAACTTGAAGGAAATGGACAGGGACTGGAGGCGGACAGGTGGCGCTCGGTGGGAGTGTGGATCGGCCGTGAGGTGTGCCGGGATAGTTCGCGCCCGGATGTCGCAGTGGTTAACGTACGTGCCTAATAACCAAGAGATCCCGAGTTCGAATCCTGGCCCGCCACACAATTTCACTCCTCGCCTCTGATTCCGCATCGTGTCCCGATGTAGTTGACAGCAGCGATCCCTTCACTCTCCTTCCCTTTGCCTTTCCAATTTACACGCACTCTACGGTGCATAGGGGAGGGTACTTTCTACTATTAACAATCGTTCCGTTTCGCATTCCACTCGCAAATAGAGCGAAGGAAAGGTAACTATCTATACTCTTCCGCACGAGTCCTAATTTCTATTGTCTTCGTGGTCCTAAGGCTCGATGCACGCAAGCGTTTTGTTATCGTGAGCTCGCAGCGTCACTTTCCCGCAAGTTTCAGAAGTGCATGTGGAACAATGGAGCCCCTTACTACGCTGGTGATGCTATAAGAAGTCACAGCGATTGAATCGTGTGCACAGCACGCAGCGTGTTGTCTAGTGGCGCCGGCACGGTAGCTCAGCGGCGTGATGGGTCAGAGAACTGGCTGGCTTCTGGAAAAAAAAAAGAAAAAAAGAGAAAGGATCACCAAAGAACTTAACGGGTGTCACATCCGCTACGATTAAATACACCGAAAAAAAAAAAAAAAAAGGCTAGCGTTGTTGCCTCTGAATCACGGGGTCCCGGGTTCGATTCCCGGCCGGGTTGGGGATTTTTTCTTTGCCCAGGGACTGGGTGTTTGTGTTGTTCTCATCATTTCATTCTCATCATCATAATTCGTGACAGTGGCAAGAGCGGACTGTGTAAGAAAAATTGGACTGTGTAAAAACTGAGACTTTGTACGGGCGCTGATGACCGCGAAGTTGAGCGCCTCACAGACCAAACATCAATCGAGATCGCAAACCAACTACATCGCGCTGACGTCGCCGATCGCCGCGAAGCAGCAGTCGCAGGTGAAAGGGGCAGGGCAGGTTCGTGCATTGGCAGCACCAGTAAGAGCAGCTGCCGGCCTGCCACTCATGCAGCCTGTTTGAACGTGAAATTTTTCACTGAAGAGGTGAAGAAAGACCGTGAAATAAGCGATACCTTTCGCAACGAGTATCATGACAGGATTAAGAAGGAAGCAGAACGGTTTCGATTGTGTGTAAGATTTTGTGACTGTTTTACTGCGAAACCGAATAAGGAGTCCGCAGTTCGTGGTCGTGCGGTAGCGTTCACGCTACCCACGGCCGGGTTCTCGGGTTCGATTCTCGGCGGGGTCAGGGATTTTCTCTGCCTCGTGATGAGTGGGTATTATGTGATGTCCTTAAGAAAGTTAGGTTTAAGTAGTTCTAAGTTCTAGGGCACTGATGACCATAGATGTTAAGTCCCATAGTGCGCAGAGCCATTTGAACCGAATAATGAGAGAAATGTTTCATTGTTACAATGTAACTTCTACTACTCCAAGTTTTATTCAAAGGAAGTCATAATTTAAGTTTATGCCCTAGTTAATTACGTTTATAATGTTTCCAGTCATCAAATGAACTTATGTTGCACACCGCTGTAATTTCGTTAGGCAGTCTAACAACCTATTTTTTTGGATGTTGATGCTCTTCTTTCTTTCTGTGTTCGCTGTAAAAAAGGTATCGGATTTTATGACTGATGCAAGATACTGTTTGTTTCTTTTACTTTTCCCTAACGTGTTACAGCAATGTTTGTGCTATCATCACTGAGATATATTCATTTTATTGTCTTGCATGACGTTAATGAATTGCACTTATGTTGGTAGATTTGTAATTACCGCGTCTTCTCTTAGCCAGTCATGAATTTTGGCTCTTACAGCATTTGCTCCTGTTATTTACAATGTGTTGAGGCACAGTTTATGCAGTGGTTATTTACAGTTACAATATTTCCACTGGTATATCACATACAATGTAAGTACAAAATGCCCTCTTTTTCATCGTATACTCACAACAACAAGTTGATGGGAACCGCGAACTGACACCAACTGCAATCGAAAATTTTACGAGAGTTTAGTACTCTAGGCCTAAAACTTCAATAGCGCTAAACAGGAAATGCTTTGCTCCCTGGCGAGAGCCCTTTCATGTGAATGAACAAGTCTTCCTTTAACAATATTTAAATACTGTAACTTCCTCCGATTCAGTGTAATCAATGGTTTATTGTATTTCAGCTACTAAATACATAATTGCACACATTTTAGTTATAGTATAAACTGAGCAGTCTTCCACTTTCTGAAATAAATTGATTCAGTGTTCACTACCATTGCTGCCAACCACAGTTCCATACATTTGTCTTCCCACGGTACTTTCCCAGACTTGTCAATGAAGTTCAAAATTGTTCTGAGCACTATGGGACTTAACTTCTGGTCGGTCGTGGTGGCCGAGAGGTTCTAGGCGCTCAGTCCGGAACCGCGCGACTACTACAGTCGCAGGTTCGAATCCTGCTTCAGGCATGGATGTGTGTGATGTCCTTAGGTTAGTTAAGTTTAAGTAGTTCTAAGTTCTAGGGGACTGATGACCACAGATGTTGAGTCCCATAGTGCTCAGAGCCATTTTTGAACTTAACTTCTGAGGTCATCAGTCCCCTAGAACTTAGGACTACTTAACCTTAACTAACCTAAGGACATCACACACATCCATGCCCGTTGCAGGATTCGAACCTGCGACCGTAGCGGTCGCGCGGTTCCAGACTGCAGCGCCTAGAACCGCTCGGCCACTTCGGTCGGCTGTCAATGAAGTAAACATTTCTTCCAATGTTCGGTAAATATCCTCCTGCGGTTGGTGGGTTTTCATCGTTCAGATTACGTAGCATATTCTCCAGATCCCCTGACATTTTTTCAGGCGCCTTTTTTCTTTGAATTTCCGTATGCATCTGTGGAGGCTTTCCACGCAGATTTAAGAAAAGTAGATTATAGTTTGACGTCCCGCTGACAGTGAAGTCATTAGATACTGTGATGGTACTGGACACTACGCACTGAAGATTGAATAGTTTGGCTCGAGCCCTCACGTACTATGGCACGAATATATATATATATATATATATATATATATTACACTCAACACTCAGTATAATTGAGCGACTCAGAGATCTGCTGGTCTCAATGTTTGGCTACTTGTTCGTCATAGGGTACCAGCCCAAACTTGTCGTAAACTCACTTTTCAAGCTGAAATAATATATATAAAACAGTGCAAGCAGGTACTGCAGTGAAATTTAAAAATATTGAATCACTCACGTTGTTTTATAATTTCAACAATAATATTATTCCTATTTTACCATGAATAGTCTTCAATATATTGGCTAAACACATAAAATGCAGTCTGAGGGGCTTTTACGTAAGGGCTGCTGTTAATGACTCATGCTACAACACTGCATTATAAAATTTAAATGTCGTGATCACGGCACTCGACAATCTGTTCTCAGTTCACAAAATACGCTGGTGTCTGCTGCCCTAAACCACTATATTGCGCTCAACTTGATCGTTTTCGAACGTCGCTACACACATACTTAACCCCGATCATGGCTACCAACCCAATATTACCCCCAAATGGGCGGCACGTTCGGCTCTTAGCGTCGTTCAAACTCAACTGTCCTCAAAGATGGCCGCCCTATGCACCCTCGAAACAACTGCCTAAATTAAAACAACGTTTGACAAAAAAATTACTAATATTCTAAAACTATATATATGATACGTTGAAACATATGGAAATTTTTCGGGCAATAACAATGTAAAGTCCAATTTTTTTTGTATCTGCCACAGTTTTTTCACAAATAATGTTCTTGTGGCGTGATTTTGCTTTTCCCGGATTTTTTATACTAAACATAAATAAACAAATAAATATACATATCTAATAACTCATCTACCTCTTTAAACTTTAGAATGCTGCCACTAGTTTCGTTTATTTAAATTTATTTATTTCAAATTGTTCAAATGGCTCTGAGCACTATGGGACTTAACATCTGAGGTCCTCAGTGCCCTTGTGCCCTAGAACCACTTCACACTGCTTTGAGAGGCCGATTCTGTACGTACAATGCAGATCGGTTTCAGTGCAGCCATTATCGAGTAACCTGGAAAAGATTAACAGCTGGAGTTACAGCTGTGTCACTGTTAACTCATCATGCGACGGTATATTCATTCGAAAAGAAAAAAGAATTTACTTTTATCTTCTCTTAAATCTGGAAGTCTCCCTTCAGCAGCCTTGAAGCAATCATTGGGTGCGTCCAAAACTTCGTCCTGCGTTCCGTAATGTACTCATGCGCTGCCTGCGTGCTTACTGGTTGGCTTACATCTACTACTGCTGCGATGCCACCGAGTGTGCACTGAAACGATTTCCGACGCCGCGCTCTCCCAGCAAGCACGCGCGGCTGTTGACTCGCTCGTGGGCATCGAGCGTTAAGCCGCTTTTAAAACGATCGGCTTTCTTGTCTCAGTCGACTGATCGAGACAAGTGAGTCTACAGCAGCACCTCTGCACTTTTATTTCTGAAATGAATCTCGTATGTCTTGGGCTGGTCATTTTCGTTTACACTTCAGCGTCAAACGTGTGTGTGTGTCGTGAGAGCTGTCTGCTTCGCAACTTGGGATATGAACGGTGAAAGTCAAGTTATCAGAAACTATCCTTTTTACGAAAAATGAAAATATAGTTACAAAATGTAGTAACAAGCAGTGATAGAATTGCTTATGAATTCTAGATTGCTAAGCTGTCCTAAAATTTACGATACAGTTGGTTCTAGCCGCATCACACTAACGGCTGAACGTTCTGCCTTGTCAGCCATGAGCGAAGGAAGAGACAGGCTGCTGCAAGGATGCTGTTTTCCTTGAGGCACTAGCGAAGCAGAATGCCTCCGTTGCAGATACCCTTCAAAGGCGCTTTTGGAGATATCAGATAACGATGGCGAGGCTCCAAGTGAAACCAGTTACATTATACATTATTGAAGAACCTTTTAGTTGGGATTACATCAGTGATTTATATTTTTTTAAAAATTAGTGATTCCCGCCAATCCGGTACTGTTAGTATAGGGTGTAAAACAGGACGTATTGCAATTATTTTGTATGTGACATAGCATTGGAGAGCTTGTAATTGTTATTGACCAGTGCATAATGTATAAATAGGGAGTAGCAAAATTTACGATGGTTTTAGTAGCCATGTGCCAACGGCCTTGCCGCAGTGATAACACCGGTTCCCATCAGATCACCGAAGTTAAGCGCTGTCGATCTGGACTAGCACTTGGATGGGTGACCATCCGGTCTGCTGAGAGCCGTTGGCAAGCGGGGTTAAATCAACCCTTGTGAGGCAAACAGAGGGGGAGCTACTTGATTGAGAAGTAGCGGCTCCGGTCGCGGAAACTGGCATAGGGCCGGGAGAGCGATGTGCTGACTACATGCCTCTCGATATCCGCATCCAGTGACGCCTGCGGGCTGAGGATGACACGGCGGCCGGTCGGTACTTTTGGGCCTTCATGGCCTGTTCGGGAGGTGTTTAGTTAAGTTTTTTGGTAACCGTATACCATTGTCCTTCTTTTAGTGTTCTAGTGTTAATGACCAAAGCAACATTCATAGTGGAAGTTACTGTCAAATGTTTCATTGCAAATTCCTTACACTCCAGAACTCTGAAACAATTTTAAACGTGTCATCTAAACATTTAATAATATAAACATTAGTTTGATCAATAACATATCTACTTGTAAACACAAAAAACAATGTGCAGAATGCAGTAAATAACGCTGTTTTGATCCCGGCGGAGGTTCGAGTCCTCCCTCGGGCATGGGTGTGTGTGTTTGTCCTTAGGATAATTTAGGTTAAGTAGTGCGTAAGCTTAGGGACTGATGACCTTAGAAGTTAAGTCCCATAAGATTTCACACACATTTGAACATTTTTAACGCTGTTTTGCTTTATTCTTTGTATGTTGTTTCCTTCCTAAGTGCCAAAGAACATAGAAAATTATTTTCTTGTGAAATATTTCTGACATTCTCACTGTTCATACAATTTCCATTAAAACATATTTGGCTCTTTACGTTCTTATTTACGCTTAGCGTAGGCTTTCTCAACGGAAAACATAATTACATTTTTGCTTTCAGATATTTCGTCTTACTTTTAGCCGGCCGGAGTGGCCGAGCGGTTCTAGGCGCTACAGTCTGGACCCGCGCGACCGCTACTGTCGTAGGTTCGAATCCTGCCTTGGGGATGGATGTGTGAGATGTCCTTAGGTTAGTTAGGCTTAAGTAGCTCTAAGTTATAGGGGACTGATGACCTCAGAAGTTAAGTCCCATAGTGCTCAGAGCCATTTGAACCGTCTTACTTTTATGGGAACACTGGTAGGATAAAATACCCGGACCTTCTGTAACTTTTCATTGTGCCACGAGAAGAAAGCAAACAACACATTTAAAGTTAAGAAGACAGGAAGGCACTGTATCCATCCGTGTTCCTCCACGTGCGCAGTGTGCAGCATGCTCGGAAATCTAGAACTCCACGCTCGGCACAATCTACAGATCATTGATCTCATAGATACACTCACGTCATGGTTAGCTGCTGATTTAGACGCAGGCAGGAAAGGCGGGCGCACTGTGGGTAAACGATAATGTCCAGTAAGTAGTCGCTCGAGCGAAATTGGCTTTACGCGAAATATACCGTACGTTGGCGGCAGTACATTTGTTCTACAGTCAGCCACAAATGCGGGACTCCTAAATTTTCTTAACAGTGTTTCGCGAAATACACGTCGTCTTCGCTCCAAGGATTCCCGACTGAGTTCACGAAGCGTCTCTGTTATACTCGCGTGTTGATGAAAGGCACCGGTAATTAAACTAGCAGCACGCCTCTGAATTGATTCAACTGCTTTAATCGAATTTGCCAGATCCCATACATTCGAGCAGTGCTCAAGATTCTGGGTACCAGTGCTATATCCGCAGTCTCTTTGTAGATGAGCCTCATTTTCCCACAGTTTTGACAGGAAATTGCAGTCCATCATTCGCCGTCCCTACTACAAACGCCACATATTCGTTCCATTTCTTATCGCTTTGCAACGTTACGTATAGGTATTTAATCGACCAGACTGAAAGGCGCCACGCCACTAATACTGTATTCTGACATTACACGATTGTCTTTTCTACTCAATCACATGAACTTACGTTTTTCTACATTTAGAGCAACCTGCCATTGATTACACTAAATAGATATTTCATCTGCAATTCTGCATCCTTATACATCAATCAGAGACAAGTATTTCCCGTCTCTAATAACCGCGACGTCGACTCGACGTTAAACCGTAATATTCCTAATTGTTTACAGCACTTCCCCCGTACTCCGAGTGTGATCAGCAAACAGTCGCTGATTGCTTCTTATTCTATCCGTTGGACATTTTATGTGTATAACAAACGAGAGCGGCCCTCTGTTTCCTACAAAAAATCAGCTAAGATGATCAAACTGGCGTATGTTACACACCTCTGTAGTTTCGCTACATTTATTTTTGAAGTTGATGGTCTTCTTTCGTTGCGTGCTTGCTGTGAAAAACGTCCGTGATTTTATATCTAATACAAGACGCTTTACTTCTCCCTACTATGTTACAGCACTGTTTGCGCTATCATCAGTAAGATTTATTGATTTTCTAGTCTTGCTTGATGCTAATAAGTTGCACTTAGCTCCCTATAGCATTTACCCTTATTATTTACGATGTGTTAAGGCATTTGTTTTCCTTATAATGCAAGTTCTGACAGTTTTAGACACACTTTTATTCATTTCATCACAACACCTAAGGTTTCTGTTGTCATCTAGAGTGTTATTGCAGTATGCGCTCTAAGACAAAAGAAAAAACGACACACCACGGAGGAATTATCCGAAAGCGACGGCAATAGATACATGAGGTATACATGTACAGCGAAACAAATGATAACGATTTCGGAAAAATTGGATGATCTATTCAACAGAAAGAGCTTCATAAACTCAACAAGTCAATAATGCGCCGGTCCACCTGTGGCTCTTATGCAAGCTCTTACACTACTAGCCATTAAAATTGCTGCACCACGAAGAAATGCAGTTGATAAACGGGTATTCATTGGACAAATATATTATACTAGAACTGACATGTGATTACATTTTCACGCAATTTGGGTGCATAGATCCTGAGAAATCAGTACCCAGAACAACCACCTCTGGCCGTAATAATGGCCTTGATACGCCTGGGCATTGAGTCAAACAGAGCTTGGATGGCGTGTACAGGTACAGCTGCCCATGCAGCTTCAACACGATAGCACAGTCCATCAAGAGTAGTGACTGGCGTATTGTGACGAGCCAGTTGCTCGGCCACCATTTACCAGACGTTTTCAATTGGTGAGAGATCTGGAGAATGTGCTGGCTAGGGCAGCAGTCGAACATTTTCTGTATCCAGAAAGGCCCGTACAAGACCTGCAACATGCGGACGTGTATTATCCTGCTGAAATGTAGGGTTTCACAGGGATCGAATTAAGGGTACAGCCACGAGTCGTAACACATCTGAAATGTAACGTCCGCTGTTCAAAGCGCCGTCAATATGAACAAGACGTGATCGAGACGTGTAACCAATGGCACCCCATACCATCACTCCGGGTGATACGCCACTATGGCGATGACGAATACACTCTTCCAATATGCGTATACCGCGATGTCGCCAACACGGATGCGACCATCATGATGCTGTATAAAAAACCTGGATTCATCCGTAAAAATGATGTTTTACCATTCGTGCACCCAGGTTCGTCGTTGAGTACACCATCGCAGGGGCTCCTGTCTGCAATGCAGCGTCAAGGGTAACCGCAGCCATGGTCTCCGAGCTGATAGTCTATGCTGCTGGGAACGTCGTCGAACTGTTCGTGCAGATGGTTGTTGTCTTGAAAACGTCCCCATTTGTTGACTCAGGGATCGAGACGTGGCTGTACGATCCGTTACAGCCATGCGGATAAGATGCCTGTCATATCGACTGCAAGTGATACAAGACCGTTGGGATCCAGCACTGCGTTCCGTATTACCGTCCTGAACCCAGCGATTCCATATTCTGCTAACAGTCATTGGATCTCCACCAACGCGGGCAGCAATGTCGCGACAGAATAAACCGCAATCGCGATAGGCTACAATCCGACCTTTATCAAAGTGGGAAAGGTGATGGTACGCATTTGTCGTCCTTACACGAGGCATCACAACAACGTTTCACCAGGCAACGCCGGTCAACTGCTGTTTGTGTATGGGAAATCGGTTGGAAACTTTCCTCATGTAAGCAAGTTGTAGGTGTCGCCACCGGCGCCAACCTTGTGAGAATGCTCTGAAAAGCTAATCATTTGCATATCACAGCATCTTCTTCCTGTGGGTTAAATTCGCGTCTGTAGCACGTCATCTTCGTGGTGTAGCAATTTTAATGGCCAGTAGCGTATTCGGCTTGGCACCGACTGATAGAGTTGCTGTATGTCCTCCTGATGGATTTCGTGCCAAATTCTGCCCAATTGGGGCCAATAGATTGTCAGATATGGAGAGCTCTCCCTATGATTCTCCAAACGTTGTCAACCGGGGGGAGATCCGGCGACCTCGGCGGCCACGGTAGTGTCTTGTAAGCACGAAGGCAAGCAGTAGAAACTCTCACCTTGTGCGGGCGGTTATTACCTTGCTGAAATGTAAGCCTAGGGTGGCTTGTCATGAATTCCAACCGAAAGGTTGCCGTAGGGCCCGTAAAGCACCTAAATACGCTGTTGAGCGGTAGGGCTGGGATAGGAGGCAAGGAAGCAGCGTTCACAGTTGAAAACAAGCATAGTCTTCGATTTGAATAGAAGCTGAAACGTTTCTGTGATGTCGTTTGATACGACGCTTGTCGGATTCGGTACAACTTATTCACTTTACTACCTGATTTTAGCTCAATTCATGAACTCTTCCAGAAAGACTGAGCACTCAAATAAGGTCTATTCAATATTATACGTGTGTTTTAATGTGGGTTTTCGGTTTTGTTTTGTGGGAAACGCTGAGTTGGTCATCGTCTTCTGGGAGCAGACGATGTCGCTTCTCGTTGGAAGGAGAGCACAGGATGACCAACTTAGGTTTCCAATACCTGAACAGAGAGGTTTACCCATCTTAGTCGAACCATGTGTCGAAGGCTGTTTTTGTGTGTGAGGTTGGTGACGTCGGGCTACCCCTCTGGTAGCTTCCGGTGCACGGGGAGCTAGGTAATCTCGAGAGAGAAAGCGGCACCCTTCGGTGAACGCGTGTTGCGTACAGATCGAGCTCTTTAGGGGGGTTTCAGGTGATAGGAAGCAGTTGAGTTAGGACTTTGTTATGTTTAACTGTTAAAATACTCAAGAACTTCAGCTTAACTGAAGCGTGTGAAGCGTGTTTTTTTTCCGAATGTGCCATAATTATATTGCTTTAAATAGGCGATTTTTGGGTGTTTGAGTTGAAAGTGTGGGAGTTACTTTGTTCATCTTGAACAACGATGAAGTAGAATTTCAAACGATAAATCTGATTAGTAAAAGCTCACTTCAACCGTATGTGAGTGTGATACTGTGTCGAAGAGAGTATGATTTTTAATGATTTTTAATCTTATATTTTGTGGAAGCTGCTTTTGTCTTTTTGTGTCGATTTTATGTCACGTGTTTGGTAATCAATGACCCATCTGGTTCACCACGGCACCCCAATAGGCTTCATTTTAACAGTTTCCTTTCCTCATGAGCTATAATTTCTGCAAGATTATCTGTTCTTTCGTGCGCAACAGTTTGATTCTGAATGCACCACGTGCTCTAGTTCGGCCGTTTGCAAGCAGCACACGCAGTTAGTATGCTGAATAGCTATCGCACAACCTCGTGCATTGGTTAAACCTCTGTCCAGAATAGTGCATGCTTAGAATCGTAATGCGAATCTCACTGAGATATTTTTATGGTATGAATGCAAAGGAGCTGATAGTATCATTGTCTCCCACCCCCGTTTTCTGTGCTTCTTCTTGCTGTAGGTAAACTGTGCTCTGTTACATTCACACGTAATTCTTACTTAAATATTTCTAGTCAGGCACGAGTTATGTGTAGTTAGGATGTGCAACCGAATACTTAGATACAATAAATAACCTACGTGAAACATAAATTCTGTGGTGTTGATCTTACCCACTTACTTCGATTTCCAATTCTGAGTTAATCAAGTTGCTTCGTGCACGACATGTAGTGCTATTTATCTTGCTACTTAAAGAAATTTGCATACTTGTAATCAAATTATACAAGTAATTAAACTAATAATTTTCCATCTCCGTTTTTTTCCAAATGGCTAGGAAGGGCTTAGGCTGGTGGCGACCCTGAATTTCTGAATTTTTATCATTATTTGTGTGAGAGGAGCAGCTTGAAATGCGAGATAACGTTTATGGCTCGATGAGAAACGTCGGAAAGATAGTAATACGTTACGAAGTCCACAACTCACGACGTCAGTAAAATAGCTATTAAAAACAACTAAGGAATTAAACAACTTGTCAAATACTGGCGAGGAACTGAGATCAGCAATTGACGTTAACAAAAGAGCTCTTAAAAATTAAGAAACTAAGCGTTCTGTCAAACATTAACATGTGTGTGAAGTCAGCCAAGCTGCATATTAATAATCGAAATCTTAACATTTACAAAAATTTTCAATTGACTTTTAAATATAATATCTTACATCTGGAGCATCTTTATTGACAACAGTAGCAACACAAACAATGCGCCACCTCCGCGGGTGGCATAATTTCAGAATCTGAAGTTATGCAGACGCAACTGAGCCGCGCGACAGGCGGGATAACCCGACAGACAGGCTGGCTGGCTTTGACTCGCCACCCACACAATGGGGCAGGTCCCGTACAAGGTTAACTACAACAAAAAGTAACCTTCGAGGGCTAGTAATACTGCACTGCTTCACAAATGGAGGCACATATTCCATTATATTACCATTTAAGAGCCAAACATAAGTAAATAAACAAACATCTACATAATCAGCGAATACGCTGATAAGCAAAAAGCACTTAAGAAGTGGGTAGCACTCTGATGACAGGGACGAGAAAACCAATTATGCTTACGTGCCCTGAAAATTAATTGATAAACAGTTTCGTTTACTAATTTTGCAGCTATTTTGAAATGGAACAAAATTCAAACTCGCTGACTTCTAACATGTTTTGCAGATGACACTTGCCGTAACTAACGAATCGGACAGCTCTTACTAACGTGGACTCCACTGCTTCATATAGCTAATGCGCTGCAGTCATGGACTGCCCGGCTGGTTCCGTCGGAGGTTCGAGTCCTCCCTCGGACATGGGTGTGTGTGTGTGTGTGTCCTTAGGATAATTTAGGTTAAGTAGGCGTGTAAGCTTAGGGACTGATGACCTTAGCAGTTAAGTCCCATAAGATTTCACACACATTTGAACTTAAACCGTATCTCACATGCCGAACTTTGTTTACCAGGCTGCCCGTAATAACTGCAGTGGAACGGTACATTCTTATTTTAGCAGAATTTCATATATAATATCTCAGAACAGATCAACTAACAACCCCAACAGATTTCTTTACAAATGTTTAGGTAAAATTATTACAGAGATAAAGTACTATGACTAAATTAGGCTCACCCCACTAAAAGGTTTTACAAATGCTCTACAGAAATGATTACAATGAAAAGGCATTGATTAAATTAGACTAACCCCACTAAAATGTCTTGCAAATGGTTAACTAAAATGCATATAGTGAAAGACATTCTGATAAATTTCAAAGGAAGAACAAAACACGGTTAAGCCCTCAACATGGTCCTACGTAAGCCACTATAAATATGACCAATTTAAACAGGCAGTTCTGATTAATTTACCTTCACTGCTACCTCTGTAACATATACCACGCAACTTCCACACATTTCAAAAACAGTGGCGACTAACGTATGTAATGAAACAGCCGGCCAGAGTGGCCGAACGGTTCTAGGCGCTATAGTATGGAACCGCGCGACCGCTACGGTTGCAGGTTCGAATGCTGCATCGGTCATGGATGTGTGTGATGTCCTTAGGTTAGTTAGGTTTAAGTAGTACTAAGATCTAGGGGACTGATGACCTCAGAAGTTAAGCCCTATAGTGCTCAGAGGCATTTGAATCATTTTGTAATGAAACAAGAGTTGGTTCCATCAAGGTAGACTTCAGTTCTTTCGTAGCGAACAACCATAAACAGCAAACACAACAGATTTTCAAGGACGGAGAAGCTGTTCACAGCACTACGACTTTTACAGAACAGTGCGCAGAAGCTACAGGAAGAATCTCAACAAAATATTTGATGGATTGGTAGCGAAATGGCACTCAAAATCTGCACACGCTCGGCACAGTCAAATTTCCAGAGTCCCATCGCCACCACAGCCAACCACAGACAACTTCTTCGCGGTCTGAGGTCTGGGCTCTGCAAAAGCCGTTTGCCACCAGCTCCAGACAGTGGGGGTAAGCCGGCCTCACATCGTGCAAGTGCTCCTTTCAATTCTGCCCGCCAATTCCAACTGTCATCCTTTGAGCTGACCAAAGCTCCTCGCGTGGAGAACCACCAGAGGCAGAAAGCCCCGCTACCTCGATATATCGATGCGAGCCGGAACCACTTAGGGAGGAAAGGGGTAGAATATCATCGACGTACTTCTGTGCTCTAAGAACGCAGCGGATCACAGCCAAAGAAGTCCTGCTATGAAATGGAACGATAATTCCTGGACAGTCAGGCAGGTATCACACCGCTGTCCGGGGCGCCTCCACATGCACCTTCGCTACTCATCGGGGCTCAGTCTGACGGTGCCTCATCACTGAAGACTATTCTACTCCAATCAATGAGATTCTCAGTCGAAGACGTGTCTGGAAACACTTCGGACAGTGATGGGATACCAAGAGCACTGTCGCCCGCCATGCGAACTGACAACCAGGAGCGTGGAATTTCAGTTGATAGCAGAACCCGTTTCGCTGTTACCACAACACCCTTACGGCACAGTGGTTCAAAATGGCTCTGAGCACTATGGGACTTAACATCTGAGGTCATCACTCCCATAGAACTTAGAACTAATTAAACCCAACTAACATAAGGACATCACACACATCTATGGCCGAGGCAGGATTCGAACCTGCGACCGTAGCGGTCGCTCGGCTCCAGACTGTAGCGCCTAGAGCCGCTCGGCCACTCCGGCCGGCGGCGCAGTGGTATGTCGACGACATTTTACTCACCGTTTCCTTGCCCTTCATGGCAAGCCATACTGGGATTACATTTTGGCAACATAATGTGCAGCCGCACACGGCGAGTGTTCTTCTTGCTATTCTTCGTGCTTGCCAAACCCTACTTTGTTCAGAAAAGCTACCGGATCTCGCCACAGGCAGGGTCCCACAACCGGCTTCGGGTTTTGACGACCTAACACACTACTTAGACAGAGTTTGGCACTATGCTACTGACGAGGACATCCGACAACACTATTAGTCTGTCCCAAGCCGAATGACTGCTAGCAGCGTAATGGCCAAAGATGGACCAACCCATTACTGACTTGCTCAATCTGTGAATCTCTTACTCTTGAATGAATCATCCAAATTTGCTAAAACTGAAGTCATTTGTGTGTCTGTACACGTACATCAGATCTACAGATTACCGTCCATTTCACATATTTCGTAATGCTGCCTTTTTTTGTACTTAGAGCGCATTTTCTCTGTTTTTTCATCTCGTGCTTGCGAAGTCGGCATTCGTTTGCTGCCGAATCTCTGAACCGTTCACAGTAGTTCACTCTCTGCCCTACTTTCTGCTGCTGTTGACATTACCCTGTATTCACCTGACCATAAATGCTTATCTCCTTTCCATTTCACTTCATTGATCCCCATTACATCTAGACTGAGTGTTAGCATTTCCTTTTTCAGATTTTCTAGCTGTACTCTTGCTTTGCACGTCAGTCTTCTAACTCGTTTGATGCGGCCAGCCACGAATTGCTCTCCTGTGCCAACCTCTTCATCTCAGAGCAGCACTTGCAATCTACGTCCTCATCTACATCTACATTTACGTGATTACTCTGCTTTTCACAATAAAGTGCCTGGCAGAGGGTTCAATGAACCACCTTCAAGCTGCCTCTCTACCGCTCCACTCTCGAAAGACACGCGGGAAAAACGAGCACTTAAATTTTTCGGTGCGAGCCCTGATTTCTCTTATTTTGTCGTGATGATCATTTCTCCCTATGTACGAGGCTGCCAACAAAATGTTTTCGCAATCGGAGGAGAAAAATGGTGATTGAAATTTCATGAGAAGATCCCGTTGCAACGAAAAACGCCTTTGTTTTAATGATTGCCACTCCAATTCACGTATCATGTCTGTGACACTATCTCCCCTATTTCGCGATAATACAAAACGAGCTGCCCTTCTTTGTACTTTTTCGATGTTACCCGTTAGTCCCACCTGATGCGGATTCCACACAGCACAGCAATATTCCAGAATAGGGCGGAAAAGCTTGGTGTAAGCAGTGTCTTTAGTAGGCCTGTTGCATCTTCTAAATGTTCTTCCAATGAATCGCCGTCTTTAGTTTGCTCAACCCACAATATTATCTATGTGATCGTTCCAGTTTAGGTTATTTGTAATTGTAATCTCTAAGTATTTAGTTCAATTTACAGCCTTCAGATTTGTGTGACTTACCGCGTAATCGAAATTTAGCTGATTCCTTTCAGTGCTCATGTGAATAACTTCACACTTTTCCTTATTCAGGGTCAATTGCCACTTTTTGCACAATACAGATATCTTATGTAAATCATTTTGCAAGGCGTTTTGATCATCTGATGACTTTACAGGACGGTAAATGACAGCATCATCTGCAAACAATCAAAGACGGCTACTCAGATTGTGACCTATGTCGTTAATACAGACCAGGAACACTAGAGGGCCTATAACACTTTCTTGGGGAACGTCGGATATTACTTCTGTTTTATTCGACGACTTTCCGTCTATTACTACGAAGTGTGACCTTTCTGACAGGAAATCACGAATCCAGTCGCATAACTGAGGCGATACTCCGTAGGCACGCAGTTTGGTTAGAAGACGCTTTTGAGGAACCGTGTCGAAAGGCTTCTCGAAATCTAAAAATATGGAATCAATTTGACATCCCCTGTGGATAGCACTTATTACTTCATGATTATAAAGAGCTAGTTGTGTTTCAATTATTTGCTGGATGTATTCCAATCTCCGCCTTTCCCTTCAGGTTTTACCCTCTACAGTTCCCTCTAGCACAAGGGAAGTGACGTTTCAACAGATGAATCATCGTCCTGTCCAGTCTTCTTCTCAGTGATTTTCGAATATTCCTTTCCTCTCCGATCCGGTGTAGACCCTTCTCAATCCTTACCTTGTCAGTCCACTTAATTTTCAATATTCGACTTTAGCACAACATCTGAAACGATTCGATTCTTCTCTGTTGCGGTTTTCCCACAATCCATGGTTCACTACCATATAATTCTACGCTCCAAACGTACATTCTAAGAAATTTCTACCCAAATTAATGTCTATGTTTGATACCATCAGATTTCACTTGGTCAGGAATGCCCTTTTTGTCAGTGTTAATCTGCTTTTAGTGTCCTCCTTGCTCCATCCATCATGGGTTATTTTACTGACTAGGTACCAGAATTCCTTAACTTCATCTACTTCGTGACTATCAATCCTAGTATTAGGTTTCTCTCTGTTCTCATTTCTGCTACTTCTTATTGCTTTCGTCTTTCTTCGATTTAACCTGAATCCATATTCTGCACTCATTACACAGTTTATTCCATTCAGCAGGTATTGTATACTTCACCGAGGATAGCAATGTCATCAGCAAATCTTATCATTGATATAGTTTCATTTCCCACGCCCGGGTTCCCGGGTTCCATTCCCAGCGGGGTCAGGGATTTTCTCTGCCTCGTGATGACTGGGTGTTGTGTGATGTCCTTAGGTTAATTAGGTTTAAGTAGTTCTAAGTTCTAGGGGACTGATGACCATAGATGTCAAGTCCCATAGTGCTCAGAGCCATTTGAACCATTTTATCCTTTCACCCTGAATTTTAATCCCACGCCTGAACTTACTTTTATTTCCATCACTGCTTCTTCGATGTATAGATTGGGGCACAACTGCCTCTCTGGTGCCTTTACCTTTGTTAAGGCCGAACTGACCATCATGTAATACACCCTCAGTTTTCTTTTCCATTCTTCTGTACATCCGTGAGCTGTTATTTTTGTAGTCTTCGGTATTGTATATATGATATTTTTCCCGGAAGTCGGATGGTATGTCCACAGACTCCTACGTTCTATACACCAACGTGAACTGTCGTTATGTTGCCACTTCCCCGATGATTTTCGAAATTCTGATATAATGTAATCAATCCCTTTTGCCTTATCTGATCTTGTCTTCTAACGTCCTTTTAAATTCTGATTCTAATACTGGATCCCGTATGTCTTCTCTACATACTCAGGTTTCATCTTCAATCACATCACACAAGTCTTCCCCTCATAGTAGCCTTCCATGTACTCTTTCCACCTATCCACCGTCTCCTCCGCATTTAACAGTGGAATTCCCTTTGTACCCGTAATTTTACCGCTCTAGTTTTTAACGTCACCGAAGGATGTTTTGACTTTTCTATATACTGAGACGGTCCTTACGAAAATAATTTCCTTATAGATTTGTTCACCATTTTTCCTACAGCCATTTTGCCTTAGCTTCCCTGCATTTCGTATTTACGTCATTTCTAAGCAACTTGTGTTTCTGTATTCCTTAATTTTCATGAAAATGTTTGTACCTCCTTCTTTCATCGTTCCGTTGTGGTTTCTTCGAAGTTACCTTCTTTGTACCTATGTTTTTCCTTCTACCTTCTGTGACTGCCTTTTTTAGGGGTGTCCATTCCTCTTCATCCGAACTGCCTACTGAGATACTCCTTATCGCAATATGTATAGCATTAGAGAACTTCCAGCGTATCTCTTCACTCCTTAGTACTTCAATATCCCAATTCATCGTGTATTGATTCTTTCTAACTTGTCTCCTAAACTTCAGCTTACTCTTCATCACTACTAAATTGTGGTCTGAGTCTATGCCTGCTCTTGGGTACGCCGTCCAATCCAGAATCTGATTTCGGAACCTCCGCCTGACCATGGCGGGTAGATGCTATTTTTCTTGACTTACGGAAGGCGTTCGATACAGTTCCGCACTGTCGCCTGATAAACAAAGTAAGAGCCTACGGAATATCAGACATGCTGTGTGGCTGGATGGAAGAGTTTTTAGCAAACAGAACACAGCATGTTGTTATCAATGGAGAGACGTCTACAGACGTTAAAGTAACCACAAGGGAGGGTTAAAGGACCATTGCTTTTCACAATATATATAAATGACCTGGTAGATAGTGTCGGAAGTTCCATGCGGCTTTTCGCGGATGATGCTGTAGTATACAGAGAAGTTGCAGCATTAGAAAATTGTAGCGAAATGCAGGAAGATCTGCAGCGGATAGGCACTTGGTGCAGGGAGTGGCAACTGACCCTTAACATAGACAAATGTAATGTATTGCGAATACATAGAAAGAAGGATCCTTTATTGTATGATTATATGATAGCGTAACAAACACTGGTAGCAGTTACTTCTGTAAAATATCTGGGAGTATGCGTGCGGAACGATTTGAAGTGGAATGATTATATAAAATTAATTGTTGGTAACGCGGGTACCAGGTTGAGATTCATTGGGAGAGTCCTTAGAAAATGTAGTCCATCAACAAAGGAGGTGGATTACAAAACACTTGTTCGACCTATACTTGAGTATTGCTCATCAGTGTGGGATCCGTACCAGATCGGGTTGACGGAGGAGACAGAGAAGATCCAAAGAAGAGCGGCGCGTTTCGTCACAGGGTTATTTGGTAACCGTGATAGCGTTACGGAGATATTTAACAAACTCAAGTGGCAGACTCTGCAAAAGAGGAGCTATGCATCGCGGTGTAGCTTGCTCGCCAGTTTTCCAGAGGGTGCGTTTCTGGATGAGGTATCGAATATATTGCTTCCCCCTACTTATACCTCCCGAGGAGATCACGAATGTAAAATTAGAGAGATTAGAGCGCGCACGGAGGCTTTCAGACAGTCGTTCTTCCCGCGAACCATACGCCACTGGCACAGGAAAGGGAGGTAATGACAGTAGCACTTAAAGTGCCCTCCGCCAGACACCGTTGGATGGCTTGCGGAGTATAAATGTAGATGTAGATGTAGATGATGTAATCTAAACGAAGTCTTCCCGTAAGTCACGGCCTTTTCAAAGTATACCTGCTCCTCTTGTGATTCGCCATTCCTAACACCAACTCCGTATTCTCCCGAAACACTTTTTTCTCATCCTTCTCTTACAGCCGCATTTCAGTCCCCCCCTGCCTATTAGATTTTGATCTCCCTTTACGTATTGAATTACCCGTTCGATGTCCCCATATACTTTCTGTAAATCTTCATGTTCAGCTTGCGACGTTGGCTTGTATGCCTGAGCTGTTGTTGTCGGCGTTGGTTTGCTGTCGACTCTGATGAGAAGAACCCTATAGCTGAAGTGTTCACAGTAACACACTCTCTGTCCTACCTTCCTGTCCTACTGCCGTTATGCCATCCTCTGCTGCTGTTCATATTGCCCTACACTCATCTTACCCGAAATCCTTGAGTTCTTTCTCTATTTCATGTCATTGACCCCCAATATATCTAGATTGAGCCTTAGCATTTCCGTTTTCAGATCTCCTACTTTCCCTACAACGTTCAAACTTCTGATATTCCACTCGCCTACTCACAGAACGCTATACTTGACAGTTTTTTTTTAATGGCCACTTCCCCCGTATCCGAGATCCTAACGGAAGATATGTCTGGAACGTTTTGCCAATGGACATATCATCATGACACTTTTTCACTTACAGGCCACATGTACTGTGGATGCAGATTAGCTGTCTTTAAAGCAGTGGTTTCAGTTGCCTTCTGCATCTTCATACCGTTGATCAATGCTAATTTTTCCGCCTTTTAGGGGCTGTTTCCCACCCCAAGGGCAAGAGATTGCGTAGAATCTCAGTGCTCTCCTCTGTTCTGTATGACAAAGTCGTTGGCAGAATGAGGGAGATTTCTTATGCCAGAGACTTCGGCAGCCATTGCTGATGACTTTTGTTGGAAACTTAAGCAGTGTCAGAGTTGGAACCTAGGAGGTTTCTATCACTCGTCCAAGATGCTACCCCTAGACGACGGTCATCTACAATCTATTAGGACTGCGGCTATGAAGAGTGTAAGTCATGAATTATGTCCACAAAACAAAGTATTTATTCAAAATAGTCTTCCCATGAATTAATAGGCAGCTGAAACTGTTTTAAAAGTGGTTTGAAACAGTAACTGTAATCCTATTTTGGAATTGCATTTAGCAATGCAGTACAGTTTTCGCGAATTTTCTTAGTTGCGTCGTAACGGCGTCCTTTTGGCAGCTCAAATTTTGGGGCACAGGTGGGGGTCATTTGAGGCTCAAAGTCAGCGAATAAGGTGTATGATCGAGGAATGTGATCCGTTTTCTGGCCGAAAACTTGGGCACGATCTTCACTCTGCGGGGTGAGATGATGTGGTGGGGAATTAGGAACCTGCCTCTCGGTAACAGGGTTAAATTCGACGAATTCTCGCCCACAAACGCAAAACTTTACACAAATCTGGATGTTGCCCCTCTGCTCCACTACCATTTTCCAATGAGTGTCAGACACGTAACGTTGCATTCACTGCCAGGATGGCTGATGCAGCGGTACCAGCGCTTTGACCTTCTGCAGAGCTGGTATTGGAACTTCGAGGGTCATAACGCAACAACTTTCCACGAGATAACATTGCAGTTTGGAATTTCACCTCAAGCAGTCCTAACGGAACTGACATACGCTGTGTATAGGGAAGGGATGAAGTATGCTGAAACGACGAATATGGCATAAAGTGCTGGGCTTCCGCAACCCATCACTGAAAGTGGTGGGTGAAGGCTTCCCCTTCCCGTAAAGCAGGACAGACGGCGACCTGTGTCAGCTGGTGCAGGTAGCAACCTTTCGGAGCACTCTGTGCAGCGCCAGTTGTTGGAAACGGAGCTCCGTTGAGTGAACGACTCCCTCTGTTAAGATTGCAATGGGCACGGGATGATCGAGATTGTACCGCCGTTGTTGAAACGGGTCGGCTGGGCGGATAGATTTTTTTTTATCGTGACACCCAGACGATGGTTTCCGGATAGGCCGTCGTCCGGCGAAAAAGCGCTCGAATCATCCACTGCGCCGTGGATAAAAGCCAGTAAGGCGAATATTACACTACTGGCCATTAAAATTGCTACAACAAGAAGAAATGCAGATGATAAAGGGGTATTCATTGGACAAATATATTATACTAGAACTGACATTTGATTATATTTTGACGTAGTTTGGGTGCATAGATCCTGAAAAATCAACAACCACATCTGGCCGTAATAACGGCCCTGATACGCCTGGGTACTGAGTCAAACAGAGCTTGGATGGCGTGCACAGGTACAGCTGCCCATGCAGCTTCAACGCGATACCAAAGTTCATCAAGTGTAGTGACTGGCGTATTGTGACAAGCCAGTTTCTCGGCCAGAATTGACCAAACGATTTCAATTGGTGAGACATCTGGAGAATGTGCTGGCCAGGGCAGCAGTCGAACATTTTCTGTATCCAGAGAGGCCCTTACACGACCTGCAACATGCGGTCGTGCATTGTCCTGCTGAAATGTAGGGTTTCGCAGGGATCGAATGAAGGGTAGAGCCACGGGTCGTAACACATCTGAAATGTAACGTCCACTGTTCAAAGTGGCGTCAGTGCGACACAAGAGGTGACCGAGACGTGTAACCAATGGCTCCCCGTACCATCGCGCCGGGCGATACGCCAGTATGGCGATGACGAATACACGCGTCCAATGTGCGTTCACCGCGATGTTGCCAAACACGGATGCGACCATCATGATGCTGTAAACAGAACCTGGATTCATCCGAAAAAATGACGTTTTGCCATTCGTGCACCCAGGTTCGTCGTTGAGTACTTCTTCGCATGCGCTCCTGTCAGGGGTAAGCGCAGCCAAGGTCTCCGAGCTGAATAGTCCATGCTGCTGCAAACGTCGTCGAAGTGTTCGTGCAGATGGTTGTTGGCTTGCAAACGTCCCCATCTGGTGATTCAGGAATCGAGATGTTGCTGCACGATCCGTTGCAGCCATGTGGATAAGATGCCTGTCATCTCGACTGCTAGTGTTACGAGGCCGTTGGGATCCAGCACGACGTTTCGTAGTACTCTTCTGAACCCACCGATTCCATATTCTGCTGACAGTCACTTGATCTCGACCAACGCGAGCAGCAGTGTCGCGATACGATAAACCTCAATCTCGATAGGCTGCAATCCGACCTTTATCAAAGTTGGAAGCGTCATTGTACTCATTTCTCCGCCTTACACCGCCTTACACGAGACATCACAACACCGTTTCACCAGGCAACGCTGGTCATCTGCTGTTTGTGTATGAGAAATCGGTTGGAAACTTTCCTCATGTCAGCACGTTGTAGGTGTCGCGATCGGCGCCAACCTTGTGTGAATACTCTGAAAAGCAAATCATTTGCAGTTCATAGCATCTTCTTCTTGTCGGTTAAATTTCGCGTCTGTAGCACGTCATCTTCGTGGTATAGCTATTTTAATGGCCAGAGGTGTATGTTTTGGGAGCATCCAACTGGGCTTCCATGCCACCTGTTACAATAAACGAAGCTGAGGACTGTGTAAACCTTACTGCAGACCATCTCCATCCCTTCATGCTGTCTTCACTGGCGACGATTCATCTCCCGTATCTCAAGGAAAGAATCGTCCTACAATGATTTGAGAAACATGGTAATGACCTTACTTTGATGCTTGATATGAACCTGATGGAACACGTATGGGACACTATCGGGCACCAACCCCCCGTCTAGAAACTACCGGTTCGTAATACTCTCGAATTCTGTGAAATTTGCATGCACACTTCGAGCCACATACCTTCGGAAACAGTCACTGGACTTGGGGAGTCGACGCCACTCTGAATCCTTGCTGCATATCGTTAGAAAACTGGACTAGAACGTCCTCAACCAGACGATAATAGTGTCTTGGACGGTGTGGAAGGTGCGTCGGCGCAGCTCGCGACGGCTGCATCTGTGCCGTGAGCGCTGGAGAGGAGACCAGGTGGGCACTGGACACGCTCCGACAGCGCCGGCCAGCTGGAGATGACGCACTGGAAAGGCGGCCGGAGGGACAGGCTGCGCTCGCGTCCATTCTAAGTGCACTCAGTGACACACGGCTAGTCACACTGGCTGCACGCCTTTTACTGCACATCCGCTGGTTCTCCTTTTGCACAAGTAAGTCACGGAGACGGCGGCAGATTGCATGCCGTACGTAGTGTGCCAAGAGGAAAGATTGATATGATCGAAGGGGAAACTGTTACATTATCGATCATATTTTTTAAATATGTTTTGTAAATATTTTATTGAAACTGTTAAATCATAAGTAGAGACGTATTGTTTGAAGCGAAATCGATACTGAAACTCTTTGATCAGATTATAATGGATGTACATATTACGAAAAAGCGTGTAATATTTACTTTTAAATATTGTAAAGATATCTATTTGTTATAATTATTAAATGTAAAGAGATGCTATAATGTAATTATGTATCTAATAGTTACATTATGTATCTAATAGTTACATGAAAGATGGAGTAGTTCCGTCAGCAACGGAAAGCTGTGTAAGCGTAGGAAAAGGTGGGAGCGGAAACGTTTGGCGCGTTTTGGCGGGCGCGAACAAACTCAGTCGGTGGGCAGTGACCTTAGAGGCAGCACGTACAGCATAGTGTGTAGTGCGCCAGATTGTTGCGTCTTGCCTCGGTGGGAAACTGCAGTTTATCACAGCCTGGTATGGGGAGAAAAACGGGCTTTTGATTATAAGATGGATCATCGCTATGAAGAGGAAATAAGTCTGACATGGATAACTCCTCTTGGCCGTTGTGACATGAATGCAGTTGTTGCCACCAACGCCACCGTCGCTGATCACGACATTTTAGTTATGTATTATAGTGTGTGCCAGGAAGTTGAAATGTGCTTTAAAAATAACAACCATCATCCAAATTAACAATTGTGTCCACCTGGTAATTTATCCCGCTCATAAACCAAGCACGATCCTAACCAGGTAAACGAAAATTCCGAGTCACCTATATTCAGCCGAGACTGTGAAATCTTTAATATATTGTTGGCAAATCAGTGATTAATCAATGAAATAATTGATGGAAAGAATAACTGAGAATTTCATAATTAACATGGCTATTATTTTCTGTGTTAAAATGATTACGTAAGGTTATGTCAGATTCAGAGACCACATTAGATAAATTATTTGCTGCTTTCACATTACGTATTAATGAAACGAAATACTAAGTTGATGATTAATGGTGATAAATAGCAGCGTTAAACAGTTTATAGTGAATCAATGAAATGTGGAGTACCAAATATGTTGATGTAGAAAACCCCCGTGTCCAAATTTACTTTTGCTTTCATGAAATCAGTCTGTTTGCTTAAGCAATTGGGTACTGTAGTTTTTTTTCGAGTGGCTAAACTTTTCTTATATTGCTGAACCATCTTTTATCTAAATCTAAAGTGAAGTCTGTTAGGTAAGTAGGGAGATGCAATCTTTTCTGCTGTCCTACTCAGCTTCACTACGTGTGCCTAATTAGACTGGTGAATAATAGTGTACAACCAACCACATATATTGTTATTTCCCATACCTCTGAACTAATGACTTGTTTGAAGAAACGAGTTAAAGTCTGATGCTTATTCCTTAGGTTAACACACACGGTTATTACACTTGTTTTTGTGGTTTTGCTGTCCGGATAGGTAACTGTATTTCTGTTTGTTACATTGCTTATTATTAACAGTATAGTATAAGAATATTACAGTTGGCTTTGCATGACTATATGTTTTGTAAACCAGTACAGCGACTACAAAATACACCCACGTATTACATCTGGTTCTACATATCGGGACAGTAAATAACACACACAACATAAGGAGGAATATTACAAAACAAGCTGTCATTTTATTAAAAAAGGTCATATAGAAATCTTAATCGATCTACTTCTCCAATACAGTTTAACGTATTGGAGCAAATTGCGAGTCACCACTACGCATTCAGGAGAACCTCAACTCTTTTCCTGCCATCAACAATACAGCTCCCCTGTCGGCATATTCTATCTGCCCTCCTCCCTTCCAGCTACGCACCACCACTGGTGATAAAATCTCGCGAGTTTTTAGGGTGCACCATATACCTCTCACATCACGTCAGTGCTCGACGTTTCAATCCCTCTGCTCAAATCGTTTTCATTATTCTACAGGTATTCCTGGATGGCTGCACACAGAGTGTGTGACGTTGCGGGCACGGCTTTAATTGTCATTGCGGCGGTCTCAGGTAAGCAAAGTGGCCAGCGACCGTGAGATCTCCCCCACGAGATCCACGCAGACATGAGAGAGGCGGCTGGAGAAGACATAGTGGACTGCAATAAACAGGGAAAAAGACAGTATTTTCAGCGCAGCTAAGTAACAGATCTTACAAACGTGTCACAATGAAACCAAATACCCCATAAAAGGAATGGCGATGACACGAACTTATTGCAACTTTAAACAAAATTCTACGTAAATATTAAGAAAGATACACCTATTTTTAATTATGCGTATTTCACTGGACAACAGACATTAACACGTCCGGGATGGCCTCCGAGTGCCAGTTCGGTAGTGCCTCGAGTGTGTCTCGCTCGCCGTCTCGAAAACGTTAACATTAAGAAAATGGGAATAAATCACAAGAACAGAATCAACTTCATCGCTGTTATTAGAATCATTTGAAAACACTACCACCTTACGCTTCTTTACTGGTCTGATGGTATCACTGTCAATACAATCGTGCTCAGAACCACACGATTATTCATTGACATCCGGATCTTAATTCTCAGCAGGAACGTTGGTTGATTGGTTGATTTGGGGGGAGGAGACCAAACTGCGAGGTCATCGAATTAGGGAAGGATGGGGGAGGAAGTCGGCCGTGCCCTTTCAAAGGAACCACCCCAGTATTTGCCTGAAGATATTTAGGGAAATCACGAAAAACCTAAATCAGGATGGCCGGACGCGGGATTGAACCGTCGTATTCCCGAATGCGACTCCAGTGTGCTAACAACTCCATTCGTGTCGATGGTGAGCGATTGTCTGTCTGAAACGTTTTCCTTGGCCACCCATAATACAACAGTGTGATTCAACGCTGGGCTTCGTGCAGAGCGAAAAGGCGTCGAAGGAAGGGGTTGAAATGTGTGTAAGAAGAGACGGGGTGACTTTTCCATCGTGTGACACAGTCCCGCGCACAACTGTGGTGAAATTTTATGCCAATATGACTTCATTAACCCAGCTTGCATCTTACATGAAATTCTGCTGAGTGGTCAGCGAGACGGATTGCCGTCCTACGGGCCCGGGTTCGATTCCCGACTGGATAGGAGATTTTCTCCGCTCAGGGACTGGGTGTTGTGTTGTCTTCATCATTTCATTCCCATCCGGCGCGCAGGTCGCACAGTGTGGTGTCGAATGTAATAAGACCTGCACCAAGGCGGCCGGACTTGGCCCGCAAGGGGCCTCCCGGCCAATGACGCCAAACGATCATTTCCGTTAAATGAAATTCTGACCTCTGGCCTTTTCGTTCGCATGTTTTTGACACCTTGCTGTTGGAAGCGTCACCGAGCCCGACAAAGACGTCACTGGGGGGCTCACTTTGGTACCATTACAGAGGAAGGGTGTAGGTAACACAGTACACATATCTATCGCAATAGGGGACAATTACGGGGCTTGTTTCCACAGTGTACTTTAAATGATTATTTATGTAAAAACCTATTAATAAAATTTATATTATGTGGCTACGGACGTGTGAATAACAGAAAGTACACTACTGGCCATTACAATTGCTACACCAAGAAGAAATGGAGGTGATAAACGGGTATTCATTGGACAAATATATTACACTAGAACTGACATGTGACTAAATTTTCACGCAATTTAGGTACATAGATCCTGAGAAATCAGTACCCATAACAACCACCTCTGGGCGTAATAAAAGCCTTGATACGTCAGGACACTGAGTCAAACAGAACTTAGATGTACAGGTAAGATGCCCCTGCAGCTTCAACACGATATCACAGTTCATCAAGAGTAGTGACTGGCGTATAGCGACGAGCCAGTTGCTCGGCCACCATTTACCAGACGTTTTCAATTGGTGAGAGATCTTGAGAATGTGCTGGCGAGGACAGCAGTCGAACATTTTCTGTATCCAGAAAGGGCCGTACAGAATCTGCAACATACGGTCGTGCATTGTCCTGCTGGGTAGGGTTGCTCAGGGATCGAATGAAGGGTAGAGCCACGGTTCGTAACACATCTGAAATGTAACGTCCACTGTTCAAAGTGCTCTCAATGTGAACAAGAGGTGACCGAGACGTGTAACCAATGGCACCCCATACCATCACGCCGGGTGATACGTCAGTATGGCGATGACGAATACACGCTTCCAATGTGCGTTCACCGCGATGTCGTGAAACACGGATGCGACCATCATGATACTGTAAAGAGAACTTGGATTCATCCGAAAAAATGACGTTTTGCCATTCGAGCACCCAGGTTCGTCGTTGAGTACACCATTGCAGGCGCTCCTGTCTGTGATACAGCGTCAAGGGTAACCGCAGCCGTGGTCTCCGAGCTGATAGTCCATGCTGCTGCAAACGTCTTCGAACTGTTCGTGCAGATGGTTGTTGTCTTGCAAACGCCCCATCTGTTGACTCAGGGATCGAGACGTGGCTGCACGATTCGTTACAGCCATGCGGATAAGATGCCTGTCATCTCGACTGCTAGTGATACGAGGCCGTTGGGATCCAGCACGACGTTTCGTAGTACTCTTCTGAACCCACCGATTCCATATTCTGCTGACAGTCACTGGATCTCGACCAACGCGAGCAGCAGTGTCGCGATACGATAAACCTCAATCGCGATAGGCTACAATCCGACCTTTATCAAAGTGGGAAAGGTGATGGTACGCATTTGTCGTCCTTACACGAGGCATCACAACAACGTTTCACCAGGCAACGCTGGTCATCTGCTGTTTGTGTATGAGAAATCGGTGGAAACTTCCCTCATTTCAGCACGTTGAAGGTGTCGCGATCGGCGCCAACCTTGTGTGAATACTCTGAAAAGCAAATCATTTGCAGTTCATAGCATCTTCTTCCTGTCGGTTAAATTTCGCGTCTGTAGCACGTCATCTTCGTGGTGTAGCAATTTTAATGGTCAGTAGTGTAGAACATCTGCATTAAATAACATTAAATAACATGTATGTAGAGGACAGAAGAATGCACTTTCTTCAAGTTGGCCGCAAGTCTGTTTAGCGCAATTGTTTTAATTTTGTGAAACCGGATGTAAATGTGTTTAGGAATTTAGGTAATAACTTAAGAGATACTGTATTACGTTTGTAAAGAGAGGTCGTAAAATGACATAACAATTGTGGGGTTATTCCAGTACTCGGATTTACAG
Organism: Schistocerca gregaria; assembly: GCF_023897955.1. Lineage (NCBI taxonomy): Eukaryota > Metazoa > Arthropoda > Insecta > Orthoptera > Acrididae > Schistocerca > Schistocerca gregaria. The sequence continues at coordinate 506,567,208 of NC_064926.1, read as the reverse complement.
ACAGACAGATTTAGTTCTGAATGCCGGTCATTCTTTCAATATTTAACATTGAATCAGTAACGTGCGACGTAATTGAAAGTATTTAAGGCCGAATACCATCGTGCATGTGGTCCCTTAGTCTTTCGTCTTTGGTGTTCAGTCCTTCATCTTGAGATACTTTTAGACTTTTACGAGAGGTAACTTATCGATGGGTGTGCATAGCCGTAGTCGATGTGGCCTGGACGCCGAAGCAGTCACGCTACTAAAACACTTTGTTCGGGTGATGATCCTTGCACTTAGAATAATTCTGATGAGCACAGGCATTTCACTTTTCACTGGTTTGGTGATTTATTCTGAGGGTCGATACGTACATTATTTGCGGGACTTGTAGCAGCTGAACTTTGTCTATTTTGATGTGGTAATAGTGAGACTCGTGTGTAATGGACTCTTTCCACTGTTGTTTTTTTCTTTTTTATTATTAGATTTGCTTATCATTTCTCCCATTCGGTAAGAACATTACATAACGAAAATATTCATTTTAATAAGAAAGAATAAGTTTTCATCTATATTTCACAGCTCTTTATTTCACAGTATTTTTTTTAAGTCTGATGTACAGAGTGATTCAGAACGAACGTCACATAATTTGTGAGGTGATTCTATTAAGTGAAAATAAACCGAAAAAGTCCTATGAATATGTGTCCGATTTTCGGTCGTCACGGAAATGAAGCAGGTTGAAGAGTACACACATCCATGAACGATTATCAAGACAAGTGGGAATACTACTTACCAAAATGCTGTGTAGGCGCTGTGGTGGACAGAATAGTGGTAGGACAAATGACTAATGATCCACCTTACAAGACATATTCAAAAAGTACCCCACGAATTCCAGTCACTTGTCAGTGCGCTGGAGCGTGTCTTGTGCTGCACATAGAACGTCATCTCGGCGGGCTTTAATGCGGGCTACAGCGTCGCTGATGTGCTTATGCGAGCGACAAATTGTTCACGTGACCCACCTTCGTAGCGTGCACCTCCACGCCCACCCCCCCTCCCGGCACCCTTTAACAAGCCCCATAAACAGGAGTCTAATGGGGTTAGGTCCGGTGACTCAGTCCGGTCAGTTAATGGTTCCGCCACGGCCAGTCAACGTTAAGGAAATATGTTATTCAGAGTCTGCGATACTTGTCTGGTACAGTGCATCGGTGACCCATTATCTGGCGAGTACATTCGCCATTTCTAATGTCACGTCTCCTAAAAGTGCAAGTAGATCTTCTATCGGGAAGTGTGCGTATGCTGCGGGTGTCATGCTATTTGAGAGGAACGCGGGCACTATAACCAGGTCATCAGTCGTACCACACCAGCCACTCACAGACGAACTAACTTGGAATTTTGTTTCTCTAGGGTCACGAGAGTTCTCCGTCACACATGTAGGAGAATTTCGGATGTTCATGATAGCATTGTATGTAAATGTAGCCCCATGTGTAAATAGAGTGTATCGCACGACGTCTCTGTGTACAGCCAACCAATCAAGGAATTGTTGTTTGCTTACTGAGGCACCTAGATGCAGGTGTTGCACAGGCTAAACATGGAATGGGTACAAGTCCCCAGAACGTAACATACGCCACACCGACGTTTCTGGAGTATCAAGCTGACGACTAATGCACCGTGGATTCGTGATGGGATTTCTTTGTAGCACTGCAGTAATGTCCTCTCTTTCCTCAGATGACTGGGCGGCCTCACGTCCTGATGTTACGTGAAGATTAGATTAGAGATTTTCTGGAAACCAAACTGACATTTTGTTAGTACTTCATTTTTACAGATATGTGAAGCTACTCTTAATACATTACTTTCTCAAAAACTTTGGATAAAGCTGTTAGAATGGAGATTGGACGGTAATTGTTGACATCAGATCTATCCCCCTTTTGATGCAAAGGTATAACAATAGCATATTTCAGTCTATCAGGGAAAATGCTCTGTTCCAGAGAGCTATTTCACAGGTGGCTGAGTATCTTACTTATCTGTTGAGAACAAGCTTTTAGTATTTTGCTGGAAATGCCATCAATTCCATGTGAGTTTTTGCTTTTAAGCAAGTTTATTATTTTCCTAATTTCAGAGGGAGAAGTGGATGAGATTTCAATTGTATCAAATTGCATAGGTATGGCCTCTTCCATTAACAGCGTAGCATCTTCAAATGAACACCTGGATCCTACTATATCCACAACATTTAGAAAATGATTATTAAAAATATTTTCAACTTCTGACTTTTTGTTCGTAAAGTTTCCATTCGATTTGATTATAATATTGTCTTCCTGTGCTCTTGGTTGACCTGTTTCTCGTTTAATAATATTCCAAATTGTTTTAATTTTATTAACAGGAGTTGCTGATTTCAGACATGATACACATGCTTCTGGATTCTTTAATAACTTTTCTCAATATAAAACAATAGTTTTTATAATGTTTGATAGTTTCTGGGTCACTACTCTTTCTTGCTGTCAGGTACATTTCCCTTTTCCGGTTACAAGATATTTTTATACCCTTAGTAAGCCATGGTTTGTTACAAGGTTTCTTACAAGTATATTTAACTATTTTCTTGGGGAAGCAGTTTTCAAATGCATTTACAGTAATGTCATGAAATAAATTATATTTTAAATTGGCATTAGGTTCACGGTACACCTCACCCAGTCTAACTGCTGTAGGCTTTCCCTGAAATTTGCAATTGTTAAATCGTTGACTGAACGTACTACTTTGGAGGACTGTTTAGTACTGCTGAGTGGAGCTATGTCATATATTGTAACTAGCTGTGCATCGTGATCAGAAAGACCATTCTCAACAGGCTGAGCATTTATCTGGTTAAACTCATTTTGGTCTATAAAGAAGTTATCTATCAGTGAGCTGCTAATCCTTTACCACCCGAGTAGAAGAGTCAATAATGGGTGTAAAATTGAAAGAACCGAGTAATACTTCAAGGTCATTTTTCCTATTACCCTCTTTCAGAGAATCTACATTGAAGTCCCCACAAATAATAATTTGCTTCCCCCTGTCTGACAGATAGCGCAAGGAACCACTTAGTAATTTTCTGAAAGACAGTATTGACAATTTCATCAGTTAATTCTTGTTTGTCAGGTGTGATTACTATACTTGTATCGTCAGCAAAGAGAACTAACTTTGCCTCTTCATGAATATAGAATGGCAAGTCATTAATATATATTAAGAACAACAAAGGACCCAAAACTGACCCTTGTGGAACCCCATTCCAGATAGTTCCCCAGTTTGAGGAATGTGCTGATCTTTGCATATTATGAGAACTGCCTGTTTCAATTTTCTGCACTCGTCCTGGGCAGCGTTCCGGACTCACATAATGTTTGAAAAATCCTGGCACACGAGTTCGTCGATCAGCGAAACATCTCTGGCATTCTGTTGCGGCCACAGAGGCACTGCCGTTACACTGCCCATACACAAACAACATGTCTGCGTATTCTTCATGGCCCGTTGGTATTCACAGACACAATGGAACTGCTCAATTAAGAATCACAACACGCACGTGGATCAGTCATCTGTCCCACCATTATTCTGTCTACCAAAGCGCCTACAAATTTCGGTAAATAACATTCGCACTTGTCTGCATATTTATTCATCGATGTGTGTAGTCTTCAATCTTCTCCAGTTCCGTAACGATCGGAAATCGCACACATGTTCATAGGACTATTTCGGTTTATTTTCACATGTAGAATCACCTCGCAAGTTATGTGACATTCCTGTTGAATCGTCCTGTGTTGTTGTGGTATTTAGGCCCGTCCTGTGCAAGCATCTTTATCTCAGCATAACTAGAGCATCTAACGTCTATTCGAACCAGCTTATTGTACTCGTAGTCAGGCCTTTGCCTCGCTCAACAATTTTTGCCCTCATTCCGTCAGATTATTAGAGAATTAGGTTAGAAAGAAATAGACGGCTTTTGTTATTTGAGCAGTAAAATAATTTACGGTAGACGAAAAACAAAAGATATAAAACGTAGACTGGCATCAGGAACAAACATAGTCCTAAGACATATTTGCTAGCATCGAATATAAATTTAAATGTTAGGAAGTGTTGTAAGTAGGCTGTTTAGATTTTTATGTTGGTAACGCCACGAAGCGCTCTGTATGAAAATCACTGACTGTGCTGTGTGCACTCTGTGGCTGGTTGGCATTGTTGGAATATTCGTTATTGTAGTGTGGAGTAGTTGGATGTGAACAGAGCGTAGCGTTGTGCAATTGGAGGTGAGCGGCCAGCAATGGTGGATGTGGAGAGAGAGAGATGCCAGAGTTTTGAGAACGGACAATCTGGACGTGTGTCCGCCAGAAAAAGGAAAGTTGTAAAGATGGATGACTTTTGAACACTATTAAAGTAAGTACATTGTTTGTTCTCTATCAAAATCTTTCATTTGCTAACTATGCCTATCAGTAGTTAGTGCCTTCAGTAGTTTGAATCTTTTATTTAGCTGGCAGTATTGGCGCTCGCTGTATTCCAGTAGTTCGAGTAACGAGGATTTTTGTGAGGTAAGTGATTCATGAAAGGTATAGGTTAATGTTAACCATTCTTTTGTGGGGATTACTGAAAGATTGCGTTGCGCTAAAAATATTGTGTATCATTTTAGTGATGATCAGAATAAGTAGAGAGAGAAATGTCTGAGTACGTTCAGTTTTGCTCAGCTGTTTGAAAATCAAATGACGTAAGAGGTTTATCATCACAGTCATTTATAATTTTCCAAAGGGGACGTTACAGTGTGCCCTGAAGGAAATTTATGGAGGTATAATTCTCGTCATGAATTTCATTTCCACTCAGTTTGATTCTGTGCCGCTTCCGTAGTTATTCGATCTACCTGTCTCTTCTTCAACATGCTCCTGTGGCATTATGTTTCAGAAACTCTTTTTCTCTTCTTGTCTGAATTACAATGGCGGAAAAAGTCACAACACCAAGAAGGAGTTGTGTGACGTGAACGAAAGTTAATAAGAATGTTTCTACATCTGACAGATGATGTCTGTTAAAGTTCAAGCCAGTCGTAGAAATGTAGCGCCACTATGAAAAAGCGAATCAGATTTACTTTAAATACACGCTATAACGGTCGTCAGCGTTAGTTAACTGTGAGATTGTATGTGGTGAGTTGATGTCAGTCAAGAATGGCTTTAAGGCGTCAAAGACACCACTATCAGCACTTCACTGAGTTTGAAAGAGGTTGTGTAATACGGTTACGAGAAGCTGGATGTTCCTTCTGAGAGTTTGTAGACAGAGTTGGCTGCAACGTAGCCACTGTACATGATTGGTTGCAGCAGCGGTCACGAGAATGCACGATCGTAAGAAGGTCGTCTCCGGACAGCCACATGGCATTAACGAGAGGGAAGACCACCGTGTTCGACGTTTGGCTCTGGCGCCTCGTAGTGCATCTGCAGCAACAATTTGAACGGCAGTTGGCACCGCAGTGACACAACGAACTGTTATAACTCGGTTAGGCCAGTATTAAACTATTAAATTTCTTTGTCAGATATCTTTGTCCAATATCTTTGTCAAAGATATTTGATGGTGTAATAGGGAACTTTGTCAAATGTCGTCCAATATTTGATCAAATCTAGGGCCTCGCTGTATATTTGATCTAAGAAGTCGCTTGTCTTCTGTTCACTGCAATGTGACATGTTACCACAGGGAGCGCTAGCATCCCTACATTCTGTCGTCTGTAGTGTTTTTATAAACATTGCGGGTAAATGCAATTGGTGTGTGCCGGCAACTACAAAATTAATAGAGATGTATGGACCTGATGAGGCGCTTTACAACGTGAGGCACGTTGAATACAAAAATAGATTACGAAGGTTGGAGACCTGACCTAACCTAACCCTCTCCTGTAGCAAGGAATCGGAGTGTTAAGTGAGCCTGTCTTCCGCAGATGTAGCAGTTCTTAAGTTAATATTGTGCTTTGCGATATGAGGATACAGAAGCGTATGCTCACCCATTCTTAAGTAATTGATGTACAGCTTGACGTCCTCCACTATAAGCTCACATAACAATTTTTGTTGAATGCTTTTATCGTGTCGTCGTAAAACCCACAGTTTCGTCCAGGTTTGTTTCCTTTTTTCTCCCCCGCATCTCTTCCTCATATGCACTCAGTGCAATTCTGGTACATGCAACTGCTGCGGTTCATAACAAGTTGTTGTTGTGAGCTATCTTGAACTTTGACGAAAAATATGATGACAGTGTAGTACTCCTTCTAGCGCCACGTCAAAGATCTTTGTCAAATATATTTGACGGAATATTTGATCACATCTTTGATCAAATCTTTGACAAAGAAATTTGATAGTCTAATACCGGCCTTACTTCAAGGACAGCTCCGAGTCAGACAACCTGTGGCGTGCATTCCACTGACCCCAAACAACCGCCATTTGCGACTTCAGTGGTGTCAAGCGAGAGCTCATTGGAAGGTAGGATGGACGTCTGTTGTGTTTTCTAATGAAAGGTGCTTCCGCCTCGGCGCCAGTGGCGGCCATGTGTTGGTTAGAAGGAGGTCAGTTAACGTCCTGCAAGCAGTCGGTTTGCGTGCTAGACTCACTGGATCTAAACCTGGAGTGCGAATTCGGATGACAGCAGAAGCACTTTCGTGGTTATCCTATGCACCATGGCTGCAAAATTGTACTGTTGTGCTGCCATTCTAGGAGGTGTTTTCCAACAGTATAACGCTCTCCCACATATCACGGTTGTAGCCTCGCATGCTCTATAGAGTTCCGACATGTTGGCGCACTGGATCACCAAAACTATCTCTAATCGAGCAAACACGAGACATCATAGGACGACAACTCCAGCCTCATCCACAAACAGCACTAACCGTCCCTGTATTGACCGACCGAGTCCAACAGGCAGGGAACTCCATCCTACAAACTGACGTCCAGCACCTGTACAACACAACGTGTGCACGTCTGCATGCCTTCGCTCAACATTCTGGCGGCTACACCGGTTGTTAATGTACCAGCACTCTTTATTTGCAATGGCCTGTCTTGTACTTACATGAACCTAGGATCTCGCAGTGTTAATCACTTAAATGTGTTACCTGGACAAATGTATTCCCTAAATTTCTTTACCTTACATTAGTTTTTGCTGTTGCTGTTTATCCTTTCCGCTAGTGTATTTATCATCCCCGGTTGACTTCCATACAAAGCTACATCTCACACAACTATCTTTAGAAAATAACTCAAAATACTTAAATTTAGATACGATGTTTGTAAATTTACTTGTTTCATAACTACATTACATACTCATATATTCTCTTTTTCTCTTATAGTACAACAAAAATTTGTTTCATTTGTGCCTCAGTTCCTAATCTAAATCCCTGTCATCTGCTTTATTCCAATGTGTTCCAATGCTCTCGTTTTATTTTGATTGGTATTCATCCCACATCCTCTTTTCAAGGCTCTATCCATTCTATTCAACTGCCCTTCCAAATCCTTTGACGCTTATGAGTGCTTTAATTACCTTTGAGGTCGTAACTTATTCAGTATGCAGACTGAATAACAACGGGTATATGTTAAAACCCTGCCCTCTCCCGTCAGACACTACCTCTTTTTCATGTCCTTTGACTCTCGTAGCCGGCCGCTGCGGCCGAGCGGTTCTAGGAGCTTCAGTCCGGAACCGCGCTGCTGCTACGGTCGCAGATTCGAATACTGCCTTGGGCATGGATGTGTGTGATGTCCCTAGGTTAGTTAGCTTTAAGTAGTTCTAACAAGGTGAGCCCTAGACGTTTGGAACGCGGATTTGCTGCGAACTTCGTACACTCATAGTACCCCATGATGACAACAATATGTGTAAACAGTAGCGCGTACATCTCAAGCGTTATTGAGAAAATCGAAAGATGATTTCGGTCGTCAAATATATATCTAAGCGTGGCCGTGTTTACCATGAAGCTGCGGCAGCGGATTGGTTGGTGTTCAAGCACCGAAATCGCTGTATCGCTGGATCGAGTCCCGATCGTCAGTTTTTTTATTTTTAAACAGTCATTTTCTTTAGTATTTATATTACAATTGATATAATGGGAAAATACGTGTAATCGGATGAACTTTCATTAAATTTACAATGTTATTTGGCAGTCTACAAATTATTATTATCACAAATAATCTAATATTGATAACTATATGTTTTGACGAAAAATACCATCCTGCAACTTGTAAAGTCGTAAGCGACGAGTAATTGTACATATTTCGAAAGCAGTTTGTGCCGGTCAAAACTTGCAGGTAACAGGTAGTTTCGGGGTCCTTCCAGGTATAAGGGATTTCTCAAATCTCGGACAAGCATACATTTTCAGTATCACTTTTTCGTTTGGTCATTTACTAGGCGATAGTTATGAATATTATATTATTTTCGATAATGAAACCTTGTAGAAAGCAAAATAACAGTGTAAATTTAATAAAAGTTCACCCGATTACACGTATTTCTCCCATTATATAAATTGTAAAGAAAATGACTGTGTTGAAAATAAAAAAAACTGACGAACGGAACTCTATCCATCGACCCAGCTATTATGGAGCTTGGACGGTAACCACACTGCTGCCGCCGCTTCGTGGTAAAAATGGCCACGCGCAGATATATATTTGACGACCGAAATTATCTTGAGATTTTCTCAATAACGCTTGCGAAGTGCACGCTACTGCTTACACATTTTGTTGTCCTCATGGAGTTCTACGAGTGTATGAAGTTTGCAGTAAATCCGCGTTCCAAACGTCGTGGCCTCACTTTGTAAGTCTAGGGGGACTGATGACCTCAGATGTTAAGTCCCATAGTGCTTGGAGCCATTTTTTGACTCACATAACTACAGTTTGTTTTACATTCAAACTGACTGACAAACCCGGCATAGCCTGGATATTCATTTTGACAATTTCGTATTGGAAACGAAAACGAATGGTGAACTGTTTGTGTGTGTGTGTGTGTGTGTGTGTATTTTCCGTAATGACCTCGATGCTGACGGGACGTTAAACCGAATGAACTGTGTTTTGTAGCGTAATATAAAAAAAATTCATTTTCGTGTATTCTTAAAACCTTTTGGAAATTCTGTGTACTCGGTGTGAAGTAATCTCGGACAATTTCTGTACGCTGGGCGCTGCTGCTTCGAGTATGTGCAACGCGGTTTTGTAAACGACTCTACTGCAACGCCTCTTCATAGCTCTATAGCCGGCTATTGTTTTCGCCTACAACCGTTTCCACTTCACAGTTGAAAGCTGTCAAAAGCGGCCTGCCGGTGGGTCCGAGCGGTTCTAGGCGCTTCAGTCCGGAACCGTGAAGCTTCTCCGGTCGCAGGTTCGTATCCTGCCTCGGTCATGGATGTGTGTGATGTCGTTAGGTTTAAGTAGTTCTAAGTCTAGGGGACTAATGACCTCAGATGTTAGGTCCCACAGTGCTTAGAGCCATTTTTTTTTTTTTGTCAAAAGCGCTGTCGGGTTTCAAAGATTTCCTTAAGTTGACTCGACTGTAGTAAAGAACAATTTTTTCAAAACTTGACGCATGTTGCAACAGTTTTCCATGCATCTCAGTCTCGGACGACCTATCTCTGATCTATGTGTCATCCAGTGATATAATTTTTTAGCTTCATACAGCGGCATATGCAGGTATACTGTCTGCCTAATGTACTGCGAACAGAGTTAGGAGCAAAGAACTAATACATTTAAACGTCATGCACAATGCGGCAGATTATCATGTCTGCCAATGTTTATGTCGTTATATAACTTGAACTATGTGCAGTTACCAAGTGTAAGTTTTTCGGTGTATTTAGCGGTGTATTTGCACACTGTCTGCGAAATTTATTGGGAACAGCGCAAGTAACAACATAAGTAATGCATGATTCGGCAGTCTTTCACGCAACCCATTGCTTATGACGTCATATCATATGAACTGTGACAGGTATGTGGTTCTTACCCCCATCGCCATTTTTGCCTGACAGTAAAGGATGGGTATACCATGTTTGGTTGAAATAGGTGTAATGACTTAGGAGGAGATATGGGACATACAGATCTCATATTTTTATAATATGTAATGATTGAAGGTAACCTTCCTCTTCCTTCTTTTTATCCCTGCTGCTTTCAGGATTTCAAAATATGTGTTACAGTCAGTATTGTCAAAAGCCTTCTCTATACCTACAGATGTGTTAAAAGTAGGGGTCCCTTTCTGCAATCTATCGTTTATGTAAAAAGTCATGGGGTGCCTATTTGGTTAATAGCATCGTCCTAGGCAGTTCTGTTCTGGATATCGGAATGAAATACTGTTTTTTCTCCGGAATATTTTACCGAAGAGAACGACATCATAATTAACCCATACATGTCCTTGAGAAACATTATGGCTGTAGTTTCAGCTGACTTCCAACTGTTCACGGTATCAACATAGAAAGCCTGTGTCAGTCAGATCAGTCAGGCACCGCCCCTCTTCAGGAACCATTTATTAGTCTGAAGACTTTACAGATAGCCCTCTGATGTGTTTACATCTATGGTACATCTTTCAGCAACATTGCGACACTGACGTCACCCCACTGCAAGAAGGTCCATGGTTGGCGAGGGGTATTGACAAACAGGTTGTGTGGAATAATAAGTTGTGAAAAGTAGAGAGGAAAATTAGGGGCTAAGGATTCCTCAGTATCAACATCAGATGCAGAGTACAGGAATTGAACAGGCGAGACCTGAGAAGGAAATGAGTCATTGCATTACCACAGCAATCAACAATGCATTCGCCTCTGTGGAAATCCAGAATTCAACTAGCCGGACAGGGATTTGAACGACACTTTTCACAAACGCTGTCCGAGAACCTCAACCACTCACTTCAGTTGAGTCTAGGATACTTTTATTATTGAAAACGTCCTGGAATTACGTAACAAATACAGAGGTAAGGAGTGCGCTGATTAAGGAATTAGCTTAGGTGTCGAGAGTACTGGGTTTTAAACAAGTGCTTGACCACATAAATTTAAATGTTCTCTAAATCGGTCCTACATATACATCTACATATGTACTCCGAAAGCCAACGTACAGTGTGTGACTGAGGGTATCCTTTACCACAACTATAGTGGCCTGCACGAAAGTATAGTCCTGAAGGTCATGGCCGCTGCCTGCCGCCAGCAGGGGCTGCGGGCTGTGATTTGTCCTCCTCTCAGCTTTGTTGCCACATAGGTACCGTTAGTTGTGCCGTAGGTCAAAGCAGCTGAAAGCTCAGTGTTACTATGCTATATCGAGTGTTCACGTCTGATCTAAGTGTTTTACTGTCTTTGGGAAGGCGCTTTGATGTGTGTTCGGTGATGAACAACAATGCAGGAGCAACGGCCTAGTTGTAGGACCCCTCCCGTCGGTGTGCGTAAAGGGCGGAAAGACATTCGTAAACAATAGAAAATTATCGTATGGAATGTACTCAAGTTCTTTAGTGATCTGGCCGACAATGAAGAAGCGAGGAATAACTTAAATTTTGCGCAAATTCATAAACTTACTGCAAAAGCATGTGGTGTTTCCAAGTCAAATGTAGGCCGTATTAGCAAATCTATGTTAGTAGCAGAATCTCCAGACATAATTGAGTGTTTCGATTCTCCAAGAAGGGGATACGAACGTGAATGGAATTCAATCGACTTGGAAGGTATTAACAGTACTTGGATATTACGACAGTGGAGAGTATCCAATGGCTAACAAAATACAGGCTGACCTTTATGAAAAAATTAATTACTCGGACTCAGAGACCTCCGTTCTTCGTCTTCTCCGCTCCCTTGGTTCCCGATTCAAGAAGTATAATGACGGACGGAAATTCTTAGTGGAACACGGAGATACTGCAGCAGCAAGAGCTAAGTTTTTGCATTCAATGCACTTGTTGCGTGCTGAAGACTCTTTTTTTTCACTTGCCGCCCTGATTTTACGACCTACCACGTAATTGATTAATATGAGTCTTTATTGACCACTTAGCCGCTGCGATCGGTATATGGGCGCCGATATGGCTGAACCTCCACACCAGTTCCCGCATGCGATCGCACTGTTGCCCGCGTCCCGCCACGTGGAGGCCGGTCATAGTTGATCGTGTTTTGTTTTTGTCTCTTTTATTTTTTTCTTTTACTTGGTTATCTTTGTTTGCTGTTTATTTTTCTTTCCTTTACGCCAGCTTTCCACAAACCGTTTAACAAAAATTTACATGAAGTTTAAATTTTGAACAAGAAATACAAAAATATAGTGTAGAATGAAGAAGAGAAAAGAAGATGGGAAAGGAAGAAGTTAATAGTCTCTCCACTCTGGGGAACTGAGGGTGAAAGCCTTGGAATTAGTCGCCAAGCTACTGATCCTCAATCTCCAATCCTTTGCTTACGCCAAGCATATAGTGTACTTGGATGAAGCTTGGGTTTCACAGAAGCACACCAATAAGTACACAGGGCACGACTCGAAAGGAAACGGCGGTTTGGAAGTGCCTACTGGGAGAGGTGGCCGATTAATCATCGCCCACGCTGCTTCATTAGCGACAGGCTTCATACCAGAGGCCAAACTTGTTTTTCTTGGTGGGAAAACTACTTGCCAATCCGATTACCATTCAGAAATGAATGGAGAAGTTTTTAAGACTTGGTTTATTCGACTGTTGTCTGTCCTGGAAGGGGGGCCAATTATCGTGATGGATAACACCAGCTAACACTCCATTCAGACAGAAAAGCTGTCACGTTCGAACTGGCGAAAGGCAGATATTATGAAGTGGTTAAAGGGAAAGAATGATTTTCAGTCGCTGAAATGAAGGCAGAACTCCTGTCTGAGGAAGAAATCGTAGGTGCCAAAAAGACTTACGAATTAAATCAACTGGTTAAAGAAATGGGATACCAAGAGGTACGTCTACCACTACTATATACTTCCAGTATAATCCCACTGAACTGATATGAGCCCAAGTAGAGCGAGAAGTAGTGACAAGAAATACTACTTTCAAACTTGCTGATGCCGAGAAGCTAACACACGTAGCTCTTAACAGTGTTACTCAGCAGGACTTGGTGAGGTGCGTAAAACACGCAGAAGGACTGCAAGAAACTGATTTCATTAACAAGGGTTTAAGAGGCGCCATAGCGGAATCTGTGATAATACACCTGGCTGAAACAAGCGACAGTGAATCTGAAGACACGGAGCCAGAAGATCCTTCAGTTTAGGTAAGTGCCGTCTATGTAAATATCTGACTTCATTTAAATATTTGTTTATTCATCTCAGTTATAGAGGACATACTACGAATCTTTTTCTGTTACAGTAGACGTCTTATAAATTTATCACAAGTGATGGCGAATAGTTTACTCGACAGTAACTGTCAATTAAACTGAGATTGTCAATGCTGCATTAATTAACAAAAGCTTTTCCTAAAAACCTGTATCGAATGTCTTTACATTCGGATATAATCTTACTGCATTCGGTTTACTTGTACATACGAAATTTAACTCCTTTTTTTCATAGAAGGTTTTACTGGCTGTTTCGTAGTAAGGGTAACGCAGTTCATAAAATGACAAAACGTTGTGGTGCCTCTGTATCGACTGTATATATAAACAGTGCAGAACAGTCCCAACACCTATTCTGATTCTCCGAGAAGAGCATAGAAATCTATGATATTTGACGACTTTTACAAGAAGCTAGAACGTAGAATTGTGTTAATTTAGTATGACCGAGGATAGTATCCGATGACTAGAGAAATACAGCGTAATGTCCGTGATAAAACTTATTATTCTGGCCAGCCACGTCAATTCACTGTCTTCTCCGCCCACTTGGTTTTTAATTCAGAAACTGTAATGATGGACGAAATTTTGCAGCACAAGACAGGGACATTGTAGTAGTAAGAACGAGGCTTTTGTTTACCAAGCACGCATTGCGTGCTGTGAATAATAGAAAGTTTTAGATAAAACTTTCTAACAAATGTTTTACTCGACTTCAGTGAAAATATTGGCTTCAAAATAACTACAATTACTTTTGAGTAGCTTATATTGGCGTTTTGAGTGATGGGTGCAATGACGAAGGATGTGTTATTAGCAGCCAGTAAAATATTTTCGGGATGTAGGCAATATTCTCGGTCATATTAAAGCGAACCATCCGAACAAAACTCTTGGCGACGGCCTACAACGACTCGCGCGCTGCTGCGCACGGAATACCGTGGAAGTAATTTGCCTCTGTACGTGATAAGAGGACAAGCAGCTTTACTGATTGATTAAATGATGATGGCATCCTCTTGGGTAAAATATTCCGGAGGTAAAATAGTCCCCCATTCGGATCTCCGGGCGGGGACTACTCAGGAGGATGTCGTTATCAGGAGAAAGAAAATTGGCGTTCTACGGATCGGAGCGTGGAATGTCAGATCCCTTAATCGGGCAGGTAGGTTAGAAAATTTAAAAAGGGAAATGGATAGGTTAAAGTTAGATATAGTGGGAATTAGTGAAGTTCGGTGGCAGGAGGAACAAGACTTCTGGTCAGGTGATTACAGGGTTATAAACACAAAATCAAATAGGGGCAATGCAGGAGTAGGTTTAATAATGAATAGGAAAATAGGAATGCGGGTAAACAGCATAGTGAACGCATTATTGTGGCCAAGATAGATACGAAGCCCACACCTACTACAGTAGTACAAGTTTATATGCCAACTAGCTCTGCAGATGACGAAGAAATTGAAGAAATGTACGATGAAATAAAAGAAATTATTCAGATAGTGAAGGGAGACGAAAATTTAATAGTAATGGGTGACTGGAATTCGAGTGTAGGAAAAGGGAGAGAAGGAAACATAGTAGGTGAATATGGATTGGGGGAAAGAAATGAAAGAGGAAGCCGTCTGGTAGAATTTTGTGCACAGCATAACTTAATCATAGCTAATACTTGGTTTAAGAATTATGAAAGAAGGCTGTATACGTGGAAGAACCCTGGAGATACTAAAAGGTATCAGATAGATTATATAATGGTAAGACAGAGATTTACGAACCAGGTTTTAAGTTGTAAGACATTTCCAGGGGCAGATGTGGACTCTGACCACAATCTATTGGTTATGACCTGTAGATTAAAACTGAAGAAACTGCAAAAATGTGGGAAATGAAGGAGATGGGACCTGGATAAACTGAAAGAACCAGAGGTTGTACAGAGTTTCAGGGAGAGCATAAGGGAACAATTGACAGGAATAGGGGAAAGAAATACAGTAGAAGAAGAATGGGTAGCTCTGAGGGATGAAGAAGTGAAGGCAGCAGAGGATAAAGTAGGTAAAAAGACGAGGGCTGATAGAAATCCTTGGGTAACAGAAGAAATATTGAATTTAATTGATGAAAGGAGAAAATATAAAAATGCAGTAAATGAAGCAGGCAAAAAGGAATACAAACGTCTCAAAAATGAGATCGACAGGAAGTGCAAAATGGCTAAACAGGGATGGCTAGAGGACAAATGTAAGGATGTAGAAGCTTATCTCACTAGGGGTAAGATAGATACTGCATACAGGAAAATTAAAGAGACCTTTGGAGAGAAGAGAACCACGTGTATGAATATCAAGAGCTCAGATGGCAACACAGTTCTAAGCAAAGAAGGGAAGGCAGAAAGGTGGAAGGAGTATATAGAAGGTTTATACAAGGGTGATGTACTTGAGGACAATGTTATGGAAATGGAAGAGGATGTAGATGAAGACGAAATGGGTGATACGATACTGCGTGAAGAGTTTGACAGAGCACTGAAAGACCTGAGTCGAAACAAGGCCCCCGGAGTAGACAACATTCCATTAGAACTACTGACGGCCTTGGGAAAACCAGTCATGACAAAACTCTACCAGCTGGTGAGCAAGATGTATGAGACAGGCGAAATACCCTCAGACTTCAAGAAGAATATAATAATTCCAATCCCAAAGAAAGCAAGTGCTGACAGATGTGAAAATTACCGAACTATCAGTTTAATAAGTCACAGCTGCAAAATACTAACGCGAATTCTTTACAGACGAATGGAAAAACTGGTAGATGCGGACCTCGGGGAGGATCAGTTTGGATTTTGTCGAAATGTTGGAACACGTGAGGCAATACTGACCTTACGACTTATCTTAGAAGAAAGATTAAGAAAAGGCAAACCTACGTTTCTAGCATTTGTAGACTTAGAGAAAGCTTTTGACAATGTTGACTGGAATACTCTTTTTCAAATTCTATAGGTGGCAGGGGTAAAATACAGGGAGCGAAAGGCTATTTACAATTTGTACAGAAACCAGATGGCAGTCATAAGAGTCGAGGGACATGAAAGGGAAGCAGTGGTTGGGACAGGAGTGAGACAGGGTTGTAGCCTCTCCCCGATCTTATTCAATCTGTATATTGAGCAAGCAGTAAAGGAAACAAAAGAAAAATTTGGAGTAGGTATTAAAATTCATGGAGACGAACCAAAAACTTTGAGATTCGCCGATGACATTGTAATTCTGTCAGAGACGGCAAAGGACTTGGAAGAGCAGTTGAACGGAATGGACAGTGTCTTGAAAGGAGGATATAAGATGAACATCAACAAAAGCAAAACGAGGATAATGGAATGTAGTCGAATTAAGTCGGATGATGCTGAGGGAATTAGATTAGGAAATGAGACACTTAAAGTAGTAAAGGAGTTTTGCTATTTAGGAAGTAAAATAACTGATGATGGTCGAAGTAGAGAGGATATAAAATGTAGACTGGCAATGTCAAGGAAAGCGTTTCTGAAGAAGAGAAATTTGTTAACATCGAATATAGATTTAAGTGTCAGGAAGTCATTTCTGAAAATATTTGTTTGGAGTGTAGCCATGTATGGAAGTGAAACATGGACGATAACTAGTTTGGACAAGAAGAGAATAGAAGCTTTCGAAATGTGGTGCTACAGAAGAATACTGAAAATAAGGTGGGTAGATCACGTAACTAATGAGGAGGTATTGAATAGGATTGGGGAGAAGAGAAGTTTGTGGCACAACTTGAGTAGAAGAAGGGATCGGTTGGTAGGACATGTTTTGAGGCATCAAGGGATCACAAATTTAGCATTGGAGGGCAGTGTGGAGGGTAAAAATCGTAGAGGGAGACCGAGAGATGAGTACACTAAACAGATTCAGAAGGATGTAGGTTGCAGTAGGTACTGGGAGATGAAGAAGCTTGCACAGGATAGAGTAGCATGGAGAGCTGCATCAAACCAGTCTCAGGACTGAAGACCACAACAACAACAACAACGTGATAAGATACAATAATGATGTCTAAAATGCTACCAAAAATAATTTTGTAGTTTTCTTAACAACTTTGTAGCGGGAAGTTTCTTCGCCGTCCTACAGAACGAAAAGTCATCAGCGAATACATTGTTAACTACGCAGATGGCACAGTTTCACGCCTCTTATACTATTTCATTTTTTATCTCAGAGTACTTTTATGTTTTCAAAATAAAAGACGCAGCATATGCATCTGTTAATATTGAGGATGTTCATGTATTTTTTTCCAGTCCAATTACATTAGTGATTATGTTAGCACCACAGGTTGAAGTAAAAATTATTTTCCTTCAAAATTTCCTGTAAAGTGAGTTTTCATTTTTTCCCTAACAGCTAGTGAGAATTTTTTTTTTGAATAGTACTCTATCACATTCTAGACTAAAAATAGAGTTGACCAAATTTTTTAAATTTTTTTATGAACATTTAAAATTATCGCTATAAAAAAATTGGCAATGTTGAAAGACGGCGAGATGACCCTGAAGCCCTATTTTCGTGCCGGCCACTATAGTTACTTCCTATCTTAGGTGGTGCGTGGTCCCACCCAAAATGTATGTTGGCTGCAGTAACACAGGTCTTCAGTCAGCTTCAAATGACGGTTCTCTAAACTTTCTCAGTAGTGTTCTTCGAAATGAATGTCTTTTTCCCTCCAGATATTCCCACTTGGGCTCCCGAAGCATATCCGTAAAACCTGCAGGCTGATTGAACCTATCAGTAACAAATCTAGCAGCTCACCTCTATGCTTTGATGTCTTCTTTCAGTTCGACTTGTCTGGATCCCAAATATTCGAGCAGTACTCTGGAATAGGTTCCACTAGCCTCTTTATGCGGTCTCTTTTATAAAGAATAACTCTTTCCTAAAATTATCCAAATAAACTGAAGTCGACCGTTCGCCCCCTCTACCACAATCCTTACATGCTCGATCCATTTCGTACCGCTTCGCAAATGTTACGCCCAGATATTTAAAGGACGTGGCTGTGCCAAGCAGGACCCTACTAACTCTGTATCCGAACATTATGGGTTTGTTTTTCCTACGAATCCGCATTAACTTACATTTATATACACTACTGGCCATTAAAAATTGCTACAACAAAAAGAAATGCAGATGATGAACGGGTATTCATTGGACAGATATATTATACTAGAACTGACATGTGATTACATTTTCACACAATTTGGGTGCATAGCTCCTGAGAAATTAAAAACACATTTTGCCGTAATAGCAGCCTTGATACGCCTGGGCATTGAGTCAAACAGAGCTTGGATGGCATGTACAGGTACAGCTGCCCATGCAGCTTCAACACGATACCACAGTTCATCAAGAGTAGTGCTTGGCGTATTGTGACGAGCCAGTTGCTCGGCCGCAATTGACCACAAGTTTTCACTTGGTGAGAGATCTGGAGAATGTGGTGGCCAGGGCAGCAGTCGAACATTTTCTGTATCCAGAAATGTCCGTACAGGACCTGCAACATGCGGTCGGGCATTATCCTGCTGAAATCTAGGGTTTCGCAGGGATCGAATGAAGGGTAAGGCCACGGGTCGTAACACATCTGAAATGTAACGCCCACTGTTCAAAGTGATGTCAATGCGAACACAGGTGGCCGAGACGTGTAACCAATGGCACTCCATACAACCACGCCGGGTGATACGCTAGTATGGCGATGACGAATACACGCTCCCGAGGTGCGTTCACCGCGATGTCGCCAAACACGGATGCGACCATCATGATGCTGTAACCAGAATCTGGATTCATCCGAAAAAATGACGTTTTGCCATTCGTGCACCCAGGTTCGTCGTTGAGTACACAATCGCAGGCGCTCTTGTCTGCGATGCAGCGTCAAGGGTAACCGCAGCCATGGTCTCCGAGCTGATAGTCCATCTGCTGCAAACGTCGTCGACCTGTTCATGCTGATGGTTATTGTCTTGCAAACGTCCCCATCTGTTGACTCAGGGATCGAGACGTGGCCGCACGATCCGTTACAACCATGCGGATATGATGCCTGTCATCTCGACTGCTAGTGATACGAGACCGTTGGGATCCAGCACGGCATTCCGTATTACCCTCCTGAACCCAGCGATTCCATATTCTGCTAACAATCATTGGATCTAGACCAACGCGAGCAGCAATGTCGCGATACGATAAACCGCAATCGCGATAGGCTACAATCCGACCTTTATCAAAGTGGGAATGGTGATGGTACGCATTTGTCGTCCTTACAGGAGGCATCACAACAACGTTTCACCAGGCAACGCCGGTCAACTGCTGTTTGTGTGTGAGAAATCTGTTGGAAACTTTCCTCATGTGAGCACGCTGTAGGTGCCCCGATCGGCGCTAACCTTGTGTGAATACTCTGAAAAGTTAATCATTTGCATATCACAGCATCTTCTTCCTGTCGGTTAAATTTCGTGTTTGTAGCACGTCACCTTCATTGTGTAGCAATTTTAATGGTCAGTAGTGTATACTAAGAGCCAGCTGCCATTAATAACACCAACTAGAAATTTTGTGTAGGTCGTCTTGTATCGTCGTACAGTCACTCGACGCCGTCTCCTTACCGTACATCACAGCATCATCAGCGAACAGTCCCAGATTGCTGCCCCTATCTGCCAGATCGTATCACGCTTCCATGGGGCACTCCTGATGTTCCCCCTGTCTCTGATGAACACTGGACGTCGAAGTCAACATACTGGGATGTATTATTTAAGAAGTTTTCGAGACAGTCACATATCTGGGAGCATATTCCATATGGCGAATGCCAGAACTGTTCCACTGAAGAGACCATGGGTCATACCAGGTCCACGGCTAATTTCAGATTGGCGTTCCATCTCTAACGGTCGCCCGTCGAAGGGGAAGTTAAATCCTAATGTCCCTTCCTCGTTCGTTTGGTTTCGAAGCTCTACCAACGTCTATATTTTCAGAACAAATTATGGGAATTCGTGTCCGCCTATTATACACACAATACGTTTGTCTTATGTGCCCAGAAACGTTTCAGCCCATCTGTGTCTTAATTGTTGGAGGCTTTCGATCAGTTCTGTAATGTCGAAACACGTTTTAAGTAACAATTATTCCAACGAATTTAGGCTTAAAAGCATTTTTTTCTGTATTGTTTTGTCGTGCAAGTTTTTATTATTATTATTTTGGAAATTTGTGGTTAGGTCTTATGGTTATGGGACCAAATTGCTGAGGCCATCGGTCCCTAGGTTTACACACTACTTAATCTAACTCTAACTACCTTACACTAAGGACAACACACACACACATGCCCGAGGGAGGACTCGAACCTTCGATGGGACCGTGACAAGTCGCATGTGAGCTGGCGGCAACCCCGCGGGGCTGTAGGACTCTCTTTACTTTATTGTATACTGACAGCTTGTTACCTGCCAGTAAGTGATGTTAGTAAGAGTTTTGTTGACGAGTCAACAAATCATTTCATCGATAAACGTTGTTTTGTTGTGCGAAAATATTCCGCGACTACATTTTTCGATTGTTTAAAATTATTCTCGGCGTATCCGACCTCATTTGCATGTTCCTCTATTGTGGAAATGCACACAATGGCACGATACATGTTACTGAGGAGCTCCACTCACGGTTATTCTTACTCTCTTCACAAGACACACAGTAGGGGCCAAGTATAGGGTGATTCAAAAAGAATACCACAACTTTAAAAATGTGTATTTAATGAAAGAAACATAATATAACCTTCTGTTATACATCATTACAAAGAGTATTAAAAAGGTTTTTTTCACTCAAAAACAAGTTCAGAGATGTTCAATATGGCCCCCTCCAGACACTCGAGCAATATCAACCCGATACTCCAACTCGTTCCACACTCTCTGTAGCATATCAGGCGTAACAGTTTGGATAGCTGCTGTTATTTCTCGTTTCAAATCATCAATGGTGGCTGGGAGAGGTGGCCGAAACACCATATCCTTAACATACCCCCATAAGAAAAAATCGCAGGGGGTAAGGTCAGGGCTTCTTGGAGGCCAGTGATGAAGTGCTCTGTCACGGGCTGCCTGGTGGACGATCCATCGCCTCGGGTAGTTGACGTTCAGGTAGTTACGGACAGATAAGTGCCAATGTGGTGGCGCTCCATCCTGCTGAAATATGAATTGTTGTGCTTCTTGTTCGAGCTGAGGGAACAGCCAATTCTCTAACATCTCCAGATACTGTAGTCCAGTTACAGTAGCACCTTCGAAGAAAAAGGGACCAAAAACTTTATTGGCTGAAATGGCACAGAAAACGTTCACCTTAGGCGAGTCACGTTCATACTGAGTTGTTTCCCGTGGTTTCTCAGTGCCCCATATACAGACATTGTCACGGTTGACTTTCCCATTAGTGTGGAAAGTTGCTTCAACACTAAACACAATCTTTGAAACGAAAGATTCATCTGTTTCCATTTGAGCAAGGATAAAATCACAGAAATCGATTCTTTTAATCTTATCAGCTGCAGACAGTGCTTGAACCAATTTCAGACGATAGGGTTTCATAACTAACCTTTTTCGTAGGACTCTCCATACAGTTGATTGTGGAATTTGCAGCTCTCTGCTAGCTCTGCGAGTCGATTTTCCTGGGCTGCGAACAAATGCTTGCTGGATGCGTGCTACATTTTCATAACTCGTTCTCGGCCGTCCAGAACTTTTCCCTTTGCACAAACAGCCATTCCCTGTAAACTGTTTATACCAATGTTTAATATACTACCTATCAGGAGGTTTAACACCATACTTCGTTCGAAATGCACGCTGAACAACTGTCGTCGATTCACTTCTGCCGTACTCAATAACACAAAAAGCTTTCTGTTGAGCGGTCGCCATCTTAGCATCAACTGACGCTGACGCCTAGTCAACAGCGCCTCAAGCAAACAAATGTACAATTTAATTTGCCGACAGATAGTGCTGCCTTTTGTCGTTGCAGAGTTTTAAATTCCTAAAGTTGTGGTATTCTTTTTGAATCACCCTGTATTTTGCGGAGAGAGTGAATGTTAAATGCGGGAGGAGTGAAAAAATGTAGCTTGCGAGTGGACAACGTTTCGCTCTGTTGATTGCGAAAAAAAGTAATGGTGCTTGGCATTGATGCCTGAGAACAGTTTGAAAGGTAAATTAGTTCAAGTTGTGTAAGAAAATATTATACTGAACCAGACATGGTCAAATGTAGTATCGATTGTATAGTAGTGTCGTTGCTCAACAGCGATCGCTGATTCAAGGTGTAATGGGTAATGTGTTAGACTAATTTTACATCGAGAGCTGTATGGAGGATTCTCTAGTGTAAAGATGTGTTGTATCTGATGTGTCCTGGATATATAATTATTCGCTACGGGTAGTAATGAGAATTTATTTGCTAGATACTATGCTGTTTGCTAATTGTAAACGTAATCTCAACACGAGTTGGAAATAATTAAGATAAACATAGTTGTTTTGTTACTAATGCAATGCACGTACTCATAAGTGACAACTCAGACAATGTATAACACTCACATCCAATGATTTTGTAAAGCTAATTGTTAATGTATAATCCGTTTATTGAGTGTGTTAACTGTGAGCATTATTAATTTTCAAAAAGCCAAATTCAATTTTTCAAGTTATTTACTCCAAGTCAGTACCAGTTCCCTGATCCATGTCATTTTCTATTAACTGTTTTTCTCAAGAAGTTATTGTCTCTATCATATTCGATTTAACTGAAATATATGCTAAGCAGCACCTCTGCCTATAGATGTTTGCTAACTATATAATTTAAAGTACGAACAAAGAGCAGGGCGAAGAGCGTTACGCCGGCCGAGGTGGCCGAGCGGTTCTAGGCGCTACAGTCTGGAACCGCAAGACCGATAAGGTCGCAGGTTCGAAAACTGCCTCGGGCATGGATGTGTGTGATGTCCTTAGGTTAGGTAGGTTTAAGTAGTTCTAAGTTCTAGGGGACTGATGACCTCAGAAGTTAAGTCCCATAGTACTCAGAGCCATTTGAACCATTTGAAGGGTTCATTACGCGCAGGGACCTCACTTTCAAATTGGTCAAGTTTTAGATTATGCTTATCCAATACAGATACTTTAGAGCCGTGACTGTATATTGAATGTGAATAAGTTATACAAAATTGTAACCAGTCACTAATGCTAGCAATAATGATGTAACTTCCTGAAACCATCTGAAGATGAACCTGAAAAGGTTCGAAAACCGGTTCATGGAATAAAACGTATTATTCAAAAAAGTGACTGGTTGCAAATTTGTATAACTTATTTACATGATCAAGTTTTGATTTATTACCAGGGCCAATTTCAAATCAATAGTGTTGCGTCAGATTAAGTTTTTGTGTTAAGTAAATTCATACAGTTTTGGTTTGGTTTAATGTTATTGACGGTGTAAATTTTCGCACCTAAATCAAATTTACATTCTCGCAGTCAGAAAAGTTCAGTACAGCCACATAAACAATGAGATTCAAATATATTTTCGCGTACCGTTGCCATTGTCCGAGTACTATTTATTGCATTATGTGACTCACATAACGTATGTAAGCGTGTAAAGTTGGATGTGAGGCACTGGGAGGTTGAAGTATTGCGTCAGGGAGACTGTGTGGAACAATTGAAACGAAGCCAAAACTGTGGGGCGGGGAAGATTAGATTTCAACATCTCGAGTTCGGAAGAGGAAATTGGCTCGGGAGGGGGGAAAAACCAGTGGGGAATTTACCTTGTGGGGTGTAGGAAACCTGAACATGGATTGTGAGCGTTGTGTTTCCGAGTACTGTTTATTACATTATGTGACTCACATCACGAACGTACGCGTGTAAAGTTGGATATGAGGCACAGAGAGGTTGAAGTATTGCGTCAGGGAGACTGTGTGGAACAATTGAAACGAAGCCAAAACTGGGGGGCGGGGAAGATTAGATTTCAACATCTCGAGTTCTGAAGAGGAAATCGGCTCGGGAGGGGGGAAAAACCAGTGGGGAATTTACCTTGTGGGGTGTAGGAAACCTGAACATGGATGATCTGACGAAGGATTTGAACCGCCGTTCTCCCGAATGCTAATCGAAACCACTGGGCACTATCATTGATGCTAGGGTTCGAAATGTGGTTAACCAAAGTATGAAGAAAATAATAAGGCAAGAGGTGGAGGAAGAAGGTGATTGCATGGATCACGACAAACTGCTACATTCTGTTGATGGTCTTTGTGTTATGGCCATGGACGTGGTCCATGGCATAATCCTCTGTCTAACGTTTCGTCTTGCAGTGGCAGAGACATCATCAGAGGCTGTAACGACTCAGAAAGCAGTAACAGCCTCAAATAAGCTCAGCAAGCCGAACTGTTTGTACGTATCTACGAAATGGACATCGCACCGCTGTCTACGATCACGGAATAGTCCTGTCGTGTGGTACGGAGTTTGTGGTGGAGAAGAGTTGGCGTTGTTTGTAGCAATAAGGCCCACATCTTAAGAAATTTCAGTCTCTTCTTTCCAGTTAAAGTTGTTTTTGTGCTTTTGCATTTCTCTAGCCTCTCTGTATAACCTATCCTAATAATCGTTAGTCCTTCATAAAACCATGCTATCAGAGAAAATAATTCGATGGTTCCCGGATCTTGGTGCACGGTACGCTGCTACTGATGTATTTGTTGCCCCGACGTCAGTTGCTCTTGTGTTCCTTAAGACGGGTGTTAATACATCTTTTTGTGTTCCTGAGTACATTTCTCAGCAGGTACAAGGCATTTCACATACTCCTGCCGTGGCAAGCAGGGTCCGTGGCTCTACATCAATACCTACATCGATACTCCGCAAGCAATCTGATGGTGCGTGGCGGTGGGTACTACGTACCACTACTAGTCATTTTCTTTCCTGCTCTACTCACAAATACAGCCAGGGTAAAACGACTATCTATATGCATCCATATGAACCCTAATTTCTAGTATCTTATTATCGTGGTTATTGTTGTTGTTGTGGTCTTCAGTCCTGAGACTGGTTTGATGCAGCTCTCCATGCTACTCTATACTGTGCAAGCTTCTTCATCTCCCAGTACCTACTGCAGCCCACTTCCTTCTGAATCTGCTTAGTGTATTCATCTCTTGGTCTCCCTCTACGATTTTTACTCTCCACGCTGCCCTCCAGTACTAAATTGGTGATCCCTCGATGTCTCAGAACATGTCCTACCAACCGATCCCTTCTCCTAGTCACGTTGTGCCACATGTTCCTCTTCTCCCCAATTCTATTCAATACCTCCTCATTAGTTATGTGACCTACCCATCTTCAGCATTCTTCTGTAGCACCACATTTCGAAAGCTTCTATTCTCTCCTTGTCTAAGCTATTATTGTCCACGTTTCACTTCCATACATGGCTACACTCCATGCAAATACTTTCAGAAACGACTTCCTGACAATTAAATCTATACTCGATGTTCACAAATTTCTCTTCTTCAGGAACGCTTTCCTTGCCATTGCCAGTCTACGTTTTATATCCTCTCTACTTCGACCATCATCAGTTATTTTGCTCGCCAAATAGGAAAACTCCTTTACTACTTTAAGTGTCTCATTTCCTAATCTAATTCCCTCAGCATCACCCGACTTAATTCGACTACATTCCATGATCCTCATTTTGCTTTTGTTGATGTTCATCTTATATCCTTCTTTCAAGACACTGTCCATTCCGTTCAACTGCTCTTTCAAGTCCTTTGCTGTCTCTGACAGAATTA
Source organism: Schistocerca gregaria (assembly GCF_023897955.1). Lineage (NCBI taxonomy): Eukaryota > Metazoa > Arthropoda > Insecta > Orthoptera > Acrididae > Schistocerca > Schistocerca gregaria. The sequence goes on along the minus strand of NC_064926.1, from coordinate 506,541,386 downwards.
CCTCATAGGCGAACCTCAACGTTTTTATTTCTTCTCCATGGGTTTCAATACCTACTCGGAATTTTTCTTTTGTTTCCTTTATTTCTTGCTCAATATACAGATTTAATAACATCGGGGATAGGCTACAACCCTGTCTTACTCCCTTCCCAACCACTGCTCCCCTTTCATGGCCCTCGACTCTTATAACTGCCATCTGGTTTCTGTACAAATCGTAAATAGCCTTTCGCTCCCTGTACTTTACCCCTGCCACCTTCAGAATTTGCACTCTATGTAGGAGGTAGTAATCCTTCTGCAGTCAGCTTCAAATGCCGGTTCTCTAAATTTTCTCGGTAGTGTTCCTCCAGGGAGTCCCATCTGAGTTCCCGAAGCGCTTGTATATTGTTCGAACCTACCGGCAACAAATCTAGCAGCCTGTCTCTGAATTGCATCAACGTCTTTCTTTAATCCAACCTGTTATGGATACCAATTAATCGAATAGTATTCAACAACAGGTCGCACTGACATCCTACATGCTATCTCCTTTACAAATGATTTCCAAAAATTGCCTCTGTAAAACGAAGCTGACAATTCGCCTTCACTACCACAGTCCTCACATCCTCGTACCATCTCATATCTTTCTGCAACATTACAGCCCGATTTATAAACCACATGACTGTGTCAAGTTGCACACTACTAATGCTGTATCCCAACAGTACTGCTTTTTTCCCTACTCATCCTCATTAATTTACATTTTTCCACGTTTAGAGCTAGCTGCTATTCATCATACTATCTAGAAATTTTGTCTGTCGTCTTGTATCCTCCTACAGCCATTCAACATCGACACCTTACCGTACACCACAGCAGTTTCAGCAAAGAACGGCAGACTGCTACCAACCCTGTCCACCAAATCGTTTTTGTATATAGAGAATAGTAACGCTCCTGTCACACTTTCCTGGGCACCCCTGAAGATACCCTTGCTTCTGATGGACACTCACCATCGTGGACAACACAATGGGTTCTACAATTTAAAAAGTCTTCGACCCACTCAGATATCTGTGAACCTAGTACCCTCGTTAACAGTCTGCAATAGGGCACCGTATCAAATATTTTCCGGAAATCAAGAGATTTTGAGTCTGCCTGTTTCCCTTCATCCATAGTTCGCAAAATATCATTTGAGGAAAGCGTAACCTGAGTTTCGCCTAAACGGTACTTTCTAAAACCACACTGATTCGTGGACGTAAGACTCTCAGTCTCAAGAAAATTTATTGTATTCGAACTGAGAATGTGTTGAAGGATTCTGCAGTAAATAGATGTTAGGGATATTGGTTTTTCTTATTTTGCGGGTCAGTCTTTTTACCCTTCTCGTATTCCGAGTCACCTGCGCTTTTTTCCAATTGCTTGGCTTGGTGAGAGATTCGCGGTAGATGCAAGCTGGGTAAGGGACCAGTGCTGTAGAGTACTCTTTGAAAATCCAAAGTGGGATTCCATTCGGACCTAGTGACCCATTTGTTTCCAACTTTTCCAGCTGTTTTCTAAATCAGGGACGGTTATTACCATGTCGTCCATACGGAGGCCTGTTCTGTGGCCAAACGATGGTATGTTTGTATTATTCTTCTGCGCGAGCTATTTCTTGAATGCGAAATTTAAAACTTCGGCTTTCGTTTTGCTGCCTTCAACAGCCACACCAGTTTGGTCAACAAGTGACTGGATGGAAACCTTAGACGCATTCAGTGATTTTACATTGGACGAGAATTTTCTGGGGTTCTCTCAGAGATCTTTTGCTAAAATATGAAGGTGGTAGTTGTTGAATGCTTCGCCCATAGATCTTGCCACAGATTCACGAATGTCTGCTAACCTCTGCCTGTCGTCATTTGCCCGTTCTCTTTTGAACCTAGAGTGCAACAGCCTCTGCTTCCTCAACGTTTTCCAAATTCTGCAGTGTTCAAACGTTCGGGCAGCTTCGTTTTTGGTTTAAGCCCTGCATGAACAAAGTGTTCACTAAGTGCTCTGTTTATGCAATCTTTGACAGTTTTTACAAATGGACGGAAAATGTTACCTTGAGTTGGTTCTATTACATAAGAAACATTTCAACTTTTGGAGCGTATTACTTCATTTATCTCGTTGTCAGGGTAGAAGTTTCGTCTGAAGGCACTTCTTAAATGATGGAGCTCGTCCTGCAACTACTGAGTTTGCAGATTCTTTTAGCTCGGGCCAACAATGTTCTGATCATTCCTTTTTTATGCTTAGGATGATTACTGGAATTTCTGCGAGGGTATCTATCCATATTAGTGAGTTTCCTGCAGACTTTATGTGCTGAAGTTCCGTCGGGATGTCTAAGTACCTCTACATGCAAATGTGAAACTTGACTGTCTTGCTCTTTTGCCATAGTGCACTTTATATAAGAATTAATATCATTCAGGTAATTTAGAAACTTTTTCTTCTGAATGTGGCTACGAAGCGAAAGTATCATCGGCGTGCCTAAACCAGCATTGGGGTTTCTTCTTCGGTGTCTGAAGGGCTGCTTCCTCGGATTTTTACACATAAAACGTCGCTGCAACAGTGCTTACAAGGAGGACCCATGAAGTTCCACAACCTGATTTCTCAGAAATTTTGCTCAGTGGAAGAGAGGTAAAAATAAACGAACACGTATCTCGACTTATCCGTACATACTCGAGCTTTTCTGAAAAAAAAAAGACAGTCAAAGTTTTCGAGGTACCTTATGTGCCTTTTAGCGATTCAGTATTTCAACTGAAACGATGGCTGGTGTCACGGCTCCACACTTTTGTGGCCAGTGTTCAGAACTCGATTATTAATTTAATTTTTGTTTTTCATTTATCTACCCAAGTCCGTAGAAGATTACTACACGAATGTTTTGCAACGTGCATTGAAATAACGTGGTCTGCACTCGTCTACTGTTTGTATGCTTGGTAAATGTATATAAAAAAAAGTGAAAGTTATGCAAATTGTTTTCTGTGACATTCCTTTAGCGTCAATTTGCAATCGACAGTTTTCGGTAAAGCGATCCGTTATGCGTGGTTTGCCGTGAAAATATTGCCAACACGTGAAATCTTCAGCAATGTTAATGGTCTTTCCGCCAGCCGTGGTGGCGGAGCGGTTATAGGCGCTACAGTGTGGAACCGCACGACCGCTGCCTTGTGCATGGATGAGTGTGATGTCCTTAGGTCAGTTAGGTGTAAGTAGTTATAAGTTCTAGGGGACTGATGACCGCAGATGCAAAGTCCCAGAGTGCTCAGAACCATTTGAACCAATTATCTTTCCTTCCCGAGTGAGATTTATACGAAGAAATGTCACTGTAGCAAACTAGCCTTCGTATGACGCTTGTTGTGTTCGAAATGTATGTGTGTCGAATATTAATCCAAGAGAACGCACCGAATCTTCCCGTAAAATGAACATAAGAATAAAATATAAGAATTACTATAAGATTTAATATAAGAAAATGTGAGTTTAAAAAGATGGTTACCCCTGAAAAAACCAAACATTACACTGATTGTGAAACTCAGTTGTAATTTTACAATTAATATAACGCCCTTGTATCCTCTAACTTGACAAGAAACATTCGAGCAGTAACGTTCTACGAACATCGGTAGATAAACGACAAGCAATAAACACAATAATCTGGTTTTGAATACGGGGCCCAAACGTATGAAACCGTGACTCTAGCCACTGTGTCACGATGTCGGCTGAGATTATGGCTCTCAAAAAGGCATCTAAGGTACGTCGCAAACTTTAACGGTCGTTTTCTCCGAAACGGTAGAGTATCTACGGATAAGCTGAGGAACGTTTTCGCTCATTTTGGCACCTCTTCTACTGAGATAAGTTTCATGGGAATCGGGCTATAGCACTTGCCGCATTATAGTCGTTCTCTATAGCCATACCGCCAGTTGCTCATAAAATTTGTTGTCCCATTGACAGTAAATTGATTTGAGACAATGTTTATAGATCACTGCTATATCAGTTGTGAAATTAACGTCGCGTGGATATGTATAAAACGTTTTGCTTGCGCAACTTGTTTCAGATTGATGCTGCATTCTGAATCATTAAAATCTGTGATGATATCTCCAGCGTTGCAAGACGTTAGGCAGATCTGGTAGCCACGAACAGACCAGACCTCATCGCCGGTGTCAGTGTTGAGACAGGGATTAGTGATCATGATGTTTTCATTACGACTATGGTTACGAAAGTTAAAGAGTCGGTCAAGAAGGCCAGGAGAGTATTCTTACTAGAAAGAGCAGATAAGCAGTCGTTAGCATTTCACTCAGTAAACGAAGTCGATGAACGTGGAAAAATTATGGCCAAATTTTAAACACATTGTAAATCAAGCATTGGAGGAGTATGTGCCGATAAAGTGGGTTACGGACGGAAAAGACCCACCGTAGTTCAACAGCGCAATTCGGAGAATGCTCAGGAAGCAAAGACAGTTGCACTCGCGGTACAAGAAAGATCGGGAGAATGAGGACAGGCAAAAGTTAGTAGAGATTCGTGCTGCTGTAAAAAGAGCGACGCGCGAAGCATTCAACCACTACCACCGTCATACCTTAGCAAAAGGTCTTGCAGAAACCCCAAGGAAATTCTGGTCTTAATTAAAATCGGTAAGCGGGTCGAAGGCTTCCATCCAGTCACTCACTGATCAGTCTGGCGTGGCAAAGGAAGACAGCAAAATGAGAGCTGAAATATTAAATTTAGCATTTGAGAAATTTTTCACGCAGGAGGATCGTACATACCACCGTTTGAGTCTCGTACAGATTCCCGTATGGAGGACATAGTGATAGACAGCCCTGGGGTTGTGAAGCAGCTGAATGGGTTAAAAATATATAAATCGCTAGGTTCTGATGGAATTCCAATTCGGTTTTACAGAGAGTACTCTACTGCTTTGGCTCCTTACTTAGCTTGCATTTATCGCGAATCTCTTGCCCGTCCCGAGCGACTGGAAAAAAGCGCAGGTGACGCCTCTATATAAGTAGGATAGAAGGACGGATCGTCAAAATTACAGACCAATATCCTTAACATCGGTTTGTTGCAGGATTCTCCAACGTATTCTCAGTTCGAATGTAATGAATTTCATGAGACAGAGAAGTTGCTGTCCATGCATCAGTACGGCTTTAGAAAGCATCGCTCCTGCGAAACGCAACTCGCCCGCTTTTCACACGATGTCTTGCGAACCATGGATGAAGGGTATCAGACGGATGCCATATTCCTTGACTTCCGGAAAGCGTTTGACTCGGTGCCCCACTGCAGACTCCCAACTAAGGTACGAGCATACGGGATTGGTTCCCAAATATGTGAGTGTCTCGAAGACTTCTTAAGTAATAGAACCAAATACGTTGTCCTCGATGGTGAGTGTTCATCGGAGGTGAGGGTATCATCTGGAGTGCCCCAGGGAAGTGTGGTAGATCCACTGTTGTTTTCTATCTACATAAATGATCTTTTGGATAGGGTGGGTAGCAATGTGCGGCTGTTTGCTGATGATGCTGTGGTGTACGGGAAGGTGTCGTCGTTGGGTGGCTGTAGGAGGATACAAGATGATTTAGACAGGATTAGTGATTGGTGTAAAGAATGGCAGCTAACTCTAAATATAGATAAATGTAAATTAAAGCAGATGAATAAGAAAAAGTATCTCGTAATGTTTGAATACTCCATTAGTAGTGTAGCGCTTAACACAGTCACATCGATTAAATATTTCGGCGTAACATTGCAGAACGAAATGCAGTGAGACAAGCAAGTAATAGCTGTTGTGGGGAAGGCGGATAGTCGTCTTCGGTTCATTGGTAAAATTTTGGTAAGATGTGGTTCATCTGTAAAGGAGACCGCTTATAAAACAATAATACGACCTATTCTTGAGTACTGTTCGAGGGTTTGGGATCCCTATCAGGTCGGATTGAGGGAGGACATAGAAGCAATTCAGAGGCGGGCTGCTAGATTTGTTACTGGTAGGTTTGATCATCACGCGAGTGTTACGGAAATGCTTCAGGACCTCGGGTGAGAGTCTCTGGAGGAAAGGAGGCGTTCTTTTCGTGAACCGCTACTGAGGAAATTTAGAGAACCAGGCTGATTGCAGTACAATTTTACTGCCGCCAACTTATATTTCGCGGAAAGACCACAAAGATAAGATAAGAGAGATTAGGGCTCGTACAGAGGCATATAGGCAGTCATTTTTCCGTCGTTCTGTTTGGGAGTGGAACGGGGAGAGAAGATGCTCGTTATGGTACGAAGTACCCTCCGCCACGCACCGTATGGTGGATAGCGGAGTATGTAGATTTAGATGGAGATGAATTATGCCCTGCATCACGGTCTATGTCCATAAAAGGAAAATCAATAGTAACGCAAATACTGTCTGTAGAAAACTGTATTCTTGCTGTTACGAGTCAGCTTGGTTAAGGAAACCGCGCGCTGTCATTCATGAGTGGGCGTCAGAGGCTGTGGCTTGTGTAACCTAATATAAGGGAGTCTTGTCCCCATTGAACGCGATTGCACAGCCACAATCAGCACAATGCATCCCCGTGCAGCGCCGGCTGCCGTAGCACGCTCTCATGCACACGCCAGCGGCTACCGCACCGAGTTCAATGAATGCAGCTAGCGAGCGCACTTTTCGCAGCCTGTGGACGCGCACGGCGCACTTACAAATATGGTGTCCATTATGCAGCGCACGTAAGCTGAACGATGCAAGGGTCGGCCATTTCCGTAACACACGAACTGACCCCGGCGTATATTTGTTCCTCCTGGAATGATCATGAATACATGAATAGCTAGGACGCAGTATTTATTGTCAAAGAGGACGCAGAGCACGGCCGCCCTGGCGACACGAGGGATGTGGCCGCGTTTGTTTCATAATGGATACGCGCTCTCCCCGGGCTCATTGCTTTGAATATCGCAGACCGTGCCGTGCCGGGCGTGTTCTCTGAGTCGCAAGTACCCTGACCTGCCTCACAGTTTTTCTGAAGCTTTAAAGGGGTTCTTTAAGAATCGGGACACAGAAAATATGACGCACTTATTAAACATTTTTTTGAATAAACGTAATAGGCATTGCGATATTGAATGTAATCTGCTCCTAGAAAATATACCGCCTGTTATACAGGGTGCTTAATAGTATTATGTTGTCAAAACTATCTATCGCCGCGCCACGGCTCGGTTATTGGAGGAACGAATAAATTGTCTAGTTAATATTCATTGCCGCCAGATGCCAGGTGTGTCGGACTCCTCGGCTATCGTCACACGCTGCAAAATGGCTACTCCGCAGCAGATATCATTTTGTGTTCTCGAGTTTACGAAGTATAATTCCCGTGATTACAGTGCAAAGACGATTCAGGCTGACATACGAAACTGGTTCTCAGAACGTTCGCAGTTGGTATCTACAGTTGGTAGCTGAACCGTGATTTTACTTTCAAAACCTTTTCTTAAGAATTTAGTTTGTTTACTAACGATTCATGAAGAACATTAACACGTTTAATCGCACTATGTGAACGTGGAAGTAGTTGCCGGTGGGTAACTGATGAACACAAATTAAATTTCAACAAATGGTAATGTTATTCCTAAACACGTTTTCTTTTTTTTTTTTTTTGAAAAAAAAGAATGGATTTAAAAAATAATAATCAGAAAGCGACCTCCAAATATCAAGTTACAATTTATTTTGAGACAGAAACAAAAATTTTTTTGACAGTATGTGCTTTCGTGCTGAGAAGCTTGCCGCTCCCTTTTAACATGGCCGTAGTCACGGCCGCTCACAACAACCTCTGAAACACTACACTGGTGCAAATCTGAATGGTGTGTTTCAGATTAGTTTAAACTAAAAATTTTAACAACTCACACAAACACATAAATTAAGCACCCAGTAGGAGGGATGGAAATGGTACAAAAAACTAACATTAAAAAAAAATTCTCGTTACCGAAAGTGCAACTTGTTTTTAAAACAAAACTCTTACGGTGGAAGGGTGGCAACTTTATATACTAAAATGACCACTTAAATAAAAACCCATGAAATGCAGTCTTACATAAAATGTACAAACATGCTCTACATTACACATACACCGCCTCTCAAGATGATAGGCAAGATAAAAACATATTCCAGGAATTCGGCATTTACACCTTAAGCAATAAATTCGTTAACATCGAATCCGACAAACATGACAAAGGCAGCTATTAACGTACGGCAGACTGACAGACAGTCCGATAGACAGACAGACACTTAATTGCCTAACAAATGCGGATGAGAGCCAGACGAGCAAGCTGGGGACGAGAGACTGACTAAGAAAACAAGTAGAATTTAACAAATAAATGAAACAACATATCTCCAATCAATTAACTACAAATAAACTGCAATGTCTGGCGAAGACCTGGCGCAGGACCCCCAACGCTCCCCCACACCGTCCGCTGCCAGCCACTTCAACGGACGCAGGAAGGCGCGTCCATCTCCCGTCTCACGGCGTCGCAGCTCGCACTTGCAAGACTGATGTCGTGGTTTGACTCCTGGTCTCTCGTGTCGATCGCGAAGCCACTACCCCTTTCTATACGGCGCGGCCCGCTGGACTCACGTGGGGATCTGACATGCGCCGACGCTCAGGACGGACGAGTCATCTTGTGTCTCAGTGCGCGACCGACCAACCGGTCTATTCAATTGCCAATGACCGTTGCCCGAGCATCTCGAGCAGACTGGCGGCCTAACACATACTAGCACTCGGGACGACAGACAGACACTAACTGCCTCACTAATGCGGACGAGAGACAGACCCAGATTGACTTGGCTGACCAACTGACTGACTGGTGAGCTCATAGAACCCCATAAATGCACGTGAACCTTTCCCCTTTCCCACCAGAGGGAGACACCAAAGGTACAATTGCCACAGCGGCGCCACCGCCAGAAATGGAGGGCGACTGCTACGCAATACGCGCTGCGACGCACTCTTCAAAACAGCAATTTTCACCACGGCTCAGCAGTGATCGTTTTTCCGACGAAAATGTCACACGAATTAACAACCACTTTCTAATGCAGTCCTACAAACTCAATTCGTCTTGTCAGTCTGAAGTTACAACTGCCAATAACAACAATTTGGCGTGTTTTGAGACGTCGGTTGGTTATGATGCCATACAAGTTAACCGTTAGAGGCTATACATCATGACGACAAACGCAGACGTGGGGCATTTCTAGTATTGACAATGATGGAACTTTCGCGCAGCGCATCGTTTTCAACGATGAAGCGACTTACCAACGTAGTGATAAAGTAGACAAACACAATATTCGAATTTGGGCCCTACATAACCCACATGCACACACTAAACGTGTACGAGATTCACCAAAAATTAGTTTGTTTTGTGGGATACCCTATTCATCTGCCGCACGGGATAGCCACACTGTCTTAGGCGCCTTGCCACTGTTCGGGCAGCTCCCACCGTCGGACTTACGAGTTCTCCCTCTTCCCGTAAAATGAACATCAGAATAAACTATAAGAATAACTACAAGATTCGATATAAGAAAACGTGAGTGTAAACAGATTGTTACCCCTGTGGTTTGTCCTGAGCGTAAGTTAGTTTAAGTTAGATTAAATAGATTAAATAGTGTGTAAACCTATGGACCGATGGCCTCAGTAGCTTGGTCCCATAGAAACTTACTACAAATTTCCAAAAAAAATTCCTATTCATTCACTTACGACCCATTCTCGTTTGATGGAAACATAACGGTCAGCAGTTTCTTGCTGTGTTACAAAACTGGTTCTTTCCGAGGTTGAAGTAGGCAGCTTCGTTTTTCATCAAGACGGCACAATGGAGTCACCAAGTGAGAATATCTGAATGAAACTCTACTGTGCTATGGCATTGGTCGTCAAGCACTTCTCAGCTGTCCTTCACAGTCACCGTATTTGACGCCTTGTGACTTTTTCCTGTGGCGTTGCATCAAGACCAACGGTTAAGAACCAACACTACCACAGAACCTAGAAGATTTGAAGAACCGTATTCATAATGCCATAACATCATTGACAATGGACATGTCCAGCCGAGTGTGGAAGGTATTCGAGTAACGTGTGATATTGTTTGTGTTGCTGGTTCAAAATTGTTCAAATGGCTCTGAGCACTATGCAACTTAACTTCTGAGGTCATCAGTCGCCTAGAACTTAGAACTAATTAAACCTAACTAACCTAAGGACATCACACACATCCATGCCCGAGGCAGGATTCGAACCTGCAACCGTAGCGGTCGCTCGGTGCCGGACTGTAGCGGCTAGAACCGCACGGCCACTCCGGCCGGCGGTGTCACTGGTGGAGAACTTGTTGGACATATGCAATCTAAACATAGTACATTCGTAAATAAGTTTCATCTTTGTATTTCTTACTGTCCGAACAGGCCATGAATGGCCAACGGTACCGATGGGCTGCCGTGTCATCCTCAGTCGTTAGGCCTCGCCGGATGGAGATACAGAGGGTCATGTGGTCAGCACACCGCTCTTCCTGCCGTTGTCAGTTTTTGTGACCGGAGGCGCTACTCCTGAACAAGTATCTCCTCAGTTGGCCTCACAAGGGCTGAGTGCATCCCTGTTGCCAACAGCACTCTTCAAACCCGGACGGTGACCCATCCAAGTGCTAGCCAAGACCAACAGCGCTTAACTTCGATGATCTGATGAGTGACCCATCCAAGTGCTAGCCAAGACCAACAGCGCTTAACTTCGATGATCTGATGAGTGACCCATCCAAGTGCTAGCCAAGACCAACAGCGCTTAACTTCGATGATCTGATGAGTGACCCATCCAAGTGCTAGCCAAGACCAACAGCGCTTAACTTCGATGATCTGATGAGTGACCCATCCACGTGCTAGCCAAGACCAACAGCGCTTATCTTCGATGATCTGATGGGAACCGGTGCTACCACTGCGACAAGGCCGTTGTCCTGTATAATAGATATAAGAGTTCGAAATATGTACAATCTTTTTGAAATACCCTGTACAATATCTGATCAAAAGTATCCGGACAAGTAGTAGCGGATATGAATACGGGGTGTATCATCCTTTTGCCTTAGTGACGCCTTGAAATCTGCTGGGGACGTTGTCAATGTCTTGCGCTGAATGAGAGTGGAGCTGTGGAACCCCAGTCTTCCTCAACAGTCGAAACAGAGGAGGTAGTAATGCTGAATGCTTTTGCATCCCATGAGTGGAGCACCATAGGGCTACGTCGGAACTCTTGGCAGGCCAGTCCATTTCAGGAATGTTCTTGTTCAAAAATCATTGCCACACAAATGCTGCTTCATGATTCGGTGTATAGTCATGAGAAAACAATCACCTCCGCACTACTACTCTACTTTACTCAAATGGTTCAAATGGCTCTGAGTACTATGTGACTTAACTTCTGAGGTCATCAGTCCCCTAGAACTTAGAACTACTTAAACCTAACTAACCTAAGGACATCACACACATCCATGCCCTACGCAGGATTCGAACCTGTGACCGTAGCGGTCGCTCGGCTCCATACTGTATCGCCTAGAACCGCACGGCCACTCCAACCGGCTTACTTTACTCAATACACAGTCCTGCAAAAGTGTTTATATTCTTACTCATTTAGCGTTTTCTTAAGCGCAGTACAGTCTGCGCAAGAATTCACTTCATTTCTTAAATTTTCCTTGTCTAATTACGTTGTTTGAAACTTCTAACAGATAAAATAAATGACTACGTCTCTACACCGAATACACTATCTGATCAAAGATATCCTGACACTAGTGAGTGGAGAGTAATGAGGGATGTGTCCACCCTTCAGTCTTATGGCCCCTTGAGCTCTGTTTAGGACGCTTTGAATAAGCACGCTGAATGTCTGGGGAGGAATGGCTGTTCATTCTTTCCCAGTTTATTTATGGTAAGAAAATATATATACAAAGATTACAAAGCTACTGCACGTCAACATTTAAGTATAGCTATCCGTCACAAAAAAAACACAAATTACAAAAGCTGCATATAGATATCAAGATCTTTTATGTATTTTATTACAACACTCGTCGTTGTGAGGAAATCTTCGATTCGACCCTAGTAGGCACGTGCGGACATGTCGATATAACATGAGCAGCTGTCTGTCGTTCCGCGCTATAGTCACACGAGGTGATGAAGACCTGCTCCACTTGTAGTGAGTGTCTGCACATCGCCCATGGCCCGTTCAGATGCGGTTCAAGTTAGTCCAATTTCCCGACGCTGGTCGAATCCAGGGGGTTTCTCCTGGGTACAAGGCAGCTTCAGGCACTCTGTGGACCAGTTTTGTTGCCAGCAGCGTTTCCATTCATCGATGATACTAAATTCATTTTCCGTGAGAGTCCTGGCTGTGACAAGAATGAGATGTCTTGATCTTAGTCTTTTTCGCTCCTCAGGAAATATGTCGTCCATTATTGGACGGTCAGTGTTATTAGCAATCTTCTGGTATTCACGCAGTAGCGCGCTCTTCCTTGTGATATCAGGAGGTGGAATGTGGCTCAAACTATGTGATCAAAAGTATCCGGACACCCCCAAAACCATACGTTTATCATATTAGGTGCGTTGTGCTGCCACCTACTACCAGGTACTTCATATTAGCGACCTCAGTAGTCTTTAGACATGGTGAGAGAGCAGAATGGCGCGCTACGCGGAACTCACGGACCTCGAACATGGTCAGGTGATTGGGTATCAGATGTGTCATACATCTGCACGCGGTATTTACACATTCCTAAACATCCCTAGATCCACTGTTTCCGATGTAATAGTGAAGTGGAAACGTGAAGGGACACGTACAGCACAAAAGCGTACAGGCCGACCTCGTCTGTTGACTGACAGAGACCGCCAACAGCTGAAGAGGGTCGTAATGCGTAATAGACAGACATCTATCCAGACTATCACAAAGGAATTCCAAACTGCATCAGGATCCACTGCAAGTACATGACAGGTAGATGGGAGGTGAGAAAACTTGGGTTTCATGGTCGAGCAGCTGCTCATAAACCACACATCACGCCGGTGAATGTCAAATAGTGACTCACTTGGTGTAAGCAGCGTAAACATTGGACGACTGAACAGTGGAAAAAGTTTTATGGAATGACGAATCACGGTACACAATGTGGCGCTCCGATGGCAGGGTGTGGGTATGGCGAATACTCGGTGAACATCAGCTTGTATAGTGCCAACAGTAAAGTTCAGAGGCTTTGGTGTGATCGTGTTTCCCATGGAGGGGGCTTGCGCCACTTGTTGTTTTGCGTAGCACTCTGACAGCACATACCTAAATTGATGTTTTAAGCACTTTCTTGTTTCCCATTCTTGAAGAGCAAGTCAGGGATGGCGACTGCATCTTTTAACACGATCGAGCACCTGTTCATAATGCACGGCCTGTGGCGGAGTGGTTACACGACAATAACATCCCTGTAATGGAATGACCTGCACGGAGTCCTGACCTGAATCCTATAGAACACATTTGGGATGTTTTGGAACGCCGACTTCGTGCCAGGCCTTACCGATCGACATCGATACCTCTCCTCAGTGTAGCACTCCGTGAAGAATGGGCTGCCATTCCCCAAGAAACATTCCAACATCTGATTGAACGTATTCCTGCGAGAGTGGAAGGTGTCATCAAGGTTAAGTGTGGACCAACACCATATTGAGTTCCAGCATTACCAATGGAGGGCGCCACGAATTTTTATGTCATTTTCAGCCAGCTGTCTGTATACTTTTGATCATATAGTGCAGGTAGCCAATATGTGGGAGTAGATAAGAATGACATACTGTAAGTCACACGTTTCCCCTGAGTGGCGCTAAAGAGCAGTCACCTGAAGGAAAAGATCTAAATTCAAGAAGGAGAAGCAGCCAGATAATCTCAAAGATATCCTGGTCAAAATTAATTTGTCGCAAGACATGATCCTTCTCAGGATTCTCAAGCTATAAACCTTGGACCTGTCATCAAGGTACGTCAAATCAACATTGAAGGCATAAGTAAATGAAAATGGCAAGTCTTACAGAAGATTTATTCTTCCTCAAGAAGCGAAACCAGAGAAGGTAGTCACGTTTGACACAGGACTCTGGAGTGATGTCGGTGTTCTAGCTCATCCTGTAGGTGTTCCGCTGGGGTTCCGGCCAGTCCATTTCAGAAATGTTCTTGTGTGCTAATCATTGCCTTACAAATCCTGCTTTATGACAGAGTCATCGCCTACGAACTGTTTCTCAAGTGGACGCAATAAACAACGCTGTAAAATGTGTTCAAATCCTTCCGTATTTACCATTTTCGTAAATGCAATAAGATGACCGCATAAGAACCAGAAAAGCGGTGCCATACCATGGGACTACCTACTCCATACTTGATGTGTGTATTCAAGATACTATGTACTTCACTGTTGGCACCACACATAGTGGCAGGTAAGTACTTTAGGCATTCGCCAGACCCGAACCTTCCATCGAATTTCCACAGGATGTAGCATGGTTCATACCTCAAATCACTAGTTTCCAGTCATCCAGTATCCAGTACCCTCGCATTTACACCCCCTGAAACGTCACTCAACACCGACTGCAGGTATTGTGGCTCATGAAAAGCCGCTCGACCGTTGTACCCCATTGTTTTTAACTTCGTACGTACAGTCATTGTGCCAGCTGGACTGATGGCAGCATTTAAGAACTCAAGAATTTTTCCCTCCACTGATTCCGTGTGACTTTTTACAACCATCCTCAGCAAGCTCTACAGTCCCTGTCCGTCATGACGTGGCGTCAGCCCGGTCTTTGTGTATCTGTGGTTATTCCTGCGAGTTTCCATTTATACACTGCTTAGTGGCAACCGGAGGATTTGTTTCGCATTTCAATAGCTGCATTATATCAGACAGTTTCCGATGTCTGGAATGACATAAGTGACTCACTTCAAGGATTTTATTAACGTATGCATAAGCGAAGCCGTGTAAAAAAATGTTATTGAAATGTGAAATATACGTGTCATCTGTCAAAGAGGCTACTTGAAGGACTGATAGCATGATCCCGGGTTGTTGTTGTTGTTGTTGTCTTCAGTCATGAGACTGGTTTGATGCAGCTCTCCATGCTATCTATCCTGTGCAACCTTCTTCATCTCCCAGTACTTACTGCAACCTACACTCTTATGAATCTGCTTAGTGTATTCATCTCTTGCACTCCCTCTACGATTTTTACCCTCCACGCTGACCTCCAATGATAAATTTGTGATCCCTTGATGCCTCAGAACATGTCCTACCAACCGGTCCCTTCTTCTTGTCAAGTTGTGCCACAAACTACTCTTCACCCCAATTCTATTCAATACCTCCTCATTAGTTATGTGATCTACCCGTCTAATCTTCAGCATTCTTCTGTAGCACCACATTTCGAAAGCTTCTATTCTCTTCTTGTCCAAACTATTAAACTATTTATCGTCCATGTTTCACTTCCATACAAGGCTACACTCCATACAAATACTTTCAGAAACGACTTCCTCACACTTAAATCTATACTCGAGGTTCACAAATTTCTCTTCTTCAGAAACGCTCTCCTTGCCATTGCCAGTCTACATTTTATATCCTCTCTACTTCGACCGTCATCAGTTATTTTGCTCCCCAAATAGCAAAATTCATTTACTACTTTAAGTGTCTCATTTCATAATCTAATTCCCTCAGCATCACCCGACTTAATTCGACTACATTCCACGATCCTCGTTTTGCTTTTGTTGATGTTCATCTTGTATCCTCCTTTCAAGACACTGTCCATTCCGTTCAAATAATCCCGGGTAAACAATTGTTATTCACCATATAAAATCAGTAACATAACACTGATATGTAAGCCACATAGGCACAGATATCATGAAAATAAGCAACGAGAATGATCAGATCTTCCGTATACTTTAAATTTTAATCAGCTTAATACAGGATGATAATTATTCTTCCATATGAAATAAAATCGTCGTAACTTCTGTACGGTTTGCGTAGGACGTTCAAACTGAAGCGCTGACCTCGATGCATGATGGGAATTGGTACGCGCAAGCATGGTTGGGTTTAGCGGCGAAGCTCACTTTCCTTTGAATGGGTTCGTTAATAAGCAAAATGGGCGCATTTGTGGGACTGAGAATCCGCATTTCGCGATCGAGAAATATCTTCAGCCTCAAGGGGTGACTGTGTGGGGTGCAATATCCAGTCACGGAATAATCGGTGCGATATTCCTTGAGAGCACGGTGACTAACAAATGGTACGTGATGCTTTTGGAAGATCGGCCACCATATTCTTAGGGGTCTGAACACATGCGCCTCCTTTTGGCGGGACTATATTGAAGACAAGATGTACAGCAAAATGGCAAAACCATTGCTGAGCTGAAAAGAGTCGTCCAGAAAGTCTCAGAGAGCATTGATATTCCTACACTTCAGCGGGTCATACAGAATTTCGCTATTCGGCTCCTCTACATCATCGCCAATGACGGCAGGCATATCGAACATGTCATAACCAATATCCCAATATCTGTGGTGACGTTAACAGGGTGAGTAAGTGTGTGCACGCCGTCGTTTGTAACTAGTTTACGTTTTATTAATACAGTTCAGTAACTGTAGCCCTGTGTATGCGTACTAGCAGCTGTTCACTTTCCTTTTAAATAATAAAGAATTACGAAGCTTGAGCTAACTTACTCCGTTCTCGCTTGATGTTCAAGCGGCCGTGTATACAAGGTTGGCGCCGGTGCCGACATCTACAACGTGCTGACATGAGGAAAGTTTACAACCGATTTCTCACACACAAACAGCAGTTGGTCAGCGTTGCCTGGTGAAACGTTGTTGTGATGCCTCGTGTAAGGAGGACAAATGCGTACCATCACGTTTTCGACTTTGATAAAGGCCGGATTGAAGCCTATCGCGATTGCGGTTTATCGTATCGCGACATTGCTGCTCGCGTTGGTCGAGATCCAATGACTGTTAGCAGAATATAGAATCGGTTGGTTCAGGAGGGTAATACGGAACGCCGTGCTGGATCCCAACGGCCTCGCTTCACTAGCAGTCGAGATGACAGGCATCTTATCCGAATGGCTGTAACAGATTTTGCAGCCACGTCTCGATCCCGGAGTCAATAGATGGGGACGTATGCAAGACAACAACCATCTGCTCGAACAGTTCGACGACGTTTGCAGCAGCATTGACTATCAGCTCGGAGACCATGGCTACGGTTACCCTTGACGCTGCATCACAGACAGGAGCGCCTGCGATGATGTACTCAACGACGAACCTGAGTGCACGAAGAGCAAAACGTCAATTTACCGGACGAATCCAGGTTCTGTTTACAGCATCATGATGGTCCCATCCGTGTTTGGCGACATCGCGGTGAACACCGGTGAACACACATTGGAAGCGTGTATTCGTCATGACGCTATAAACAGAACCTGGATTCATCCGATAAAATGACGTTTTGCCATTCGTGCATCCAGGTTCGTCGTTGAGTACACCACCGCAGGCGCACTTGTCTGTGATGCAGCGTCAAGGGTGACCGCAGCCATGGTCTCCGAGCTAAAAGTCCATGCTGCTTTGAAATTCATCGAACTGTTCGTGCAGATGGTTGTTGTCTCGCAAACGTCCCCATATGTTGACTCAGGGATCGAAACGTGGCTGCACGATCCGTTACAGCCATGCGGATAAGAAGCCTGTCATCTCGACTGCTAGTGATGCGAGGCCGTTGGGATCCAGTAAGGCTTTCAGTATTACTTTCCTGAACCTACCGATTCTATCTTCTGCTAACAGTCATTGGGTCTCGACCAACGCGAGCAGCAATATCGCGGTACGGTAAACCGCAATCGCGATAGGCTACAATCCTACCTTTATCAAAGTCGGAAACCTGATGATACGCATTTCTCCTTCTTACACGAGGCATCACAACAACGTTTCACCAGGCAACGCCGGTCAACTGCTGTTTGTGTATGAGAAAGCGGTTGGAAACTTTTCTCATATTATCACGTTGCAGGTGTCGCCACCGGTGGCAACTCTGAAAAGCTAATCATTTGCATATCACAGCATCTTCTTCCTAGCGATTACGGGCAGCATGGGGTTCACGCCTGAGCTTCAGGACGTGCGCTAGCAGCGCATGTCGGGTGTTTCAAGCGTCAACTTCGCGTCTTAATATCTCGGGATGTAATGGGAATATTGCGATGCAATCATCGCCATTGTGTATGTGCTTTGTCATGCTATGGATTGCTGAAGAAAAAATATAGGAGGTCCAGTTAAAAAAACATATGTTTGTGTTAAAAAACACATATGCTTTCGTTTTAGAATGTTTCTAAATATGTACATTCATGGGCCCCAGCCCTACAGTGATACCGGTGAAAGTCGTTTTCCAATAGCTGTTATTGTTCCAGAGATATTTTTTGGGTGGACAAGATAGCTGGGACACCCTGTTTATAAATGAGCTAGTAGACAGTGTAGGAAGTTCCATGCGGCTTTTCGCGGATGATGCTGTAGTATACAGATAAGTTGGAGCATTACCAAATTGCAGCGAAATGCAGGAATATCTGCAGCGGATAGGCACTTGGTGCAGGGAGTGGAAACTGACCCTTAACATAGACAAATGTGATGTATTGCGAATACATAGAAAGAAGGATACTTTATTGTATGATTATATGATAGCAGAACAAACACTGGTAGCAGTTACTTTTGTAAAATATCTGGGAGTATGCGTGCGGTACAATTTGAAGTGGAATGATCGTATAAAATTAATTGTTGGTAAGGCGGATGCGGTGAGCGATCCGTATCAGGTCGGGTTGACAGGGGAGGTCGAGAAGATCCAAAGAAGAGCTGGGCGTTCCGTCACAGGGTTATTTGGTAAGCGTGATAGTGTTATGGAGATGTTTAGCAAACTCAAGTGGCAGACTCTGTAAGAGAGGCGCCCTGCATCGCGGTGTAGCTTGCTGTCCAGGTTTCGAGAGGGTGCGTTTCTGACGAGGTTACGAATATATTGCTTCCCCCTACTTACACCTCCCGAGAAGATCACGAATGTTAAATTAGAGAGATGCGAGCGCGCACTGAGGCTTTCGGGCAGTCTTTCTTTCCGCGAACCATACGCGACTGGAACAGTAAAGGGAGGCGATGGCCGTGGCACGTAAAGGGCCTCCGCCACACACCGTTGGATGGCTTGCGGAGTATAAATGTAGATGTCTGCAGGCACTCAGCAGAGCGCTTCGCACTTCGCGATCATAGAAAATCGTTTTAAAGGCTCGATCCCTTGCAAAAATTACGCACGGAATTCGAAATTCAGTCTCTAAAGTATCCACAGGCATATCAAAAAGCTGTTGTCAATTTTAATTAAGGCAGCATTTATATTAATCGTTTGAAGCGGATGTAATTTTCCGTTTGGAAAAAGAGTTTCAAACTTCTCATGTCATATCTCTAAAATTATTAAACTCAATCTGAAGCCATTTCTTTCCGTTGCTTAACAAAACATCTTGCTCGCCAACGTGTCGTTCCAAAAATTCGTATCTCAATGAATTTGCTGTTAGTAGGCTGCGGAAAAATTCTGAACTCTGACGATTTTTGATGGAGTTCTCGTATCATCAATCTGAAGTTACTGCCAGATCACCAGTCAAGTATTTCATATCATTTAGTAAGCGAAAAACAATATATAAAAAATAAGAAACACTAAATATTGCGTCTTGAGTACGTGGCATGGCGTCGTAAGTGAAATGGAAATGTGTCTCTTAACCTGCTGGGTCACCAGTTGTGCGTGTGGAATCACAGTGGGTGTGGGTCACCTGTTCTTTGGATACGACAATCGAAGGCAAAAACCCAACACTAGTTCGGTGTCTGGTGGGGTTTATTATGCCTTCAATCCACTCTGGCGTTCCTAGTGACAAAAGACTAAGGGATGTACAAAGAACCCTTTCTCTTCGTGAGTGCAGAAAAATTAAATATATAAACGGTGTCGTAGCAGGCGGAGAGGTGATACTCCAACGTGGCGCGTCCCCGGGTGGCGGATAGGGGTGTCCTCACCGGCTTGCCGGTGGATATGAGTGAAATAAAATAGCTCTCGCGGACCAAACACTAAACCTCTGTGGTTCACAACCATAGTTGTAATTCGTAGCTTGCTCCATCCAAGGCACAATGCCTTCGATAGTCAAATATGGACGGAAATGTTTTAAGAAAATCGCCACCGCTTGGCTCTACCCAAGGAAGACTGCATTCGGATACGGTGGGCAGTCACTTAAAAGAGAAGTTGGATGAGTCGGAGCATCTAGAAATACCCAAGACAGACCAAAGACCGAAACAGAAATTAAAAATGAAACAAATAAATTATTTAGCAACATTTAACATTAACTCCCTGGCACAAGTAGGAAAACTGAAAATTCTAACTAATGAACTAGACAAACAAGGGATCCTAATAGCAGGACTACAAGAGATGAGGAATTCGGACCAGGTGCCCATGGAATCTCAAGTTTATAGAATATACAAAGGCATCCTGGGAGAAAGAGTGATGAAAAATTGTCCACAATTTGGTGCGGGATTAATAGTCAACTTAGAAATAATTGATTCGATAACATATTTCCAGGCCCAATCTCCTAGGCTCTCGACGCTGACAGTAAAAGCATCAAATAAAATCTATACAATAATTAACGTCCATGCTCCCACAAATGATAAAAACAATAGGAGAAAAACCAGAGAAGAGACAGATGAATTCTGGGACCTACTAGATCAAACTATGACAAATATAAACAAAAATCATAGTAAAATTTTAATAGGTGATTTCAATGCACAACTGGGCAATGAAAAGAGATACAGAGACATAATAGGAAAATGGCCGGCTCAAAAATGAACCAATAAAAATGGTATAAGATTAGTAGAATTCTGTAGAAACCATAACATGATATCAAAATCGACCTATTTTATGAGAAAACCCAATAAACTAAAGACATGGAAACACCCAGATTGGAAAAAGAGGGAATGGCAATTAGATCACGTCTCTATGGACAAAAATTACCATAAAGAAATCCAAAATGTTAAAGTACTTAGAGGAATAGAAATGGGGTCAGACCATTACATGGTGAAAATCAAATGTAAATTCACACCTGCAAAGAAACCAAAATCCAAATTTAAAATGAGAAAAATATATGACCCTCATAAACTAATAAACAATGATCATTATAAAGAACTAACTCAAAAAATTGAGAAAACTGATAAATTAGAAGACATAGTCCCGAAACTAAAAGAAATAGCCGAAAAAATTGCCCCACCAAACCCAAGGAAAAAGCATCAATGGTGGAATGTGGAATGCGATAAAGCATTTGAAAATAGACACCAAGCATGGTTAAATCATCAAAGCCAGAAAACAGAGTAATCACATGAAGAATTGACTAAACAAAGAAAACTAACTCAAAAAACAATCAGAAGTACTAAAAGACAATATCATAAGAGCATTATTCAACAAATAGAAATAGATCATAAAAAGACAAATTCAAGGGATTATTATAAAATATTTAGTAAACAACTTCAAAAATATGAACCACCAACACTCATGCTAAAAGATACAACCGGAAAAATAGCACACAACAATAAAGATAATGCCCAAATTCTAGCAGATGCATTCGATCAACTACTGAATGGTGAAGAACCAAAAGAACGGCTTCATATAAACACAGAAACGCCCATTAAAACTTCAACAGAATACATTGGTCCACCAAACATTAATGAAGTAAATCAAGCCATTAAAGAATTGAAAAATTATAAAGCTAGTGGCGAAGACCAAACATTTGCAGAGCTGTGGAAAAATGCATCAGAATCAAGTAAAGAATCACTTCACCAAAGTTTAATTAAAATGTGGAATGATGAAACATTGCCGGAACATTGGACAACAGCAGTAATACACCCTCTACACAAGAAAGGAGATAGAACTAATCCGGACAACTATAGAGGAATCTCTCTCTTGGATTGTACATATAAAATATTTTCTAGAATAATTTATAATCTATGCAAAGGTGATCTGGAAAAAGAATTAGGGGATTACCAAGGACGATTTCGACCATGGCGCAGCTGTCTGGAACAAATCATAACACTAAAATTGGTAATGGATATTTACAAAAGAAGACAGAAACAAATGATTATAAATTTCGTGGACTTTAAAAAAGCATATGATAGTATTCACAGACCTTCAATGTTGAAAATACTACGAAATCTTGGATTACATCCTAAACTAGTGAAGATGATAAGCTTAACTTTAACAACTATTTCACAGGTGAAGTTCAGAAGTGAAATGTCTAAACCCTTCACAATTAAAACAGGACTAAGACAAGGTGATGTATTATCACCCATTCTGTTCAACTGTACTCTGGAATATTTAATGAGAGAATGGTATAAAGAAAATAAAAAAATATAAAAATTGGGTACAATAAAGACAAAAATAGCCTAAATTGTTTGGGATTTGCAGATGATCTGGCACTACTAGCCAACAACATTGAAGAGGCTAGGGATCAACTCACAAATCTCCAAAATATTGCAGGGAAAGTAGGATTAACAATTTCATTTGAAAAAACAAAAATAATGGCAACAGCCCCCCTTGTAATAAATAGTGTACAGATGTGTGGGACTGATATAGAAATTGTAAAACAATTTAAGTACCTTGGAGAAAATATAACCTATAACTTAAATGAAAAAATGTCCTGGACAGAGAGAACTAATAAATTATCAAGAGCCCAAAAAGTATCCAGAAACACATACAACAAAAAATGTTTGTCAATAAATACAAAATTAAAACATTACAAGACTGTTGTCCAACCAGAAATAACATATGGAAGTGAAACCCTGTTTAAGCTAAATCAAAAGAACAACACAGACAAAATTCTAAAAATAGAAAGAAGAATAATAAGGACATGCATCAATAAAAAGTACCAAAAAGCAGGAGAAAATTGCGTATTGTCCCAAATGCAGTAGTATATCAGGAGATAGAACCAGTAACGGATACCATGAGAAAGAAGAGAATATCATTTTTTGGCCATCTATTGAGAACACCTGAAGACAGATTAATACGCAAAATTTTGGAGAAACTCTGGAAACAAAAACAACAACCTGTCTGGATAAAGGAAATAAAAGAAGACATGAAAGAACTAGACATAACGCTGGAGGACTTGAAAACCAAATCAAAACAAGTAAATAAATTAAAAATTAGAATTATTAGATTCTTGCCAAAAATTGATAAAAGAGAAACAAGTAAAAGGATATTTTCAGAAGAGGAACGAAAACAAAGATCGGATAGAATGAAGAAATACTGGAAAGCCAAGAAGGAAAAAACAATGAGAAATCTTAGGAAGACCGGAAAGAAATTGACTGAAGTGGTCCAATGAGGCCGTAAAAGCACAATAATAATAAAAAAAAAGATGCAGATATATGCAGTCATATCAATCACTGTGAAATGGAGGAAGAAGAAACTTGTAAATTTCAGTTTGCCTTTAATTTAGACGATATAATACAGTTAACTGACTCTTACAGAACTTACGTGGCAAATATATCGGTAGTACATCGACGAATAATGTAAATCTATTACTTCCATAGTTGTATAGTGTGTACCCTCCATTACGATCTTATCTCTGTTTTACCATCTATTCTGTTTTAGCAGTTCTAACGCTATACTATGGGCTATAATTGTATATGTAAACCTTCGTTCTAGTTAGTTATATCTATTCACGAGTTCAAACAAAAATGTTGTGCCTCACTTACCTAAAACAGTTCAAAGCTCGCTAAGAAATTGTAAGAGTTAATAACTGGAAGTCAAACATTTTGTGTAGATGGCTATAAGCGTAGAAAACTAAAAACCGACAAATAAATAATAAATATGAAACAAATTATATGACCACGCGATAGGAAACGCAAATTTTAACACAAAAAGCAGAAGTAACTAAAAACCAACCGATGTAAAAGGTGAAAAGCATCTGGCAATTAAATACTGGAAGTCCGGCAATAAAAAGTCGTTTCAATTTACAAAAGGAGTATTTACACACTAGCTGCGGAAATTGGCCACACCAACAAAAGTGTTACCTTGAATTTATCTATTCAAGTTTTATGCGAGTCAAGTTGAGATGACACGAGTGAGTCTCCATCTGTAAGGCCTTTCTCCTTTCACAACGTTCCTTTTTTATTCACGTACTTGCTGGACGGTAATAAATTATTTCCCTTCTCTTGCGTCCTCGCGGTTTAAGTGTCATCATTATGTCACGCCATTTAGACTGAAAGTGCCCATTAACACAGGGAACAGGATGCAGACTTAGCTGCAGCCTTTGTAAAGGAAATGAGTGGAGACACCAGGCATCCGGGCCCGACATCCGTTCCAAAGAAGGAGGCGGGACGTTACCTACAGTCGACGAAGCATTATTCACAGTTGTACGAAGACAGGGAAGACAATCGTTCGAGTTCTGTTTTTAGAATTCACATCATCATCACCACATGAAGCGATTTGGAGAACCCGCAAAAAAAAGCTAATTCGTGACTGGCAGGCGTGGTTTTGGAAGCTCTGCTTCCCACATGTTGGCCGGGTGTTCCAGTGCGGTTACACCTCTCGCGTCGAAACCATCGTAAGTGTTGTGAGCACTCTCTCGAAATTTCTTATTTAATCCGTTAATGTAAGCATTGTTCTATTTTCATTTTAAAGAGCGTAGATGAAAAATTTGTCTCCTTTTTTAAACCGCGCATCTACACTCATGCTCTTAAATTAAGGACAATTGCAGAATGTGGTGCCACACAACGTAGCACTACACGAAACTGGTGCTAATAGCATAGGCACATAGGGAACACACACGACACTGATCTGTAAGTCCACGGTATTGGTGATGAGAAAACCGTCCCGAAAAACATGTGCTGCAAAACGCCACGTTTCCTGCGCATGTACCCCGACATCAATATGGGATATGATCACCATGCACACGTACACAGGCCGCACAATGGGTTGGCATACTCTGGATCAGGTGGTCGAGCAGCTGCTGGGGTATAGCCTCCCATTTTTGCGCCAGTGCGTCTCGGAGCTCCTGAAGTGTCCTAGAGGTTTGAAGACGTGCAGCGATACGTCGACCGATTGCTACCCAGACGTTCTCGATGGGGTTTAGGTCTGGAGAACAGGCGGGCCACTCCATTCGCCTGATCTGTTTCAAGGTACTCCTCCACGATGGCAGCTCAGTGGGGCAGTGCGTTATCATCCACAAAGAGGGAGGTGGACCCACTGCACCCATAAAAAGGCGGACATACTGGTGCAAAATGACGTCCCGATACACGTGACCTGTTACAGTACGTCTGTCAGACATGCCGGGGTGTACGTGTACCAATCATAATCCCACCCCACACCATCAAACCACGACCTCCATACAGGTCCCTTTCAAGGACATTAAGGAGTTGGTATTTGGTTCCTGGTTCAAGCCAGATGAAAACCCGGCAAGAATCACTATTCAGAGTATCTCTGGACTCGTCCGTGAATAAAATCTGGTACCACTTTTCCATTGACCTTGTACTGTGTTCTTGACACCAGGCTTTACGGGCTCTCCTGTGACCAGGGGTCAGTGGGATGCACCTTGCAGGTCTCCTGGAGAATAAATCATGTCTTTCCAGTCGTCTGTAGACGGTGTGTCTGGAGACGACTGTTCCATTGACGGCGGTAAGGTCCTGAGCAAGGCTACCTGCAGTACTCCGTGGCCGTCTGCAGGTGGTGTTGTACACTGTGGACGACCAGTACTATAGCGCCTGGACACGTTTCCTGTCTGCTGGAATCGTTGCCATAATCTTGAGATCACACTTTGTGGCACACGGAGGGCCCGTGCTACGACCTGCTGTGTTTGACCAGCCTCCAGTCGCCCTTGTATTCTACCCTCATAACGTCATCTATATTTATTCTCTGAGTCATTTTCAATACACAGTCACCATTAGCACGTCGGAAAACGTCTGCACACTTACTCGCTGCACTGTACTCTGACATACACCAACACACCTCTGCGTATGTGGACTGATACCTCGAGGTGATTTAAACACGCAAACCGCGCACCAGATCGTTGTTTCACCATGTATTAGCATTATCCTTAGTTTATGAGCATCATTGTGTATTTATGAAACAATGAACTCGCTCATCATAGCTGATCGCCCTCAAAGGCACCTAATGGCGCAATGCCCAGTTCTCTGTTTCCCTCAAATGACGGTCCAATGGAATGTGTGATGGTTGGCTGATGCGAAAGAGATGACTAGACAGCAAGGTCATCGTCCCATCGGATTAAGGAAGGATGGGGAAGGACGTCGGCTGTCCCCTTTCACAGGAACCATCTCGGCGCTTACCTGAAACGATTTAGGGAAATCACGGAAAACCTAAATCAGGATGCCTGAACGCGGGTTTGAACCGTCGTCGTCGCGAATGCGAGTGCAGTGTGCTGACCATTGCGTCACCTCGCTCGGTGGAATGTGTGTGTCAGCAGTAAGTAACTAATGAAGTCTCAAAATATTTCAGATGTATTTTAAATGGGAAAAATTGGTGGACGGTAGCTGGATACGAAACAAAAATCTTATCAGCTGATTCACGTACGTTCCGTTATGTCATGTGCCATCCACTGTCTAACAATACCACCACTTGCAAAGTAGGTTAGAATTCAGATTAACAATGTTGCTCAAGCAGCATATGTTCGCTTTATCCGGCAACAACAAAGTTATTGACTGTGGATAGTATCGTCAGAATGGAAATAATGAAGTCACCGTAAAAAAGTCATTAATTTTGGCCCTTATCTTTAATTGATTCCCACGTAGATTTCGTCGAAGTTGTTATGGCTCATCTTGTTGATTCTGGGGTGATTCCACTTTGACTGCTAGAAGGTCCAGATCTGTATTTTAGCAATATTTGAAGACCTAACAAATGTGTTTTTCAGGAAATTCTTAATGATCAAACAATCCCAGATCAGAACAATGGTATGGTAGAAATAATTTTTGACTTGGTGTTCACGATCCACATTATTATTAAACTTCTTGTAATTCACTTATACTTCTTCTTAATTGTCACATCATCAAGAAAACAGTTTTGTATCAATCTTCATATATTTAATTTCCACTTTAACCAAACACAAGACTTGACTGTTCTTTTACAAAGCGAAATAACAACTTAACATCTGCAAAGTGAAACAAAGACTGCTCTGTGCGCATTCGTGACAAAACGGTTACAAGTAAGTCATAGATTATGACAGTCTCACAGAAATGAATACACACAAGAACCATATCATTGTAATATAGCGATACATCGGAGTTCCTATACATTAATAAAACCAAATGTGAATATTGTCACAAAAATATGTCTGTTATTTCGCAGAAACGGAGTCCGATATTACTGGTATCGAGAACTGGGGTTGGAGTGCCGTAATGGTGACGTAAACAGACAACCGTTACAACCGTTACAACTGGTAGCTATTATGGTGCCTAAAATTCTTCGGGGAATCGTCGAAGAGAAATACATGACGAAAACATTGGCAAGAAGGAGGAATAGGATAACAAGAGATCAGGGAATATATTCCATTATACTAGAGGGAGTTGTAGAGCGTAAAAAGCGTTGGAAGACAGACTGAAATACAGCCACAGGTAATTGAGCACGTTGGATGCAATTTCTACTCTGTGATGAAAAGGATGGCACAAGAGAGGAATTCATAGTGGCCATTATCGAAACAGTCAAATTGTAGACTCCCATACCCAACCTTCCAAACAGAACCAAAGGCATTAGGGAGCAAATAATAACGTCATCACACTCAAAACTGGGTTTAAGATACATTATTTGGTACCGAAAGAACTAATTAGCGATTTGATTACTTTACAAATACGCCGCGCGAATGAGATGTAAGATTGAAAAAAAAATTATGAAAAATTTGAGATGCCGTTAATACCATTTTCAGTTTAGGGGCGGTACTATCGATACTGACTGAAAACCGAATATTTCCAATACCAAAAAGCTCCGGTGAACTCGTCGTTTTTATTTACCAAAATGAATGGCATGAAGCAGGCCAACGCTCCTGACATACGTCGGTAGATCGATAAGGAACGCAATTTTTTTTTTCTCTGTCAGTTTAGGTTGAGAAAATGCGGAATTTGCTGTGGGAAATGGTGGAATGTGGACGCTTCAGCCCATATTGCTTTATGAAGTTCCGACAGGTGGCGGCGCTGTATGTAGCATTCAAAATGGCGTCTGTAACGGAGGTGCGGTCCAAGCAGAAAGCTGTCGTTGAGATTCTTTTGCCGAGAGACTAAATCATCACAAATACTCATATGCGCTTGCAGAATGTCTGTGGAGATCTGGTAGTGAACAAAAGCGCTGTGAGTCGTTGGGTGAGGTGTCTGTCATCATCGCAACACTACAGCGCAAACTTGTCCAGTCTCCTGGCCGGTCGCACGTGGCTGCGACTCCTGCAGTGTTGGAACGTGCGGACACTCTCATTCGACTTGATCAACAGATCACAGTCAAACACCTTGCTGAACAGTTGGACGTCCACTAGTTGGGGTACTCAAAGGGATGCCCGCCTGGTTTCTCGCGTGCTGCCAGAAGACCATGAAGAACAACGAAGCACCGTCTGTGCGGAACTGTTGGCGCGCTACAAGTGTGTTAGTGACTTTTTTTGTCGAACATCGTCACAATCGATGAAATGTGGGGTTACCACCTCGAACAGGAAGCAAAATTCCAATCCATGAGGTGACGCCATACCACCTGTCCCCGAAGAAAAAGTTCACAGACACACCCTCAGACGGTAAAGCCTTGGCGATGGTCTTCTGTGACTCTGAAGCCGCTATCCTGTTTGCTCACGGTGCAGAGATCAACTCTGCCTCTGTTCCAGAATGGTCGTCCGTTGGTTAGAAGGAGATCAGATGAGGGCCTGCAACCAATCTGTCTGTGTGCTAGACACACCTGGAGTTATGGTGTGGGGTGCGGCTTCGTATGACACCGGGGGTAGTCTCGGGGTACTCCCACGAATTCTGACTGCGAAT
Organism: Schistocerca gregaria; assembly: GCF_023897955.1. Taxonomy (NCBI): domain Eukaryota; kingdom Metazoa; phylum Arthropoda; class Insecta; order Orthoptera; family Acrididae; genus Schistocerca; species Schistocerca gregaria. The sequence continues at coordinate 506,512,503 of NC_064926.1, read as the reverse complement.
TTGTACGGCCATCTGGTGATTCGACCCGTTGTTCTTCCATTCATGAACAGCAATCCAGGAGTTGTTTTCCAACAGGATAAGGCTCGCCCACATACCGCTGTTGTAACCAGATACGCTCTACAGAGTGTCGACATACTGACTTGGCCTACTCGATCACCAGATCTGTCTCCAATCGAGCACATACCTTACATCACCAAGCGACGAATCCAGCATCGTCCACAGATAGCATCAACCTCCTCTCTACTGGCCAATGATGTGCAACAAGCATGGAACTCCATCACACAAACTGACATCAGCCCCTGTACCCCACAATACATGTGACAGTTACATGCTTGCATTCAACATTCTGGCGGTTACGAATGTACCAACATTTCACATTTGCAGCAGCTTATCTAGCGCTCACATTAACCTGTATACGAAAGTACTCCTGAGTTTTCATTACTGTACGGTGGTTATTTTTTGGTGTTGCAATCGTTTCCCCGTCAGTGTACATGCTAGAGAATTGTGGTGCAATAGAAAAATGTTGGAAATCGGAAGTGTGAATGGAGGCACTGAACTGAATTTTCGGGAGAAGAAATTTATGGCACTATTTGGCAAAGAAAAGAATTGGCTGACAGGAAACCTCTTCGGGCATAATAGAAGATTAAAAAGAGTAAATATGGAGGGAGGCGTGGGGTGGGGGGCTGGAGGGGGGGGGGGGTGAACAAATTATAGTCCTAGAGAGAAAGACCAACTATTCAGTACAGTGAGAAGATTCCAGTGGATGTAGGTTGGAGGAGTTATGCAGAGAGGAAGACAGGACAGGACAGACTTGCACGGAGAGCTAACGGAAGACGACAACAACACGAACAAGCCGTAATATGAATGTAGTTGACAACACTGGATGCGACCCCTCTCTCGGGGACCGTAGGAGATGACAGAGGAAGTGCTGCTTGCGCGTGATTGCAAAACTGTAGCGGCTCGGTTCCCATGCACCTGTTATATTAAATATAAGGTCGTGCGTCTGCATATGGATGCGGCACCTAATGACGACAGATTCCCAGAGTTTAGGGGGGGAGGGGGAGGCTATGTTAATAGCGGAGACGGGTAGCCGCCGTGTAGCGGCCGCGGCAGCCGCCATTAGCATATAATGCCGGGCCATTTGCATAGGCGATGCGCCGCGCCGCTATGCGACGCTACGGCGACGGTGCCCGAGCCATGACTCCGGCCGGATATCGTCAATTAGAAATAATAAGCCTGCCGGGGTTCGCCGCGGGGACCGCGGGATGGCCGCCGGTCCCGGCACATCCGCCTGTCCACACTCACACCTCAAGGGCAGCCGCTTTTGCTCCACTTGTGCTTTGCTGTTAATGCGATGAGCTCCCTGGGGCGCAGTATTCTGTGATCGACGAAGAGTTTGATATCAGCTGGCAAGGGGATCTTGCGATCTGGGTTTCTTCTGTTTTATTCATGAAGGATTTGAAACTCAGGAGGAGAATATGGCAAGTGCGATAACCGCAATTGCCAGAAACCAGTGGACTTGCACTCGACTTGTACGCCACGGTTCAAAGCCCTTTTTGGTCCATTCCCCCTAAGCAACCACCCAGCCAATCATTATTTTGAGGCATTTTATATGCCGTTTAGCACATGAACACACAAGTGGTATCGTCGGCGCAGTGGCTGGCATCATACTTTTATTTGTTTGCTCCCCGTTATAAAACCATATTATTGCTTTCCTTTTATTTATTTCTTTACTTTTCATTCTTTTTCATTTTTTTCAAGTCTACAGTAGATTAATACAAAAATGTGTAAAACAACAACTGCGTGAAAAATATTGGAACTGTTTTCGGCAGAATTGCTGTTGCCCATAATATTGGTGATCTTGTGTACTTGTTCCCGAGAGGAGGGTTTCGGTCGACGAGCAAGTATACCCATTTATTCTTGCAGCATGCAAGAAGGGTCTTGTATTCAATCGACTGCGACTTGCCCAGCTAGTTTTGCCTCCTTGAGCGAATTAGTGAGGAAAACACATCATTCTCGAATCAGTTCTCAAAACGAATAGACGGCAATGGACCACAAACATGTATAATAAATGTGTGATCAGATGTAATTTTAAAGCTAATATAACGCCATTGTATCCCATAACCTGTGAGCGAGCGGTTCTAGGCGCTTCAGTCAGGAACCACACGGCTGCTACCGTCGCAGTGTCGAAAAAATGGCTCTGAGCACTACGGGACTTAACATCTGATGTCATCAATCCCCTAGACTTAGAACTACGTAAACCTAACTAACTAACCAAAGAACATCACACACATCCATCCCCGAGGCAGGACTCGAACCTGCGATCGTAGCAGCAGCGCAGTTCCGGACTGAAGCGCCTAGAACCGCTCGGCGACAGAGCCCGGCTCGCAGGGTCGAATACTGCGTCGGACATGATGTGTGTGATGTTCTTAGGATAGTTACGTTTAAGTAGGTCTAAGTCTGGGGGATTGATGCAAAAAATGGTGCAAATGGCTCTGAGCACTATGGGACTCAACTGCTGTGGTCATCAGTCCCATAGAACTTAGAACTACTTAAACCTAACTAACCAAGGACATCACACACATCGATGCCCGAGCAGGATACGAAACTGCGACCGTAGCAGTCGCACGGGAATGGTGACATCAGATGTTAAGTCGCAAAGTGCTTGAGGCATTTTTTGAACCGATAACATGATAGAAAACCTTCGTGTTTTAACCTAGGGATTTTGTATATAAATGAGGAAGAAAAAAATAAAATGATCGTAATATCCGGGTTTCGGATACGGCAGCGGTACCATTTCTGCCAGAGCTTCCACTGAGATAGTTACATGCTCAACGGTACATAAAATACCTCCAAAATTTTGACTGTCCTTTTCTCTGTCTAGTATCGACAGACATGCCGAGACTCGTCTTCTCTTATTGTGACCCGTCTTCCACTGAGCGAAGTTTCTGGGAAATCGGGTAGTGGCTCCATGTCAGCGTTCATACATCAGTTCCCTATAGTGCTGCACACAAAAGAAGGCAGGTAGTGTGACGATGAGCAGTGGCGACAAGTTGCGTATCAGGTGATACTCTAGCAAGAGCGTCATTCTGCAGCGTCTGCTAGTAGCAGATCTTTCATGGTGGCCATAGAACATTTAGCGTTCATTTCGCTACGGTGAGGTTACTTAGCCACTACAGTATTCATTCTTGGTAGCATAAAGTAAACATGCTAAGTATTACGTTAAGAGCTGACGGCGGTAGTTTTCATAGCATCTAATTCTACTAGGGAAACTGAGATGCTGGAACAGTGGCTCCGTGTAGCGCTCAACCAGTAGTTGCCAATTAGCAGCGTAGTAGGCAACAGCAGGAGCGCGGTGCGGGGAGACGGTGGGAGACAGGGAGCAAGGTGTGCAGAGAGCATAGCGCTGCCGCCTTCTCACGTGCGCAACTCCATAAAGCGGAATGAAGCAACTCTCAAACAATGTCGAAAAATTTCGTCGAAGATAAGATTCCCGACCGCTGTAAAGTATAAAAAATTTCTTGCTTTCAAGATACTAGCTGGTAGCAGACTGCGTAATGTCAAAGTTGTGGTGTCACCGCCAGACACCACACTTGCTGGGTGGTAGCCTTTAAATCGGCCGCGGTCCGTTAGTATACGTCGGACCCGCGTGTCGCCACTATCAATGATTGCAGACCGAGCGCCGCCACACGGCAGGTCTAGAGAGACTTCCTAGCACTCGCCCCAGTTGTACAGCCGACTTTGCTAGCGATGTTTCACTGACAAATTACGGTCTCATTTGCCGAGACGATAGTTAGCTTAGCCTTCAGCTACGTTATTTGCTACGACCTAGCAAGGCGCCATTATTAGTGCAATTGATATTGTGAAATCATGTAATGTCAAGAGCGACGTTCGTCATTAATGGATTAAAGTTAAGTATTTCTCAATTCTAATTCCCTTGTCATGTTCCAGACCTCACGCCAGCCTGTGTGAGCTAAAACGCGTGCATTTCGGCCTCCTTTAGGAACACGGTTGGCTCTCCTGCCAACCACAACAAAAGTCTTATAAGAGTAAGACCACTCGATCAAGCCTCGCTAGTAGTAGGTATCTTCTTAAGTTTATTTGAATTTTGTAGTTATTAACAAACACTGAAATGTTAATTCACTTATATTGGATCATCTTTTTAATAAAAATTTCATGAATTCTTAATTACTAACTGCATGAAAACGAGAGTAGTCGAAATAAATTTAAATTTGTCACAAAAATACGAAACCTTAAATAGAATATAAAATAACTTTTATTTCAGAGATTGAATAATGTTGTTTATCAATCCAATTGTTTCTTCAGTTAGTAATAAGACATTTCACATGTCTCCGTCTAATTATAATTTTTCACACAACCAAAAATTAAAACTTCAAAGATATTATTTTAATTGAAAGAAGATCTATTCGGGTACGCTTTGCTGTGACTCATTCGCGTTAACTGGAAAAGAAAGAAAAGAGAAAGTACACACTACTGATATACCTGGAAACTGGATGTACGTCCAAACCTTCCTCTTACCCTGTCCCTATCCCCTTCTCCCTTCCCCTCTGTCCTCTCTCTGTCCATCACCTCTTTCCCCTCCGTCTATCCATTTTATCCATTTTCTCCTCTCCCATCTCTGTTCATCTCCTCCTGTCCCCCTGTCCCCTCTCTCTGCCCATCTCCTCATTTCTTCCCATTACCCTATCCATCTCCTCTTCCCTCCCACCCGCTTCTCACCTTGAGTCTTGTTTACCGTTAATGCTAGTACTCTAATCATAAGCCGATAAGGCAGAAATACAACTTTCCTGTTTTCTGTGATAAACCATCTGTGAGAAAGAAAATTAGAAAAGCACATCGTTCCTATTACAATATATGTATAAAAATATATACGGGATGAGTAATGTATGACGTAACACTCTTTTTATTAAGTGAACCGTTACACATACCGAAATGTGGTTTCTGGCCAATGTTAGAGAGTCGAGGGGCAGGTACTTTTTGTTTGGTTAATATTTTTAGTGTCGATATCAACGGAGATATTGAAGCAAGTATGTGTCTTTTTCTTAAATAGATCCGTATACTTCTTATAACTGCATTCGATAGCTCTTTAGAAGACAATTACAGTGATATAGCGTTTGTTGATGTTGACTTCGAAAACTGTCGTAAAAGAATCGAAGGAACGTCCTAAAATGTGAGAGCACGGTGGCCGGAAACGGCATTTGCGGTGCAGGCAGTGCCAAGCAGGTGTCTCGAAAGAGGCTGCATGGTTGTGAGGAAGGCCTGCGTTCAAAATGGTTCAAATGGCTCTGAGCACTATGGGACTCAACTTCTGTGGTCATTAGTCCCCTAGAACGTAGAACTACTTAAACCTAACTAACCTAAGGACATCACACACATATCCATGCCCGAGGCAGGATTCGAACCTGCGACCGTAGCAGTCGCACGGTTCCGGACTGCGCGCCTAGAACCACGCGACCACCGCGGCCGGCAAGGCCCGCGTCACGAGAATTGAAGTTTATTCCCTTTGAATCAAATTAGGAACTAGATGCAGGCTTCCCTACTAGTTTTGTACATGGAAGTACGATATAGGCTATGCTAAGTTTGTGATCCCTTGATGCCTCAGAACATGTCCTACCAACAGGTCCCTTCTTCTTGTCAAGTTGTGCCATAAACTCGTCTTCTCCCCAATTCTATTCAGTACCTCCTCATTTGTTATGTGATCTACCCATCTAATCTTCAGCATTCTTCTTCAGCACCACATTTCAAAAGCTTCTATTGTCTTCTTGACCAAACTATTTATCGTCCATGTCTCACTTCCATACAAGGCTACACTCCATACAAATACTTTCAGAAACGACTTCCTCACACTTAAATCTATACTCGATGTTAACAAATTTCTCTTCTTCAGAATCGATTTCCTTGCCATTGCCAATCTACATTTTATATCCTCTCTACTTCGACCATCATCAGTTATTTTGCTCCCCAAATAGCAAAACTCCTTTACTACTTTAAGTGTGTCATTTCCTAATCTAATTCCTTCAGCATCACCCGACTTAATTCGACTACATTCCATTATCCTCGTTTTGCTCTTGTTGATGTTCATCTTATATCCTCCTTTCAAGACACTGCCCATTCTGTTCAACTGCTCTTCCAAGTCCTTTGCTGTCTCTGACAGAATTACAATGACATCTGCAAACCTCAAAGTTTTTATTTCTTCTCCATGGATTTTAATACCTACTCCGAATTTTTCTATTGTTTCCTTTACTGCTTGCTTAATATACAGATTGAATAACATCGGGGAGAGGCTGCAATCCTGTCTCACTCCCTTCACAACCACTGCTTCCCTCTCATGTCCCTCGACTCTTATAACTGCCATCTGGTTTCTGTACAAATTGTAAACAGCGTTTCGCTCCCTGTATTTTACCCCTGCTACCTTTAGAATTTGTAAGAGAGTATTTCAGTAACATTATCAAAAGCTTTCTCTACGTCTACAAATGCTAGAAACGTAGGTTTGTCTTTCCTGAATCTTTCTTCGAAGACAGGTCGTAGGGTCAGTACTGCCTCACGTGTTCCAACATTTCTACGGAATGCGAACTCATCTTCCCCAAGGTCGGCTTCTACTAGTTTTTCCATTCGTCTGTAAATAATTAGCGTTCACATTTTGCAGCTGTGGCTTGTTAAACTGATAGTTCGGTAATTTTCACATCTGTCAACATCTGCTTTCTTTGGGATTGGAATTATATTCTTCTTGAAGTCTGAGGGTATTTCGCCTGTCTCATACATCTTGCTCACCAGATGGCAGAGTTTTGTTAGGCTTGGCTCTCCCAAGGCTTTCAGTAGTTCTAATGGAATGTTGTCTACTCCTGGAGCTTTGTTTCTACTCATGTCTTTCAGTGCTCTGTCAAACTCTTCACGCAGTATTGTATCTCCCATTTCGTCTTCATCTACATTCTCTTCCATTTCCAGAATATTGTCCTCAAGTGCGTCGCTGTATATACTCCTTCCAACTTTCTGCTTTCCCTTCTTTGCTTAGAACTGGGTTTCCATCTGAGCTCTTGATATTCATACAAGTGGCTCACTTTTTTTCCAAAGGTCTCTTTAATTTTCCTGCAGGCAGTATTTATCTAACCCCTCGTGAGATAAGCCTCTACATCTCTACATTCGTCCTCTAGCCATCCCTGCTTAGTCATTTTTCACTTCTTGTCGATCTCATTTTTGAGACGTTTGTATTCCTTTTTGCGTGCTTTATTTACTGCATTTTTACATTTTCGCCTTTCATCAATTAAATTCAATATTTCTTCTGTTATTCAAGGATTTCTACTAGCCCTCGTCATTTTACCTACTTGATCCTCTGCTGCCTTCACTACTTCATCCATCAGAGCTACCCATTCTTCTTCTACTGTATTTCTTTCCCCCATTTGTGACAATTGTTCCTTTATGCTCTCCCTGAAACTCTGTACAACCTCTGGTTTAATCAGTTCGTCGAGATCCCATCTCCTTAAATTCCTCCCTTTCTGCAGTTTCTTCAGTTTTAATCTACAGTTCATAACCAATAGATTGTGGTCAGAGTCCACATCTGCCCCTGGAAATGTCTTACAATATAAAACCTGGTTCCCAAATCTCTGGCTTACTATTATATAATCTATCTGATACTGTCTAGTATTTCCAGGATTCTTCCATGTGTACAACCTTCTTTCATGATTCTTGAACCAAGTGTTAGATTTGATTATGTTATTTTCTGTGCAAACTCTACCAGTCGGCTTCCTCTTTCATTTCTTTCCCCCAATCCATATTCACGTACTATGTTTCCTTCTCTCCCTTTTGCTACACTCGAATTCCAGTCACCCATGACTATTAAATTTTCGTCTCCCTTCACTATCTGAATAATTTCTTTTACCTCATCATACATTTCATCAATTTCTTCATCATCTGCAGAGCTAGTTGGCATATAAACTTGTACTACTGTAGAAGGTGTGGGCTTCGTGTCTATCTTGGCCACAATAATGCGTTCACTATGCTGTTTGTAATACCTTATCCGAACTCCTATTTTTTTATTCATTATTAAACCTACTCCTGCATAACTCCTATTTGATTTTGTATTTATAACCCTGTATTCACCTGATCAAAAGTCTTGTTCCTCCTGCCACCGAACTTCACTAATCCCGACTATATCTAACTTTAACCTATCCCTTTCCCTTTTTAAATTTTCTAACCTACCTGCCCGATTAAGTGATCTGACATTCCACGCTCCGATCCGTAGAACGCCAGTTTTCTTTCTCCTGATGACGACATTCTCTTGAGTAGTTCCCGCCCGGAGATCCGAATGGGGGACTATTTTACGTCCGGAATGTTTTATCCAAGAGGACGCCATCATCATTTAACCATACAGTAAAGCTGCGTGGCCTCGGGAAAAATTACGGCTGTAGTTTCCCCTTGATTTCAGCCGTTCGCAGTACCAGCACAGCAGGGCCGTTTTAGTTAGTGTTACAAGGCCAGATCAGTCAATCATTCGGGCTGTTGCCCCTGCAACTACGGAAAAGGCTGCTGCCCCTCTTCAGGAACCACACGTTTGTCTGATCTCTCAACAGATACCCCTCCGTTGTGGTTTCACCTACGGTACGGCCATCTGTATCGCTGAGGCACACAAGCTTCCCCACCAACGGCAAGGTCCATGGTTCGTGGGGAGGGGGGGGGGGGGGGGGAGAGGAGGACAAATGGCTTAGGAAAACTATTTCAAATTTGTGCATCCTCTCAGATTTATCTGAGCTGAAACAGGGATAACAATTGGTCATTCTTCAGAAATAAGGAGGTCTTATTCGCTTAAAAAAAGAAACTGCTGTATTAAGTATTAAAATGTTAGAAGGAAGATTTTACCCTTCTTTTCCCGTATGTCACTGTAGGCTTCTTAGAGGTAAAATACATGCTGTCGGGCAACTGTCTCTACCTATACTGCTCTAAATTATATCATATGGAATACATACGTTGAACTAAGCATTTTATTAAAAATTCTTTGGTGACCATCTGTACTCTGCAAAATAAATATTCTTCCTAACGAAACGTTCTTTCATGCTGAACTTAAGCGCGTAAGAGTAGTGTTACCAGTCACGTGCAATAAATGCTGCCGACTTTGCACTGAAATTTCGTACACACGTCAATTAAATAAACAATTTATTAACAATGGCGTGATAACCACCCAAAAGACGACACATACTTTTTCTTCCAGAAAAAAAATAAGTTTTTACTTTATTTATGAACTGCTCCCAATCCTGAAGAGGCCATGAAGGCCTAACGGTAATGACCGGCCGCCGTGTCATCCTTAGCTCATACACGTCATTGGATGCGAAAATGGAGGGGCATGTGTCAGCACGCCGCTCTTCCGGCCGTACGTCAGTTTCCGAGACCGGATTCGCTAATTCTCAGTCAAGCAGCTCCTCGGTTTGCCTCACAAATGCTGAGTGCACCCATCTTGCCAACAGCGTTCGGCAGACCGGATGGACACCCATCCTAGTGCTAGCCCAGCCCGGCAGCGAGTAACTTCGGTGATCTGACGGCAACCGGTGTTAGCACTGCGGCAAGGCCGTTGCCATCCTTTATTTAAGCACGTGTTCAAACTGTTGTCCACGGGATGACTGGTACATTCGCAATCGGCGTTCAAAAGACCGATGAACAGATGTTATTACAGTGGATGATATGGTAGAGTATGCACTGGCGATTCGATGACCCAAATCGTCTGACGTAGTTGGGGCTTCGTCATAGACTGTATCTTTGATTGCTGCCGGAGGAAATAAATCAAGAGGAGTAAAATTGGGAGATCTCGTAGGTGCCGGCAGGTGTGGCCGAGCGGTTCTAGGCGCTTCAGTCTGGAACAGCGTGACCTCTACTGTCGCAGATTCGAATCCTGCCTCTGGCATGGATGAGTGTGATGTCCTTAGGTTAGTTAGGTTTAAGTAGTTCTCAGTTCTAGGGGACTGATGACCTCAGATTTTAAGTCCCATAGTGCTCAGAGCCATTTGAACCATTTGATCTCATAGGCCATTTGACAACAGAATTTCGTCCTACCCAGCCTCCAGCAAACTTCTCATTCAGTACTTGCGATGCAGCATGTGACGAGTGAGCTGGTCAAATAACGTGTTGCAGTCATATACACTGTCGAATATCCAGTGGTACCTCTTCTAGGAGAACCGGCGAGATGTTCGTCATAAAATGTGCTTACTAGTTACCGTTTAGAACGCCTGAGATGAAGTGTGGTCCTACAAAGTAATTTTCTATGATGCTGCACCTCACGTTTACGCTTCACGGCCATTGGTGTCGCACCTGCCGAAGCCATAGTGGATTTTCGTCTGCCCAGTAGAGCATGTTATGCAAATTAACATTAGCGTGGTTACTAAACGTTGCTTCTTCGGCAAAGAGTATACGTTGGAAAAACTTCAGTTGCTGAAGGGAAAAGCGACAAAATTCTGTACGACATTCTATGTCACGGTCGTTGATGCCTGATGTAGGGACAGACGAGAGGGATAGAGATTCTGTCGATGCAGGATGTAAATGACATTCGTGTAGCTGATTCCACGTTCCTTGGCAATATATCTCGTATTACTGTGCGGATTCATTAGCGTCGTAGCCAGAATAGCTTCTGCGTGTTGTCTCTCAGTTACAGTCATCTTTCTTATCCTAACGCTCAAGCAGCCTGTCCTGACTACCTCCTTAATAATTCGTGCAATTTCCTGAGGCGTCGTACATTGGCGATACGATTTGTTTTTACGGCATTTCTTTTACATTATCCTTATAAGAATAATGTATTCAACTTTTCCCCATTGGTATACACGTCTACACACAATGAGTATTCGCCGGCCGCTGTGGCCGAGCGGTTCTAGGCGCTTTAGTCCGGAACCGGGCTGCTGCTACGGTCGCCGGTTCGAATCCTGCCTCAGCCATGGATGTGTGTGATGTCCTTAGGGTAGTTAAGTTTAACCTCAGAGGTTAAGTCCCATAGTGCTCAGAGCCATTTCAACAATGAATGTTGAAGCAGAAATGAGACGCCTGCAGTGCAGACAAGTAAACAAACGAATGCATTGACATTCTGACACAGCGTAGCACGAGAGCTCTGCTTGGCGGCGTTTGCACCGCTGATGCCAATTCCACCCACTGCACTCTCAACTTCTAGGATGTTTCTAGAATTTTGTACGAGAAGTTTCAACGTCAACATTAACAAGCGCTATGTCAATGTAACTGTCTTCTCAAGAGCAATCGAATGCAGATATAAAAAGTGTAAGGTTCCATTTATAAAAAAAGTTGTGTTTTTATATTTCCTTTGATTCCAGCGCTAAAAACATGAACCAAACAAAGATATACGTGGCTCACGGCGCTGTAACGTTTGCCAAAACCCACATTTTGGTATGTGTAACAGTTCATGAAGTAAAAGAGAGGTGTTGTCTTACGTGATTCACTCTTTATGACGAGAAAGAATATATGTGGGAGAAATAATTCGTCCAGTGTTTTAAATACTCCAATATCGTAGTTAAAATTAGTTAGGGCAAAGGAAAAAAACGCCCGTTTTTACAGTGGAGCACAGCAGAGCATTATCGTTCTCGCAGACTGTTTATAAAAGAAAACCTTTACATTGTCGCTTAGAACCTATATAGACCATGTACATTATCGTTTAAAATTTTAAGTAAATACGTCAATAATTTTTCGATATTTGTGGTGACAACGTGTCCCCTTTACGTATAATTACATATTTATTTATGTATTGATTATACTTAAAAATTTGTATATAAAAACTCGCATATAGTGATACAAAGTTATGTAGAAATGCCAAAGCGCTCGATCAGCAATTTTCCGAGTTTTGCGAGCACAAACATATGCAGGTCGCACTTTTGTAAACAAAGATAATGACTGAATACTTATTAATTAACAATATTTGATAATTATACACAAAAAAGTGAAATACAAGTAAGAAGAAAATATGCCCACAAACGAAAATCGAACCAGAGGCTTCGCTATGAGCAATCTCGTATGTAAAGTACACTTCAGTATCGTGGTTTCAGACGCCAGTAAACTTTTTCTCTCCTTCAGGGAAATGAATTTTTCCCTGCTTGACTATAGTAAAGAGAACTTGCAACATATATAAATACTTCCTTCTTCATAAAAACGCAATTGCTCCTTGATAAAATAAATAACAACTACTTCAGTTAATTAATGGCATAGCCAAATTAAATATTTCCGCTTGAAATACCTTCATCTTCTTAGAAAGACACTTTTTCTTTTTCACTAATGTTCTTAAAAAAGAGAAAGTAAAATAAATGGTGGAATATATTTGGTTCTGCATTAAACTGTCTTCTTCTTTGGCGAAAAAGTAAATAAATAGAAATATAAGTAAATAAAATTGCTTCTTGTTTTGAAGTCCCTAATAAATACTGATGAAGTGACACGAATTAAAGAAGTGCCAAATCACCTATGTAAAGTAGCTGAAATAGATGTAAAATCAAATATAAAATAACACACATAGCTAATGAAATTTGATATCATTTTGTACATAGTTGATGTACACTGAAATGAACATGTAAAATCATTTAGTATGTGGCATTCGGCTTTGTTCAGTGTTCCTTGCATCAGAATACATGTCGTGCTTTAATTTCAGGACAGTTTTAACCTATTACTGCTTATGAAATATTGCTTTACCATATTGACAAAATATGTATTATGAACTCTTTTGGTGTCATATTTATTGAATTCAATTTCAGTGTAAGATTTGTATTCTTTATATAAGTGTAATCTTCTTTTATTCATTATATATTTAACAAAATTACCGACAACTACATTTAGAATGTCTTTAAAGCCTGGTATCTGGAGATTTGCGAACATTCGCACCTGTAATGCAGCAGTTGGGTGTGAGATTTACACTGGGAATCTTTTAAATCAGATTTTTGTGCATTATGTCGACTTTGATTCTTAAATATTTTTCACTCTTGTGTTATAAATTTGTTGCCTCATTTTAATATACTTATACGAATTCATTTCCCCAACATTAATCACTGAAATTCTTGCATTTCACAAAATACGCTAGCCTAAAACTGATTTTCCTTTTTTTTCCACTATGAGTGGGAGCTATTTCCATTTAGGTTATCATCATCATTTTCAGTATCAGTCACCATTTCATATGGGTCATTATTTGTTAACGCCTGCTCTTCCTCTTCGGTAGAGAGATACATTTACGAATGATGGACATGTTTCTGTAAAACAATCTTAACTTCAAACTCTACTCAGAACAGGCAAGGGAAACCAGTTATCCAACCATTATTCATAAAAAGAAATTACTCATCCGTATTCAGTTAAAACTCGAATTATACAATCATAAAGGGTTTGAAATGGGAGCTCGAATACACTTACGGTGTGCAACACTAACTAGTAAGCCAGCATATGTTACCAGAACCTCACTCATACCTGAATTAAGAATGTAAGTTTCATAGCGCCTCCTGTCTCTTCAGTAATACGACTATAAATTAGTAAAGTTTTAAGTTTCACATAAGCAACAGTAGCGAATCGCGAAAGGTGTGGATCAATAACATCACCTAACTTTCTCAACAACAAAACCCAAATACACTTAACTTCACACTTTTTACGATCAAAACTAAACTTCAATGTATTTCTTCTTGAAATTGAAAACGTATCCAAATACTGTATATCAACGAAAACAAAATGCACATCAAAAACGTCGATCTATAGTCCATAGTATTAAGTTAATAGGTCTGCATGTTTGTTTATATCCTTCCAAGCATGGGGGAGTTGTTGCCTGTGGCAGGGATTGTGTAGCGCTGTGAAATCAACATACACTCCTGGAAATTGAAATAAGAACACCGTGAATTCATTGTCCCAGGAAGGGGAAACTTTATTGACACATTCCTTGGGTCAGATACATCACATGATCACACTGACAGAACCACAGGCACATAGACACAGGCAACAGAGCATGCACAATGTCGGCATTAGTACAGTGTACATCCACCTTTCGCAGCAATGCAGGCTGCTATTCTCCCATGGAGACGATCGTAGAGATGCTGGATGTAGTCCTGTAGAACGGCTTGCCATGCCATTTCCACCTGGCTCCTCAGTTGGACCAGCGTTCGTGCTGGACGTGCAGACCGCGTGAGACGACGCTTCATCCAGTCCCAAACATGCTCAATGGGGGATAGATCCGGAGACCTTGCTGGCCAGGGTAGTTGACTTACACCTTCTAGAGCACGTTGGGTGGCACGGGATACATGCAGACGTGCATTGTCCTGTTGGAACAGCAAGTTTCCTTGCCAGTCTAGGAATGGTAGAACGATGGGTTCGATGACGGTTTGGATGTACCGTGCACTATTCAGTGTCCCCTGAACGATCACCAGAGGTGTACGGCCAGTGTAGGAGATCGCTCCCCACACCATGATGCCGGGTGTTGGCCCTGTGTGCCTCGGTCGTATGCAGTCCTGATTGTGGCGCTCACCTGCACGGCGCCAAACACGCATACGACCATCATCGGCTCCAAGGCAGAAGCGACTCTCATCGCTGAAGACTTCACGTCTCAATTCGTCCCTCCATTCACGCCTGTCGCGACACCACTGGAGGCGGGCTGCACGATGTTGGGGCGTGAGCGGAAGACGGCCTAACGGTGTGCGGGACCGTAGCCCAGCTTCATGGAGACGGTTGCGAATGGTCCTCGCCGATACCCCAGGAGCAATAGTGTCCCTAATTTGCTGGGAAGTGGCGGTGCGGTCCCCTACGGCACTGCGTAGGATCCTACGGTCTTGGCGTGCATCCGTGCGTCGTTGCTGTCCGGTCCCAGGTCGACGGGCACGTGCACCTTCCGCCGACCACTGGCGACAACATCGATGTACTGTGGAGGCCTCACGCCCCACGTGTTGAGTAATTCGGCGGTACGTCCACCCGGCCTCCCGCATGCCCACTATACGCCCTCGCTCAAAGTCCGTCAACTGCACATACGGTTCACGTCCACGCTGTCGCGGCATGCTACCAGTGTTAAAGACTGCGATGGAGCTCCGTATGCCACGGCAAACTGGCTGACACTGACGGCGGCGGTGCACAAATGCTGCGCAGCTAGCGCCATTCGACGGCCAAAACCGCGGTTCCTGGTGTGTCCGCTGTGCCGTGCGTGTGATAATTGCTTGTACAGCCCTCTCGCAGTGTCCGGAGCAAGTATGGTGGGTCTGACACACCGGTGTCAATGTGTTCTTTTTTCCATTTCCAGGAGTGTAGATGGAAAACACAAATTTTCTTTTCGTAAGTTATATGTGCTCCAGGATTAAATCCGTATTTGCTAATAACTGTGCAAGATCCATAATGCTACAAACAATCATAAAAGTGGGTACCGTCTGATGATCAGTCGCTGCGTCACTTGTGATCAGTCAGATATAATAAAAATTTAACCGTGGTTGCAGCTATTTCTGTAAAACTTTATTCGTAACAGTAGCAGTGTTCCAAATACGTAATGGATCAAAGTTTAAGTATTAAAATGATTTTATATAGAAAAGGATTTGAGATGCCTTTGTGGGTAGGAACTGATAAGTGGAATGTTGGTATTAAGAGTTGTGTGCAGTATTTTGTACTAGCTGTGTAGAGACAGGGTGGGATGGAATGGGTTGGATAGAGTAGGCTATGATTGGAAGAAGGAACAGATTACAGACATGAAATGATGGCCTGTGTGAGAGGGAAGAATTAAATTACTTCGTGGATTTTTTACACCTGCGTAAGCACAGCTGAGCGCGCGATGGGGCACTGAGCCGAAGAATAAGGTCTGCTCTGTCTCTGGCAGTTAAGCGACGCAGTGCTGGATGGTCAAGCTCAGCTGATAGTACGCTTCGTCGTCACCTGCGTCGGAACGCCCACAGCTGCCAGAGGACGCGTCGATGCTCTGCGACGTCCACATCTTCCGACAATTCTCGGATTTTATTCTCGAATTTCAGTTGGTCCTAGCGAAGGCAGCCCACTCGTACCACGACTCGAGGCTCAAAGCAGGTGGATGCACCTTCAACTTCCAGAAACAAACACGCTGTAGCTTGCAGAGTGGTAAGCATTTCTGGTATAATGTTACCTGGGAATGGAAGTACCGGGCAAAATAAGGACTGAGCATAATTCATATCAAGATTTCTATTAACAGTCACCAGGAAAAGTAACTTTACCAATTAGGTCAACAGGACGTTGACATATTGGTACAAAACCATCCTATTATATAGAATCATTTAAGAAAAATTACTGATAATCGATGAAACACGCTCTACAACCGTTCTTTTCCTTTGATAAACGATTAAGCAGAAAACTCAAGAACGCCGCAAGTAACAGTGTCTTATAACAAGTACAGCATGATAAAACATCGGGCAACGACGTCCGGATGAACAGCCCCGGAATTACTTAGGGCAGGCCCGATACACTGCTCTCCACATACCTTCTTTTCTACGCAACCTTCCAAGCAACAGCGTACAATGTTATCCTGATGAACAGAGAAGGAGATTTTATGTAAAACGAGTAAACACTTGTCATCAGATTACACATTGGCAGTGTAGACAAGACAGTCGTGATAAGAGACTAGAAAATAATAAGATGACTGGCCGAGGCAACCACCAACTCTTACACCTTAGTGCATGTAAGTGCAGCAGCCAAGCGATATTCAGCTTCCAATCATGCCTTGAGGCGGAAATTGTAAATACCGAACCGTCGCGCGGGACGGAAAACATGCGTGGAAGGGAGCTTGTGAACCTCACCTACATTAAACACAAGCTTGGCCTTGAATTACAACCCACAAAAATACATCAAGGTTTGCCCCTATAAGACGCATAAGCTTGTGGGCTCCAAATAAGTAAACAAAGCGACTTGGCGATTTAGTGGCAGGCAAAAAAAAAAAAAAAAAAAAAAAAAAAAAAAAAAAAAAAAAAAAAAAGCAGTTCGGTACCACAATAATTTTAAACATACAATCAGATCATGTCTCTATGAGAAATACGAAATTTTGATAGTATGTTTGTTTCCACACGAGTGACGGGCTTCTCATATCACCTGTCCAGACACAGGAACAGGGAGTAACAACAACAGGAGGCTAAACCAAGTTCAATATACAAGCAGCGCCACACAAGCACGTGTAGGAAGCGAACCAGTCATAATTATCACTTTCACAGCGGGGAGAAAGATCTGCCTTTATGAATCCCGCGTGGTTTCATCACCGAAGCAACGAACTGAAAGTTGGTCACGGAGCGTCCAAGGCCGGTGTGCTGTGACAAGCACTGCAAAAACATGGAGCCGTCAGGAGATTCGTGGATGAGGACGATCCACCACCCACCTCAGAATCTGGGCGGCTAATGGTATCATGTGCCTACACTCGTTTCCAGTGCACGTCCGTCTTGCGCAGAAGATGTTCAGCCAGAGAAACCTGGAAGTCACACGGGCAGTAAAATAAACAGCCTGCCCGTTACTCCGTGATCCGCGCTCTCCATGGAGCTTCACTCACTGCCTCTCCCAGAAAACTACCTTAGCATCATTCGCGGCAAATGTGCCACGCCCCCTTCACGCCTAAGATCATGCTCCGGGAGACGTGCCATGAGCTATCGATCGGGCAACGGGTCAGTCAGGGTTGGAAAGAAGGGATATTTCAGGAATGAATTAACGACTTGTGAGGGAAGTTAGTCGACATTACACTGGGAAAGGATATGGAATGTTTTGAGATGGAGGGGAGGTGAAACGTATTGATACAATGTGACAACAAGCTAGAGGGTGTTAGGACTGAAGTTTATGAGAGATGTAGGAGAGGCGAAGTTGCTCTAGCTGTTTGAGGAGCTGTGGAAACTTCATGAACTGGTACAGGCTGAGGTGGTAGTTGGGTATAAAAGTTCAAATAAAACAATTTATTTGTGTCAGTTACTTTTCATTTTCTCCCATGGCGCGTTTCGAGAGTTTATACTCTTATCTTCAGGAGGAAAACAGC
The DNA here is from genome assembly GCF_023897955.1 of Schistocerca gregaria. Lineage (NCBI taxonomy): Eukaryota > Metazoa > Arthropoda > Insecta > Orthoptera > Acrididae > Schistocerca > Schistocerca gregaria. The sequence continues at coordinate 506,494,538 of NC_064926.1, read as the reverse complement.
GATATCTTGTTACAAGTGTACCAGCTGGATGCTGCTAGGTGTTTGTTTTGGTTTCATTTTGCTTCAAAGTGTGACAGGTACTTGTTATCTTGGTTGTTTGGGAGAAGAGACCAAACAGCGAGGTTATCGGTCTCATAGGATTAGGGAAGGATGGGGAAGGAAGTCGGCCGTGCCCTTTCAAAGGAACCATCCCGGAATTTGCCTGGAGCGATTTAGGGAAATCACGGAAAACCTAAATCAGGACGGCCGCACGCGGGATTGAACCGTCGTCCTTCCGAATGCTACTACTTGTTATCGTCATACGGCACTAACGTTATTCATTTGAAATCTTGACAGAGTTACTTACAATCTGTTCCAGTGTACAAAACCCTGCAGTTCGTCAGAAATGAACATTTTTGGCTTAATTTTTCACACAGAGACATGAACCTCTAATAAAAACATAAAAAAGATCGTGGGGATGTAAAGATATGGTACTTTGCCTCAGAGATCATTCATACCTAGTTTACATTGTGGATCAGAGATATAAAATTATTTCTTTCCTTATAACACCTTGTTAAAAGTATCACATTGTAAAATACATGGCAGTAAGGTAAAAATCGTCAGAAATGAACACTTTTGGCTTGATTTTTCACGTAGAAACACGAACAATTAATATAAACACACCAAAGATTACAGCAATGTAAATATGTGTAAAGATGTAGTACTTAACATTGCTGTAATCTTTGGCGTGTTTATACTACTGGTTCGTGTTTCTGCATGAAAAATCAAGCCAAAAGTGTTCAGAGCTCTGTACACTGGAACAGATGGCAAGCAACTCCATCACCATTTCAGATGTATAATCTTATTGTAGCATGACGATAAAAAGTGCCTGTTGTACTTTTTGTAGCGAAATGAAACCAAATAGAACAACTAGCTGCATCCAGATGGCACACATGTAACAAGATATTACCATTTACTACCTGCAGATAAGTGTATAAACTTTCAATATGTGTCGTGGGAGGAAATAAAAACAAATGACGTAGCTAAAGTGTTTTGTTTTCCTTAAAAACAGTCGAACATGGATGACACAAGGAAAGGCAGTTGGTTGTGGAAAGCGAGGCAGCGTGCAAGTCGTTATAGAAACGGGAGGGTGCGATGATACTTGGAATGAGCGGAAGTACATGCCACATTAACATTGACAAGAATGGGGTGTTTGATGATGGTCGTGAGATTTAATGCCATGGTTGGGCGGATCTGAAAACCAAGGCATATTAGTATCAAGTCAATGCGAGTGTCAACCAGAGACAAATTACATCATGATAGTATTAGTCATTGTATTTAGGGAAAATCGTCGTGACTTTTCACGTACATGTGGGATGGGAATGCAACAGAGGGAATTACGGCGTTAAGATATAAAGGTTCTTCAGCGAGCTGTGAGTGACTGTAAGATGAAAATGGTACAAGAACGTGGGTCAATTTATTGGAGATGCTAAGAAGGCTGTTCGAAAGAGTGTTAAATGGAGAAGAACATGTTCCACCGGAATGAAAACATGATCCGTAAGCCCGGTGCATAAGAAACGGTCGCGCAGTGACCCAAATAGTTACAGAGGATTGGCAGCGATCTCTTTCTTTGGAAGACAGTACTCGAAGGTAATGACAGATCTGGTAGAGAAATGAACAAGTCACAAGCAGCAAGAAGAGCAAGCAGAATTCCGAACAGATAGGTTGGTAATGGGCATCATCACAAGGAAACTAGCACGTGAAAAACGCACAATGGTTGGTCAGCAGATGCGTGTTGCATTGATTGATCTAGAAAAAGCATATTAAGAACAGAATGTGTGGAAAAGTCGGAAGGAATGGAAATGGATCAGAGGTTGCTGAAGACTGTTATGTAATTATGTGAAAATAACACGGCGGAGTAAGGATTGGGAATAGGTGGACAGAAGAATTTGACGTAAATAATGGTCCTCTGCAGGAATGTGAGCTGTCACCAGCCCTCTTTAAACTGTATCTAGGAGCAGTACTAAGGACTTGCCATAGAAAATGCCAGGTTGTGTGAGTGACAGGAGAGGACAGCAAGATATGTAGCCTATATTATGCAGATGATCAGGTTTTACTAGTAGAAGATGTCGTAACATTTATCGTGAGGAAGGTTAAACTGGAATTCAGTAAGGCTGGCATGAAGATCAACATGAATTGGAATGGAACAAGTAAATAATTCGGAGTTAGATGGAGAAGTAATTGTTGGTGCGGTGAAGTCAAAAGATCTTTGGGTATTATCTAATAATCAGGGCACAAGTAATTATGAAATCACTAGTACGATTAATAAAATGCGAGCTGCAACGCAGTCAATGAGCTCTGTTCTGTGGAACATAAAAATAATAATAAGAAAGAAGTACAGAATGTATAAGCTTATGATCCAGAGTGTACTTCTGTACGGCTCAGAAAACTGGGACCTTAGTTAAAAACAAATAGGAGTAAATTGCTTGACACTGACATGGACTACTTAAGACGAAGCCCAAGTTGTACATGGATGGACAGGAGAAGAAATGACCTAATCCGACAAAGGATGAAAATGGATATGGATAGCCGGCCGCGGTGGTCTCGCGGTTCTAGGCGCGTAGTCCGGAACCGTGCGACTGCTACGGTCGCAGGTTCGAATCCTGCCTCGGGCATGGATGTGTGTGATGTCCTTAGGTTAGATAGGTTTAAGTAGTTCTAAGTTCTAGGGGACTGATGACCACACAAGTTGAGTCCCATGGTGCTCAGAGCAATTTTTTTTTTTTTGGATATGGATACCTGTGACGACGTCCAATAAAAGGGGTTGTTGTGGTTTGGTCCTTTGAGTACGATAAATTAAGACACGATACGAAACAGGATACTACGATGGGTACCATCCCAGCGCAAGAAAATTGGTCGCCCACGATGCATGTAGCAAACGACGTGAAGGAGGAAATGGAGCAAAGAATATGAACGTTGGTGGAAGTCAAGACAGAAGAAGATGACGACTGGGGGCGGAAAGCGGCGCCAGTCTTAGGTAATCCACAAGAGGAAGAAGAAGGCTGGGTAGATAGCACATTTACTAGTTCTGACCTATTGTGGTCTTTATTTTGGAAGATTAGCAGTTGAAGATCCACCGTTTATTTCTGACCGAGTATTAATCTAAGATGTTTTAGTGTTCTAGTTAGATGTGTAAGGTTACTGCGAGGTTTTTATCCTGAAACGCCAAAGTAACTGGTATAGGCATGCGTATTGATATACAGATATGTAAACAGGCAGAATACAGCTTTGCGATCGGCAACGCCTATATAAGACAATAAATGTCTGGCCCAGTTGTTAGATCGGTTATTGCTGCTACAAATTGCAAGTTATCAAGATTTAAGTGATTTTGAAGATAGTGTTATAGTCGGCGCACGAGCGATGGACACAGGATCTCTGAGGTAGCGATGAAGTGGGGATTTTCCCGTACGACCATTTCACGAGTGCGCCATGAATATCAGGAAGCCGGTAAAATATCGAATCTCCGACATCGCTGCGGCCAGAAAAAGATCCTGCAAGAACGTGACCAACGAGTAATGATGACAATCGTTGAACGTGGCAGAAGTGAAACTCCTCCACAAATTGTTGCAGATTTCAATTCTGGGCCACCAACAAGTGTCAGCGTGGAAACAGTTCAACGAAACATCATCGATACTGATTTTGCGGAACCGACGGCCCACTCATGCGCAGTTGAGGACTGCACGACACAAAGCAATGCGCCTCGTCTGGGCCCTGTAACACCTACAATGGACTATTGATGACTGGAAAAAGGTTGTTTGGTTGGGTGAGTCTCGTTTCAGATTGCACCGAGTGGATGGACGTGTACGGGTATGGATACAACCTCATGAATCCATGGACCCTGCATGTCAGTAGGGGCTGTTCAGGCTGGTGGAGGCTCTGTGATGGTGTGGGGCATGTGCAGTTGAAGTGATATGGGACGCCTGATACGTCAAGATACAACACTGACAGGTGACACGTAAGTAAGCATCTTGTCTGATCACGTCATCCTTTCATGTGCATTGTGCATTCCGACGGACGTGGGCAATTCCAGGAGGACAATGCGACACCCCACACGTCTAGACTTGATACAGAGTGTCCAGAAACACTCTTCTGAGTTTAAAAACTTCCGCTGGCCACCCAACTCCCCAGACATGAACATTATTCAGCATCTGGGATGCCTTGCAACGTGCTGTTCAGAAAAGCTCTCAACCTCCTAGTACTATTACTGATATATGGACAGCCCTGTAGGATTCATTGTGTCAGTTCCCTCCAACATTATCTCAGGCATTAGTCGAGGCCATGGCACTTCGTGTTGCGGCACTTTCGCGTGCTCGCGGGTGCCTTGCACGATATTAGGCACGTGTACCAGTTTCTTTGGCCCTTCGGTGTGCTTGTGAAAGTAAATTGAAATACACCTTCATGTATAGAATGTTCATCCCTCAACCAAATTAAAGAACACAATCGATCTACAAAGAACATATGTAAAATTTGGCTTAACAGTTAACTCTTACTTTGTAAGTACAACAGTTTACAGTCGGTGCAGCAAAAAAGTAATTGAATTTAAATAAGAATAAACAATCATACCAGATATTTCACAAGCATAAAAGTGTATGAACAACGTGGCTTGTAGCCTTTTCCAATGCAATGGGATTGTGCCATTGACATCTAATAAACACACTTTGTGTAACTCAAGCACTGCTGCTTTTCTTCCTGTATTAGACAATCTACCTTGTTTCCTGAAAAGCTCTGCAGCAACAGAAAAAATTATTATTCGTAGTGATTAAGGCTATTTTTAATATGGATTCTTAGGAGAAAATCATTGAGTTCCACGATGAGAAATAGTCGAGTAAGAGGTTTCCAAATCAAGTGATAGTGTACCAACGGTTGAATACTAGTCAGTTTAATTTTTTTAAATAGGGAAATGTGTCACAGGGAGACTGATTGTAAAGAATTGTGCGACACTGGTTGGCTGCTCAGCGTATCCCTATAGTTCTAGTGAGACCTGTAACTGGTGATTTAACTAGACAATAGATCGCCCCATCCACGGAATCATGTGAAATTAATTAACGAAAAAGTCATAAAATGGAAACTGCAGCGGCGCGGTTCCTTCTGTCCCTTTACAACGAACCTGCACCTACCTGTGTATGTTATCTCAGCATATCATCAGTAGGGAGGCCGAGCGAAACGAACTGTACTTCGAAGTGAACCAGGCTGCAATTAAAGTCACTATACGTTTCGGGAGAAAGTTTTCACACGAAATGAAAGGTTGGAAATTTTTTCCTTAATTAATGTATTATAAAACATAGGTGAACAAGTATCACTGCCAAGCTCGTGCTAGTCTTAACACAGTCACTCACGTTAGCAAGCTGATAGTGTTGCTTTTCCCGAAAACTCAATAGCTACAAAATTACGGATTGTTTTTGATTGAAAACGCTCGCCAAATATTAAGTCTGTCGGTCCCAAATGCAGTCACAGTTTTTAGCCAGCGACCTGCTCAATACGCCACCCGGAATATATGCCTTTTCTCGTCACAAAATGCACTTAAAAATTCCGAAATTCCTACACACCCAACGGAATAATATTGCCGCCACTTTACCACACTTTTGATGTATGAAACACTGCTAGATCCGGCAACTTACCATTTCCATCGGAACTACTACTATACACGTCCGAACTGTTTCATGGCTAGGTTCCGAATCTTCTCTAGAATACTCTAAGCCTTCTCTACCAGCAGAGAAAGGCGCTAGAAGAATATTGCTTTACCATTGGTCAGTTTACTCAACAGCCAATAGCAAAACAACATTCTCCCGCGTCAGTCCGCGCTTTTCATCAGTAACCAATCGCAAAATAGTAAACCTAACGACTACATTTGTTACCGACGTAATTATCTAATATGCTGAAGTTTTGTTTATGCATAAAGTTATTTACTATTGTTATTTATACCTGAATTAACTTTCCCTTTACCATAAACTTACTTTACAAATCTATTGTACAAAAATCCCCTTTGTCCACATCCATACGTCTTCGAAATGTTCCCAGGCTAAATCCCACTACATAACTCGTAAAACAATTATCTTCATATTAACCTTTAATCAGACTCACGAATCATTCATATTGCTAAAGCACATTTATAACGTTTTACCTACACAAGAACAGTTTATGAAAAATATTCTATTACTGTAGTGCACTCTAGTGGGCACAATCGAAACTAAATCAGTCCCCTATCCAATATTGTCTTCTATCGGCTGATACATGAACTACGTGCGCGTCTAGTCTCGCGTCACCATCTGTCACTCTCCAGCTCTGAGACACATCTCCCACTTTAGCCGCCTCCAAGGCAGGATCGGTATAAGGAGCTACGCCTCAAAACTACTGCAATCTGGAAGATAATATTGGTGGTGCTAACAAACATGACAACGTAGGTCAATAGATGACATAGATATATTGAAGGAAGGTTTCCTGTAAATACAGAATGAAACTAATGACCACATTCAAGTTAAATTTCTTTAAAAATGCAAAGGTTCATTAATAAACATGGGCTGAATTTACATTCAGCTTAGGATGCACAATGATAGAATGAGATTCACAAAAGGACACGTTAAAACCCTGGAAAGAATGGGTAGAAATAGCATGGCGAGGAAAATACACCCCTGGAAATGGAAAAAAGGACACATTGACACCGGTGTGTCAGACCCACCATACTTGCTCCGGACACTGCGAGAGGGCTGTACAAGCAATGATTACACGCACGGCACAGCGGACACACCAGGAACCGCGGTGTTGGCCGTCGAATGGCGCTAGCTGCGCAGCATTTGTGCACCGCCGCCGTCAGTGTCAGCCAGTTTGTCGTGGCATACGGAGCTCCGTCGCAGTCTTTAACACTGGTAGCATGCCGCGACAGCGTGGACGTGAACCGTATATGCAGTTGACGGACTTTGAGCGAGGGCGTATAGTGGGCATGCGGGAGGCCGGGTGGACGTACCGCCGAATTGCTCAACACGTGGGGCGTGAGGTCTCCACAGTACATCGATGTTGTCGCCAGTGGTCGGCGGAAGGTGCACGTGCCCGTCGACCTGGGACCGGACCGCAGCGACGCACGGATGCACGCCAAGACCGTAGGATCCTACGCAGTGCCGTAGGGGACCGCACCGCCACTTCCCAGCAAATTAGGGACACTATTGCTCCTGGGGTATCGGCGAGGACCATTCGCAACCGTCTCCATGAAGCTGGGCTACGGTCCCGGACTCCGTTAAGCCGTCTTCCGCTCACGCCCCAACATCGTGCAGCCCGCCTCCAGTGGTGTCGCGACAGGCGTGAATGGAGGGACGAATGGAGACGTGTCGTCTTCAGCGATGAGAGTCGCTTCTGCCTTGGTGCCAATGATGGTCGTATGCGTGTTTGGCGCCGTGCAGGTGAGCGCCACAATCAGGACTGCATACGACCGAGGCACACAGGTCCAAAACCCGGCATCATGGTGTGGGGAGCGATCTCCTACACTGGCCGTACACCTCTGGTGATCGTCGAGGGGACACTGAATAGTGCACGGTACATCCAAACCGTCATCGAACCCATCGTTCTATCATTCCTAGACTGGCAAGGAAACTTACTGTTCCAACAGGACAATGCACGTCCGCATGTATCCCGTGCCACCCACCGTGCTCTAGAAGGTGTAAGTCAACTACCCTGGCCAGCAAGATCTCCGGATCTGTCCCCCATTGAGCATGTTTGGGACTGGATGAAGCGTCGTCTCACGCGGTCTGCACGTCCAGCACGAACGCTGGTCCAACTGAGGCGCCAGGTGGAAATGGCATGGCAAGCCGTTCCACAGGACTACACCCAGCACCTCTACGATCGTCACCATGGGAGAATAGCAGCCTGCATTGCTGCGAAAGGTGGATATACACTTTACTAGAGCCGACATTGTGCATGCTCTGTTGCCTGTGTCTATGTGCCTGTGGTTCTGTCAGTGTGATCATGTGATGTATCTGACCCCAGGAATGTGTCAATAAAGTTTCCCCTTCCTGGGACAATGAATTCACGGTGTTCTTATTTCAATTTCCAGGAGTGTAATTAAAATTGCCAACATAAATGTCACTGTCTGCGATTGCAACTAATCAGTAGAATCTAAGACCAAAAATAACATATCCAGAAAGTTATATGGAAGCACCAGTTCCGTCACGTAAGTCAAGTGAGCTGCCTGCGTGAATTCATTTATGCTAAAACAGTTTCAAAGTAAGTAAGTTCGCAGACGCTCTTCATGACACACACAGCTGCTGCACGTTCTCACTACACTCATACAGTTCTTCCAAAGTGGGCGAATGTACTGGTTGCTGCAGACTCTGAGTCTGCTCAGGGGATCTGCATCCGTTTTGTGACACAGTGCAGGCTCTACAAGATGGAGATGAACATGGCTGTGAGGCTTTTGGGGACGAAATGTCCTGCTGCGCTCCAGAAGTCTTCTCTGCTCACTATTGCCAAAACAGGGCTGGCTCTCCCAGTACTGGTGGCTCTCTAGTCAATTATGGTAAAGATTGTGGGTGGTGATTAGCGAAAAATTCAGAAATATATTACAGGAATGCATTATCTTATGTATTTTGACCTGATTAACCAATGACTATAATTGTCCATAAAAGTGGCGGCAGAAGTTGGACGTTCTCTCCCGCTAAGAACATAATTTTCCATCTAGGCAATGAGTGGGGCAGCATGTACACTAATGTGAACCTTTTCCCCGACTACCAATATTATTTTTATGAGCCAATCAGAGTTCTTTTCACAAGTTTGATTAAGAACACCTGGCTGCCTCCTTTTCGTCACGGTGTCATTCTTTGCTTTGATAGAGTGTCTTGCTTCCTACCCCACAGATATGTAACTGTCTAAAAAGCATTCTTAAGGCTCCTCGCAGCCCTGAACGTTTACTGTCGCCTAGTTTCACCAGAATGCCTCCTACGGTTAGGGCCTCAGGACAGGTCTGGACTCTGTTGCGCCCCAGTTGCTGCGACCACCTGTTCACTCAAGCCTTTCCGAGTCACATTTATGACCCTGTAAAGCACCCGTACACGGAAATGTCCCATGGCAGCTCATGCTGGCAGAAAGAAACGAGTAGAGAAACGCAGAACAGAAACTAAAGGAATTTGTAATCACTATAATAACTCCCGTTTGCGTGTAAACTCAAGTGTACGACTCATTTTATGACTTTATGGAGTTTGCTGCTTTAAATAAATGAATGACCACTAGAGTGTGTATCAGGCAGGTAGAAGTTGCACGTAACATAATGTTTAATTGTAAATTCGTATAATTTATCTCAACGAAGTCAGTAATTCAGAACAATACAGGTATTAATTGTTCCTGGAGAACACGTCGCAAACCATTCACTGAATTGTCATTCGGGTGAATTAATAGCAGAACCTGTACTGAGCATCGAAATGAACTTGCTTCACAAAGATAAAAAGAAACAACAACCACATGTGGAATGTAACTCAAGAAAACAGTTAAGCATGAGCCATAAGTTTGTCGCGAATGATTAACAAGATCAGGCAGTAAGTGTGCATTTTCTGCACACAGCCTGGCAACGCTTTGGTACTTACTGATCAGCGTTCAATAAACACATTCTTTTTCTATCGAGCGGGGCACAAAGTAGTCTATTCGAAACAGATGCCCTGTGTTCCTACTGCGATAGGTAGCCATCTTAATGATTCGTTCATCTGGTAGTCAAAGTATACTTCCCATAAGCCTCAAAACTACCCTTCAGGTAAGTACCCAATTTGGAATCGAGACGAAGTACAGAATGGAGTCTTTCCAATAAAATTGCGACAACGAGTAATCGAAACAACTCAGATGAGTGAAATAACAAATTGAAATATGGAAGATGTCTGAGCGCGAGGAGTGGTCAGAGGGGAAAACAGCCAACACCCAGCATCTATATTTCACATTCCTCTGGTACAAACTGTCGGTATAGTGATAGACGCAGACAATTTCACAGAGCTTCACACTCAAGTTGCCACGTAATCGTGACTTAATTAGTTTCATAATCGGAAAAAAGACCTTTGACATGAATATGTCAAATGTTCAGATGTGTGCGAAATATTATGGGACTTAACTGTTAAGTCATCAGTCCCTAAGCTTACACACTACTTGACCTAAATTATCCTAAGGACAAACACACACACCCATGCCCGGGGAGGACTTTGAACTTCCGCCGTGACCAGCAGCACCGTCCATGACTGCATAAATATGCCAACCGAAATATTGAAGCACTTCTGAAATCTCATTACGGAGACCCGGAAAATCCTACCTGAGAAAAGCTACCAATCAATTTTGCACATATGTAGGGGTATGTGTCAGCAAACGGAAAGCACACAGGAAACAGTTGCTGGAGTACACGTCACAGAACGGGCCACTCTGCAAGCTGTGCAGTGCAGAACGAGGGGTCCAAATAGTAATAGGTGTGTGTGGAGTGGGTGCTCCAATGTTAAGGCGGATGAGGTCGAGTTAATTGTGAATGTCAGCAAAGACGTCACGCCTCTGTCAGGTTCTTGAAGAGCCCTGAAGGGGCTTCCATTTCATTTCATGTCCCTCGACTCTTACAACTGCCATCTGGTTTTTGTACAAATTGTAAATACTCTTTTGCTCCCTGTATTTTACCCCTGCCACCTTCAGAATTTGAAGGAGAGTATTCCAGTCAACATTATCAAAAGCTTTCTCTAAGTCTGCAAATGCTGGAAACGTAGGTTTGCCCTTCTTTAATCTAGCTTCTCAGACAAGTCGTAGGGTCAGTATTGCCTCACTTGTTCCAATATTTCTACGGAAACCACACTGATCTTCCTCGAGGTCGGCTTCTACTAGTTTTTCCATTCGTTTGTAAAGAATTAGCGTTAGTATTTTGCAGCTGTGACTTATTAAACTGATAGATCGGTAATTTTCACATCTGTCAACACCTCCTTTCTTTAGGATTGGAATTATTATATTCTTCTTGAAGTCTGAGGGTATTTCGCCTGTTTCATACATCTTGCTCACCAGATGGGAGAGCCAGTCCTTACAAAACTCTACCAAGGCCGTCAGTAGTTCCAATGGAATGTTGTCTACTCCGGGGGGCCTTGTTTCAACTCAGGTCTTTCAGTGCTCTGTCAAACCCTTCACACAGTATCTTATCTCCCATTTCATCTTCATCTACATCCTCTTCCATTTCCATAATATTGTACTCAAGTACATCGCCCTTGTATAGACCCTCTATATACTCCTTCCACGTTTCCGTTTTCCCCTGTTTGCTTAGAACTGTGTTACCATCTGAGCTCTTGATATTCATACAAGTCGTTTTCGGTGGACAGTTTTAACGTTAAACGTTTTAACGTTAAAAGCTTTGTAATAAAACTGGAATTACCTTTCAGGTCAATCAGTTGCAACTACACATGGAGTGGGGTGCTTTCAGCTGAAACAGCAAACGGTCTGGAAAACAGCTCGGAAACATGTGTTAAGAGTGACAGGGTCCTCAAAATGTTTATAAAACTATAGTTGTAATTCTTGCAAGGCCACAATGATTTCTTCAAACCTCACGCTTTCTTTAACGCCAATGAGCTTGGGGAACTGAATTGTCTTTGTATGAATTTATTTTCGAAGGAGTCTTCATCCAATGAGAAACAGGTGACCTTGCAGTGTCCCAATGTGGGCAGTGTGTGGTGAAGTTCACTGAAAAGGCGCAGTCTGCAATCCACTCGAGATGTTTTAATTTTCGTTCGTGCACTGCTTTTTCCTTCATAAATTCAACAATATCGAGATTTAAATCGAAAAATCATTCAAAGCATGCCCCTTAACTTAACCAACGTACTTCTCTGTAACATATGAAGTCTCCATAGTTTTCGTTCGTTTCCATTGAAAACTATTAGAGGAGGAACTAAAGAGCGCTCAACGGCACTGTTATGAACACTGAAAACTGCTGCAACTGAAAATGGAACAATGGGTGCGACTTTAGAAATTTTACTATTCCTAACATTAATTTTTTCAAGTGAAAATGTAGCACAGAATCGTTTCTGATGTACAGAACAATGAATCCCGTCTGTCGATGTTTGTAATTTTTTGCTCTTTTACTGTCTTCGAAAAGTTTAAATTCCTTCTGATGGTACTATAATGTCATTTCATAGCACATCAGCAGTAAACGTCGCTTATGTGAATTCTCATCCTTCTCATCTGTCACTCCCATTCATTTTAAAGGATTATGACGAAAGAGCTTTACATAGCCTCTTTTTTGCGAACAGACACTGCGCCTATGAACGTTCTTCATACAATGAACAAGTAGCGAGTGGTAAACAGCGCTGACACCACGACTGCCGAACTCAGAGATATGTGCAGATCTCAAAATGCAGCACCGCAGTGTTAAATGAGGTGTCACGCTCATCCGGGTATTTTCGAGAAGGGCAGAGCAAAGCCGAATGACTGCGCCTTGGCCCACCCGCGGATCGCATACGCTGCGCGCGTGGGATTTGACATGCCGAGGCCGGCCCTGACGTAGCCCAGCAACACCATATGGGATCTTCCGGCCAATACTGCCATCATTTCGTTTCAATGATGGACCCGAGTGTTCTGACGATATGTCTTTTAATTATTACCTACCTTTAGTAGCACAGGGCAAGGGCCTTGCCGCAGTGCATACACCGGTTCCCGTCAGATCAGCGCTGTCGGGCGTGGACGGCACTTGTATGGGTGACCACCCGGGCCGCCATGCGCTGTTGCTATTTTTCGGGGTGCACTCAGCCTCGTGATGCCAATTGAGAAGCAACTCGACGGAATAGCAGCGGCTCCGGTCAAAGAAAACAATCATAACGACCGGGAGAGCGGTGTGCTGACCACACGTCCCTCCTATCCGCATCTTCATCTGAGGGTGACACGGCGGTAGGATCGTCCCGGTTTTTTTAGCACTGCTGCAAATGTGTCACTAATGAAACCAAGACTTGGCAGTTACCGAGATAAACTATAGGTCGTACCTGTTCATGGAACGTCTCTTTTTTAGTCGTCCCAGGGCAACGAGATCATTTGGGATTCGTGCCAAGCATTTTCTAGAGTCTCTTGGTGTGGAGCGTGTGGCACCCGAACTCCAGGGTTTTACCCGCCTGCCTCCCTGGTTGCTCCAGACGCCCAGCGTCCTTTTAGACTTGTGAGAGTAGCAGAGGAGCTGCACTCCTGCGTTTGCTTTTACCTCCTTATTTTACGATATTTTAAACCAGCATCTCGACCATATACCAGTATTTACGGATGGCTCTAAACAGGGGGACTCTGTTGGTTGTGCTGTTGTTTTCCCTGATCGATTGGTTCAAATAGCTCTCAGCAGTATGGGACTTAGCATCTGTGGTCATCAGTCCCCTAGAACTTATAACTACTTAAACCTAACTAACCTAAGGACATCACACACATCAATGCCCAAGGCAGGATTCGAACCTGCGACCGTAGCGGTCATACGGTTCCAGACTAAAGCGCCTAGAACCGCACGGCCACACCAGCCGGCTTTCCTTGATCGAATCGTCCTGCGGCGTTTACCATCTTTGATGCCGAATTGTTTGCGATCTTGCAGGCATTGTAGCAGATGAGATGTGTTACCAGTCTTAAGTTTCTCATCTGTTCCGACTCCCTGAGTGCCCTTCAGACCATGCAACACTTGTACTCTGCGGATACGGTCGTCCAAAACATCCATGATGCCCTACTCCACCTGCAACGGCAGGGGAAGGAGGTTTCTTTCTGCTGGGTGCCGGGGCACGTGGGTATTAGGGGAAACGAACTGGCGGATGTGGCTGCCAAAGATGAATGTTCCGTCCCTCACGTTGTTGAATGTGCCGTCCCCCTCCATGCTGTTACCTCCCTTTTGCGTTTTCGTGTTATGCGTCAATGGGAAGAGGAGTGGCTGGCAGTCGGTGAAAATAAGCTGCGTCTGGTCAAGGCCACCACGCGGCCATGGCGTACGTCCTACCAGTCATACAGGCGGGATGAGGTTCTCCTCACTCGCCTCCGCATCGGGCACAGTCCCTTAACGCACGGTTTTTTACTCCGGCGGGAGGACCCCCCAATCTGGAGTGCTTGTGGCGTCCAGATTACTGTCCGCCACATTTTACTTGACTGTCTTTTATTCTCTGACATGAGGGCGGTGGTTTATTTGCCACCGGATTTGCCTTCTATTTTGCAAGACGACGCAACGAGTGTGGTTAAGGTCTTACGGTTTTGTGTCCTGTCCAATTTGTTGCCTCAGATTTTAGGGAGAGGATTTTAATGTGCTGCTGGGTGACTGGCTCACCCAAGTTTTAGGTAAGAGGTCCGCCAGTCACGATTACCTACTTGTTTCACTTCGATTTCTGTTGTCTTTTCCTTGTGTTTCCTTTCCTTTTTTAGTGCGTTTCTTCTCCTCTTGTTTAGCCTCTGTATGTGAGGATCTGGAACTGCGTCAGGTCTGTGTCTTTCAGCCGTTCTCCTAGTTCGCTGTCCGTCTTCGTCCCTTCACCGCATGTGTTCCTGTTTCTATGCGTTTGGGCGCTGATGACCATGCTGTTTAGCGCCCGGAAACCTCAAACCACACACACACACACACACACACACACACACACACACACTCTGTTCTCGGACTGCCGCACCAGAGCTCGATCGGAGTCGTCCGCAATGGGAGCGACCTTGGCAGCAGCACAGCTTCGTTTAAACGCGACACGTCCAGCGTGACGCGATTTCGAAAGCTTAAAACCCGTCGTCGTCGCGCCAGCCGCGCCTTTTTGCCGCAATAATAATGATTACCGCGGCGCCAGCGGGCGAGCGTGCGCTGTGCGCAAGGTATTAATTAGCCGTTTGGCCAGCAGGGGACCTTCCCGGCGGCGGGCCCCGTAATTACACGTCCGGCGTGTCTGCTGTCACCGCGCCAGGCCTCTCGGTTCGCTGTATTAATATTAATGGTGTCGCCGGGCGGTGGGCGGGTCGCCTCAAAAGCAGCTCCGCAACCTCCTCGCCGATTGTGGGCCCTCCGTGGAAAAGAGCAAGTTACCCCGCCGACAAGTTCCCTGGACGATTCCGTGATGATGTTGTGAACTTTCAGGCGCGATGAAGAAGGGTTGTTGTTGTTGTTGTTGTTGTTGTTGTGGTCTTCAGTCCTGAGACTGGTTTGATGCAGCTCTCCATGCTACTGTACCCTGTTCAAGCTTCTTCATCTCCCAGTACCTACTGCAACCTACATCCTTCTGTATCTGCTTAGTGTATTCATCTCTTGGTCTCCCTCTACGATTTTTACCCTCCACGCTGTCCAGTACTAAACTGGTGACCCCTCAATGCCTTAGAACATGTCCTACCAACCGATCCCTTCTTCTAGTCAAGTTGTGCCACAAACTTCTGTTCTCCCCAATCCTATTCAATACTTCCTCATTAGTTATGTGATCTAACCATCTAATCTTCAGCATTCTTCTGTAGCACCACATTTCGAAAGCTTCTATTCTCTTCTTGTCCAAACTAGTTATCGTCCATGTTTCACTTCAATACATGGCTACACTTCATACAAATACTTTCAGAAATGACTTCCTGACACTTACATCTATACTCGATGTTAACAAATTTCTCTTCTTCAGAAACGCTTTCCTTGCCGTTGGCAGTCTACTTTTGATATCCTCTCTACTTCGACCATCATCAGTTATTTTGCTCCCCAAATAGCAAAACTCCTTTACTACTTTAAGTGTCTCATTTCCTAATCTAATTTTCTCAGCATCGCCCGACTTAATTCGACTACATTCCATTATTATCGTTTTGCTTTTGTTGATGTTCATCTTATATCCTCCTTTCAAGACACTGTCCATTGCGTTCAATTGCTCTTCCAAGTCCTTTGCTGTCTCTGTCAGAATTACAATGTCATCGGCGAACGTCAAAGTTTTTATTGCTTCTCCATGGATTTTAATACCTATTCCGAATTTTTTTTAGTTTCCTTTACTGCTTGCTCCATATGCAGATTGAATAACATCGGGGAGAGGCTACAACCCTGTCTCACTCCTTTCCCAACCACTGCTTCCCAACATGGGAAATTATCCGAGGGTATTGGGGAGTATGTCATGACCAGGGTTCGGAAGTTGGGGTCTTTAGTTTGCTGCACGAAGCTAAGGAGGAACGTGAGTAAATGTTCGCTCATTCCTTTCGACTGAGCCGATTGTTGACTGGGGTCCCTTTCCTCAAACTGGTACATTTACCCTTCTCTATCTTTCCTGAAATTTCCTAATTTTAAAACTGAATCACCCTGTATATTCAGTTAACTACTGTTCTACACCAAGTAGAATGCTATGGGAGCTGCTGATCTTGCGGAGTACTATGAATCGGATACCACATGACGTCTCCCTAGGCTTTGATTCCACGTACCTTTCTCTGCCTCGTGATGACTGGGTGTTGTGTGTTGTCCTTAGGTTAGTTAGGTTTAAGTAGTTCTAAGTTCTCGGGGACTGATGACCATAGATGTTAAGTCCCATAGTGGTCAGAGCCATTTGAACCATGTAACTCGCGGCTCTGCTCTATTAACTTCTGGTCTTTGTGGCTCCTTGTCAAACGTCCATCTGCTCCGAT
Organism: Schistocerca gregaria; assembly: GCF_023897955.1. Taxonomy (NCBI): domain Eukaryota; kingdom Metazoa; phylum Arthropoda; class Insecta; order Orthoptera; family Acrididae; genus Schistocerca; species Schistocerca gregaria. Next base: position 506,477,966 of record NC_064926.1, on the reverse strand, counting down.
CTTACTGACAGGAGTAGTCCTTCCACGTTCACTTTAGAATAGGAGCAAAGACCCATCGAAACACCAGCGCCGGAGCTCCACAGGGCTCAGCACATGGTCCAGTTTTATAGGGTTATCGAAAAGGACTTTACAACTTAAACAATTCCTAAAAACTTATTCATACGACTTACGTACTTAGTCTCGCTATCATCTTGAAGGATAACAGATCATGTTTGAGTCACGTGGTACGCTAATACAGAATCGCTCCACTACAAGTGGTAGTTGCAGCATAGATGACTGTCTTTACGGGTCACGAACATGCACACTCTGTATTTTGGTTTGAAGCGCCAAAATATACAATTGTGCAACATAATTTTAGTTCAGAGTATGGTAAAGATCCTATCAGTAAGCTCACTATTTTTAAGATTGGTGAAAGTGTTTTATCGAAACTGGATGTTTGGTAAGACGTGACAAATCCTCGGGTTGTCCCCGTGCTTCTGATGGCATCGTAGGTCAATAGAGACAAAGCTTTTTGAACAGTCCTACAAAATCGACCTTCCGTGCTTCACGAGAAATGGGCGGTCGACATATGACTCTTTGGCTTGTATTACGAAAATGTTTTCATTTTAAACAATAGATGCCGGCCGCGGTGGCCGTGCGGTTCTGGCGCTGCAGTCCGGAACCGCGGGGCTGCTACGGTCGCAGGTTCGAATCCTGCCTCGGGCATGGGTGTGTGTGATGTCCTTAGGTTAGTTAGGTTTAAGTAGTTCTAAGTTCTAGGGGACTTATAACCTAAGATGTTGAGTCCCATAGTGCTCAGAGCCATTTAAACAATAGATGTTTACATTGGTGCAAGAACTAGAAGACACTGACAGGACTGCCCATATGGACATCTGCGTTGAAATGTTACATCGACTGGATGAAGATTTCACTTGAAATATTATGTATAGTCATGATTCGACTTCTCACTTGAATGGTACAGTTAATAAAGGCAGCTCTAGGACTTGGGCAATTACAGATGTAAGAAAATTCCTGGAACATAAACGTGATAGCCCAAAACTGTTTTTTTTTATACACTGAGCAAGAGCAAAGTTTACAGATATTTCTTTCGCCAAGCGAAAGATATCAATGTAATATTTTTCTTAGATGTATCAGCAATCTTTTTAATCCTCTAGGTTGACTCTGATGACCAAGAACGTAGCGTACAGTTTACGCAAGATGGCGTACCGCCACTGCACCTCTACAATGCCCGGGAATTCCAAATTTCCTATTTCGAGGTAGGTATATGGGCTGAGTTGCGCCATTTGCATGGTCCTCCGTTCAGAGGACCTGGTAGCTCTTCGCGTCTTTATTCCACCCTTGCCAGCTTTTCTACCAGAGTTCAGAGATAGAATCCGCTTCATAATGAACAAATCGCACCTGACATGCTACATCGAGTGTGGCAAGGAATCGACAATATATGGGATGTGTGCCGTTTAACCAATGCGAGACACATTGATTGCGTTTAGGTACAAGATGGAAAACCTGATGTATTTTGCTATAAAATGACACAAGAACCATGTCTATATGTTAATCGAAAAAAACCAATATCAGCACTCAAGGGAAAGATCTCCTTCTGTATTATAAAAATACAAATTAGTCATGATCACGGTGTGCAGTTAACAAAATCAAAATGGGTCTCGCCATTAGATAACAGATTCACATGTCCTGGATGGTATCACAGAACGACCTTAACAAGTCGAACTACAACCTCTTCCATGTGTAACATCACTTCTAACCAGCACATTCGACGCACCGCTTGCGCTCTGTACTGTTCACTATATTTGATCACTTACCCACCAAGATACAGCGGTGAGCTATTAAATCACATAGGCAGTGCTCCATTTCAAACGCAGAAGCCCCTTCTTTGATCTCCCACGCCATCACCGTCCCGTGTACCGAAAAAAGACAAAAAGACACCGTATGCTGCACCATGTTGTCTGTGTCCACCACGTGACCACGCCCAGTCCTTTTGGATACGCCTGTTATGTCCAGTTTACGAGTGACACGCTGCAAACCAGAAACACCTAGTCTGTCTCGTATGTCGATGATGCGGCAGTTCAGACCCAGACAAGAAGACTCACATCTTGAACGAATACGTGAATTGGGTGAACTTATCGCCTGGGCCAGTGCACGTTGTCTGACATACATCTAGGACAACACCTAGGCCACCATCGTCGCCCTGGGTACTATTCACTCCACCTCCAGTTGACATCCTTGATACACCAGTACCACAGATGGATACCACCAAATACGTGTGGGTCATGATACACACTCGACTCATGTCGCGCTATCACGGACGGAACGTTCGCTGGAGGGCTAGGGGACTCTAGTGCCAATCGAATGCTGCTCTCAGTCCATAATCAGTATGATTGCTTGACGTCTGATCGTCTGCGATATTCACCTGCAGCGTCTCGTTTAATATTCAATTGTCATCTGGGGAAATGCAACAGAACCTAGGTTCGTTGGTTGATTTGTGGGAGGGGGGGGGGGCGGGGGGAGGGACAGCCATTTCAAAGGAATCATTTTGGCAGTTGCCTGAGGCAATGGAGAGAAATAATGGAAAATGTGAGTGGGATGGCCGGACGCGGGTTTGAACCGTCGTCCTCCCGAATGTGAGTCCAGTGTGCAAACCACGGTACTGAACATAGGTCGAGTCAAAAACCGAGCACTGAAGTTGGCACTCCCATCAGACAACCCTACAGAGCTTGTTCATCAGGCATCCATTGCGTACATTATTTGTGAGTTTTCTCTGAAAAGATGGAAGACTCATAGAACAGACACATCTGGTTGCTGGAACATGAAAACTATCGATGCATCACTGCCTGCTGGCCAGATGTGTTTGCACACTTAAAGTGCCACCATGTAGCAGATGGGACAAGAAGAAAGGAGAGACACAGTCATAAGTGAGGTTAAGCAGACGACGACTCAAATACTGGAGAAACAGCTCAGAGGTTTAACCTCAACCAAAACTCTGGTGCAACGCATGACAGTTCCAGGTGTGCACTAAACACCCACTCACGGTTTTTCCATCCATGTCCAAGTGTGACTCAGGGATCTGTCCTATCACACTTTCTTTATATTCTGTAACAGAAGATGTTCCAAAACAATACCGTCCTTTTGATCTGCTCCAGTGTGCTAAAGACATCATCTTCCTTGATTTCATTCTGCCATCTGTTTATCCAAACAGCCGGTCCAACTCTATCTCAGTTAACTTCACCGCATGGTGGAACCAGTGTTACCTTCCCCGAAAGATTTTTCATTCTGCAGAGTAGCAGAAACTGATTTGTACTCGACAGTAGTTTTCTTTCATTGCAGGTGTTATGCAGTACCTGTGCCAATGCTGGAAAGTTGGTGAGAACTACTGGCGAAAGTGAAGCTGTAAGGGGGAGTCGTGAGTAGTGCCTACATAGCTCAGTCGGTAGAGCATTTACCCACTAAAACCAAAGGTTCCAGGTTCGACATTCATTATTAATTTGCCAGGGAGTTTAAGTGGAGCCCTTCCATAAATCCTGTAAACTATAAAGAACCTGCACTGCAGTGCTCGAAGTAGTTCCAAGGCTTTCAGTTCAGGCTGACTCAGATACGGTAACATTTCTCTCTCTCTCACTTTCTATCCAAGTCTTTCCTATTATCTGTCATCATATTTTCTTAAAATTTTAATTTTTTTGTTTTTTTTTCCTTTCAATTTCTAATGTATTTTTAATTTATTGTTTCTACTATGCGACTTCACTCCTGAGGTCATCAGTCGTCTAGAACTTAGAACTAATTAAACCTAACCAACCTAAGGACATAACACGAACCTGCGACCGTAGCGGTCGTTCGGTTCCAGACTGCAGCGCCTAGAATCGCACGGCCACTCCGACCGGCTCCATTGTAGTTGCTGAAAACAATAATTGCTGTTTGTAATATGGAGTATGTTTTGTAATCTACATGAAAAGCCGTTAAATCAACGACCTGTTATAAAATGTAAGAGGACAGGTCTCTAAATAAGCAATACATCAAATCAATCCACAGATTCTACAAAACTCAGACAGTAATTTCACCTGATCTCTTCGTCCTATGAATTTTTACCTGACAGTATACAACCTACCAACCCACTCTGATGAAATACTAGAGAACCTTGGTGTAACATTCACAAACTAAACAGGAAATGTCTCCTACTAAACATCGAAAAGAAATCTCACATTAGGCTAATTCAACTAAAGCTACTAAATGGCGAAGCGTGGAGATAAAATTTCGCTGTCGTCATCTACAGGTATAAAACTCTTTATCTTCCCTATGTTACCTACCCCAAAGTGTCACAGACTAGCCCCACCTCCCAAGGTTTAACGGTCGCTCTCAATGTCGCAAGTAACACATCACCTCAGTTTCCATACCAATTTCCGTACCCGATTACCCACCCCCGCCAGGGTCCTATACCAGCTCATAAATTTCCCACAGTTCCTCAAACACCCAGAAACCCTTCCCGCCACCTGCAAATCCTTTAAACGGAGGTGCCAACACCGTACTGTAAGGACAGAAATCGAAATAGCCAAATTCCCGAGAAACTTGTAACACCCCTCTATAAATGTTAAACTGTTCTTCCGTCTCTTGACCGGGTACGCAAACCAACGCACTGATAGTGAAAGAACTACTCTCTAGTAGTACGGCCATCGGGTTAAGACTCTAGCTCTGCACGGAATCTTAGTTAGGTAGCATATCGCTTAGCCGTGGCTGTCGCAGCATCACATGTGGTTGTTACACAAGCAGGTGCAAGTAACGAGTACCGATATGTGAATTTAATCGGCTGGATTGATGGTTGATCCACCGGAATATTTCTTCTGCATTAACATGGTAATAAGTTTATGTACATGAAAAATGACGAACAATTAGATCCAGTTTCTCTGGCACGCCACTGAGGGAAGTTTTATTTGTTCTTCCATTGAATTATCTTAAGACATGTCTTTGTTATAAACTTTGTATTTAATACCATAAAGGCTTAGGCGGAAAAACAAAAATGAACAGCTTTTGTTAGATGGTCAGTAAGAAATAAGAATTTATCCAACTTTATAATTTTTCCTATATCGAAGATATTAATTAGCGCGCTAACTGTCCTTGTATTTTTTAATTTACTCCTCGCACATCCTGAGCTACAGCACAAACATTTACAATACTACCCGTCGTGCAGTACGTAGGAGAGTCAATGATTGTTTCGGGGTGTATGGCAAGTTGAGCTAGAAATGGAGAATTACATTGCACTGAAGGAATAACGGGCAACACGACGTGTAGTTGTACGGGAGACTAATCGAGGGAATGAGGGAAAACAATAATTAAAGTAGCTGGCTGTTTTGAGAACTTTGATATTAGTGGGCATCCGCGACTAAAAGTGCTTCGTACCTTCTTTCAATTAATTATATTTAAATAGGGAACCCCTAAGATGAGAAAGGGCTTGTATTTCTTCGTAGCGTAGATTGCCATTCATCACGGCGTTACCTCTTCCACCATATGATATGGATATTGATCCGTCACTCAGAATTCTGTCTTGTAATCGTCCACCGTATGTCCAATGTCGTTCGAAACCATGTCAAAATTTACAGGTTATGGCTTGGCGTAACTGATGACCAACCATTGAGACACACAACGGAAAAATGTTGTGGTCACTGTACTTCTGCACAATGGCGGCCGAGCCTTTGTGGACGTCGGTTCTTAGTATACACGTTGGATGTTGTGTAACCGGGCAGTATTTCACGAAATAGGCTGCTCTTATTACTGAACAGACAGAGACTACACAGGAAAGTGAAGCGCGATAGGAAATTAGATCAACTGGGAATCACATCTGATAACGATGGACGTTTATTTATAATAGAACTCTATTGCTACGTAGAACAATGTCGTTACATCGATAAGAATAGTTAGTCTACATGACTCCTAATATATATACAGAGAATACTAACGGGCATCTGTAATTTGATCAAAAGCGGTGACCTCTTGGGAGGATTTAGGTTATGTCGTTTGGGAACTGTTGGAGAACGAATAATTCTGAACTGCATCGAAAAATCTGTCACACATGAGGAAGAACAGCAGTCGCTGTGGCCGAACGGTTCTAGAAGCTTCCGTCCGGAACAGCACTGCTGCTACGGTCGCAGGTTCGAATCCTGCCTCGGGCATGGATGGGTGTTAGGTTTAAGTAGTTCTAAGTCAGGGGACTGATAACCTCAGATGTTAAGTCCCATAGTGGTTGGAGCCATTTGAACCATTTGAGGGAGAACAAAGGGAAACTGCAGCATGGTAACCCAACGCAAGATAATTTGTTTGTTGACAGGGCGTCACAAAGGCCTAAAACCAAAGTCCATTGCACCTGGTAAGAATCAATTAATCAGATAAAACGTGACACCTGGACCTGTTACCAAACAGTGACCTATAGTGAGTCGCTTAACTCAGTAAATAAAGCAACGTGCAGTTACATAAGGAAGCTTGGGACGGACATCGGGATCAGAACCAACACGAAAAAAAAAGAAAAACACAATAATTCCGATTGAACTCGTTACACGATATTGTTACTATCGATACAGGGATTCGTTTTACTCAGCATGTATAGCTCACTCTACTAGGATCGATTCCTAACCGTAAGTACTTGTGGTCAGATCCACACAAAGGCCAAGTTCGACATAATGGAATGGAGACTCAGAGGGCCTTAGATACGGGTTCACAGGTAGATGCCGTGTTTCTTGACTTCCGCAAGGCGTTTGACACAGTTCCCCACAGTCGTTTAATGAACAAAGTAAGAGCATACGGACTATCAGATCAATTGTGTGACTGGATTGAGGAGTTCCTAGATAACAGAACGCAGCATGTCATTCTCAATGGAGAGAAGTCTTCCGAAGTAAGAGTGATTTCAGGTGTGCCGCAGGGGAGTGTCATAGGACCGTTGCTATTCACAATATACAAAAATGACCTGGTGGATGACATCGGAAGTTCACTGAGGCTTTTTGCAGATGATGCTGTGGTGTATCGAGAGGTTGCAACAATGGAAAATTGTACTGAAATGCAGGAGGATCTGCAGCGAATTGACGCATGGTGCAGGGAATGGCAATTGAATATCAATGTAGACAAGTGTAATGTGATGCGAATACATAGAAAGATAGGTCCCTTATCATTTAGCTACAAAATAGCAGGTCAGCAACTGGAAGCAGTTAATTCCATAAATTATCTGGGAGTACGCATTAGGAGTGATTTGAAATGGAATGTTCATAAAAAGTTGATCGTCGGTAAAGCAGATGTCAGACTGAGATTCATTGGAAGAATCCTAAGGAAATGCAATCCGACAACAAAGGAAGTAGGTTACAGTACGCTTGTTCGCCCACTACTTGAATACTGCTCAGCAGTGTGGGATCCGCACCAGATAGGGTTGATAGAAGAGTTAGAGAAGATTCAACGGAGAGCAGCGCGCTTCGTTATAGGATCATTTAGTATTCGCGAAAGCGTTACGGAGATGATAGATAAACTCCAGTGGAAGACTGCAGGAGAGACGCTCAGTAGCTCGGTACGGGCTTTTGTTAAAGTTTCGAGAACATACCTTCACCGAAGAGTCAAGCACTATATTGCTCCCTCCTACGTATATCTCGCGAAGAGACCATGAGGATAAAATCAGAGAGATTAGAGGCCACACAGAAGCATACCGACACTCCTTCGTTCCACGTACAATACGAGACTGGAATAGAAGGGAGAACCGATAGAGGTACTCAGGGTACTCTCCGCCACACCCCGTCAGGTGGCTTGCGGAGTATGGATGTAGATGTAGATGTCGATGGACAAACAATATTAAAAACTCAACAGAGTGATATAAATCACGTTGGAATGTATGCTGAAAGTTCTCCGAGCGGGATCAACTGATGGAATGATAGTGAAACTTAAGTTACTAGGTAGCAGGGGCCTCTCAATCGTGATACACGGAATATGTTATATATGACCAAACTCATTCAACTCACACAGTGCAATAAATTAGCGCTATGCGAACTCGCATGCATTAACTTATTAGGCATGAGTGTGACACTGATTCAAACCAAAGTGGTTGTGCAGATGGCATATGGTCCGACGAAAAGGGACATCCATGACTCGATGCTCCCAGAACTGTGACTTAAAAGAGCAGACCCCGCGCGTCCTTTGTAGACGGAGACTTTTTCTTTACACGGAGGGGGAGTACCGGGTTACGTGGGCCCAGTCAATAGAGTGGAGAGAAAGCAGGAAAGCTTCGAGTTTGCTACATGGTATGTTCCACAGAATGGACCCAGGAAGGCTGGTACTGCTGCGATGTGAGGGAAGGGAACTTATCTGGCCTGCACTGGTACATTTGGAAACAATCACACATACATTCAAGCCATACAGAAATTACTCAGGGCGAGAAATGAAAAGCGTGTTGCTGATCTTAAAGGATATAAAACGGAAGCGTTCCATTGTATTCTTCTCTCAAGTACCGACGCATGCTTGACTGGACAGCAAAACAACGTTTTCAAGACTTTAGCAATGCACGGCATCAGAAAAATATTAAATGGGGCAAAAAGACATACCAGTTTCAATAGGTTTGTCAACAATGACACGTGAAATACCGTCCACCACACGTATTGCGGCACCTTACTGACTACAGATCGAGACGAAAACAATTTCCTCTTCCAACAGGGCAGTGGTACTAACTGTACTGTCAGACTCTATAATGTGATTTGTGTGCAAGACTCCAAAATAGTTGCAGAAGTGAAGTGTAGGGGAAGTAGAGACGAACAATTTGTAGTCTATCAAGCCCGGAACTAACATCAACTTGAGGAGCGTTTTTACAAACTTTCAAGTTTTTTTTTAACAAATACTGTTCATCTACCTCTACAGGCCTAAACAGCCGGCTTTAGCAAAAGTGACATTGTTTCACACTTACAGAAAAGAGAGTACAGCCCGTTATTGCAAAACGTGCCTCATTCATTTGTAGGGGTATTTTCAAAACTCACTTTACGCTACTTAGCCTACTGAAGCCGTCAGAGGTATTCCCGAACATATATTCTGAAGACACTGTAAAAGTTATCTTCGACGAACAATGTATCTCTGCCAAAGCTCTCTATTGGATAGGTTTGTTTCTATAACCCGAGTGTAGTGATACATGAACCAAAACAAGGTACTGATAACATTTCTCAACATACTTGGTGTGAAGCAGAAAATGGAAGAGGTGCAAAAGAAATCGTATCTCCACTACAATATTTTCTCCTATATTATTTGCAAGAGAGGTTTAGAGGTATTGGTAAGAGAGGATTGAAACTTGAGCTTTCTTCAGACTCGTGTACCATCCAGAAGAAGAATTTTATACAGCTCTGCATGCTTACAAGTTTTATGGAATTCACTACAGTGTTCTCCTAACTTATCCACTATTTTCCTATTCGCAGATATAGTTTCTTGCTACCGGATGACGTATTCGGTACGGTTGAGAAGGAATATTGGAAGAAAGAAAACATCATACCACACTGTGAATACAGGAATATTCTAGAGAAGTTTGAAAAGCTGCTGGTGTGGGGAAAAATTGGTTTTCCAACGCCTTGTGATATACCTTATGCATTTCTTACTTTTATGTTTTCATCCTCTTTAAAAGCAAAGAGAAAAGATGAGGTGGTAGTAGCCCAGCGTAGAGCCTGTGCCTACCGTCAGGTATTTTTGACTTTCAGATGTTAAAAGAGAGAGCAGTTTTTGTTCTTGTACGAGTTGTTGGAAGGAAGGTTTCGCTCAGTGAGTGAACGAGTGAGAACCGCCATTTTTTAGCGAGTAATTGCAGACCGCCATTGTGTGTATTTTCTATGTGCATCGAACAGAAATATAGTAGTGTTCTATTAACAGAATATTTGTGAGAGTTATTATTATTTCAAGTAGTAATGCAATAAGAAGAACGGAAGCCCAACTGTGTACTTCGGAAAATTTACGAAGATCCGAATATAACAACACGGCCACAGTCAAGGAGACGGCGATCGGACATAATATTAATAATTGGTACGCGTAAAATACTATGAAGACGATTTATTTATATAAATATAAACTAAAATGATTCCTTTCCCGTTACAGGCAATGCCTAGCTTATTGTGCTTGTCCTTCATGCCAAAGAATTAATCTCTTTAATTCATCCATTTTAAAAAAGCCACACATTCCAACATTTTATTATCATTCATTCCCTACCCTATTATATTATCATTTTATTATATTATAAAGTGGCGACAAGTGACAGGCACGATACGTAGTGGGCAAAACTGTGAGTACTAGTATTGTTAGGAAAATGAATATACATGTATGTTAACAATCTCTTTATGTTCCATGTACGCTGATGATGTGACGGAGACGGTGATGTGATACTGAAAGGAAATAATAAATAAATTAGAAGGAAGAGGACGACAATACCAAGAACGTACAACAAAGCACAATAGAGGACGTAACAGTTACAAGACAACAATCAGGTAGGACCGCGCAATGCATATAGAAAATGGGTTCCCAGTAAGCATATTAGAAAACCCAAGCAACTATTTCCTAAAATCCAGAACCTAAAGCTTCAGAGATTAACGCTATTGTATTCCAGTAGAGACAATGACATTTCTTTATTAGTACTGAAAATATATTGACCGAACAACAACTGAGATTACAATTACATACAGCTGTATATGCATTTTTAGCGTGAGAAGTACCAGGAAAGTGAAATCTAAAGAGAGAAAATACTGATTTTGATAACTGTAGTGCCTTAAGAGCTTCTATAATGGAGAGTCAAAACAATAAGGGAATGTCATTCGAAAATGAAAATGCCAATGTAGTGGATGTGCATTTACAAAACGCAACAATGAGTGGTTTAGAACCGTTAAGCGGTGATTATTTGGATGGTGGGCGCAACATGCCATTGTTGCATTCGACGCCCGTGAATACAGAACATTTCATTACCAGCAATACTTTGATTACAAAAGACGAAATTAATGACAACTCAAGGCAAGAGAATATTTTAAATGAACGTAGTACGCGTAGTACAGACGCAGATGCTGACAGGCGTAGGCCGGAAATGAATAGAGAAGATATGCAAGCATTATTTCGAGCTTTAACAGAAACTATACAAACTAACATGAACACAATTAATTCAAAGATGTCGAGTTTAGACATAATACAAGCAGACATGACTAACATGAAAGCAGACATGACCACAGTAAAGTCCGAGATCGCGAAGGTAAATACAAACATGACGCACATTTCAGGCGAGGGACAAAGTTTGCGCACAGAACTCAATAACATGGATACGAAGTTCACACAGCAGATTTCGCAAATCTCCACGGAGGTGGATAGGAAAATTAATGAAGAAGTGCAAATTTCAGTTCATGATATGGGTGAGAAATTAAAAGGCATAATGAGAGAAAATTTTGAGACACTAACACACACATATCGACAGGAGCTATCCAGTATTAGAGAAACCCAAGAGAATTTACAGGCAATGCAAAAGAATACGCAGGTTAACTTAGACAACGTACAATCAGAAATAGCGAAACTACATTCTTTCTGTGACGACTTGCCAGAAAATGTAGAGAAAATCACAGTGGAGATAGGGTTACTCAGAACACAAGAGAATCAACTCAGACATTGTGCAGCTTTACGAAACGGTAAAGAGTAATCAAAGGACGAAAACACAACGTTCGCAGAAAAATGCGTACGTGAACAGCGCACTTATGTGGAAGCGGTAAAGGAAGTAATGGGGGAAAAGGAAGAAGAAATCTTAAAACGCATAGAACAGGATATCAGACAGGTAGAACAAAGGTTAAGGGACGAAATAGTTAGCAAACAAAGTACGGTAATATCATCGCCGGGGGCGGTAAGCGGAGCGCTAAACAGCCATCCGCCAGTGGGAGGAATCAGTGGCGCGGACAACAATGCCCAACCCACGCCGCGCGACCGCATGTCGACGCACGACGCGAGCAACGGGCAAAATTTTTGTGAAACAAATATACCGTCACTGCAGGGAAATGCTGTTCCGCCCTCCTGGACAGCGTTGTTAATGGATGAGAGCTTAATAAAACATCGACGCTTTCCCGTATTCTCAAATGAGAAAAAGCGAACGCACCCGGTAGTGTTTGTCCGAGCCTTCAGGAATGTACTGCCGAGGACTTGGACAGAAGCTCAAAAGATCAAATATGTAGTAGGACATACCGAAGGTGATGCCCTTTTGTGGGCTACGGAGATGTCAGAACTTTGCGAGACATATGATCAGTTTGAGAATGCATTTTTAGATAAATACTGGTCTACAGCTATCCAGGAGAGGTTAAGACGAGAGGTATTTAACCCAGTACCATATCATTCAAAATTCGGGGGGCTAAGAAACTATTTTGAAACATATCTAAACAAGACCCGTTACTGGAATAATCCGATCTCTCATGTAGATGTATTGAAAATCTTAAAGAACAAGTTACCTGCAAATGTTAGGGAAAAATTAGTAACTGTTCCCGAATATGATCTCGAGTATTTTCTTTCAGTGCTCGACTCAATAGATCTGATTCATGAGGATGGGCAAGCCATGCCTAGTTATCGTAACGGTAATGAACACTACCCAAACGGAAAGAACAACTATGGTAACGGCAATGGATTTGGAAACCATAGTGGTCGTGTGCGTATGAATGAATGGGATTCGTATGCACCGCCGCGTCACAACGGCAATCCGTACAATCGGCCTACCCACCAGCCACAGGGTGACCGAGGGTACGAAAATAAATATCAGCCCCATAGGTACGGCAATGGCCGAGACATTAGGAATCCGAGGGAAAACTTTGACAACAGGCGACAAGGAAATGCAAATTACCAGGATCGGAATATGCAACACAGGGATCCGAGAGAGAACAGGCAGCCAGTACAATCAAATCGAAAAAACCGGGACACGAACTGGCGAGCACGCTAACATACAGTGAACATAGTAGAAATGACGGCAGAGAATGAATCCATACCTTTACCACCCCCAAGCAATAGTAATCGAGCGTGACTAGAGGAAGAAGGTAATGAACTGTCAATGTGCCACAGTACTAATATGAGCGACATAAACACTAACACGAACAGGGACGGAAAGGAGGAAGTAGAAACTGAAACAAACCTACACATACAGCACATCCGGAATCTATTTTTAAGGTATGATAAGGACACAGAAATGAAAGAAGACCTGTTTACTGAGGAGAAAGGAACAACACTCAAGGTAAGTGAAATTATTCAAGCAATAATAAAGGTAAAAGTGCGAAACATAGATGTACCCGTTGTTTTGGATACTGGCGCGTCGACAAGCCTCATGTCTACTAGCTTGTTCAAAGAGATAGGGAGGGAAGTAAGCGTACCCACGCTACCCGTGGAGAACTGTAAGATCGTAACGGCAATGGGAACTAAATCTAAGGTTATAAAATTACAGGCCAGCATACCCATTAGCATATGTGGTGTAACTTTGCAGTGTACTTTCTTGTTGATAGACAAACTGATAGTGAACTGTATACTTGGTATGGAGGTGTTCAGAAGGTATAGGGTAAAAATAGATATCGGTAGCGGGGAATGTCAATTTCATGTAGGAGAGCGCACACTGACAGTGGACTTAATAAAAACTACAACGACGAATCAGGGTAGGCAGATACCCGATATTGATGTTAAACTTAGCTACCCTCAAGTCTTAATAGCAAGGGAGACAGAATTTGATGACCCTGGCGGTGAGATCCTAGATGAGCAAACAGTAGATAGTAAAATGAGTAAATCCACTTGTCTTAACAATGAACAGCGAAGTGAACTGGCAAAATTACTCTTCAAATATCATAACATTTTTCGTAAACAACCCAGTGTTATTAGGGGATATGAATATAAAATGGAAGTGTGCCCGCATGAAACCTGTTGTAGAACGTCATATGGCATTCCTTGGGCAAAGAAAGACGCAGTAAGACAAGAAATAGAGCGTATGATTAGGTGGAAGGTGATTGAAACATCGCACTCGCCTTACTGCAGTCCGATTCTCGCAGTTGGTAAAACTGACGGAACGGTGCGGCTGGTGTTAGACGCGAGAGAAATAAACAAAATCATCGTTCCTATAAGAACAAGGCCAGAGAATCTAGAAGAGCAGTTATTAAAGTTTCATGGCGTTAAGTATTTAACATCCCTCGATTTGAAAGCTTCGTACTGGCAAATTTTGTTGCATGAAGAGAGTAGAAAGTATACAGCTTTCATAAATGCCGGGAGGAGTTACCAATTTAGGGTGCTGCCTTTCGGATTAAACGTGAGCGCTGGTGTATTTATTGAAGCATTAGACAAAGTACTTGGACCGGAGTTGCTTAGCCTGGTTACACTCTACGTTGACGATTTATTAATTGCAACTCAAACATGGGATGAACATGTAAGTACTCTGGAAAAGGTTTTCAAAAATTCGATGAATACAATGTCACAGTTAACTTTAGAAAGTCTGAATTCGGAAAGGACAAAATAAAATTTTTAGGGCATATTATTTCACCAGAAGGGATCTTACCTGACCCCGGTAAATTAAATGCGATACGCAATTTCCCAACACCCTATAATAAGAGACAATTAAAAGGTTTTCTAGGAATGGCCTCGTTTTTCAGGAAATTTCTGCCACAACAATTGTTGAACAGTAGCTCGCTGTTAAACCTACTGCGTAAAAATCACAGTTGGCTGTGGACTAAAGAGTGTGAAAGTGATTTTCAACGCATTAAGCAGGCACTGATTAATGCACCTATCCTTAAACACCCGGATATGGAGTTGGACTTTTGTTTAAGCACTGATGCTTGTTATCAGGGGCTTGGCGCGTGTCTGTTTCAAATAATAACAAAAGATGGTAAGGAAGAAATCAATGTAATAAGTTTTGCGAGTAGAACTCTTACAGAATGTGAAAGATCGTATTCTGTAACTGAACTGGAATTGTTGGCAGTTATTTGGTCCTTTCGTAAATTTCAATATTACCTTTGGGGAAAACATACTAAAGTTTACTGTGATCATCAAGCTTTGTCCTTTCTTCTGACATGTAAGTTGTTATATAAGAGAATAGCGAGGTGGTGCATGTACCTACAGGAGTCTGATTTTGAGGTTGTGTACATAAAAGGGGAACAGAATGTTTTGGCAGATGCACTATCACGATTACCACAAGGCCTCACCGATTATCACGACTTGAGAGGAACAAACATCTGATTTCAAAGTACTTTTAATAAATGATGGGACTTTTAAACCATATTATATCAAAATGTGCAAAAACATGCAACGTCTGCAGGAAGAAGACCCGAGATGGAGCAAGGTAATAAGATATTTGCAGTCCGGAACACACGAACAGTTAAAGCAGTATTACATTATACATAATAGCGTCCTCTTTCATAGAAGAGATCGGCGAATGGATAAGTGGTCTGTGTGCATACCTCAGGAATATGTGGACAACTTAATTCAACACACGCACCGCATGTGGGGACATTATGGAGTGCTAAAGTGTGCCGGAAAAATTGCAACGTATTGTTATTTCCCTAATATGAGGCGACGTATAGAGCAGGTAATCAGACGATGTGCGGTATGTCAGAAGGTCAAACATCAAAATAGGACATGTCTTAATGTACTACACCGAATAATACCAAAGCAACCAAGGGACCTTGTATCTATTGACGCCGCAGGACCTTATACCCAAGCCCGCGGCGGGGTTAAATACATCGTAGTCTTGTATGACGTTTTTAGTAAGTATCTCCAGCTGTACGCAGTCAAAACGGTTAGGTCTGGACCAATTATAAGACGGATTCTGGAAGACTACATACCACGTATTGGGAAACCGCAAGCGGTTCTAACTGATAATGCTTCAAATTTTACAGGTGACCAATGGAAATCATTTTTAAAATCACAAAACATACGTCATATTTTAGTATCCAAGTTCCACCCGGAAGCAAGTCCTGTCGAACGGTGCTTCCGTGAATTTAACAGGTTTATCTGGACATATATACCGCAGAACCAAAAGAAATGGATAGAATATGTGGGTCCGTTTCAGCACATAGTAAATCACCTACCACACACATCAACAGGGTACACACCGGCTGAACTTATGTTTGAAAAGGTGGAACTAGATGAATGGGCAAAACCGATACCTAAATTAGGGCACAAAGACATAGCCTTAGATGACAAAGTACGGCAAGCGCTAATAACACTGGAAGGGCAAGCTCAAATAAGGAAAGGCATTTACGACAAGAAATTGAAAAACGTAATAGAATTCCAGATTGGACAGGAGGTACTACTAAGAACTCATCCGAAATCATCGAAATTAAAGGCATTGAACAAAAAAATGGCAATTGTTATATGTTAGTCCGTATATCATTGTTGACAAGCCACATCCTGGGTGCTACTTGATAGGAAATATAAAAAATGGTAAAATAAAAGGCATGTATCCACATAAAGATTTGCGGAAATTTATTAAATGAAAGTGCAAGTCCAATTCTTTCCTTATTTGTTGCGTTAATAAAACCCAAGTAGGTAGGAGGTTTGTCACTCTATGACGAATAAACCGATTGGCGCTCGGTTCCTCTCCAGCTAGGGGGTACAATATTTATATTTTCGTTACCCTCTCCCTCTTCTACTGTCCTGTTTAGTCAATAAGGAATGTTCAATTTTCTTCTACTATCTAAAATGCAGAGATGAGAATGCAACCTAGTCGTTAGAGATTTTTCTTGTAATTTTGGTATTGAGCTTTCTTAAGACTTAAATATCTATAGAAACACAAGAAACTTTTTCATATTCCTTAAGAGAACACTAACTATATGGGAAGAAATAAAACAATTGTACACAATAGTGGACGAGTGAAAATCATTAGATTACGTAGTTACAATACATAAAAATAATTAAACAAGAGCGATGGAAAAGAAAGGAATTCACAGCGCGCGAGCTTTGAGCTAGCGGCACGAGCGATGAAGAGTACTGAGACGCGCAGCCGCGCTTGAAGCGGAGTGTACTTACAACAATTACATACGAAGCGGCTAACAGCTGATCGTAGGGGTCGAGTAGGCAAAAAGCACGGTTGAGTTCAGTGTCCTCAGCTAGATGCGCAAAGACACACTGGGCATCGCGACGGAAACCATTCTAGAATTTAAGCGAATCGGCATTCACGCTACGCTGCCAACTGGACAAAACAGAAGTGACACGAAATGAAGTACCTATCAGCTCATTACTCTAACGTAAATCAGTTACACAAACAAAACGAACACAGACATTTAGATGGAGACTATACTGTAAAGAGCACTAATTTTAAGAGTATATCATTTAGTTAAGCATACGTAGTTTTAAGAAAAGGACCGCATCGGGGCAAGTAAAGTATAAGGAGCGTAGAATACACTAAAACTGTGAACTTAACATAGGCTATTGAATGTACATAGTTAGAAATAAGTATGAGTATTCAAAGGAGAAGAAAATATACACAGATATTCCTATCAGACTATATACAACAGTATTAAGACAAGTTTAAAAGAAAAGTAACAACATGTACACTTAAAAGAACACGATTAGCACTGAACTTTATTGAGAACTAAGCGGCTTACATACAGCACGCAAGTCAGCGACGATGGGAAGCGTAGAATGAAATATACACATAGAAAAGTGCGTGTGACGGAGACGTAAACTACAAAATAACATATCGTACGAGATTTAGCGAGAGGAGCAATTGTGCACTTATAAGACTACACTTCTTTACAGACAACATTAGAATTAGCGAGCGTGACGTATAGGGAGAATACATACCCACAAATTTGCTATTACGGAACTCACTTATGTTAGTTGCTATTAATTACATGGTACCTTATACGAAAAGCATAAGCAGCTGAGTAAAACTGTCAACATGAATCGTACAACTTGCGGGAGATAAGCTAAGTAAATACGAAAACCAACCAATACGCACACAACGTAATTATACGAACTAAAACAAAATAACTGAGGTAAGTACTGTATGTTTAAAAAAACAATATACAGAAACAAATTAATTTCACTGCTGGATAATACTTGGAAGTAGAGAGAGTGTGAAAAGTTTTAGATTCGATTGGAGGTATTAATTAGTTAATCTACGTTTGTGGTGACATAACATGCATGAATGAATCTAGGAAGAGAATGAATGTGTATTAGAGTAATATGAGTTTATTTATATTTGTGAGAAGAAATAAATAGGGCGGTGGTTCTAGTGTAAGAACCCTGTAGGTAATACATGAGTATAAATGGCGATTTATGTGGAAGATTTTTTAATGAATAATTACATGGATATACGGCGATCAATATGAAGATTAATTTTGCAGTGGTACCTAGGAAAGGGCCACGAAGGCGACGTAAGAAAGAATAGATTATATAGTTTTAAGTCTTAGAATGAATGGTTGTATGAGTGTGGAAAGCAAAGTATGATGATGTATGTACGGTAAGTAATTATGAAAACGACCATCTTGAAGAAGCAGTGAAGAATAAAGAAGAAACAGTGGAGTCCATAGTAACAAAGGTACACGCTACATTTAAAGTACACTACAATACAGTGATCTGCTACACAGGCGTCAGAAAGTAAAACAAATTAGTATGAAAAATATTTCTTTAGCGACTAACTGTTACAGCTTGAGCAACTATAAGGTGAATATTAATGAAAATATGATATACGATTCGTATGAGGAACGAGCACAAAATGCAGTGAAACAATATTTTCTACACTGAGTTCTTGACACACGCAGAAGCGAAAACAGTACTTTAACATAAGCACGTTCTTCTTTCGCGGGAATGAATTATGAGTGGAATTACACATGGCAAAAATACAGTAAAAGTATCGGCCACACGTTACAAAGGGTAAACACGTACATGTCGTCGCATCAATAAGGCAGAAATATGACTTGAAATATGTGTACATGAATGTGTAGTATTACGACGATTAACAAGCAGTGATGAATTCAGGATTGTCAAAGGGAAAAACATCCTACACACTCGTTCACAAACGAGCACTTGTAAATATTGTACGTAGTTTGGTGTCTATCAAATGCCAAGGATAGAATAAGTACACTAACGACGCACTACAAGTAGCAATCTTAGAAGTAGCTTGATCTCTGAAGCAGACCTTAGCAAATCTTCTTTTTCCATGTAGTGAGTAGTGCTGGAACGTATTTTCTATGTGTTTTTGTGAAGGTATAAACGCGCAGGAGGTCGGGCCTGCAAGTCAAGAGAAGAAAATGCAAATATTCAGAACAGATGAAAGATTCCTTCTAATTTACTTATTAGTGTGTAAAACGATACCAAACATGGAATCCATAAATGAAAACTGAAGGTGAATTGTACATTTAGTTGTCAACTATATTATTGTCAATGTCGAAGTCTGTGTAAAATGTATGTATGTACTGTTTTCTATGTGTAGTTGTGAACGTAAAAACGCGCAGGAGGTCGGTCCTGCAAGAAAGGAACAGGAAACTCAAATATTCAGAATAAATGAAAGATTCCTTCTGATTTGCATATTAGTGTGTAAGAGGGTGCATGTCATGGAGTCCATAAATGAAATGAGTATGAATTGTAAATTTGTATGTCGACTTTATTATTGCCAACGTTTTTGTCTATGTAAAATGTATGTATGTACTGTTTTCTATGTGTAGTTGTGAACGTAAAAACGCGCAGGAGGACGGTCCTGCAAGAAAGGAACAGGAAACCCAAATATTCAGAATAAATTAAAGATTCCTTCTGATTTGCATATTAGTGTGTAAGAGGGTGCATGTCATGGAGTCCATAAATGAAATGAGTATGAATTGTAAATTTGTATGTCGACTTTATTATTGTCAACGTTTTTGTCTATGTAAAATGTATGTACTATTGTCAATTTTATGTGAAATTTTATTCTTGAAAAGGAACCATTTATGTATGTATGTGAAGTGCAACGCGACGGACGAGTAAAACACTCGCACGTGTGAAGTAATACAAAAATGTTAAGGCCTAATAATAGTGAAAATAACGGCTGAGCCGTAGTAAGAGTAAACGCTACAATGCGGCGAAGTGAATACAGTGAGTGTGATGCGTGTGCGACGGAAAACAACGGAAGACAATGCCGAGTTCTGCAGTGCGGCCCTTACCTCACCTTGCTGTGCGAAAACCTCGTCCAGGCGCGAGATGATGTATTGGTGTTCTTTGGGTTGAGCGTTGGAGCTGAATCCGTCGTATCCAGTCTCCGGACTGGAGGGCATATACAACACCGACTTCATGAGCCTGGAGCGACATTACGATGGATGCGCGGGCAGTGCTGCTGCTCACGTGGCGCTCGCGTCACTGCGACGGGCGCGGTAAACAATGAGCTGCTGCTAGCCATAAGCGCAGCGAACAATGAGATAGCGTGTGCTGAAAAGACACCTTCTCAGAACGGCTAATGAACCAAAAGCCAGTGAGAAAAACAATTTTTAAAACATGGTGAGGACAATTTACGAAATGTAAAATTTTTCCCCTGTCCATACAGCTTAACAAGTATAATGAAAAATCACAAAGACGTTAGCACGACATGGACGTACGATTATGTAATATAAACATATGTGAATGTCGTTATGTGATATAAGAGTATGTGAATGTATTTATATGTATGAATTTGTAATGAACAAGGAAATAAACTTCGTAGACTTACTTGTAGTAGCTTAAGGGTATTAAAACTCCATTGACTTGCACCAAATGACTCAACATGAGCCCCAAGGTAAATAAGGCTACTTTATACTGTCTCACTAAATAAAGAGACTTATTCCCGACAGTATACAGTAGGGGGGCAATTGTGATATACCTTTTGCATTTCTTACTTTTATGTTTTCATCCTCTTTAAAAGCAAAGAGAAAAGATGAGGCGGTAGTAGCCCACTGTAGAGCCTGTGCCTACCGTCAGGTATTTTTGACTTTCAGATGTTAAAAGGCAGAGCAGTTTTTTGTTCTGGTACGAGTTGTTGGAAGGAAGGTTTCGCTCAGTGAGTGAACGAGTGAGAACCGCCATTTTTTAGCGAGTAATTGCAGACCGCCATTGTGTGTATTTTCTATGTGCATCGAACAGAAATATAGTAGTGTTTTATTAACAGAATATTTGTGAGAGTTATTATTATTTCAAGTAGTAATGCAATAAGAAGAACGGAAGCCCACCTGTGTACTTCGGAAAATTTACGAAGATCCGAATATAACAACACGGCCACAGTCAAGGAGACGGCGATCGGACATAATATTAATAATTGGTACGCATAAAATACTATGAAGACGATTTATTTATATAAATATAAACTAAAATGATTCCTTTCCCGTTACAGGCAATGCCTAGCTTATTGTGCTTGTCCTTCATGCCAAAGAATTAATCTCTTTAATTCATCCATTTTAAAAAAGCCACACATTCCAACATTTTATTATCATTCATTCCCTATCCTATTATATTATCATTTTATTATATTATAGCCTTCTGGTGGATTTCTAAGGAAATATTAAAGAATACGCTACCTTTCAAAATAATGGACGTACAAGCAATGACTCACACAGAATAGTAAGATCCAGTGTGGTGTCAAAACAGTATGTTGTGATGTTTCGAGGAGAAAATTACTTCTTTCAAAGCCACGAAACGTACTGGTGCCATTCCCAAGGTAAACCAAGTGAGTGCATAAAAGAAGAAGATGTAATGAAGCTCGTGCTTTTCTTTACCACCCCTAAGGATGCAGCAAGATTCTATTGTGATATACTCTCTGCACGTGGTTAGGAGTATCAAAATCGTGACAGCTCACTGGCAATTTCTGAGGATGAAGGGTCGCCTGAAGTTGCGCCCAAGACAGAAATGTTATTTTAAAACTTTAATGTAAAAAAACAGGCGTTTTATATTCATGTACCACTGATCTAGTTTGAGTATCAAGCGAATTTTGAAAAATAAAACTGTTTTGCTACTCCCAGCAGTCGATAAACTATCAAACATTTTATGCATCTGCAAAGATAATCTATAAAACATACTCAGAACTTTATGAAATTTGCTAACTGTAAAAAAAATTCCCTCTCAACTTGCTTTTTAACTAAATAAATTTCTCTCTTCTCTCTCTCTCTCTCTTTTTGCGTAAAGCGAATTTTACAAAAACGGCCCTTAATTGGCGTGGATAAGCCACCTAAACTGAAGCGCATGAGTGTCAAGCCCGATTTTGAATATCTTCTCTTCCACTTGTGCCACCAGCTTTCCTTAAGATTAGTAAGTTAAACTTCATCTGGAGGGTAAGGAAAGAATAAAAAAGACTGTTTCACAACTTGTCCAGTTCGATGTAAACTTAACTTTTACAAGCACAGAAAGCTAGGAGTAAGAGAGTCAGAGAATTAAAACTATTTAATTGTTCATTTGTACTGTTTAAATTCACAAATTTTTGAGGTTCACTCTACACAAGCTTGAATTTTACATCTGCAAGTGCACAATTAAGACAATGGGGTAAGGAGGGAAAGGATAATCCAAAATGTCACACGGCGCTCATGTGCTGTAGGTTAGGCTCTTGCTGGCCAATTTCAGGCTTTTTGCCGGCTTCACGACGTCTCGTATCACATCGTTCATCTCGTCTTCCCCTGCAACACAGCGGTATGTTGTAAACAGTAAGCGGCACAGACGTCTCGTATCACATCGTTCATCTCGTCTTCCCCTGCAACACAGCGGTATGTTGTAAACAGTAAGCGTTTACACCTAGTATAGTCTTCAGTGTTCTTCATATTTCTGCGAAGGACGAGTGACAAGTAAACACAATCAAATTTTTTGCAGGTTACGTTAGACAAACATATTATTATAATTAACTTGTTGGCTTAGTTATATACAATAATAAACATCGTGTGGGCTGCGAAGTGCTCTGTGACACTGCGCAATTCTGTCTCACTACAGGAGTCTGATGGTTGATCCATACGTTTCTGAATAACTGAAATATTGTCAAAGGATGAGCTCGTTACTGACAAAACTTTTTAGCAAGTTTATTTCCAGTTCGAATCACATTCGTCTGTTCGCTGATGTTGCCTTTGTCCATCTTCACATCCTCGCACGATTAGCATCTTAGTAAACATGTTCTGCAGTTGTGTGTTGTCCCAAACAGCTAATCCTCATCCTATCAGATTGTGACAGCGTATGAATTGTGCGTAAGTAAAATTTGCATTATTCTGCTTATTGTATGTGGTATCCGAAGATGGGATGTTGGTCGAAAACGGTCAGCGGTGAAATGTCTGTGATTGTGACTGGGTCAGGCATTAAAATCGTTTAAAAGAATCCAGCTGCGATTGTGAAATACTGTAACAGTGCTCGACTGCGAATATGCTGCTTACAGACAGCTTTATTCCATACATCTCCTGTAATGGGTGGAGATGGTATTTCCAGCGGTCACAGAACCGCTGGAACGTAGGATTCCATAGTAGTTGGCCCCGCCAACGATGATCGTACAGTGTCTAGTCACCGTGCGTCAATGGAGGTTGTTTAGTGGCTGCATCTGATGAGAAGACGTTTTGAAACAAGTAGGTGGAGACCACAAACGAAATGTCTTTACAACTCCTGCCTGTAAGACGTAAAGAAACTGCATGAGCAGAAAGAAAATTTACTGAACTCAGATTGAACTAAAGGTATTCTAAATTTAATTGTTGTTGTTGTTGTGGTCTTCAGTCCTGAGACTGGTTTGATGCAGCTCTCCATGCTACTCTATCCTGTGCAAGCTTCTTCATCTCCCAGAACCCACTGCAACCTACATCCTTCTGAATCTGCTTAGTGTAATCATCTCTTGGTCTCCCTCTACGATTTTTACCCTCTACGCTGCCCTCCAATACTAAATTGGTGATCCCTTGATGCCTTAGAACATGTCCTACCAACCGATCCCTTCTTCTGGTCAAGTTGTGCCACAAACTTCTCTTCTCCCCAATCCTATTCAGTACCTCCTCATTAGTTATGTGATCCATCTAATCTTCAGCATTCTTCTGTAGCACCACATTTCGAAAGCTTCTATTCTCTTCTTGTCCAAACTATTTATCGTCCATGTTTCACTTCCATACATGGCTACACTCCATACAAATACTTTCAGAAATGACTTCCTGACCCTTAAATCTAGACTCGATGTTAACAAATTTCTCTTCTTCAGAAACGCTTTCCTTGCCATTGCCAGTCTACATTTTATATCCTCTCTACTTCGACCATCATCAGTTATTTTGCTCCCCAAATAGCAAAACTCCTTTAAGTGTCTCATTTCCTAATCTAATTCCCTCAGCATCACCCGACTTCATTCGACTACATTCCATTATCCTCGTTTTGCTCTTGTTGATGTTCATCCTATATCCTACTTTCAAGACACTATCCATTCCGTTCAACTGCTCTTCCAAGTCCTTTGCTGTCTCTGACAGAATTACAATGTCATCGGCGAACCTCAAAGTTTTTATTTCTTCTCCATGGATTTTAATACCCACTCCAAACTTTTCTTTTGTTTCCTTTACTGCTTGCTCAATATACAGATTGAATAACATCGGGGAGAGACTACAACCCTGTCTCACTCCCTTCCCAACCACTGCTTCCCTTTCATGTCCCTCGACTCTTATAACTGCCATCTGGTTTCTGTACAAATTGCAAATAGCCTGTCGCTCCCTATATTTTACCCCTGCCACCTTCAGAATTTGAAAGACAGTATTCCAGTCAACATTGTCAAAAGCTTCTCTAAGTCTACAAATGCTAGAAACGTAGGTTTGTCCTTCCTTAATCTAGCTTCTAAGATAAGTCGTAGGGTCAGTATTGCCTCACGTGTTCCAACATTTCTACGAAATCCAAACTGATCTTCCCCGAGGTCGGCTTCTACTAGTTTTTCCATTCGTCTGTAAAGAATTCGCGTTAGTATTTTGCAGCTGTGACTTATTAAACTGATAGTTCGGTAATTTTCACATCTGTCAACACCTGCTTTCTTTGGGATTGGAATTATTATATTCTTCTTGAAGTCTGAGGGTATTTCGCCTGTCTCATACATCTTGCTCACCAGATGGTAGAGTTTTGTCAGGACTGGCTCTCCCAAGGCCGTCAGTAGTTCCAATGGAATGTTGTCTACTCCGGGGGCCTTATTTCGACTCAAATTATAAATCAGAGTGCAATATAATAATTCAACATCTATAGGAGAAAGAGATTTTTTTAAGTAACAGGAATTACTCTATCAAGAGAGAGAGAATACGTTTACACTGCGCAAAATAGGGGTGGTATCTGGTTTTGCTATTTTTTCAGACTTGACAAGGACGTTAATTCTTAGAAACTGCAGCTGAAAGAAGACAAGAAAAGTGAACGACATGCCAAATGAACTATGCGGAAGAAGGCGACGGCAGAGTGCAATAAAGGCAATAAGCGGAGCAAGTAGAGCTCATCCGGGCTCAGGTTTACTGTGTTTTCCATAAATTACTTACGGCGAGCTTTGGATGTTTCCTTTGAAAGGAACACGACTGATTTACTTCCGGAACAGGAGACTGAGCACCGTTTCCAGTGACCTCATCATTGGCGGAATGACAAACCCTTGTCTTACTTTTCCTTCTGCGTCTTCTCGTGCACCAAATATTACTTCTCGCCCCATCGGGTGATTCCCCAGACTGAGTGCCCGCAGCCGCCTCCACAGATGACTGACCCGCCACTTCGCCTGCTTCCAGACGACTGGTTCTCACGTTCACGGCTGACTGAACCCGCTAGCGCCCAGTCAATTGCCCAGTGACTGCTTCGCAAGTCCGTGACTCCTTCTCTTAATACCCGTCCACTGGACTCGGAACCAAGTGTTACCTGGCACCGCTCGTCAGTTACTAACCATCAAATTCGCCCCCGCTATGTTTACAGGTAGTCACGAAGTAGATGAAGTTAAGGAATTCGGCTACCTAGCCAGCAAAATGGCCAATGACGGACGGAGAAAGGAGCACATCAAAAGCAGACTAGCAGTGGCAAAAAGGGCATTCCTGGCCAAGAGAAGTCTACTATTCTCAAACATAGGCCTCAGCTTGAGGAAGAATGTACGTTTGGACCACTGCATTGTATGATAGTGAAACATGGACTGTGGGAAAGGATGAAAGAACATATCTTAAGACATCAGGGAATAACTTCCATGGTTCTAGAGGAAGCTATAGACGTAAAATGTAAAGGATGCCAGCAAACAACTGAGGACATAGGTTGCAAGTGCAACTCTGAGATGAAGAGGTTGGGGTGCGGCCGCTGTGACCGAGGGGTTCTAGGCGCTTCAGTCCGGAACCGCGCGACCGCTACGATCAAACGTTCGAATCCTGCCTCGGGCATGGTTGTGTGTAATGTCCTTAGGTTAGTTAGGTTTAAGTAGTTCTAAGTTCTAGGGTACTGATGACCTCAGATGTTAAGTCCCATAGCGCACAGAGCCATTTGAACCATTTTAGAAGAGGTTGGCACAGGGGAGGAATTCGTGACGGGCCACATCAAACCAGTGAGAAGTCTGATGACTCAAAAAAAAAAAATGTTTATAGAGTGACCGGTCCGGCACTACGGCCGTGTGAATTCTCATTTTCCAGAGTGGAGAAAGAGCAGGCCCACTCAGTACTGTTGTAAACAAACCGGTTCTAACTAATATAACTAGCAATATTTTGACCGTGAATTTGCATGAACTGTTATCTTGGAAAATCATAGCGAAGAAAATTTTGATTATTTTGGACTCAAAGGAACTCGTTTCACTAAAGAAGTATTGCTGCCTGTCCTACATACGAATATCGACAGTCGCCTCCTTGGCGAGCGCAGAGCATGTATTCGGAAATTGGTGGCTCAGTTTCTATGGTATGTGTGTGTGTGTGTGTGGGGGGGGGGGGGGGTGGGTGGGTGGGTGTATACCATGCAGTGTCAGCGATGAAGCAGCACAACGTAATTTATAGTCCACAGTTGCTGCATTATCGGCCATGTTCAAAATTGTTAAATTTATAGTGTGTTGACGAAGTAATTAAATTCATTCCACACAACTTCTTTGTTTCATGTCAGTGTTGATGGACCTGTGCAGAGGATGAAAATACCGCTTCAGTTGTAAATTGCTTTTATTATGACAACCGGTTTCGGCCTCTCATAAGCGCATCCTCAGGTGCCGCAACTGTGCTGTGGCCCCCGAGGTGCCGAGGTGGACGTGTACTAGGCGAGGTCAGCTACCAATCACCGCAGAACAGAGAGTCAATTCGAAATGGTGTGCCTTGTCAGTAGACAACAATCAACCGTATCGGGTTGTTCAGTACAAGTATCGTGTACTTTACAATTTCTTTTAAATGAGCACACCGTCATTTGACTGTATTATAGTTTATTTAATGACGACCCAGATTTCGGGCTTTTACGCCTGTTTCAAGCGACTGAGTTTATGTCATTAACATATATAGCACCAAGCTCAAAATTGCCCATAAATTAAGAAAACTATTTGCTCCCCACGAAATGCCAGGTTTACGATCTTTGTTGGTATATAAAAGATGGGTACGGCTCAAGGATACGTGCTCATCTGTTATATATCATATGCTAAATATGACATACTACCACATTATTTACAGATCTTGTTACAAGATGGTGATTTTACGTCAGGCATTTCGTGGCCAGCGAATATTTTTCTTAATGTATGGACAATTTTGAGCTTCATGTTGCAATATATGATAATGATATATTCAGTCACTAGAAAATGGCATAAAAGGCCGAAATCTGAGTCGAAATTAAATAAACAATAATACAGTCAAACTGCGGTGTGTTCATTTAAAGTTATTGTATGACTGTTGCCCAGAAACATCAATAAACTGTTTACTGTACAATTATCCATGCAAACATCAAAACTGAGACAGACACACAAAATTGGTTTCACCAAATAACACGACCGTACATACTTGCCGTCCTGATATCGTACCAATAAATCATCAAACAGCGTCGTCGCGATCAGTCACGCGTATGTTCGTGAGAAAAGCTGTTTACGTCACTAGAACTGGTTAATGCCAGTTCCAGGAACTGATTTACTCGTTTAATCTTGTAACAGCCTGTTTCAACAGTGGATTTCATGCTTGTGTGCTCCAGGCATTTGTACTGAGTGATTAATTTTTCACAGACGTTCCAACGGACTACATGACCGAAATACCACTGAATGATTACAGCGGTTGTTCGGTATACGCTTGTTTGTTGTGAACAGCGCAGGTCAATATTTAAAGTGCTCGACTACCAGAATATATTTGGGCCTCGTCTGATAAATTTAGACCTCATTGTGTGAGTGTCTCCTCATCCTGTTTAACGATAAGCATTGCAGCATTCCACTTCTAGCTGACAGAGGGAGAAGCAAAGAGACATCCGCGGGGAAACCAGGTACGCAGCGTTTTCGTACGCGGGGGTTAAATACGTCACACTCGTTCCTGCGCTTGTGTGACTTGTGCAGTATACAAGCTGACGAGGATCTGTTATATTTCGATGTTTTATCCCCCGGCGTTTTACAAACTGTGTCGAAATAGTAAGCAAACCAAGAAGTATATGTACGCTGATCACCAAGAACATTATAACCATCTACGTATGAGCCGATATGTCCACCTTTGGCACGGACAGCAGAGGCGACGGATCGGAGCATGGAAGCAATGAGGCCTCAGTATGTCGCCGGAGAAAGCTGGCACCACATCTGCCCACAGAAGTCACATAACTCCCGTGAATTTCGGTGAGGGGAGCGCAGTACTCTGACGTCATGTCCAATCACATGCCAGATGTTTTCGATCGGGTACAGATCTTGAGAGTTCGGGGGCCAGCACATCAACTGGAACTTGCTACTGTGTTCCTCGAACCACTCCATCTAACTCAGGCCTTGGGACATGGTGCATTATCTTGCTGAAAAATACTGCTGTCGTCGGGAAACATGATTGTCTTGAAGGGTATACGTGGTTTGCAAGCAGTGTAAGATGCACCTTGGCCATCACGGTGCCTTACACGAGCTCCACTGGACGCACTGGTGTCAACGTGAATGATCCTCCAGAGCATAGTGGAGCCGCAGCCAGCTTGTCTCCGCCCCACAGGTGTCAAGGACCCGTTCCCCAGGAAAACGACGGATTCGCGTCCATCATTACCATGATGAAGAAGATACCGGGTATCATCAGACCTTGCAAAGTTCTGCTACTGCACCATCGTCTACTGCTGATGTTCACGTGTCCATTTCAGTTGTACTTGCCGATGTCGTGCAGTTTATGTTGACGCATGAATGGGTCGTCGGCTGCAGAGGCCCATCGTTAGGAGTGCTCGGTGCAAAAAAATTGGAAACTTGTGGTAAGGTCTTATGGCACCAAACTGCTGAGGTCATCGGTCCCTAAGAGTACACACTACTTAATGTAACTTAAGCTAACTTACGCTAAGGACAACACATACACACACACACACCCATGCCGAGGGAGGACCGAACCTCCTACGGGGGGAGCCGCGCGAACCGTGGTCAGGCGACATAGACTGCGGGCTACCCTGCGCGGCTGGTCGGTGCACTGCGTGTTCAGACACACTTGTAGTCAGCCAAGCATCAAAGTCTGATAATTCCACAACAGTCCGCCACCGGTCCTGTTTGAACAGTGTGCCCAGACTACGACGTCCGGTGTAATGAGGGGTGGCCTCCCATTTCAACAACACCTTAATTTCGCCACGTGTTGAAGACACTTGTAAGGTGTCAGGCAAACCAAACACCTTCCATGAAAACCCTGACATGATAAGCAAATCCTGTAGTATGTCACATAGCTCCGAATAAAGCGTGACATTAAATTAACCCAAGTAATACAAGTAACGAGTGAGCAAATGGAATACCACAGAATAACACAAGAATGCCTAAATGCATGTCATACCTTCCCATTGGGACACCGACGCAGTTCCGAGGGGAGAAACGAGAAAAGAAGCCGAGAGCAGAACCGTGTTAAGCTTGAAGGCCATACGATAAGGGACGGACTGGACACCTACGTCGCCAGCCTACCGCTAAGACTACCACCCACACGTTTTAGCGTGAGAGGTTTTCGCGTCTCTGTTACGTCAAGGACCACCCCCGAGCCCATGTTAAAAGCTAGAGCCCTCCAGAAAACGGTATAGATCTTATGATAACACAAAAAGGGCCACTACCACCCGCAAGTTTTAGCGTGAGACTTTTTTGCGTGTCTGTTACATTAGGACCACCCTCATTGGATAGACAGAATTTTTGTAGGCGGAGTTTAAGGTTAACATTGAGACCCTGATTGGTCAGATGAAACACAGCCAGATAGCTTTTTTAAACCTACTTCGGTAAATTGCTGTAAGGAGAAGTTAGAGGAGAGTTGCTTCCGAGATGGCGAGGTGAGCGGAGCTGTGTTTGCCAGCCGCCGCCCTGACGCTCTAAACACCGACAAGGTAATGATCGCACGCGATGCCGCATTTTTGAGCGCATAAGGCTTCATTCAGAACTGCAGAAGTCTCATCTGTTACACCCCCTTTTTGCGTAATACTAGTGTCGATCGTTAATTAAAACTCATGGTGTTCACATTTGCCACTTGAAGTAAAGATCTGAAACGCGATGATTTTTCTGTTATATAGTTATTGAGAAGCCACATCAGCCACTGTAATTTGCGACAAGTTAGATAAGTAATTAAAGATAATTGAGGGTCACTGTAGACCATTTTGATAGTTTTCTCTTTTGTGAAACTTAAATTAAACCTAGATTATAGATGTGATATGGCATAGGTCATCCTTCGATCGATTGTAGAACTTGGAAACCCATTTAGGGAATATTCGTTCACATTTTTGTTGAACGCAGTTGGTTTTTACTATCCTGTATTGAAACATTTCCTTTTATCAACAGTGCAATTTATAAACAATGTTTTATGAGTAGAATAAAATTTCCAGTGGTAAACTTAACTGATTTTTCGACGTTATTTTACCAGCTAACTAAAAATAGGAAAGCCTTGAACCCCTTCCACTAAATTTAGTTAGTATTAAGATTCCTTTACAGGGAGTGCAGTGGAGCTAACGCTGAGATCATTAAGTATTTGGTTATATCATCGCTAGTCTCACTGAACTCTTCTGAATTCTACATGTCATTTGTGGTCTGGCGTCTCCTTACCAGCAACAGGTCCCAGGTTCAAACTAGTCAGTTCCCTAAAAAACACGCTCAGAGAGTCGTTGCGCGAAAGTGGTAGGGAGACACGATATAGAACAAACAGACACCACCATGAATGTTTAGACACTCACCGCAGCACTCGTGAAACACCCGACGAAGCGTGTAGTCCCCGAAACGCTCTTACTGAGCCTCCGGGCCGTGACAATCTGCCCTCGGTCAAACAGAGATAAATCCGCGCCCTCCCCATTCTACACACGGACAACACGCTCACTGGCACTAAATGCTTCGTTCGTGTGTCTGCCCAGCACTCATTCCTCGCCAGGTAACGCTACTGTCGCGTGGACGGGTTTATATCGATAGTAAGTCAGTGGTCAAAATGTTATGGCTGATTAGCTTACAGCGAAATACTGTGATCACTTTGTCAACAACAGTGGAACATGTTTCCATACTGCTCAACTATAGCTATCAAAAACAAATAAACTCACACTCCCTCATGAGTATGCTGTAATATGACGATCTAAGGGATGTAAACATAGTCCTCGTAATTGATCGTCATGTATTAAGTTCCCACCGATTTAGTGCCTTCCTGAATGTTAAACGGTTAGCCTTTCTTCTATTGCCGGCCGCGGTGGTCTCGCGGTTCTAGGCGCGCAGTCCGGAACTGTGCGACTGCTACGGTCGCAGGTTCGAATCCTGCCTCGGGCTTGGATGTGTGTGATGTCCTTAGGTTAGTTAGGTTTAAGTAGTTCTAAGTTCTAGGGGACTAATGACCACAGCAGTTGAGTCCCATAGTGCTCAGAGCCATTTGAACCATCTTTCTTCTATTGGAGTCCGCAAAAAGTTTGTCACAAATTAAGAGAATTTACAACTGAGACTATCTAAATACTTTCTGAGTCTTTATCTGCAGAGAACTTTGGGATGCAGCTTATTTGCATGTAAACGGCACATCTGTATGGGCGGCAGCTGGGCGGTGGTAACGGCGATATGAAAGTAGATCCTTCGGCGATAAAATGTATCCATCTTCTTACCTTTTACGTACTACTCTCAGCTGTAGTACTACCCTTCTGTGATCTCTCTTTTAGTATAGGTTGGTCAGCACCAGTTTATTGTACTGTTTGGTTTGCAGTCCATTAATGTACGCCCATAACGTCTCTGACACACATGCTACAATTGGTAACAAGTATACAGTTTCGACAAGATATAAAATCCTCATTCCCTTGTTGTTCACTGGAGAAACCTCGATCGTTTTTAGCATGTGTGTTACCTTCGCGAATTCGTAATCCGGCGAGTCAGTGTCACACACAAAGGGATTCAGCTACTGCTACTACTGGGTTTTAGCTAACCCGCGACGCCTTCAAATACCACAAGCAAGATTTTCATATTCTCAAACCTTTGGTCCTACAGAAAAAATGAACAGAACCTCACTGTAGAAAAGTTTATGAAGCTAAATTTTGTACAGGCATGCGTTCTCGCTGGAGGACGTAGTTTCCAAATTATTCAAGAATACATAAAAAAGTCAGCTTCAAACGCGTTTTTCTATAATAACTTGAGAACTGTGGCCTCCAGCGAAAACTGATCCCAATACAAAATTTAACTGCATTAAATTTCCTACAAAAAAGTCCTGTAAAATTTTTCTGTAGGCCTAATAGCATGGTCATAGAGAGCTAAATAATGTGAAAATCTTGCGTGTGGTATTTGAAAGCGTTGCGAACTGCATAAAATTCAGCGGTAGGGGCAGTTGACTGTTTCTGTAGCGAACGTTATGGATTTCACGCATGTGGAAGGCAATTATGTTGCAGATAGAATAAGAATCTTAAAGTACATTAGTTTCTGTAACTCTCTGTGCTAAAAAACAATCCGTTCCTAATAATCACGATATCTGTCCACACTCATGTGCATTGTGTCTGCTGTTTATAACAACACAAAAATCTGGCAGTATTCAGATAGTCTAACCTAATGTCTGAAACGTAGAAGCTCAACAGTAAAGTTGCGTACCGTTTCATCAAACATGGTACTAACGTGAAAACCCAACTGCACACCTGTAGACATCGTTGTCGCATCTCGGTTCAAATAACAGTTTTACAAGTTACATCTAGTTTCACACGGTGCAATTAACAAAAATATCAGAAAGAAGATAAATAATGAAATTTTTGCACATTCAAAAATATGAATAAACATACTAATACATAGTAATAAGAGATTCGTGTCATAATACAAATAAAATAACACACAGCCACATTAAAAAAAAGAGAAGGAAGAAATTGCCTGAATCATCGAAGTTATATGCATAGAGTGAAAAGGAATAAAAGGAAAACATAATTTTTCACTCGCAGTTAGTAATGACTTCAGTCTGTGTGTTATATGAGTGGCGAACACTTTAGTATATTATAAGGGTGACAACGTAATCGAATCAGTTTCTTCGGCGACTGCCAATGACAAGGTCGAAATATTCATCTCTCCATTGCATGGTGTTCATACAGGATAAACTTCAGGATCTAAAATTCATGTTGAGGTCCCACGATGAGGATCCAGTCAGCGTCTACAGAAAGGATTTTTTTTTATTATGACTTGGTACAAAACAAGGCTCACATGTTTGGAAAATGGCTTCTTTAATATCCTTTGTCATTACTTTCAGAAATACAGCAGCTAGCCACTTTTTACCAATTTTTATTTACACTAATACGAGTTTCGGACTTTCACTAATCTTCAGTTGGCGTAATACATATTTGAATCTTCAGTTAGTACATCATTACAAACGTTGAGATTAAACTACCATTTTGTTTACCTGTTTTACTTCGCGATTTGTATATTTTCAATATGTTACTTGTTAGACGTTACTTACTTTCCATTCTGCTTGCAGGCGCTCCTGTTTCACTCATTAATTTTTGTTTCAAGATGTGTGATTCACAAGAGTAATACAGAAACCACCATGTTGCCAACTGACATTTTTGTTTACATCGGGAAATCATGCGGAGTCTCTTCAACAAATCTGTTTACTACCAAACGGAGCATTCGGGAAAACACAATACACGAACGTTTATTCCAAATTCTATTTCTAAAAGTACTGCACTGACGTCTTATACAACATTTTCAGCAAAGTATTTGTTTACACGAAAAAATCATGTTGTAGTGCTAGCAAGTAACCTGTTCTCTTTCACTCTCTCTCTCTCTCTCTGTCTCTCTCTCTCTCTCTCTGTCCTCTTTCTTTGTTTTGATATTTTGTCTTCAGTTTGGTTATTATGGTGTTCGAAGCATCTGAGTATCGAAATCCCAACATTAATGTCTTGACTGCCAGCATCAATGTTTTGTAAGTATTGATGACCATCGAACATCGCTACAACCAACATTGAGTGTATATTTTAGATAAAGCTGCCCTACAGCTCGTAAATATCTGGAAAGCGTCATTCGTTGCCGCCAAGAGGTGTAGATAAAATTTCTTCGTTGTTTCGATCCACGGAACGTCATCAGGTTGAGAGAAGCATTTATATCTTACTACGATATAAAGCTAATGGTGTCAGAAAATAGAAATCGTGAATTCGTCACAGTTAATACATGGTAACATAAATTGTATTAGTGTGATGTTGTAAATGCTTTCATGGACCTGATGATGATCTGTGGACGTAAGCTTGTTCTTCAGTCAAGAAATTTTGTCAGCAGTTATTAGTGGTGAGTTGTGATTGTCCACCCTTAATGGTGGATGACATTTCTAGAAGGTCTGGCAACGGAAAAAAATGGCAGTGTCACCTCAGGTAACCGAAGAGTAGGACTAATTTCCGAAAGTGGGTGACTGCGCAGGGCGGTCGAACGAGTGCGGTTTTGCGAGCCGGGTCGGGGCAGGTCGCGTCTCGCCTTTGTGCGCGGGCGTAACGAGCGGAGACGGCGACATTTCTCAGAGCCCGGCCGGTCGCGGCCGTGTGACTGGCACGAAACGGCGGCGGCGCGACAAGAACCATCTGTCTCGCGGCCCGGACGATAAGTCACTGCGACCATTCGTTCCGAGATGACGCAGCAATTACAGCCGTCCCGTTACTGGTGGGTCCCCCGGCTCCTGGCTCTCTGCCTGATCGGCCACCAGGTGGACGCTCCGCTGCGTCCGCCACTGGCCACTGCGTCTTCTTCCCGCCGCAAGTAATCGAATTCCCGTCCGCGGGCACCACGCCCGCTGCACAGCCACGCACAAAAACGGGGACCCGTGCCGCACAAACAGGGGCGCAGCTTCGGTTTCCGGCTAACTCGTTCACAGACACAATCAATTCAACGTAGATTTCTTTTTACGTTGCATTCCGACACGAGCAACTACGATCTGCTCGGTGCTTAGGACATCGTAATTATTGTACGCCGTATCTCATCCCCTTTTGTAAACAACAGAGCATCTTACTGTTCAGTCAAATAGCACACCGTTTTGCCCTCTCCTGTAAGGCAAAATCCAGCACTCTGTCCATGACGTCCCGCTATCATTTTACAAAACCGTTACTTGGAGACTACACTGTGCAACAGAATTAAAGTGTAACTTTTCTGTAACCCTGTAATTGTCTTCCACTGAGACTCAAAGTTTGAAATTTGGCTCGGAGAGACCTACAACGTTTTCCTGTAAAGGTGAAAACAGAGTGGCAACCGGTGACTGTATCCTTGGGCTCGGCGGCATTTCAAACACTAAGGTGTCAAACACGCGAAAAAAGCAAGAGCTCAAAAGTTTATGTGAGGTGCAAGATGGGTTAATGATGTCACATTGGCAAGTTTCCCCACTATTCTGCCCAATGCCTCAGTGGGTGTCACTCATGTTTCACCACTTCGTTTGACACCTCTGCGATTTAGGTCAGGGTGGGTAAAAAAAAATAAATCATTTAACACTACTGCACAGAATCGACATAAAGGTGTCATGAGGTGGCAGAAAAGGGCTTCAATGAAACCACACCTTCTCCAGGGGCGTTCATTTTGATACATTTTGCGCTCGGAAAGGACAGTTTGCTATGCTATGTACAACAGGGCGACGTTATTAAAAAGGTCTGCCGCTGCAGACGATTCAACCCTTTTCTAAGGTCGTTTTGGTGCGCGACTTCGCTGAAAGTGATCTCACACGTTTGGAGCGTAGTGTGGCTACAAATTTTGTTTCAGTGTCCAAATGTTCAAATGTGTGTGAATTCCTAAGGGACCAAACTGCAGAGATCATCGGTCCCTAGATTTACACCTACTTAAACTAACTTATGCTAAGAACAACACACACACCCATGACAGAGGGAGGACTCGCACCTCCGGCGGGAAGGCCGCGCTATCAGTGACATGGCGCCTGTAACCGCGCAGCCACTCTGCGCGGCCTTGCTTTAGTGTAGAGGGTGGAGCAGCTACTGACACTTGAAAACTATTGGTCGAATTTGAATATGACCCGAAGCAGAAAACGATGGTTCAAATGGCTGTGAGCACTATGAGACTCAACATCTTAGGTCATAAGTCTCCTAGAACTTAGAACTACTTAAATCTAACTAACCTAAGGACATCACACACTCCCATGCCCGAGGCAGGATTCGAACCTCCGACCGTAGCAGTCCCGCGGTTCCGGACTGCAGCGCCAGAACCGCACGGCTACCGCGGCCGGCAGAAAACGATGTTCGCGCTTTTTCCTCTTTCGCTCGCTCGTGTGGTTTGTGTCTGTGTGGGAGGGTGGGGGGAGGGGGGGGGGTTGAGGAAGCTGAGGGGGACGGGGACGCTGCGTATTGACACATACATAAATAAGACGGCAAAGGGTCCCACTTAGACCACCATTACACCAACACCATTGGTGCCACCACCGTACCTTAGTTGGGCACTTTAAAAAGTCTCTATGGAGAGGCACTCATGTACCTGTACCTACCCGCCAGCCGGATAGGTTACCCTAGCGACACCCCTCTCTCATTTCGTACACAGTCAGCAGGAGCAAGTGTAGAGCGGTTTGCCTAGCCCGCAGGCAGTTAGGGTTCAGGTGGCTCTAAGCACTATGGAACAACATCTGAGGTCATCAGCCCCTAGACTTAGAACTACTTAAACCTAACTAACCTAAGGACATCACACACATCCATGCCCGAGACAGGATTCGAACCTGAGACCGCGGTCAGGGCTCCATGAATCAGCGTCTCCGTACATGGATATTTTTTGGCATTTTATTTACCTGCATGTCATTGTCGGAAGCCCCATGCACAAGTCAAAGAAAGGCTGCAAAAATGAGGGATGGAAAAGCATAAACACACATTTCTTCTTCGGATGACCCTCAAATTTCGTCGAATAGTTTTGAACGATCCCTCGTGGTTCCAACCCGTACACCAGCGAAAAAATTTCGAAATGATGGAGCACAGCAATCAGTCATCCTTCACTTCAGTCTTTATTAAAGAAACTCTATATTTCGGCTAGTAAATAGCCATTATCAATGCAATATTTCAGAGTTTTAATACATGTCCTAGTACGTCAGTCACCTTTAGTTGGGGCTCCAGTCACAGCTATTCAAGAAAAGAAAGGACAACTGACTGCTGTCCTCCGTCATTTTGGAAGTCATAGCACGCTCATTGAGTGCATTCAGCATTCATAAAGGAAGGTAATTTTACGGAGAGAAAAATTTGTGGTCACTCCACATTCCACAGG
This sequence comes from Schistocerca gregaria, assembly GCF_023897955.1. Taxonomy (NCBI): domain Eukaryota; kingdom Metazoa; phylum Arthropoda; class Insecta; order Orthoptera; family Acrididae; genus Schistocerca; species Schistocerca gregaria. The sequence continues at coordinate 506,440,306 of NC_064926.1, read as the reverse complement.
GTTCAGATCGAATTGAGTGAGTTTGCAGCCCCAGGAGTCTGTAGAGAAAGGTTGAATTGTCCAGGGGATGACAGCAGTGTCAAAGCTTGTCAAGAATGTCGACCCACTGTTCATCGTAATGTGAGCTATCGTATACGAGCGCGAAAAGTGTGGAAATCAGTGCTCCAAAGGAAGGGGTAGTTTCACTGACTCCTTTATGCCATTTCCTAGAGTCTACTCGTGGCGATTGTAAGCGGTCGTGTGTTAAAATGTTTTTCTCGGCTACACATAAGAAAACTGCGTGACTTGAACAATGGACGTCGTGCTTCTGACTTCCAACTCAGAGACGTCAAACAAAGGGGTGAAATGTGGGTAAGGGTGGGGGGCCTGAAGTCCTCCCCATAGCGTAACACGTCCACTGTTGTGTTGGGCAGAACTGTGGTGAAGTTTGGTGGCAATCTGAGACCATTAACCCAGCTCACATCTCACATGAACTTCTGAACCCTGACCTTTGTCTCGCATGTGGCGACACCTCGCTGTCTGAAACGTGGCCGAAGCCGGGGGCGAGGTTGCAAGGCGCCATGCTTCTGCTGCATTATAGGGGAAGACTGTGGGAACCTCTGAGCCAAATTTTCAAACTTCTATGTCCCAATAGACGAAAACTACGATGTTTCAAAAAAGCCTGCTTTAACTGTCTTGCGCTATGTGTTCGAGCTAATTCCTCTCCCGCCGGAATCAATTTTCATGGTGTATGTGGAAGGAAGTAATGTGCTGCCCATCTCTCCCTGGCAAATACTCTTTGGGATGTTTAAGAGATAACCTCTCCGTGATGTAGAGTGTCTTTACCAGTAGGGTTGTTTAGCATCTCAGTAACTTTCTCACATCAACTGAAGGGTCTCACGTGTACCACCGAAAGGAGGCTGTTTTATTTATCATGGCAATTTTCAGGTGGTTTTGTCCATAAATGTGAATGCAGCTGCGAATTTGATGAATGTACTCAACCTCCACTGTATTGATATAACCATATTCTTCGTAAGTCTGTTCCTGAGACCACAGATGTTGGATAGAAAGGTTACTTTTTTTTAAGAGAGTAGGAAGCAGAGTGTGTTACACAGTCTGGCAGTGTACCTAGTCTGAAGGGGATGGAAGCTGCCGTGCAGTGGAGGCAGTGGTCTTTAGAAGGGATTTTGCAATAACACGTTTATGCTAAACAATACTGAGTAAGCGGGATTGTGTTAATGGAGCAATGACGTAAGGCTAACGGGTAAGGTAATCGACGTTTTTTATATTTGTCGCTGTCTAGTTTCTTACGGCTAAAACATTGCGTATGCTTGAAGTTTGGTGTAGAAATTTTGTAATACAATATATAGTTTTGTCTTGTACTTGTAAGAAGTTTGGAGAAAAGTAATTGTATACAGGAAATTTATTATAATTTTTTCTAACTTGTCAAGTTGTGAGATCTTTATAAAAGGATGTATTGTTACGGTTTGATGAAGCATGGTTTAACTTGGAGTCCTTGTTTTCATTTATCAGTCGTTAAGTTTAGTTCCTCACCTTTCATTATTTACTGTGGTATCGGTAGCTGCGATGCCACGGCGTAGGTGCAAGTTCTTGGGTTGGCACTGCGACACCAACACCGACGACAGCGCCCTCTAGCTGGCGCTGTGCAGCTCTACGAGCTCCACTCCAGATTCAGCCCATTTTATGCCGAGCAGACGACCAAGCAACAGTGTTTCAATTTCATAGTAGGCAACCCACTATTTGTAGCTTGATGTACAGCTTCGTACCTACGCGCTCATCTCAGCCAAAGTTAAGTACATAGTAAAACCATTTTCAATTGCAGAACCAAGTGTTCTACCTTTACCTACTCCTACTCGTTTCCTACGTTCGGCCTACCCTTCAGTTTACAGGAGCAGACCCACGCTCCGCCTTCCAGGCGGGATACAAAATTTACCTTTATGAATGTGTTTGTGTACTCCCGTTGCACATCGCGAGTTGTGTGCTGCAGAAGCATTTTTATGAGAAGTGATAAGACATCTTTTTGCATGGCACATCGCAAGTACGGTAAATGAAATTTGGTTTTGGAGTGTCAAATCAGTACTCCTAATGGTAACAGGTTGCAAGACGGACGAGCGTTCCGTGCACATAGGCAAGCCAACAGATTTTATTGTAATTAAAATTCATGCCCATTGTAATTAAAAATGATTGTCGGAATGTATTTGTTCAAATGGCTCTGAGCACTATGGGACTTAACTTCTGAGGTCAGCAGTCCCCTAGAACTTAGAACTACTTAAACCTAAGTAACCTAAGGACATCACACACATCCATGCCCGAGGCAGGATTCGAACCTGCGACCGTAGCGGTCGCGCAGTTCCAGACTGTAGCGCCTAGAATCTCTCGGCCACTCCGGCCGGGGGAATGTATTTGTGCAAATACCCACATCAAAAAAGTTTTGCATCATCACGGTTCTGAGAGTTCCGGATCCTGCACAGAAAATTGGAATAGAGATGAATATAAACATTGTTTCCGTCGTTTTTATTGCTCATGAAAAACAAGCGTTACATGTTGTACCACAATACGGCGAGACCTTCAGATGTGGTGGTCCAGATTGCTACACACACCGGTACCTCTAGTAACCAGTAGCACGTCCTCTTGCATTGATTCATGCCTGTATTCGTCGTGCCATCAAGGCACTGTTGGTCCAGATTGACCACTCCTCAACGGCATTTTGGCGTATATCCCTCAGAGTGGTTGATGTTTCACGTCGTCCATAAACAGCCCTTTTCGATCTATCCCTAGCATGTTCGATAGGATTGATGTCTGGAGAACATGCTGGTCGCTCTAGTCGAGCGATGTCGTTATCCTGAAGGAAGTCATTTACAAGACGTGCACGATGGTGGCGCGAATTGTCGTCCATGAAGACGAATGCGTCGCCAGTATGTTGCCGATATTGTTGCACTATCGGTCGCAGGATGGCATTCACGTATCATATAGCCGTTACGGCTCCTTCCATGACCACCAGCGGCGTACTTCGGCCCCAGATAATGCCACCCCAAAACAGCAGGGAACCCCCTCTGCTACACTCGCTCGACAGTGTGTCTAAGGCGTTCAGCCTGACCGGGTTGCCTCCAAACACGTCTCCGACATCACGTCTCAGAGATCCAGTATCAAGTCCAAGACCCTATATGGATCGACCTTCGATTTTCTCAAGGTCTTTTTGCAATTACCAAGCGTAATTACGAAATACTTCAAAACTTGTCTCTCCCATACAGAAATCGTTGTCAGACTGGCGAAGTGTCCCTGTTTTAAAACACGTGCTTTGTTGAGTTCTGGGCCCCGTTCCCATGTTCTTGACCATGTAGTGTATTTAAAACGCACTTACAAGAATGGAAATAGGTCATTTCCCACTTCATTCTTTAAAGTAGCTAAGCCGCCCTGACACTGATCCCTTTGCTCATAAAAGCAGTAATGACTCCATATTTAGAGAAAGAGGATGATCCAGACACGTGGAAAAAAATCTTGTATGTACCATTGATATGTAGTTTCCAAGCAACATACACTGACGCAGTTGTAATTTTCAGTGACTATAGTGTTGTACAACGTAACCACAAGGTTTTTGAACTGAGATTTTATTGCGAGCAGTCAAGGTTGCTGTAATTTTGCTGCAGTATATTGGTGTATGGAGTTAACTGTGACAATCATGTTTGGTTATCTATAACTGAAACCCTATCAGTAATAGTATTTGCTATACAATTGGATCTGAGGAAATTTTTAGCTTGCATATTTGTCAATGTGTAGATATGCTGGGTCATCTCCCTTTTATATTTAGTGCTTAATTAAAGCTAACAGCTTATTCCGCAACTCCTTTCACTGTCATTGTTTTTTTCCCTAAGTGCATCTATAAATCAGTGTAATATTACTAAAATGTGAACTGTAAGGGATTCTGACTTACGGATATAGGAAGTGAATTATGATTCTTAACAGAATTGGGTATTTTCCATGTAATACATCCCACTACAGCATTACCAGGTTAATGGGTAGTGCAAGGTGACTCTGGCATGCTAATCCGACATCGTGGTGTCCTTGTTAACAGTTGATATGAAATTGCGTAGTGCAGGTGTAAATGCCTTGACAACAGTACTCTGCAGTGTATAAAATGGCGCTTTTAACTCTATGGAAGACTGTATACATTGATAAATGCTAGTATTGCAAAAACTCGAGACTGTCAAATCTAAATTTGGACACTAAGATCATGATTATTTGATATTGTTCAGTGTTTTTGAAGTAAGTGCTACCGTTACAGTGTAATCACAGCCAATTGTTTAGGTAGTCCTACACTCAATAGAGTTTTCATTTTAGTCTCAGTTTAGCAAAGCAAAAAGCAGCTACATCCTTTGGATGTATATAAAAAATACACTTTTTTTAAACTCTGCTATAGGATTTGTGGATCTCAGATTGTGTATCTCGAATCCAATGTCAACTATGCAGACTATCTAAAGGTCTAGTTACCTTCTTAGTCTCTCATGTCTAAAATATCATGGCAATAATGCGTATTAATATATAACACAGTAGTACCATGTGCTGTTACAGGAACTCTTAGAAGATGTAACAAATGAAGTTAAGAGACTGCATACAATGTACTTGCCATTGTAAACATACAGTCATCTGCAACCCCAACAGAGGTAATATTGGAGCTACGTGCACTTTCTTACTACTGTGGAACAAATAAGTTGCAACAGTAGTGTTACAAGCGTCTTTTATATGCAAAATCTTTTGTAGTTTTTTTTAGTTCCAGACCTGATTAGAGATCTGTGTCGGTACCTGTGTATTGCCACAAGCAGTATAAATGTTTTTACCTGCATATTTTTAATCGACACACCACCACATCTACTTAGGTAGGAAATCTAGTGGTGTACAGTCATCGAAGTATCTATTTCGATGACTTTTTAATGCAGGTTCTAATGTGTGTTTTGGGCGAACTGAGGCGTTTTCAACAAAACAATACAGACGATTTAGACTTTGCCACAAAGCTCAAATGCGTTTTTTTTCATTTGTGGTCATAGATCTGTAATGAAATTTGCGTATCACGCTTGGCAATCTGTGTGTGTTTAAATGCATAACCTACCGAAAGAAAATATGTACTTGAGTGTAAATTCAGTAGTGTATATTTATTGAAGCACACACTTATACTGTGTTTAAAGTATTTTGTAAGCTGTGTTGCACATCAGCAGTGGAACGCTCTTTCTGGAGCAACAGTTAATAGTCTGCCATCGTGCAACTATTTTTGTCGAAAATGCCAGTATTTTTATATTTTTGACACTGATCTCTTCCACTGCCAGTTTTTCACATAAAGTGAACTTAAAGGAGTAATTTCTTCAGCAAGTAATGGTGTAAGTCTATTCGATACGTTGATTCTTAAGGGCTGTGGAATAACATTTTTTGGAAAACAGTAGCAGCTTATGAAACATTTTTCGTAAGATCTGTTGTTTGTAGGAAAACACAGTAGCAGTTTATCGTATTACTTTGTGACAACTGTTTTCGCCAGATACCCCAGTTTTCGTTTATTTGACTACTTCCTAATCCATGCTAATCTATGCTAAATGCACTTAAAGATGTAATTTCTTTAGTAGGGACAACCTTAAGTCTATTCCATACATCGTTTATTTTCCTTAATACCTGTGAAATAACATTATTTTTAGGAAACCACTTTAAGCAAATGAATGGATTACACAGTCCTTTTTATTTTAATTATTTTATTTATTTTCTAATTTACCATAGGATCTGTAACTTCGTTTCTTTAATGCGATGTAAACAATGCAGAAGTTCGAAAAGTCTACTTATCTTCTATGTCTCTCATGGCACCACTGATGAGGTTAAAACAGCATGTCCCCAAGTAAGAGACTGACGGCACTTGTGAGGAACATGTGACCAACCTTACTTTAAGGCTTCAAGGTTAGCGTTGGACAAAAACAGTGTAAGTCATTTACCATAAGAAATGAACTTCCTCAAGGATTCGTCCTAGCACCCTTGGTCTTCAACCTGTATACCAGTGACATGCCACACACTACTAACAAAACGTTTTGCTTCGTCAGTGACGTTGCCATAGCTATACAAACCAGCACACTCGAGGAAAAAGAAAATATATTGTCTGCAGGCTTAGTAAATCTCGACACATATTACAAAGCATGGAGACTCCAACCAAAGGCAGCGAAGACAGAAGTTTGCACATTCCACTTAAACAACAGAATCGCAAACCAACAGCTCAATGTGAATTTCTGTCAACAGAGTATTAGACACAAATACCTTGGTATCACACTTAATCGGTCTTTAACATATAAAGAAACACCCAAAAAACACTATCAGGAAGCTAAAGACTCAAAGTAACATAATAAAGAAACAGGCTGGCACAACCTGGGTTGCTGAACCTTCCACTCTGCGGACTGCAGCCCTGACACTAGTATACCCAGTAGTTTACTACTGTGCCCCAGTATGGCAACACAGTACTCATACAAGAAAACTAGACAACCATCTCAATGAATCAATGAAAATTATCAGGGGTATACTAAAATCCACAATGATCTCTTGGCTGCACACCATCAGTAACATTCCACAATCTGAAATGCGACCCCAAGAAGCAACCGATCATGAAGGGAGGAAGCTGTATCAACCCTACCTTCCGATTCATACAGTCTTAAGTGACCCTCCTCCAATCCGCCTGTTATCACGCACTCCATTGTGGCATAGGAAGAAACACGAAGAAGGTTGAGCTTAAAGAAGAGTGGTGCAGGAGATAGATTGTTGCAACAATAAAAAGTCAAGGTGTTCAAGATCCGTCTGCCAACCTACCAGGTGATGATCTGAAGAAAAGTGAGTGGACGCGATAAGATAAGAATTGGTCACGCCAGGTGCAATGCTCGGATGCACAAGTGGGGACTTTGGGAGCATCCAGTCTGTGAGTGTGGAGCAAACCGTTCAGCATACTGTCAGACATTATCCTCTGAGAAAGTACCTTGGACCATTCAGTGATTTTATTAATGCTGTCCCCTTTTCTGTCAACAGATGTTGAACTCTGACTAAATGTATCTACTTTCGTTAAGAGTTCTAATTTTATAGTCTAAACGTCCTTCCCTTAGTATTACTCAATTTTTAACTTTAAGAATTTGAATATATTGGCTTTGTGCCTGAACCCTTAAACGTGTAATTGTAAACGGTATGTTTTTCTCAATATTTGCTGTCGTCGCCATACGATTAATAAAAATGGCAGATATATGATCTAAAGTAATACGTATTGCTACATACCAGAGGAGTACAGCCACTCAATACAGGACTATGTGGAAGATGTAACAACTCTACTAAACAGAGACGGCGTACACTATGTCCGAGAGGGGATTGAGGGATTTTAATTTTGCTTTTTTATTTATTTCGTTTTTTAGACAGATTCAGATGGAAATAAAGGCTTATAAACATGTTTTCTTTAATGTCCGGTAATGTAGTAAACACCTTAGAACCCACTATTTTCAACAAGTACGCCAACGTGTGATTGTCCTCCATTAATATTTACATAAAAAGCCGATATTTTTTGTTTCCTGTTCGTAACCAGATTTTTTCCTGTACCTATGTTTAAAGTAATCTGTAAGAAATACTTGCGCGTCGGCAAAGGGGTGCTCTTTTCCAACTAGCAGTTTATAGTTTTCCTCCATGGCCATTGTTTTTGCCAAATACAATTTTCTCTGTTTATCTTAATCTCTTCCCTTTCCAGCTCTCCATATTAGCTGCACTTCAAGGAGTTGCTTCTTTCTTAGGTACAGGCTTAAGTCTATTCGACACATTGCTTCTTTTTCTTAAGATCTGCGAAATATCATTATTTGTAGGAGCAGTAACAGTTTATAGTGCATTTTTCTTAAGACGCCGTGAAATTACAAGAAGGACAATGTTCAGTCCACTGGATATTGGTGCAACCGAACCTTCCTTTTCTTTTTAAGCAGATCAAAATGTGAATTGAAGTGGTTAGTTCATCAGGTGTATACATAGGGCCTGACTCCGTGACAAAGTTTACAACTGCTTTTGGTCATGTGGTTATGACAGTTAGTTACGGCCTCATTATCTAAATCTGCTCATACTTGCAATCCAATTGCAGTATTTTAACGCAGCCACATTCATTCTAGTAGAGCTTTCAACACCCCCTGTTGCTAATCCGTCATTCTCCTCTGAGATCAAACAATTTTATGTCCAAAGCAGGCAACTTTGTTTCTAAATTGACGAATACTGTACCGAAATCAGTCAAATATATCAAAATCAATTAATTTTGTATATAAATCAGAGAATTTCGTGTCAAAATCCTTCATTATATATCTAAATCATTCATTTTTGTATCGAAATTAGCAAACCTGATGTTGAAATCAGACGACTTCATGTAAAAAGCGGTGAATTTTCCAACCCTGCTACTGTTGGAGAAAACAAACAAAAGCGTGACTCTTGTAATGATAACTGACTTTGTATAGAGCATAAGTCGAGTAGTTGTATTTGTTGCTAACCCCAGTCATGGAAATAAATGTAAATGTCGTGTGACTAGGGCCTTCCGTGGGGTAGATCTTCTCCAGGTGAAAGTCTTTCGATTTGACGCAACTTCGGCGGCTTGCGCGTCGATGGGTATGAAATGATGATGATTAGGACAACACAACATCCAGTCCCTGAGCGGAGAAAATCTCCGACCCAGCCGTGAATCGAACCCGGGCCCTTAGGATTGACATTCTGTCGCACGGACCACTCAGCTACTGGGCGCGGACCCCAGTCATGGAGATGAATGTGGACAAAATGTGTTCGGTCATTACAGCCTAAACAGTTAGAGGACTAGTAACCTATTCCTTAATATGATTTCATTTCAACACATTACCGTCAATTCTAGTGACCTATTCTTTAATGTGATTTCATTTAACTCTATCAGTTTTCGTGTTTTAATGAAGATACCCTAGTCTTTGCTGAAGGCTCTGGTATCTTACTAACCCAGTTGTAGCTCCCACACATCTTTATGATCATTATGAGCACGTTTCCTTCCGCAGGTGGGTTGTGACCGAAGAGGACAGCGAGTACTGTGGGGTTGTTGATGTCAAGTTTCATTATTCGCTCGTCAGACACATGACGCCACTTCTCGCAGCAGTGGAGAGACTAACATGTGTAGGTTGCCTTCTTTAGCATCCAACTGTAAAACAGATTCACCACACAGTTAGAGTATCTACAAAGTGCTTGCAGGAGCACTTCTTCCGCTTCCTACAAATGACCACACCGAAAAACTGCCGTCAAAACGCAATGCTACTTGTCAGAGTCAAACCTTACGTGCAATGAAACGCGTGTGATGGAAGTGGAGCGCCTTACATCGCTAGTTAGTGCAGTGTAGATGAATGCGTCAACTATCTTAAATACAGCTTTATATATGCAGATTCTTATAAAATCACACTTCATGACCATCTAACAAAGGTGGTACCCACTTTAGTTTCTTATATGTTTGTAACACAGAATAATGAGCAACTACAACAGTGAAAGATTTGTATATGTTTCAAAGATCGAAGATGCATGTGGCAGATGGAAATAAAGTTCGAGGAACTGACTTTTCCAATTGAAATCTCCTAGCCCAATTACACTATATTGTGTGCATGTGTGTGTCTGTTTTGTAGGTCAGTAGTAGGGTCCAGAGGTGAATTCACCCACTTTAAGGCTGAATATCGATCAGAAGTTGATCCATTTGCAGTATGTCTGGCACAGGGTATGTTCATACACACTCCCACATTAGGTCCAGTCATGATTGAGAGAGGCATCCACCCATATTATGTCTGAGTATGTTATGGAGGTGGATCCACCCATGTTATGTTGAAATAGGGTTTGGAGGTGGATCACCTGGTATTAGGTTCAAGTATAGTTTAGAGGCGAATCCAGCAGTGTTAGGTTTGGGGTATGATCTAGGGTTACCAACAATACACGTGCACAAAATAGTGTAACAGTGTTTTTATTTTTAAAGACGGATAAGTCAGTTCCTCGAACTTTATTAATATGTGTTACAGAAAGTTTAGGTCTTTGGATAAACTCGAAGTTATGGCAGCTGCACTTAATCAGTATAGACTTTTTCTTATGGTTGTAATACCAAGAAGACCTCATGCCAATTGGATTTTTGGAAGTTTTTTATGTTTGTTTTACCTGAAGCTTAGAACTCAAATATCAGTCGACCAAAGCAGTCACTGCAACTTTCGAAAACGTCCGAGAAAATCTACTTTGGAGTTCTCCAAGAAATTTAACACCCTAATGTTAGGTCGGATTTTCAACAAGCAGCGTGGGTGTGTAGTCGTCTGTCATGTGGATGGGGACCCTGGGGATGGCTGGTTTCGATTCCTCGCAAACTCACTTAAAAAAAAAAGAAAACAAAGGTGCACGTTGTACCAGCATTTCCGAGAAGTGAAAAATACACAAAGATAAAAAAACTGGTAATGTTCGTGACTGGTAATAGTTGAATAGTGTTTCATTTCAGTCATTATTTATTTAGGTTTTTTCCATTCATTTAGAATACCTACATCGTTTAAATATATAATTCATCAGATGCTAATTAACACTTATCTGTCAGTGATTTTTGCGAAAACAGCATGCCTTCTTATTTATAATTACATATTACATATGAAAATTCAGTTTTCATTGAAAATAAATGTTCGAAATTACTGACCTTTTTTAAACATTATAAATCAAGATTGTTTAAATTAAAAAATATATAAATACATTTTTTTCTATTTTATCTACTTCTTGCTTCACGGAAGTGCTCGTAGAACATGTACCCCAGTTAAAAATGTAGAATTTACCAAGAAAATAATCTGGGCTCCCCAGACGGTAGGGGAATATTCTGTCACATTGCCACACTGCTTAGCGACAGAGCGACCTTACTTTAGCCAGATGATCGCTAAATTTCAAAGCTCATTTTCTCGAAAAAATTTTGCAATTGCGTCGAACTGCTTTCGCATTATGATGTTTGTGTTCTGAACTTCAAGTACCTAAAATATAGAAACGGACAAAAATCCATTTGTGTGCTCTACATATAAGGCAGTTTCCACTTGCGCAGTCCACAAATGTCACTGGGTTACTGGTGAAGCAATTCGTTTGCACAGTTTCAGATTTGAAGATTTAGGCAGCTCTAATTTGAAATGAATAACCATTGAATAGTGTCGTATCTTTCATTAAACTCAAACTGTTTGATGACAGCCTCTGAGCAGGACACAAATGTACCCTGTAAACCTGTCTATGGTGTGTACTTCCAGTCGTGCAGGATGTGGAACTGCAGTTCCAAGAGTTCAAGTTACGACGGTAGCTGCGACTGTACACAGGTCTCTTAGTACTACCAGAAACCTATGTATAACGGATATGGAGACATAATTTCCACCACGGAATCGTCAAACAACAGCATCGCGCGCTATCATCGCCACACTACGTCGGAATCCTGCAACGAGGTGCGGTGTAACCAAAGCTGAGTTTTTTTGAAACAAGCTGCTAAAGATGAAAAAGGCCTTCAATTACAAAAGATGTGTGCTGATTTCTCTTTGAAACAATATGTTGTCCTAATTATTACATATTCTAAGGTCTACAACACTTTTGATATAGCAGTACCAACATCGTATTTGCTCCAAAGCATTCCCTTTCATTTTTCTGTTGAAGGATAAAACAGTAGTTACACTTGCTCCAATTCATTCATTGTATTTGCAGGATTATTCACTCTCGATTAAAACACTCAATTTCGTTTAGTAAAACACAACGATATTAGGTCACCACTTGATTACACCGACATCTACACAATTTAAATTTAGGTTGACCATCCTATTGTGTCATTTATAATCATATTCTGAGTATTTGTTCCCCAGACTAGAATTCCATAGCTAAGAATTGAATGTACTGCATACGAATAGTAAGCAACTAATAGACCATTAGACACTGATGATAGGAACTCTAAGGGCGTAACAAGCTGACGACAATCTGCTTGCAAGTAACTGTGTATCCACACTACTTCAACTAATAATCAATATTTATTCCTGGAAATTTTTTCTCTCTTACCCAGTCTACAGGGGTATCGTCAATATTTATTTTGATGGCGTTATTTTCCTTCATCAAAGTGAAATGACTGAAACTTGTTATCTCTAACGTTCAAGATAGATACGAAGCCCACACCTACTACAGTAGTACATGTTTATATGCAAACTAGCACTGCAAATGACGAAGAAATTGATGAAATGGATGATGAGATAAAAGAAATTATTCAGGTAGTGAAGGAAGACGAAAATTTACTAGTCATGGGTGACTGGAATTCATCAGTAGAAAAAGGGAGAGAAGGAAACATAGTAGGTGAATATGGATTGGGACTAAGAAATGAAAGAGGAAGCCGTCTGGTAGAATTTTGTGCACAGCATAACTTAATCATAGCTAATACTTGGTTTAAGAATTATGAAAGAAGGCTGTATACATGGAAGAACACTGGAGATACTAAAAGGTATCAGATAGATGATATAATGGTAAGACAGAGATTTAGGAACCAGATTTTAAAATGTAAGACATTTCCAGGGGCAGATGTGGACTCTGACCACAATATATTGGTTATGACCTGTAGACTAAAACTGAAGAAACTGCAAAAAGGTGGGAATTTAAGGAGATGGGAACTGGATAAACTTAAAGAACCAGAGGTTATACAGAGTTTCAGGGAGAGCATAATGGAACAATTGACAGGAATGGGGGAAAGAAATACAGTAGGAGAAGAATGGGTAGCTTTGAGGGATGAAGTAGTGAAGGCAGCAGAGGATCAAGTAGGAAAAAGGCGAGGGCTAGTAGAAATCTTGAATTTAATTGATGAAAGGAGAAAATATAAAAATGCAGTAAATGAAGCAGGCAAAAAGAAATACAAACGTCTCAAAAATTATATTGACAGGAAGTGCAAAATGGCTAAGCAGGGACGGCTAGAGGACAAATGTAAGGATGTAGAGGCTTATCTCACTAGGAGTAAGATAGACACTGCCTACAGGAAAATTAAAGAGACTTTTGGAGAAAGGAGAACCACTTGCATGAATATCAAGAGCTTTGAAGGAAACTCAGTTCTAAGCAAAGAAGGGAAAGCAGAAAGGTGGAAGGAGCATAAAGAGGGCCTATGCAAGGGAGATGTACTGGAGGACAATATTATGGAAATGGAAGAGGATGTAGATGAAGATGAAATAGGAGATATGATATTGCGTGAAGAGTTTTACAGAGCACTGAAAGACGTGAGTCGAAGAAAGGCCCCCGGAGTAGACAACATTCCATTAGAACTACAGACAACCTTGGGAGAGCCAATCGTGACAAAACTCTACCATCTGGTGAGAAAGATGTATGAGACAGGCGAAATACCCTCAGACTTCAAGAAGAATATAATAATCCCAATACCAAAGAAAGCAGGAGTTGACAGATGTGAAAATTACCGAACTATCAGTTTAATAAGTCACAGCTGCAAAATACTAACACGAACTCTTTACATACAAATGGAAAAACTAGTAGAAGCCGTCCTCGAGGAAGATCAGTTTGGATTCCGTAGAAATGTTGGAACACGTGAGGCAATACTGACCCTACGACTTATCTTAGAAGAAAGATTAAGGAAAGGCAAACTACGTTTCCTAGCATTTGTAGACTTAGAGAAAGCTTTTGACAATGCTGATTGGAATACTCTCTTTCAAATTCTGAACATGGCAGGGATAAAATACAGAGAGCGAAAGGCTATTTACAATTTGTACAGAAAGCAGATGGCTGTTATAAGTGTCGATGGGTATGAAAGGGAAGCAGTGGTTGGGAAGGGAGTGAGACAGGGTTGTAGCCTATACCCGATGTTATTCAATGTGCATATTGAGCAAGCAGTGAAGGAAACGAAAGAAAAGTTCGGAGTAAGTATTACAATCCATGGAGAAGAAATAAAAACTTTGAGGTTCGCCGATGACATTGTAATTCTGTCAGAGACAGTAAAGGACTTGGAAGAGCACTTGAACGGCATGGACAGTGTTCTGAAAGGAGGGTATAAGATGAACATCAACAAAATCGAAACGAGGATCATGGAATGTAGTCAAATTACGTCGGGTGATGCTGAGGGAATTAGATTAGGAAATGAGACACTTAAAGTAGTAACGGAGTTTTGCTATTTGGGGAGCAAAATAACTGATGATGGTCGTAGTAGAGAGGATATAAAATGTTGACTGGCAATGGCAAGGAAAGTGTTTCTGAAGAAGAGAAATTTGTTAACATCGAGTATAGATTTAAGTGTCAGGAAGTCAGTTCTAAAAGTATTTGTATGGAGTGTAGCCATGTATGGAAGCGAAACATGGACGATAAATAGTTTGGACAAGAAGAGAATAGAAGCTTTCGAAATGTGGTGCTATAGAAGAATGCTGAAGATTAGATGGGTAGATCACATAACTAATGAGGAGGTACTGAATAGAATTGGGGAGAAGAAAAGTTTATGGCACAACTTGACTAGAAGAAGGGATCGGTTGGTAGGACATGTTCTGAGACATCGAGGGATCACCAATTTAGTATTGGAGGGCAGCGTGGAGTGTAAAAATCGTAGAGGGAGACCAAGAGATGAATACACTAAACAGATTCAGAAGGATGTAGGTTGCAGCAGGTACTGGGAGATGAAGAAGCCTGCACAGGATAGAGCTGCATCAAACCAGTCTCAGGACTGAAGACCACAACAACAACAACGTTCAATATAAATTTATTGCATATTGACGAACTGTAAACTTTCTTGAGGGTTTCATTAGCTTCCTCTGCAGGAAGTTCGCTAGTTATCTTGGTGACTATAATATTGCTGTTAGCAATAAAGAGAATTTTACCCCATGACTAACGCTACTGGGAAAGCCAGCTACAGCATTAGTCCTAGTATTCTACCCTGAGGAATGTCTATGTTTATGAGTTTTTGGTAGTGATTAGTGTACCACTAGAGTTTTACAGCTATTTGAGACCGTGTTGCCTCAGATCTGTCTACCTAATGTCGTAGGTATGTTCGGGATCAATCATGAGCTCCATGTCATTTTCCTAAGGATTCTCTTATCAAAAGCCATAGAAAGATCTAAGAGTATTTCTGTTAAATACTAATTATTGTCAAGAGTGAGACGTACCTCTTTAACGAGTTATGCTATGACTGATTCTGTGTTTCTACCACTTTGGGACAAAAACTGTGATTCATTTAGAGGGTTGTCAGCAGCTTGTGGCCTTGTGATTTGTATTACTGAGTCTCGATCTCGTGGGCATGAGTTCGATTTCCAGCAGGGTCACGGATTTTATCCACTCTGGACTGGGTATGTGCCCTCGTAATTCCATCATCATCAAAGTGCAAGTTACCGAAGTGGCAGCAAATAAAAGCAGTTGCAACAGACGGCCAAATATCGCAGATATGGTCTCCAGGACAATAATGCTGAAAGTGTACTTCATTTCACTTAGAAGGTAGCATTTATTCAGATAATTCACCTACCATAACTGATTCTATTATTTTTGAAATGTTGACAGCAGGGAAGTGAGTCGATAGTTTTCTATACCTTCAACATAAATGTTCCTTTAAATCAGACGCAACTATTGCATCTTTTAAATTACTGATGCGAATGATTTATTATGTTTGTTAAGGGAGCTGTTATACTCTGTCTACATTGTTTCAGCATGCCTATTGGTACCTTATTTAATATACATACTCTTCATTTTTTAGTTTTTGCACAACTTTACTGACAGCAATAACATCATCTTAACCAGTGAATAATCATTTACAATTTTTAAATTCTTTTTTTGGGAATTTTTGTTGTAATTTATCTGAAATACTTAAAAAATCCTTATTCACATAGTTTCTTACAGATGTGGACTATTTATTACCTTGTTCCCACTCTTGTCAGCATGGTACTGTGATTTTTGTTTGTCTCTTCCCGTTTCCTTTTCTTATGACGTCCCAGACTGCTTTGCGTTTATTATCTGCATTGTATATCATATCTTCATTAAATAATTTGTTTGCAGCAGTCAGCGCCCTCCTGTAAATCATTATTTACCTACGATAGAAATTTAAGAAATCTTGCTAATTATCACCCTTTTGCATGAAACTGAGGCACTTAATCGTTTTGGAGGACTTCCTTATACGTGCTTTTTCCATTGTTTTTGTGAGACGTTGCTACTCACGTGTACTTTTCGAAATTTTACTTATTAAGAACAATGAGGTTATTACTGCATTCAAGGTTGTTTCTGTAATTCGTTAACTCCAATTACAAATAAGAAGTAGTTTTTCCTATACTATTTTTTGATGTAGGGGAGCAAAACTCCAAGGAATACTCACCACAACTAAAAACAGGAAAATCGCATGAGAAACACAACCAAAATGTAAATATAAACGTGGACAATTGTTTGATGGTTAATTTGTCGGTTCGAAAATGATAACGGTGGAATTTTTTAGTAAGAAACAGTTGTGAAACATACTTAGCTCTTTATTCACATGAAGTAATGAGTGCTATCGACAGGGATCTCTGATTGATTCAATATTTCTAGTTTTCCAGAAGGCTTTGGTCACCGTCCCTCATGAGAGACTTGTAACCTAATTGTGTGCCTATGAAATAACGCTCCTGTAGTGCAACTGGAATCGTGTTTTCTGCAAGTAGTAATCAACAGAAAATCGTTGAGTAAAACAGAAGTGATATCTGGAGTTTCGACAGGGAGTTTTGTACACCCTCTGTTATTCGTGACCTGTATAAAGATTTAGGAGACAATATAAGCACCCGTCTTAGATTGTTTCCAGTGAATATTCTCATTTACCATCTAGTACAGTCATCAGAGGATAAAGGAAATTGCAAAATGATTTGGACACGATGCCTGTATGGTGCGGAAAGTGGCAATTGTCTCTGAATAAGGAGAAGTGTGAGGTTGTCCACATGAGTGGACGTTTATACGTTAAATCACACAAGCCTAAAGGCTGTCAATTTGACTAAATGCTTACGAATTACCACTATCAACAACGTAAGTTGGGAAGATCACATAGACGATGTTGTGGCGAAAACATACTAAAGTCTACGTTTTATTGACAGAACACGTCAAAGATGCATCGGGTCTACTGAAGAGACTGTGTACACAACGCTTGTCCGCTCTCTTCTACAGTATTGATGTGCAGTGTGGGATTCGCTTCGGATAGGATGACTTAGGACATAGAAAAGTCGAAAGAAGCTCATTTTGTACGACTATTGTCGCGAATTTGGGAGAGAGTGTTAAGGATGTGATTAGCGAGTTGCGATGGCAATCATTAAAAAAAGGCGATTTTCGCAGCGGCGGGATCTTTTTACGAACTTTCAATCACTAACGTTCTCCTCTGAATGCGAAATTATTTTGCTGTCGCCAGTCTACATAGAGAGAAATAATCATCGTAATAAAATAGGAGAAATGTGTGTTTGTACAGAAAGATTTAAGTGTTCCTTCTTTCCCGCGCGCTTTTTGAGAGTTGAACAGTAGAGAAATAGTCTGGAGGTGGTTCGAAGAAACCACTGCCAGGCACTTAAGAGGAGACGCTCATGAAACTGACCTAAAATGTTAATTTTAAATTCACTTTTTATTTATTAGCAAAACTCATGAGATAGTTCCAAAAGATTCAACAATGAAATCATGTCCGAAGTGCCTGATAAGTAATTAAATGTGTGATGTGATGCTCTTATCACGCCTGTATTTTCAAGCAACATTTCAATATCTTCAGGGTCAGAGGTATAAAAACCCCAACTTTCACAAGGAGAGGATTCTAAATTGTATCTTCAATGTTGTCAACTCCACTTACAGGTTTCTGGTCGATCCAGAAACTTCTGAAATGTGTATTCATGGGAAAACCCAGAATCTAAAAACATCTATAAATTCACTCATAGGGAAACTATGCCGTAGATCGACCCTTTTGTCTCCTACAGTTGTCAGAATTTACAAATCAGGATGCAGTTCCTGTGTTCAATTATGAGAACGTACGTAGGGATGATGAAGGTATTACACAGAATGGGCTCTGAGATAGGGAATTTCACTTAAAGCGTATGGAGAAAAGTAGATTTACAGCGCCTCTCTGCACTTTAAAAGTCCGATGAAGACCTGGTAAACGAAAGAAGATAGAAAACAAGAAACCAGAAGAGAAGACTTGAAGGGAAAGAGGTACAAACCTGGGAATTCTGACGAGGTAACGTAAGAATAAACTTTAGAGTGAATTTCCTGAAAATTATTTTTTTTCGAAGTTATGTCCTTTTTTCTCAGAACCTATGAAGGCTAGAATTATGAAATTTTGAACACTTATTTCTGTTAAGGCAATAAATTTTGCTGTAAGAGTAAAATTTGAAATTAATAGGGTAAACCGAGATATAGGAAAATGTGCTTGGAATTTTGCATGAATTTTATATTATACTTACAGAATTATAATTAAAAAACTATTAAAATTTCCTATGCCAGATTTAAGTGGAGAAGAGCCTCAGGTCTTCAACACACTTCAACTGAGGTAAAGATGCGTAGAAATATACAAAACGTTAGGAAGAAGAAAGTGCTGCTACTAGGTAGTAGCCGTGGGCGAGGTGTAGGCCCTCGGTTACAGGAAAGTTTTGGGGCAGCGTACCAGGCCACCAGGATCTTCAAGCCAAATGCAGGGATAAGTCATGTGATAGAGGACTTAGGGTATTTCTGTAAGGATTTCACAAAAGAAGACCATGTAATGATAGTGGGTAGGGTGGGAAACAGTTTGGACAGGGGTGGAGCATATGACATAGGTGGTGACCTGGACAAGATAGCTTCCCTCGACTCATGGCACCAACATACACTTTTCTGAGCTGTTACCGCGTCATGATCGACCACACCTTGATGGAGCTGTGTGGCGAATCAATGTGGGGTTAGGGATGGCTGAGAGTGCAGCCAACTTTGCTCATGCTTCTGTGGTGCCTGGCTGGACTATCAATAACTGGGGTTTCACTAGGCATGGCCTACACCTAAACGGGACTGGGAAGGGAAGCTTGGTACAGCTGATTCATGAAAGTATAGTGGGTGGATCTCAGGCCACACATGGTCAAATACCTTTTGTCATGGGTAGGAGAAGTAGGTCTTTTTTAGGATAAAGCAACAGGTTCTCCTGCCTAAAGAGTATCTCCAGCAGTTTAAAAAATACTGAAACAACCACTCACAAGACAGATTTTAACACTTCAAATACAACACATACCAGATGCCACAAAGAAAAACAAACTATTGGAAAGAGCAACATGGGGCATTTCACAGACTTAACAATCCTCCATCAAAACATGCAATCAATAACAAATAAAATACAACTATTACAAGTTGATCTCTAATCTTTGAACTGCACAGTAGTTTGTGTTACTGAGCACTGGTGTGGAGATACAGAAATACAACATGTTGTATTATCATTGTATGAAATAGCGAACTCTTACTGCAGAACTGCTTCAGGCGGTGGAGAATCATGCATTTATATCAGAAAAGGAGCACAGTTCAAATCAAGACATGACCTCAGTACAGTAAGTGAAGAAAAACACTTTGAAATATCAGCTGTTGAATTAACAGGGCTTGATGTCAGCAAGAAACTAATCATTTTGTGTGTATATAGATCTCCAATAAATTAGCAGAAGTTCTAGATAAAGTCTCAAGTACAAAGGGCAGCATAATTCTGTATGGGGACGTTAACATCAACACTAATACCATAAATGAATCCAGCAACACCCTCATAAATATCCTCCAAATGTTTGGCATGTCCCTATTGGTCAATGGCGCAACAACGTTTACTACAATGACTTCACCAGTAATTGACCATGTGGCCACAAATATGGACAGGGAAGAATGTGATGTAGCTGTAAAAGATCTCAGACTATCAGACCATCTCTGTCAAATAACAACAGCAAAATAAAGCATCGAATCATACCCTAAACTACAAGCCTACAAACGATATCTATCAAAAATCAAAATAAAAGATTTTTAAAAGAACTAGAAAAATAAAACTGGGATGAAGTCTATAAGGAAGTGTGAATAATAAATTCTCTAAACTCTCCACATTATTTAAATTGGACTTTGAAAAGGCAATTTCCAGAAGAATGCATGTCTGTATCAACATCACAAAAAAAAATGGATAACAGCAGGTATTAAGAAGTCCTCCCAAACACTTAAATACCTCAGTTCCATGAAAAAGGGTCACAATGATCTAGAATTCTTAAATTTCTATCATAGATACAGAAAGATCTGTAGGAAGGTATTGATTGCTGCAAAAAAGTCGTTTAATGACAAAATAATATATAATGCAGAGAATAAAAGCAAAGCAGTGTGGGATGTTATAAAAAAGGAAATGGGAGAAGCAAACAAATGCAGAATAACATACTTCTAAAGGAGGAGGATAAGGTAATAAATAATCCACAACAGTTAGCAAACTATGTAAATGTGCATTTTTCATGTATTGCAGAGAAGTTACAGCAAAAATTCCTCAAAACAAATATAACACCTGTAACTAATGTTGCAATAAGTACAGTGATGTTACTCCCAACCACAGAAAATGAAGTCAATAAAACTGTTCAAAAACTAAAAAATAAAATGTCAGTAGGCTTAGATGAGGTACTAACATGTGTACTAAAACAATGCATGGAGGTTATACAAGGCACCTTAACAAATATAATAAATGAATCCTTCACATCACAGACATTTCCACAGCAGCTAAAACAGGCAAGAGTTGTGATTTTGCTTAAGAAAGGTAATGAAGAAGGCATAGAAAATTACCAGCCAATTTACCTGCTGCACCATTCTAAAAAATAATAGAAGCAATTATGAAAGACAGGTTAATGAATTCCGCCAATAAAAACAATCTTTTAAGCGAATCACAGTTTGTTTTCTGAAGTGGCAAAAATACGGAGTCAGCCATAGTAGAATTCACGAAAAGGGCTGTGCTTGATGCTCTAGATAAAGATGAGTATGTCACAGGCATATTTTTGGATCTTTCTAAGTCCTTTGATACAGTCGACCACAAGATTCTATTAAATAAATTAGAAGCACTAGGAATAAGAGGAGTAGCTAATGACTGGTTTCAGTCATACCTAGTTGATAAGATACAAAGAGTAGAGATAACATATACTTCAAATAGATCTCAACATTTAGTAAAAAACTTACCACAACCAAAATACATTAATATGGAGGTTCTGCAAGGTTGCATATTAGGACCGATACTATTTCTGATATACATCAATAACTTTCCCAGTAATGTTACTTATGGTGGAAAAATTCTCTTGGCTGATGACAGCAATATTAGTCACTGAAAATACAAGAGAACTCTTCTCAGAGAAAGCAAATGAAACTCTAAAGGAAGTTTACAATTGGTCAATAAGCAATAAAGTGACATTGAACATGAAGAGAACTAATGCCATGGATTTCAGTTAGAAGAGGGAAAATGACGAAGTTATATTAAATATAGATGGCACATCTATAGACTGTGTAACAAATGCACAATTTCTAGGAATGAATATTGATTCTCTGTTTAAGTGGTTTGAACACACAAATGTACTTGCAAACCAAATGTCATCAGCATGCTATGCCCTTAGACTCCTATCATGAGTGTGTAACATGTTGTGTATTTTAGTTACACACTATTCATATGTATATTCCATTCTTAGCTATGGAATTCTGGTTGTGACAAACAATGCACAAAATATGAACACAATTTTCAAACTTCAGTAAAGAGCCATGAGCATAATAACCAAAAATAGTAGTCGAACTCATTGTAAAGATCTGCTCAAAACAATGGAGATTTTTAACTGCACCATGTCAATACATTTACCTGTCAGTTGTGCACATCAAAAATAACATTGGCAATTACTGCAAAAACAGCTCTGGTCATGAGCATGGAACAAGAGCTAGACTCAACTTACATTTACCAAGACAAAATAAACATTTCTACTAAGGAAGAAAACTGTACAATAAATTACCAAAACAGATTAGAGGAATTACAAAAATAAATTTATTTAAAAATTCAGCTAAAAATACCTGTTATCCAATGCATTTTATACATTTAAGGGTTACTTAGATACAACATAGTAGGGGTTTGGTAAAGAAAACTGTTATAGAAATAATTAATAATTATAAAACATCCAAAATTCCACATAACACCTTCACAATATGTTTTTTCTTTCTTTTTTCCTTTTCTGTAAATACTTACCCCTAAGCTATGCAAAGCACAACAGTAACATCTCTTCCTCTTTCTGAGCTCAACATCTCACTCATTATAGATGGATGCTCACTCAGTTTTCAGGATAACAAATGGGAAGTTGCGGTACAGAAAATGGCCCATAGATCACCGGTGTGTGTGTATGTTTGTGTGTGTAGTGAGTGAAGTGTTATGAAAGAATGTGTGTATAGTGTGTGCAGTGACTGACAGGGAGATAGGAGTGAACAGTGTGGCATTACATTATTTAATAAGTTATTTGTAAAAGAAATGTGTTGTATACCACTAGTAAATCTAAAGATTGTCTCAAAGTAGAAGTCTGTAAATGTGTGTGTATACAAATTAGGTTATTTTAAATTGGTCTAAACTTGTAAATATTTTGACATGTTCTATATCCTTGTAAAAAAAGATCTACGGATGAATAAAGCTACTACTACTACTACTACTACTACTACTACCACTACTATTACAACTACCCTTCGGTACGTTCAAAAAACCTCATGAAAGAAGCTTACTATATGGACATGGCAGAGCCTTCGTACAGTGTCAGAATGGCGTCTACATACGTCTCACGTTACAAGCAGCGTGCTGTTGCTGAAGTCTTGTGTGCAGAAAAAGAAACCGTGGTGAACATCCATAAATGTTTGTGTGCAGTGTATGGCGATGCTACAGTTGATAGAAGTACAGTTGGGCGATGGGTAAAGAAAGTTACAGCCTCAGGAAATGCAGAAACAGAGCTCCATGATCAGCCACGCTCGGGACGTCCTGTCGCAGCCACTGCTCCACACATGCTGAATCGTGCGGATATCATTGTTCGTGCCGACCGGCACATCATAACTACAGAATTGGCTCTACAGTTGTCCATCAGCATTGGAAGTGCGTCTACAATGATAGACACTCTAGGATATTCAAAGATGTGCTCACGACGGGTTCCACGAACGCTCACAGTGGCAGAAAAGATAAAAAAAAACCCATTTCATTTGATTGTT
Source organism: Schistocerca gregaria (assembly GCF_023897955.1). Taxonomy (NCBI): domain Eukaryota; kingdom Metazoa; phylum Arthropoda; class Insecta; order Orthoptera; family Acrididae; genus Schistocerca; species Schistocerca gregaria. The sequence continues at coordinate 506,417,128 of NC_064926.1, read as the reverse complement.
GGAGCATTTTGAGACCGACGGATCGTTACGGGGGATGGAAGCTGGGTCCACCACTTTGCACCGGAAACAAAAAGGCAGTCCACAGAGTGGCATCATCCTCATTCACCACAAAAGAAGAAATTAAAGACAACCCTGTCTGCTGGAAAAGTAATGGTGAGAGTCTTCTGGATTGTAATGGCGTCATTCTCGTGGATGTGATGCGAAGACGGTCAACCATGAATTCAGAGTCATACATGGAGACTCTGAGTAAACTCAAGAACCGTTGCGACGTGTTCGATCGGACAAGAATCCAATGGAAGTCTGGCTCCAACACGATAATACACGCCCACTCCCAAATCTGAGAACCAGGGAACACATCGCCAAATTGGGTTGGACACCACTGCCTCATCCACCCTACAATCCAGACCTGTCTCTCGCAGACTTCCACCTCTTTTGGCCACTTAAAGATTCTCTATGGGGAATAGGCTTTGAAGATGATGAGAGTGTCAGTCATGCAGTGGAAACATAGCTACGGCTACAGGACAAGAGCTTTTACCGGGAGGGAATACATGCTCTTGCACAACATTGGTGTATGGCCATAGAATGCGATGGAGACTACGTAAAAAAACAATCATGGACAAGACATGTTGATGCATATTGTCACCAAATTCTCACTGTCAATAATAAATATGTTCTGAGAAAAAAATGTGCGGCATTTCTTATTAAACGATTCACGTATATTTTATTTGAAAATAATTCTTTTTAACTCCTTGAAGAGTGAAATATATACAATCTAAGGAAATTAGCAGGAAATATGTTAATTTCATTTGAAGCATGGAGTAAAATTTCAAAATTCTGGATTTGGTGCATCTTTTAAACAGTGAGTATCTGTCATCAACGTCGCCCGTTAAGTGTCAATGGCAGAGCTAGTTAGTTAGTTACGTGTTCTATTGATCAATTGCATGGTACGGCAGCCGTTATGATGTGGAACGTGTCAAGTACACAAGAATATATATATATATATATATAAAGATTAACATTTCCATTATTTCTATTATATTTGTAGATTTTTTATTTCTATTCAAGAATTCATCCATGGTATAGAAGGAGTTGTCAAGGAGATATCATTTCAATTTATTTTTGAAGCTATTACTGCTGTCTGTCAGACACGTTATTTCATCTGGTAATTTGTCAAAAATCTTTAAAGCAACTTATTTTACCCCTTTCTTTGCCAAAGACAGGCTGAGCAAAGGATAGTGTAAGTCTTTCTTTTTAAAGGTATTATAATCATGAATGTCACTGTTATTTTTAAACTGGTCAATGTTAAAACTGTGTGCCCGACCGAGACTCGAACTCGGGACCTTTGCCTTTCGAGGGCAAGTGCTCTACCATCTGAGCTACCGAAGCACGACTCACGCCCGGTACTCACAGCTTTACTTCTGCCAGTATCCGTCTCCTACCTTCCAAACTTTACAGAAGCTCTCCTGCGAAACTTGCAGAACTAGCCCTCCTGAAAGAAAGGATATTGCGGACACATGACTTAGCCACAGCCTGGGGTATGTTTCCAGAATGAGATTTTCACTCTGCAGCGGAGTGTGCGCTGATATGAAACTTCCTGGTATATTAAAACTGTGTGCCCGACCGAGACTCGAACTCGGGACCTTTGCCTTTCGCGGGCAAGTGCAATCTGCCAGGAAGTTTCATATCAGCGCACACTCCGCTGCAGAGTGAAAATCTCATTCTGGAAACATCCCCCAGGCTGTGGCTAAGCCATGTCTCCGCAATATACTTTCTTTCAGGAGTGCTAGTTCTGCAAGTTTCGCAGGAGAGCTTCTGTAAAGTTTGGAAGGTAGGAGACGGATACTGGCAGAAGTAAAGCTGTGAGTACCGGACGTGAGTCGTGCTTCGATAGCTCAGATGGTAGAGCACTTGCCCGCGAAAGGCAAAGGTCCCGAGTTCGAGTCTCGGTCGGGCACACAGTTTTAATCTGCCAGGAAGTTTCATATCAGCGCACATTCCGCTGCAGAGTGAAAAATCTCATTCTGGAAACATCCCCCAGGCTGTGGCTAAGCCATGTCTCCGCAATATCGTTTCTTTCAGGAGTGCTAGTTCTGCAAGTTTCGCAGGAGATCTTCTGTAAAGTTTGGAAGGTAGGAGACGGATACTGACAGAAGTAAAGCTGTGAGTACCGGGCGTGAGTCGTGCTTCGGTAGCTCAGATGGTAGAGCACTTGCCCGCGAAAGGCAAAGGTCCCGAGTTCGAGTCTCGGTCGGGCACACAGTTTTAATCTGCCAGGAAGTTTCATATCAGCGCACACTCCGCTGCAGAGTGAAAATCTCATTCTGGTCAATGTTGTTGAGAACAAATTTCATTAGTGAGTAGATGTATTGTGAGGCTGTTGTAAGAATTCCCAATTTTTTAAAAAAATGCCTACCAGATGTGCGACTATGAACCCCACACATTATTCGAAATACTTTTTGTTGAGCAGTGAATACTTTTTGTTTAAATGTTGAGTTACCCCAAAATATTCATCCGTATGACATCAGAGAGTGAAAGTATGCAAAGTATGTTAGCTTACTAATTTCTATATCCTCAAAATTGGCAATTATTCTGATCGCAAAAGTTGCTGAACCTAGTCGCTTTAGGAGATCCAAAATTTGAATTTTCCAATTGAGATTCTCGTCTACATGTAAAACGAAAAACTTAGTATGCTCTACCCTGTCTACACCCTTCTGTTGATGTGTAATATTTATTGAAGGAATTGTACTTTTTGCAGCAGAAAATTGTATGTACTGTGTTTTTTCAAAGTTTAGAGCAATCCCATTTGCAGAAAACCAATTAATGACTTTTCCAAACACCTTATTTGTATCATTTTCAATTTTTCTGTCTTTTACTGGAGCGGTCACGCAGGTGTAGATGTAAGGTGAGTTTTAGACATATGTTTTACACCAGATTTCCAGCCGGGTGCAACTCTTACGCTGCAATCCCCAGCGCGGCAGCGGTGCCCTGCTGAAGCACGGCGCGGTGGCTTTTGCGTGCCGTGTAGCTGGCTCAGGCAGCGTTGACCAGCAGAAGCCAACACCGACTCAAAGGAAGGCCTCGGCGCTTGATGGTGACGTCACGTAAGCTATGCACGGCGATCGCCAGGCATGTTGCAGGCAGAAACGCCTGGACGTGTTTATCACTATAAATCTCTTATTTTTGGACAAAATGTTTGGTACTGTTTTGGATTCTGCAGTTTTATTTAGATGAAAGATTTTCTTACTATCATAAAGCTAGAAATGAAGATCATAGTTCTGTATTACTGAATCCTGTCGAAACAAACGTAGATCAATACGAGAAGACGCTTTGCCCCATTGCAAGCTTCGGAAACTTTAGATTCTAGTAAGTACATTTATTTGATCCATTTTGTTACCGAAACTTACCCCAACCCCCTTACAATTAACTCGTTTATTTTATTTATTTATTTATTTTATTTTTTTAATTTATATATATTTTTATTTTTTTAAATTTTTTTCTAGCCGGCCGCGGTTGTTTCGCGGTTCTAGGCGCTCAGTCCGGAACCGCGCGACTGCTACGGTCGCAAGTTCGGATCCTGCCTCGGGCATGGATGTGTGTGATGTCCTTAGGTTAGTTAAGTTAAGTAATTCTACGTTCTAGGGGACTGATGACCACAGATGTAAAGTCCCATAGGGCTCAGATCCATTTGAACCATTTATTTATTTATTTTCGTTTGACATCGTCACTGGAAATGTGAATTAATCTACATGTTGTAACATTACAGGACACATTGGGACATATTGAAGTATTCGATACTGTAGACTTTTAGGAGATGTCGATACAGATATGCAAAATGTAAAGGGAAACTTTGGTGATGTTTAAATATTGTACTGTGTCAATATTAGGAGATTTTGCACAGAAAGAACAAAAATAGAATTAATGTAAATATATATTAGTGTTAGTAACCTATTTTCATTCAATTTTGTAATTATATTTCATTTTGTAAAAGAAAGACTCACTGTTTGCTGTAGCTCTGATTAATTGTATAAATTATCAGTTTTGAGCTAAATTATTTCGTATAATATGGACAAGATACTTTTAAAAACTCACCAGCTAAAGAGAAAGTCCTTAAATTAACGTTCAGTGCACACTTCTGGAGCTTTCTATGGAGAAATTCTATATTTTGATCGCAAAAATACGAAAACTTGTGAAAACTGTTTCATAACCTAATTTCGAGAGACGATTTGTATCAAGAAATATTGCTAAAAAGATTTATTTACGTTATGAAACACGATTTAAATCATTTTACATATAAATAGTTGTTCTAAATCACTCAAGAAAAATCCAGAATCAAATGTCAAGATATTTGTGGAAACATCGGTACAAATCTGGTGAAGGTTATCCAGAAGCTGGTAGAAAAATGTTATAAAATCTATTTGGAAATTATGCTTGTAAGAATTTATATGTACTGATCCTTTTACTTACTTTAATCTGTACTAAAATTCTGTAATGTATAATTTAGTTTTAAGTCGTGAATTGCTATCGTATTGTAAACAAAACATTGTCAAACACTCTCATTGTTTGGAAAGATATTAATACACCTAGGAGTTGTCAGTGGCCAGTTCAGTTCGGATTTGCAGTGCGGTTAGCTCGGAGAGTCAGTTGTTGAGTCTGTGAAGTCTGTCAGTTCTGTTTGTAAATAAACGTCTGTAATGAAGAATTACTTGTTGTCGTCAATATGAACTCAAGACCTTTTGCACGAAGCAGACACCTCCTAATGCGACGTTTTAATTTGGTGTTGAGGAGCTGAAATGTTATAATTTGGTGCAGAAAGTTCTGGGACGTTATAATTTGGTTGAGGAAGCTGGGATGTTATAATTTGGTGGAGGAGCTGGGATTTGACGACCACCCAGTGGTTTTTCAAAATAAAATACGTCTCTTCTGGGATCACAAGAAGAAAATACGTCTGTTTTGGGACCACAAGAAGAGGATATACGACGGACCAGTCATTATTCAGAAGTAAATACGTCGATTCTGGGGTCACAAGAAGAGGAGTGAATCAACCGAGCGAAACCATCCTGGAATTGAAGAAATTTCGCAAAACACGGACACCAACGACCGCCGACGGACACTAAGATAAGTACCTGCTTTCTAAAATAATGGAAAAAGACGCAGATTTCAGTACTGACAGCGGTGTAGCAAGTACACCTATTAGGAAAAGTGCTTCTGACAGTGTAGGAATGTTGGAAATGTTAAAACAAATGTTTTCAGAGTTAAACTCGAAGATGGACGATTCTCGTGCCGAATTACGTCAACAAATTGAACAGACACAACAACAGATGGACAGGTCGATTTCGAAGGCTGTGTGTGATTTAAAATCAGAAATAAATTCAAATACAGAACAGATTGCTCACACTAATCAGGTTCTCGAAGAATGGCGAATTACTTTTGAGTCAAACCAAAAAGAACTTAGTTGTCGTGTGGACACGGTTGAGAGCAAAATTTCTGTCCTTGAAACTGATTTAAGTAACGAAATTTCAAATAACCAGTCAAAACTTAAAAAAGTTGTTGATTTTGTAAATGAGGAAATTTCTCAATTGAGAAATGAATTTGACCAGACAAAACGATTCTTTGAAAGCGAAATTGAATCTTTCGAATCTGATTCTGACAAAAAGGTCACAGAAATTTGTAGTAGAGTAGGTAATGTCGAAAAAACTGTAGACAGAAAATTTGTAGAAATACAAGAAACTATGTTGCAAAAAGGTTTTAGTAATAGTTGTAATGGGGTATGGGGAAATTTTCCCATTAAAACTTATGCCGGTGACAAGAATATACACCCAAAAGACTTCATGCAATTCTGCAAGCAGCAGTACACGTCCATAATGACAGATAGTGTTAAGATAAAATTTGTAAAGAAATTACTTGATGGCGAGGCGCTTTCGTGGGCCAATCAGAATTGTTCCGCGGAAATGTCCTTTGAAGATTTCGAAAAATGTTTTCTAACCATATTTTGGTCTGAAACTGAGCAAGCTCGAATCAAAAGTGAATTCTTGAATGGTCCTAGTTACAGAGAATCTGATGGGTCAATGAAAGCCTATTGTGAGAAACAGTTGCAAAAATTAGTGCATCTGGATAAGCCATTTGATGAGCTAACTCAAATTGATGCACTAAAGCGGAGACTTCCGAAAAGAGTACAATGGGGTTTAGTATATGGTCCAGATGAGTCCATAAAACAATTCTTGAAATATGTGGACAAACTTGATAGAGCCTTTGAACAAAACAACAGATTTAACGACTTTGTAGGTTCATCACACAGAGGGTGGGAACCGAACCGTGGAAATAATAACAATAATAGTGAACGAAGAAACTTTAACAACAACAGGGATAATTATAATAGCAATGACAGAAGAGATTTTGGTAGGAATGATCAGCACTTTAATTCAAACAGAGAATGGGAAGATCGAAACAGGTCCTGAGGTAATGACATGAGAGAAGGTAACCCGAGGCAGGGAAACGACAGACATAGGCCTTTAAACGACTAAATGCTCCACTGGGAGTCTGTCAGTTTGGGGCAAGGAATTTTCAAAATCAGGCTAATTTCACCCGGAACAGACAGCACTATAATCAGAGACCTAACCAGTATAGACAGTATGCTTATGATCGATCTGTAGATAGAGGTAATGAAAAAATTAAATTTGACAGGAAATTTTGGAATGTCATCAGAGAAAATACTAGAAACAACTGTAATAGGAACCAGGCTACCTTTGATGAAGTAGGCTTAGAAGATGATATAATTGCAAATTTATATAATCAAGAAGAAGCACCTAAAGCTGAAATGAAAGGTAAGGATAACTTTGATAATTTTGGATTGTAGAAACTTATGTGTGGTGATGTTTTAGATGTAAGTTGTCATAATGATGTTCGTACTGAAGTTTCTGGAAAGTCTGATATTCATGTGGATGTGGTTGATGAAGATGGTGTTGTGAGTAATGTTGGTGATACTAGCAGTGTTTGTAGTGTAAGCTCAGGCAATGATGATGATAATGTTGATGTTAAGGCTAATGGTGATTATGTACTAGAAGATTTTGATGGTGAATTGGATGGAATAGTTTATGTTGAAGTTAAGGAGGATGTTATAAGCATTAGTGTTGAGGATAGTTGTGCCAGGAACTCTAACTACATTCCACATGAGAATCTGATTGTGCCAGTTTAGCTTAGTAATACATCAGGAGACAGGGGGGTTGATTGTGCTGATGCATCTGAGATTATTTTGAAATCTGTTTGGGACAAATTTAAAGATTACAGTGATGACAATGATGTTAAGATCAAATTAAGGGAAATTTGTGAACCAGTTTCTGCTTTTAAGCCTAATGAAATCATCAAACGGGGTACTAGTCAGGATGTGTGTGAGGTAAATAGTAATCCAGACATTCCAGTAAATTCCAGTAGACCTAGAAGGTTGAAGAAAGTATTGCCTAATAAAGAAAACCTAAATTTGGAACAGAGGTATGATGAGATAGCAGAAGATCTTTTGTATGAAGAACAGGAAGAAAGGGAAAACACCACTATTGGTAGTCCATACATAAAAATTAAAGCTGCAGGTTGCGAAGGGTATTGTTTGATTGACACAGGGAGTCCAATTAGTGCCATTTCAAGCAAATTAAGAGATATAATTAAGCATGATCCTGACTTTGTTGAATTACCAGTTGTTGGAATAAAAATTAGAGGCATTACCGGCAAACTGAGCAAAATTGTTAATAAACAGGTGTAGTTGTCCTTCAGTATAAATGATGTACAGTTTACTCAAGGATGTCTTGTAATAAGTGACCTAAATGAGAATGTACTGTTGGATATGGACTGGATATTAAAAGCTAATGCAGCATTTGATTGGGAAAAGAGTTTGTTTACCTTTATTGATCCTAAGACGAGAGTATGTTCCAGTACTGACATGTCGGTTCAAAACTGTGCTGATAAGGGAATTGAAATTAGGGACGTTACATTTTCTAAAGACAGTGGTTATTGTGTAGAGGAAATTACTGAGGATTATGATGATGGAGAATATGGGGATATAGTTCAAGAAAAAATACGGGAATCAGATAATTTGAACCAAGAACAGAAGGTAGAGTTAGAAAGATTATTGTGGAATTACTGTGATGTTTTTGATGATAGACCTGGCAGAGTAAAGAATTATCAATGTAAACTCAGATTAAAACCACATGAGCCATTCTTTATAAAACCTTATAGTGTACCCATTGCAAAGAGAAAAGATGTAGAAAAGGAACTTCAAAAGATGGAAGAGTGGGGCATCATTGAGAGAAGTAAGAGCCAATACAATAATCCTTTGGTAGTGGTTGCAAAACGTGATGGCAGTGTCAGGCTTGTACTAGATTCAAGACACCTAAATAAGTATCTGGAAAGAGAGACCGATCATCCCGAGAATATAGACGAATTACTTCATAAATTTGAAAGAATGAAATACATGACCAGTTTAGATCTCACATCAGGATTTCACCAAGTAGAATTAGAAAATGATTCCAGAAAGTATACTGCCTTTTTGTATGGGGGAAGATGTTACCAGTATTGTGTGGTACCATTTGGGCTGAATGTCTCAATGTCTCAGTAGCCGAATTCATTAGAGCACTTGACTTTGTTTTGGGAAAAGATCTTTTATCAAAATTAACTGTGTATGTAGATGACATTTTGATCACTGGAGAAACTTGGGAAGAACATGTTAATACTTTGAGGGAGGTTTGCAATAGATTAAGGAAAGGGGGAATGTCACTTAAATTATCTAAATGTAAGTTTGGTATGAAAAAATTGAAGTTTCTGGGGCACAGTATTTCTGAGGAAGGTATTTTGCCAGATCCTGAAAAACTCGAGGCAATTGCAAAATTCCCAATTCCAAAAACCAAGAAACAACTAAAGTCATTTTTCGGGATGTGCGGTTACTACAGAAAGTTCATTAGTACCCAAGCTCTAAATGCTCCAAGTCTTAACAGATTGCTGAAGAAAAACGCAATGTGGGTTTGGGATCAGGAATGTGAAGCTGCTTTTGAAGAAATAAAAACACAGTTATGTAACAGTCAAATTTTGTACCGTCCTGATTTAAGTTTACCTTTTTGCATTATGGCAGATAGTAGTGATTATGGCCTAGGTGCTCACCTTTTCCAAGAAGTAAATATAAATGGGAAAATAGAACACAGGTCTATTGCTTTTGCTAGTCGAACCTTGAAAAAACATGAGAGGCAATACACTGTTACCGAGAAAGAGCTTTTGGCCATTTACTGGGCATTTTCTAAATTCAGAAATTATTTATTGGGAAACCAGGTAGTTGCCTACACAGACCATAAGGCATTAATTTATATTCAAGAATGTAGGTTGCATCATGGAAGGATTACCAGGTGGGCACTCTTGTTACAACAATTTAATTACTCAATAAAATATCTTAGAGGACCCGATAATGTAGTTGATGATGCTTTATCTAGACTACCTGTGGGGGGTGACTTTGAAGATGACAGTGGTGAATTAGAAAAGTTTTTCGACATATACATTGGACCTTTCAAGATTCAGGACAATCCTCATCCGAATGCTTACCGTCTAGTCTACCCAAATTCTGGCAGACTGTTTGGCCTACGAAACGTGACCGAACTGAAACTGTATAAAAAAATGTAAAAAAGTATTTTAGATAATAGATGTTTATAGACTTCTACATGTAATCTTACCAGGATATTTTTGTATACTTTGTTATGTTGTATTTATCTGATTCCTCAGGGGAGCATACATTCTTTGTGTGCTAAGTGTTTGGCGAGCACTAGGTACCCTAGCTATGCAATTGTCATATTTCATTTTCGTATTCTGGCATTGCATCTTACACTTTTTCTGTGATCCTGTATAATCAATTTTCTCCATCTGTCAGTCTATCCTCTCTTAGCTTTAAGAAATTATTTAGAGTAAATTTTCTTGAGTAATTAGACTTTAGAGAATTCAAATTTCTGTGTCCTTAAAAACCGGTCCACCGACTATTAAATGCTTTTGCTAATGTTTAACTGGGTTTGACCACTGTATGCTATATATTCATAGCGGACTGTGCTATTGCAGCCTGTGATAGCCTGTAGTGTATATGGAAACCATACGGACTGTGAAGATGAGACTGAAATACAGTGTGTGGCATTGAGGTATACCGACCTTTAAGGAAGAAGATTACCGCCCTTCAAGAAAGAACATCACCGGTCTTCAAGAAAGAAGACACCAAAGATAGGTGTAAAACTTTTCTGTTTCGTAATGTAAGGACATCAACCCTTCCGTGTTTCACGTGGAAGTGCTGATGGGGGAGGGGGGGGGGGGGGTTGTGTAACATTACAGGACATATTGGGACATATTGAAGTATTCGATACTGTAGACTTTTAGTTAGGAGATGTCGATACAGATATGCAAAATGTAAAGGGAAACTTTGGTGATGTTTAAATATTGTACTGTGTCAATATTAGGAGATTTTGCACAGAAAGAACAAAAATAGAATTAATGTAAATATATATTAGTGTTAGTAACCTATTTTCATTCAATTTTGTAATTATATTTCATTTTGTAAAAGAAAGACTCACTGTTTGCTGTAGCTCTGATTAATTGTATAAATTATCAGTTTTGAGCTAAATTATTTCGTATAATATGGACAAGATACTTTTAAAAACTCACCAGCTAAAGAGAAAGTCTCTAAATTAACGTTCAATGCACACTTCTGGAGCTTTCTATGGAGAAATTCTATATTATGATCGCAAAAATACGAAAACTTGTGAAAACTGTTTCATAACCTAATTTCGAGAGACGATTTGTATCAAGAAATATTGCTAAAAAGATTTATTTACGTTTTGAAACACGATTTAAATCATTTTACATATAAATAGTTGTTCTAAATCACTCAAGAAAAATCCAGAATCAAATGTCAAGATATTTGTGGAAACATCGGTACAAATCTGGTGAAGGTTATCCAGAAGCTGGTAGAAAAATGTTATAAAATCTATTTGGAAATTATGCTTGTAAGAATTTATATGTACTGATCCTTTTACTTACTTTAATCTGTACTAAAATTCTGTAATGTATAATTTAGTTTTAAGTCGTGAATTGCTATCGTATTGTAAACAAAACATTGTCAAACACTCTCATTGTTTGGAAAGATATTAATACACCTAGGAGTTGTCAGTGGCCAGTTCAGTTCGGATTTGCAGTGCGGTTAGCTCGGAGAGTCAGTTGTTGAGTCTGTGAAGTCTGTCAGTTCTGTTTGTAAATAAACGTCTGTAATGAAGAATTACTTGTTGTCGTCAATATGAACTCAAGACCTTTTGCACGAAGCAGACACCTCCTAATGCGACGTTTTAATTTGGTGTTGAGGAGCTGAAATGTTATAATTTGGTGCAGAAAGTTCTGGGACGTTATAATTTGGTTGAGAAAGATGGGATGTTATAATGTGTAAATGTCCAACTGTTGCCAGTCATTAGATTACAGTCGTTTTCAACGAAAGGAATTCTAAACAGGAAACAAAATAGCTTCATACATCGAAAATACTGCTGTGCTTAAACATGCACATTAGAAAAGATAAATATTCCCCTCTTGCAACTGAAACTTTATAAGATAAAAAAAAATTTATTTGATAAAACAAGTATCTCTCTTTTGCCTCTTCTTCTGTCCTCGCAACCCCTTTCCCAACGTGTACAATCGCAAGATATTTCATTAACATTCAGTGCTCCTCACCCCATAGTCAACCAAGACACCTAAAGAACAGCACCGATATGTTCACAGTTTCTTGTAAAATCAACCCAGTACAATCGTAACTTCCTCAGATTTACAAATAAGGTAAAGAAGCACGAAACCTGTTGCTGCCAGACCATGAAGTTGTTTTTGTATGCCAATCCTTAAAACAGGTGGAAATTTAAATTCAGTGGTACACTATTTGTTAAGAAGTGTACTGAGTTTGCCCGCATCTCGTGGTCGTGCGGTAGCGTTCTCGCTTCCCACGCCCGGGTTCCCGGGTTCGATTCCCGGCGGGGTCAGGGATTTTCTCTGCCTCGTGATGGCTGGGTGTTGTGTGGTGTCCTTGGGTTAGTTAAGTTAAGTAGTTCTAAGTTCTAGGTGACTGATGACCATAGATGTTAAGTCGCATAGTGCTCAGAGCCATTTGAACCATTTTGTAATGAGTTGCACAATTAATTGATTGCAGAAATCTCTCAGAACAATGTGTGTTGGTCAACTACCACCAATAGTTCCACATTTTCCTGGGCCAGAGAGGGAGACACCACCATTATGAGTATGCCTGCAACAGACCTGGAGCTCGCCGTGCCTAGCTGACGTGACGTCACCAACAAGCGCCGAGGCCTTCATTTGAATCGGTGTTGCAGAAGCCCGGCAGTCGGTTTCTCGCTGGTCGCGTGGCGGTAGACGACGGGGCGGTGACAGCGGTGCACCGACTCGGCGCTAATGGGCGTGTCTGCTCGCCAAACGAGCCGCGAAACAGCCGGGAGCTGCCGGCGCACACACGCCACACACATGCAACGTCACGCGGTCGCGCCTCCGGCAATTAGGCTGCCTTCCTGTGGCGCTTGGCGACAGCACGCCGTCACAACACAGGGCCTCCGCTAACTGGTCTGCGCGCAACGCACGTACACGTCGGCTGCCACCGAGGACGAGATGTTAAACATCTACTGACGAGCTCGACAGATTTGAAACGCTTACAGTACATTACTGCACTGTAGCGAGAAGCAATTTCTCACAGTCGCCGTAGCAGATTTGTGACGCTTCAGACTAAAAGTATGGGAAGTTGCACTGCACTGTCAAAATTTCTTCAGCTACTTGAACGGTTGCACCTTTAGAGTACTGTGTAACCTGCACACGCGTATTTGAACCGTTGATATTTATTGTTACTGAACTTGAAAAACCTAGGATATCAAATTTAAATAAACCCAATATTACATGATGCAGGTAATTGTTAGGTATACATGGATAATAATAGTAATTGACGGAAAGTCATCGAGTAGAACAGAAGTGATTTCAGGCGTTCCCCAAGGAAGTGTTATATGCTCTTTCCTGTTCCTGATCTATACAGGGTGTTACAAAAAGGTATGGCCAAACTTTAAGGAAACATTCCTCACACACAAAGAAAGAAAATATGTTACGTGGACATGTGTCCGGAAACGCTTACTTTCCATGCTAGAGCTCATTTTATTACTTATCTTCAAATCACATTAATCATGGAATGGAAACAAACAGCAACAGAACGTGCCAGCGTGGCTTCAAAGACTTTGTTACAGGAAATGTTCAAAACGTCCTCCGTTAGCGAGGATACATGCATCCACCCTCCGTCGCATGGAATCCCTGATGCGCTGATGCAGCCCTGGAGAATGGCGTATTGTATCACAGCCGTCCACAATACGAGCAAGAAGAGTCTCTACATTTGGTACCGGGGTTGCGTAGACAAGAGCTTTCAAATGCCCCCATAAATGAAAGTCAAGAAGGTTGCGGTAAGGAGAGCGTGGAGGACATGGAATTGGTTCGCCTCTGTGAATCCATCGGTCACCGAATCTGTTGTTGAGAAGCGTACGAACACTTCGACTGAAATGTGCAGGAGCTCCATCGTGCATGAAAAAAGGCGCATATTCTAGCAGCTCAGGTAGAGTATCCCGTAGGAAATCATGATAACGTGTTCCATTGAGCGTAAGTGGAAGAACGAAACTAAAATGGGATCTAACATTGGAATTAAGCGTTTCCGGACACATGTCCACATAACATAGTTTCCTTATTTGTGTGTGAGGAATGTTTCCTGAGAGTTTGGCCGTACCTTTTTGTAACACCCTGCATAAACGATTTTGGAGACAATCTGAGCAGCCGTCTTCGGTTGTTTGCCGATGACGCTGCCGTTTATCGACTAATAAAGTCATCAGAAGATCAAAACAAACTGCAAAACGATTTAGAAAAAAATATCTGAATGGTACGAAAAGTGGCAGTTGACCCTAAATAACGAAAAGTGTCAGGTCATCGTCATGAGTACGAAAAGGAACTGTCAAACTTCGGTTACACGATAAATCAGTCTAATCTAAAAGCCGTAAATTCAACTAAATACCTAGGTATTACAATTACCAACAATATAAATTGGAAAGAACACATAGCAAATGTTGCGGGGAAGGCTAACCAAAGGCTGCGTTTTATTGGCAGGACACTTAGAAAATGTAACATATGTACTAAGGAGACTGTCTACACTACGCTTGTCCGTCCTCTTTTAGAATACTGCTGTGCGGTGTGGGATCCTTACCAGATAGGACTGACGGAGTACATCGAAAAAGTCCAAAGAAAGGCAGCACGTTTTGTATTATCGCGAAAATTATACAGTATTTGGGCTGCAAATCATTAAAAGGAAGGCGTTTTTCGTTGCGACGGAATCTTCTCACGAAATTCCAGTCACCAACTTTCTCCTCCGGATGCGAAAATATTTTTTTGACACAGACCTACAGAGGGCGGAACGATCACCACGATAAAATAAGGGAAATCAGAGCTCGTACGGAAAGATATAGGTGTTCATTCTTTCCGCTCGCTATACGACATTGGAATAATAGAAAATTGTGAAGGTGGTTCGATGGACCCTGTGCCAGTCACTTATATGTGATTTGCAGAGTATCAATGTAGATGTAGATGTAGAATGATTTTTATAGGCATTATTCCTAGAATTAGAAAGCCTATTTTTTAAACGCTACGAATTTGTGAACTTAGGCATTCGAAGGCAATCTAATCTTATTTTAGGTAATGAATCTTGCAGTATTTTATGAAAGAAGGAAAAATACTGTCGCTCGTGAGACGGGAAGAGAGAGAGAGATGACTGTTTTAATCGGTGTCTCCTCTAGTGATAGCACTCAGTAAGGTGAACCAGTGGTATAAGAAGGCCAAAGAAAGGCTGGAAGCTGAGTGTCCATTATTCTTCTTTATGGTTTATGTGAAGAGTGGATTTATTAAATTCACTGACTGTATTACGCAGAATCAAATCAGGTCAAAGACGTACTACCATCGGATACTTTTTCACTTACTTGATATGATGGTAATAAATGCACGGTTATTTCACAGTGTCATGTAACCTGCTGGAAGATAATTCGGGGAACGCTAGGCCTAGGTTCGTGGAAAGAGAAAATCTCTAAATTGAAGTGAGAGAAGATGCCTTGCCGCTGTTTTGTGCTGAATAACACGGCACCCAAGGCCATCAGGAAAGCACTAAGTCAGTTAAGCTGTTGATTCTGACGAATACACAGTGAGAGCAGCTACCATTGGATAGTTCACATAAATTCTGTAACGGGAGAGCAAAACTTGACTGGGCGTACGCGGAGAAGGCCTGATTGACTGAGAATCGAAGTAGGATACATGGTGAGAGTCAGAAGTCGCGTGTTTCTGAGTTTAATTGCTAAAAACCTGCATAATTGGTTAATTATATTAAAACTGAGTATGGAAAAGAGATTTTTGCATTGGTAGAATGAGTCTGAGTGGCCAGGTTTTGAAAGAATCAGAGACAATCAAAATCATGCATAACGTTTACACTCGAAAAGATAAAGCAGAGATTCCGCGTTCTGCTGTGAGGGCCGTATAGAACGTACTTAGATCCGATACTCGCCAGGGAACACTTCCACCAAGAGAGGGATATCGATTTCAGGTTCTTTGGGAGGGCATCCTTTGCTGCAGATCGGATGACTTAGAATATTTCGATTTCCACAGCTGCCACTTGCTGGCATCGGTAACACTAATTATGGTGGGCAACTGCACGGTTCGTAAACTGATTTATAGGTTGTACGTGAATATTTCTGATTAACATTAGGGATTTCAAAGTTTTCATTCAAAGACGTGTAAGAGGAATCCACTAGCTCAACATGTACTCAGTCAAGGTAGTGGATGCATACATGATTCTTTTTGTAATTCTTTCTTTTCTCTCTGATTAACATGCAGCAGTCACTGTGGGACTTTGCTGTTCCCAAAACTAATGATGAATTTAACGTATTCACTTCAGATTCGATACCCAATCTTTGTAAAGGTGCTTAAATTTTAATGCCACTCTAGACATTTTTAGTATTTGACGAAGATAACAATTTCGTGTTTTTGTAGATCTGCGTTTAACTTGAAATCTATAGGAAATTGAAATAATTAAGGTTTTATAGTGACCATTGATTGATTCAGTAGGTTGGTGAACCTCCTATTTTTATCACCTTGTGTGTTACACCAGCCATGTTTCATATTTTCCAAGACCACCCCTATTTAGTAAATTCAGTTCATTGTGGTATCCATTGTGTGACAGCCGTAACTAATTTCACATGGAGCTATGGGGAGCGAACAGACTATCATTAAGGTCACCCAGTACACATATTTCTGACATCCATAGGGTTATGTCTACTGCTCAGTCATAATATAACACAGTGGCAAGGTGTAAAACTTTTCTTCGGTTACTGCTGGTTAAGATCCTTTTACGACCAACATACAAATGCGGGAACCCTGTTGATGGTGCTCATAGTTATGCAGTCAACAGTGTAAACCCACTACTGAATAAACACACTAATAAATCAAGACAGAACCTCCCGACTGAAGGCTGCCTGGTACGTTCATGTCATGTGATATGGTCAAGAAAAGATGTAAGTGGAGCATAGACAAGTGAGGAATCATGCTAGGCCAAAAATGCGGAAATCCACTGACATAAGAGATTGTGACAAGTGGTGGAATGTTATAGTCCAGTGCCTGGAGACAAGCATCTCGTAAAGGGCGATGCTGTTTGCTTGTTTGCGAGCTACTCTTATGAGCATCTTTACAAAGTGATTGACGGCGACGAAACCACAAGCAGGTGAGAAGGTGTATGACGTCCATCATAGACCGTGGAGCTCGTAGTATTGCCCACTCTGTCAAGTACGGCAGATGGCCATCTGTGGCAGAGATGTAAACAGAATAGTGCTGATGCAGGTACTGGTGTTTCGGAGCACAACATATACCGCATAGTGTTCAACATTGGGCTCTGCATCACATAACCCCTATGTATTCCCATGTTGACCCACCGTCATCGTGAATTACGGTTGCAGTGAGGTTGGAATCATCGACATTCGTCTCTGGATAAACGGAAATGTGTCGCCTGGTCACATGAATCACATTTTTCGATAACCAGATAGTCGGCCCCGTCCACACGTGCTATCATCCAGGCTCAAAACAAGCACCACACCAAAGATACGGGCAAGTGGAGGTAGTATTATGCTATGGAAGTCACTCACCTGGGTTTGAATGAGAACTATGATAGTAATCACAGCAAGCACGACAGCTGTAGATTACTCGAACATTACTGCAGACCACATCCAACCACTCAAGGCCCATGTCTTCCGTGACATAGCCAGAGTACTACAACAGTGGTTTAAGCAGTGTGATGATGGACTTGAAGAACGGGCTCTACTTTGTTTCACTCTATGTATTCCGTCATTCGGACAAATACAATTAGAGCAAATACATCGAGTAAAGAACGCACTATGATGGATATGATATTTATTAAAGATGGTTGACGGTCACTGCGTATTGAATTCGTTGGTAGGTAATTGTACGGAGGAATCTGCGGAGACGGATCTTAGGTTTTGCAGGATAGCTGTGGCTGCTGTGATAACGTAGATTTTCCCGGCGTATCAAATAATGATGATTTTCACGGGTTTGCAGCCAGGTTCCATCGTCCTGACGACAACACGATATTTCGGCGAACAATCTGGCCGCCATCTACAGGTGAGATTGAGTGCACAATCACGCGGGAACTGGAGAGACCTCAGATTCGGCGGCTCCTTTGGAGGAGTCTTTATTGCTAATTGGTCAGCTCATGGATGACAAAACTAGTAAGCTGTGTCGCCATGTATTGACATCGACGTATTTTTTATTAATGAAGCAATTTTTGAACAAACTGACGGTGTGGCTATGGGGAGTCCTCTTTGCCCTATTGTCGCCAATCTCTTTATGGAAGATTTTGAGCATTTGACACTTAGGACATCTTCTCTTAAACCAACATGTTTTTTGAGATACGTGGATGATATAGTTATAGTTTGGCCACATGGAATGGAACCTCTTCATCGATTTTTAGGTCATTTCAACTGCCTTCATCCACGAATGGATGGAAATTGAAAAAGATGGCAAATTAACTTTTTTGGGATGTTTTAGTACATAAGAAAGAAAATGGGACTTTGGGACACAATGTACACCATAAACCTACTCATACGGACCGCTGCCTCCATGCCACAAGTTGTCATCCACAACATCAAGTTTTACGCACACTGGTCAAGAGGGCTTATGTTGTTTCGGATTCCGATAATTTGAAACAGGAGTTGGATCACCTTAAGGTTGTTTTCAGGAAGAATGGGTATTCTGATCACCAAATTACTCATGCTTTTCAATTTGGCCCCCCACGAGAACCAACGGTGGACACTTCCAAATCAGTTGCTTTTTTAGCCTTCGTGGGAAGTATTTCATCGAAAATTTCAAGAATTCTCAGGATTTATAATATTAAAAGTGCCTTTATGCCTTTGACCAAAAATAGATCCCTTCTTGAATCGGTTAAAGATGATTTGGGACTGAGGAAGCCTGGGGTATACTAGATTCCCTTGTTGTTGTTGTTGTTGTTGTCTTCAGTCCTGAGACTGGTTTGATGCAGCTCTCCATGCTACTCTATCCTGTGCAAGCTGCTTCATCTCCCAGTACCTACTGCAACCTACATCCTTCTGAATCTGCTTAGTGTATTCATCTCTTGGTCTCCCTCTACGATTTTTACACTCCACGCTGCCCCCCAATGCTAAATTTGTGATCCCTTGATGCCTCAAAACATGTCCTACCAACCGATCCCTTCTTCTAGTCAAGTTGTACTACAAACTTCTCTTCTCCCCAATCCTATTCAATACCTCCTCATTAGTTACGTGATCTACCCATCTAATCTTCAGCATTCTTCTGTAGCACCACATTTCGAAAGCTTCTATTCTCTTCTTGTCCAAACTAGTTATCGTCCATGTTTCACTTCCATACATGGCTACACTCCAAACAAATACTTTCAGAAACGACTTCCTGATACATAAATCTATATTCGATGTTAACAAATTTCTCTTCTTCAGAAACGCTTTCCTTGCCATTGCCAGTCTACATTTTATATCCTCTCTACTTCGACCATCATCAGTTATTTTACTTCCTATATAGCAAAACTCCTTTACTACTTTAAGTGTCTCATTTCCTAATCTAATTCCCTCAGCATCACCCGATTTAATTTGACTACATTCCATTATCCTCGTTTTGCTTTTGTTGATGTTCATCTTATATCCTCTTTTCAAGACACTGTCCATTCCGTTCAACTGCTCTTCCAAGTCCTTTGCCGTCTCTGACAGAATTACAATGTCATCGACGAACCTCAAAGTTTTTACTTCTTCTCCATGAATTTTAATACCTACTCCGAATTTTCCTTTTGTTTCCTTTACTGCTTGCTCAATATACAGATTGAATAACATCAGGGAGAGGCTACAACCCTGTCTCACTCCTTTCCCAACCACTGCTTCCCTTTCATGCCCCTCGACTCTAATAACTGCCAACTGGTTTCTGTACAAATTGTAAATAGCCTTTCGCTCCCTGTATTTTACCCCTGCCAACTTTAGAATTGGAAAGAGAGTATTCCAGTCAACATTGTCAAAAGCTTTCTCTAAGTCTACAAATGCTAGAAACGTAGGTTTGCCTTTTCTTAATCTTTCTTCTATGATAAGTCGTAAGGTCAGTATTGCCTCACGTGTTCCAACATTTCTACGGAATCCAAACTGATCCTCCCCGAGGTCCGCATCTACCAGATTTTCCATTCGTCTGTAAAGAATTCGCGTTAGTATTTTGCAGCTGTGACTTATTAAACTGATAGTTCGGTAATTTTCACATCTGTCAGCACCTGCTTTCTTTGGGATTGGAATTATTATATTCTTCTTGAAGTCTGAGGGTATTTCGCCTGTCTCATACATCTTGCTCACTAGCTGGTAGAGTTTTGTCATGACTGACTCTCCCAAGGCCGTCAGTAGTTCTAATGGAATGTTGTCTACTCCGGGGGCCTTGTTTCGACTCAGGTCTTTCAGTGGTCTGTCAAACTCTTCACGCAGTATCTTACCTCCCATTTCGTCTTCATCCACATCCTCTTCCCTTTCCATAATATTGTCCTCAAGTACATCGCCCTTGTGTAAACCTTCTACATACTCCTTCCACCTTTCTGCCTTCCCTTCTTTGCTTAGAACTGGGTTACCATCTGAGCTCTTGATATTCATACACGTGGTTCTCTTCTCTCCAAAGGTCTCTGTAATTTTCCTGTAGGCAGTATCTATCTTACCCCTAGTGAGATAAGCCTCTACATCCTTACATTTGTCCTCTGGTCATGCCTGCTTAGCCATTTTGCACTTCCTCTCGATCTCATTTTTGAGGCGTTTGTATTCCTTTTTGCCTGCTTCATTTACTGCATTTTTATATTTTCTCCCTTCATCAATTAAATTCAATATTTCTTTTGTTACCCAAGGATTTCTAGCAGCCCTCGTCTTTTTACCTACTTTATCCTCTGCTGCCTTCACTACTTCATCCCTCAGAGCTACCCATTCTTCTTCTACTGTGTTTCTTTCCCCCATTGCTGTCAATTGTTCCCTTATGCTCTCCTTGAAACTCTGTACAACCTCTGGTTCTTTCAGCTTATCCAGATCCCGTGTCCTTAAATTCCCACCTTTTTGCAGTTTCTTCAGTTTTAACCTACAGGTCACGACCAATAGATTGTGGTCAGAGTCCACATCTGCCCCTGGAAATGTCCTACAATTTAAAACCTGATTCCTAAATCTCTGTATTACCATTATATAATCTATCTGATACCTTTTAGTATCTCCAGGATTCTTCCATGTATACAACCCAAGAGGACGTCATCATCATTTAATCATACAGTAAAGCTGCATGTCCTCGGGAAAAATTACGGCTGTAGTTTCCCCTTGCTTTCAGCCGTTCGCAGTACCAGCACAGCAAGGCCGTTTTGGTTAATGTTGCAAGGCCAGATCAGTCAATCATCCAGACTGTTGCCCCTGCAACTACTGAAAAGGCTGCTGCCCCTCTTCAGGAACCACAGGTTTGTCTGGCCTCTCAACATATACCCCTCCGTTGTGGTTGCACCTACGGTACGGCCATCTGTATCGCTGAGGCACGCAAGCCTCCCCACCAACGGCAAGGTCAATGGTTCATGGGGGCGGAAAGGCCTACAATGGACAGACTGTTCGTACAGTGCAAGATCCATATGTGGAACATCAACGGCAGACACGTCTGCTCCAGCCCGAAAAATCAGCCGTTGCTGAACACTGTCTTAATGAAGGGCACAATATGTCGCATAATGAGACGCAAATTATTGCCTCGGCTTTCCGTTACTGGGACTGCGTATTGAAAGAATCAGTTGAAATACGTCTGATGATATTATTAATAGAGATTAAGGTTTTCCTTTAAGTAAGACGTGGAATCCTATTTTATCACAGATAAAACAACAACGGCCTGGTTTCCGACCGGCTGCATTTTAATTTTGCGATTCCTCGCTTCTGACACTTTTCATCGCTGGCGCTGCTGCATTCCTTAGCCTCACAGAGGGCAGCTCTTCCGGTACCCGCGATATAAAGGAGCCGCCGAATCAGATGTCTCTCCAGTTCAGGCGTGATTGTGCACTCAATCTCACCTGAAGATGGCGTCCAGATGGTCCGCCGAAATATCGTGTTGTCGTCAGGACGAGGAAACCCGGCTGCAAACCGGTGAAAATCATCAGCTGTCGCTGCTGGTTGGTGAAGAGAAGCTAGGAGGGCGTAGATCGCAAAAAGGCCGCTTTGTTGGTGCCAGTCGAAGGACAAGCAAGAACGCGGAAGAATGGATATCGACCGGGCCAGGGGAGTCTCTGCTCACTGCTTTCGTGCACAGGACAACACGGCGGCGGAGACAGACAGAGAGTGGCCCAGCAGCAGAGCACAGGAGAGCTCGTAGTGGACCGCAGTGCATTGTCCCCCAGTGGCTTGCGGCAGAACTTTTTACCACTTCTTTTCGCGAAGCCGCGAGGGACCGACACGCCGGTAATTGTTCTTTGTCGAGGAGAGTGCATACCTCTGATCCTGCAGGTCTCTGCCTAATGTTTCCAGTGGCCCTCTCTGAGAGATCAGTGTTTGTTAGACCCACGAAAACATTTCGCTTCTGCGTCTGAAACAGGCCTGCGCGACGGGGCGCCAGACACAATGTCGCCGGGATAGCCGTTGCGTTTTTTGAATCACGTTGGCACCCAAGCCGCGCAGCGTTGCGCACGCACGGAGAAACAGTGTCTCTACATCTACATCTACATCCATACTCCGCAAGCCACTTGACGGTGTGTGGCGGACGGTACCTTGAGTACCTCTATTGGTTCTGCCTTCTATTCCAGTCTAGAATTGTTCGTGGAAAGAAGGATTATCGGTATGCTTCTGTATGGTCTCTAATCTCATTGATTTTATCCTCATGGTCTCTACGTGAGATATACGTAGGAGGGAGCAATATGCTGCTTGACTCTTCGGTGAAGGTATGTTCTCGAAACTTTAACAAAAGCCCATACCGAGCTACTGAGCGTCTCTCCTCCAGAGTTTTCCACTGGAGTTTATCTATCATTTCCGAAACGCTTTCGCGATTACTAAATGATCCTGTAACGAAGCGCGCTGCTCTCCTTTGGATCTTCTCTATCTCTTCTATCAACCCTATCTGGTACGGATCCCACACTGCTGAGCAGTATTCAAGCAGTGGGCGAACAAGCGTACTGTAACGTACTTCCTTTGTTTTCGGATTGCATTTCCTTAGGATTCTTCCTATGAATCTCAGTCAGGCATCTGCTCTACCGACGATCAACTTTATATGATAATTCCATTTTAAATCACTCCTAGTGCGTACTCCCAGATAATTTATGGAATTAACTGCTTCCAGTTGCTGACCTGCTATTTTGTAGCTAAATGATAAGGGATCTAGCTTTCTATGTATTCGCAGCACTTTACACTTGTCTACATTGAGATTCAGTTGCCATTCCGTGCACCATGCGTCATTTCGCTGCAGATCCTCCTGTATTTCAGTATAATTTTCCATTGTTACAACCTCTCGATACACAACAGCATCATCTGCAAAAAGCCTCAGTGAACTTCCGATGTCATACACAAGGTCATTTATGTATAGTGTGAATAGCAACAGTCCTATGACACTCCCCTGTGGCACACCTGAAATCACTCTCACTTCGGAAGACTTCTCTCCATTGAGAATGACATGCTGCGTTCTGTTATCGAGGAACTCATCAATCCAATCACACAATTGGTTGGGACGCCAGCAATGGCGTTGGAAAACATACCAGTGAAGGAGGACAGAGTGACCAGGAGTAAGGAAGAGTGGAGAAGGACCGCAGATTCCGGTTTTGGCCACAAGGCGAGACGGATCATAAATTTGATCATTGGTCGCGAGGGAAGACTGATCTAATGTTCAGGTTCTCTTCTTGGTGAGAGGGACGTACATTGTCGATGAGAGAAGCGGACAGAGATCCACTGTTCAAATTGACGCAGCGACGCACTGCTGCCTTCTTTCAGATCAGCAGTGCTCGATTTGTAAAATAAGGTGTTCCGTCGTTGTTGTTTTTTTTTGGGAGGGGGGGGGGGGAGGAGACCAGACAGCGAGGTCATCGGTCTCATCGGATTAGGGAGGGAAGGGGAAGGAAGTCGGCCTTGCTCTTTGAAAGGAACCATCCTGGCATTTCCCTGGAGCGATTTAGGGAAATCATGGAAAACATAAATCAGGATGGCCGGACGCGGGATTGAACCGTCGCTCTCACGAATGCGAGTCCAGTGTCTGACCACTGCACCACCTCGCTCGGTAAGGGTGTTCCGCTACAGTGACCTTCCAGAAGGCGTTTTTGAACTTAAAGACTTCTTAAACCGTTATTTCAACGTTTCCCTCGCCATTTTAAAATTGTGAATTTAGGTATGTTTTACATCATTATAACTGCAGTAGAAGTTACGTCATCTCAAAATCTGCGGTTCTGATTTTTTTTCGTCAGAGGTACCGTTACGGGGAGGGTAAGCTATAGGGAGAGACGGGTAAAATACAATATGTACAAGAGTCAAGAGGGAATAATAAGAGTGGTCGACCAAGAATGAAGCGCTCGGGTAGAAAAGGGTGTGATCTTTCGCCTCTACTGTTCGATCTGTACATGGAAGAAGCCATGATAGAAATAAAAGAAAGGTTCAGGAGTGGATTAAAATTAAAGGTGAAAGGATATCAGTGGTGCGATTCGCTGATAACATTGATACTCTGAGTGAAAGTGAAGAAGAATTACATCATCAGCTGAATGGAACGACTACCCTAATGAGTACAGAATACAAATTGAGGGTAAATCGAAGAAACACGAAAGTAATGAGTAGTAGCGGATATGAGAACAGCGCGAAACTTAACATCAGGATTGATGGTCACGAAGTAGATGAAGTTAAGGAATTCTGCTACCTAGGCAGCAAACTAACCAGAATAACCAGAACTGGCAAAAAGGGCATTCCTGGCCAAGAGAAGTCTCCAAGTATCAAACATAGGCCTTAATTTAAGAAATAAATTTCTGAGAATATACAGGGAGTTACAAATGGTACGGCCAAACTTTCAGGAAACATTCCTCACTCACAAACAAAGAAAATATGTTATGTGGACATGGGTCCGGAAACGCTTACGTTCCATATTAGAGCTCATTTTATTACTTATCTTCAAATCACATTAATCATGGAATGGAAACACATAGCAACACAACGTACCAGCGTGACTTCAAACACTTTGTTACAGGAAATGTTCAAAATGTCCTCCGTTAACGAGGATACATGTATCCACCCTCCGTTGCAAGGAATCCCTGATGCGCTGATGCAGCCCTGGAGAATGGCGTATTGTATCAC
This sequence comes from Schistocerca gregaria, assembly GCF_023897955.1. Classification (NCBI taxonomy): domain Eukaryota; kingdom Metazoa; phylum Arthropoda; class Insecta; order Orthoptera; family Acrididae; genus Schistocerca; species Schistocerca gregaria. The sequence continues at coordinate 506,392,181 of NC_064926.1, read as the reverse complement.
AGCCGTCCACAATACGAGCATGAAGAGTCTCTACATTTGGTACCGGGATTGCGTAGACAAGAGCTTTCAAATTTCCCCATAAATGAAAGTCAAGAGGGTTGAGGTCAGGAGAGCGTGGAGGCCATGGAATTGGTCCGCTTCTACCAATCCATCGGTCACCGAATCTGTTGTTGAGAAGCGTACGAACACTTCGAATGTGCAGGAGCTCCATCGTGCATGAACCACATATTGTGTCGTACTTGTAAAGGCACATGTTCTAGCAGCACAGGTAGAGTATACCGTATGAAATCATGATAACGTGCTCCATTGAGCGTAGGTGGAAGAACATGGGGCCCAATCAAGACATCACCAACAATGCCTGCCCAAACGCTCACAGAAAATCTGTGCTGATGACGTGATTGCACAATTGCGTGCGGATTCTCGTCAGCCCACACATGTTGACTGTGAAAATTTACAATGTGATCACGTTGGAATGAAGTCTCATCCGTAAAGAGAACATGTGCACTGAAATGAGGATTGACACATTGTTGGATGAACCATTCGCAGAAGTGTACCAGTGGAGGCCAATCAGATGCTGATAGTGCCCGCACCTGGTGTACACTGTGCGGAAACAACTGGTTCTCCCGTAGCACTCTCCATACAGTGACGTGATCAACGTTACCTTGTACGGCAGCAACTTCTCTCACACTGACATTAGGGTTATCGTCAATTGCACGAAGAATTGCCTCGTCCATTGTAGGTGTTCTCGTCGTTCTAGGTCTTCCCTAGTCGCGAGTCATAGGCTGGAATGTTCCGTGCTCCCTAAGACGCCGATCAATTGCTTCGAACGTTTTCCTGTCGGGACACCATCTTTCTGGAAATCTGTCTCGATACAAACGTACCGCGCCACGGCTATTGCCCCGTGTTAATCATACATCAAATGGGAATCTGCGAACTCCGCATTAGTAAACATTGCACTGACTTCAAAACCACGTTCGATCGTGTAATTTGACCTTACATCCTACCCCCCCCCCCCCCCTACACACACACACACACACACACACACACACATAACGGGTGCAAGGTAATTGATATTCCAGCAACAAGTGCTGGTGGAATTTTTGGAAGATGTGCCATTGGACATTTGGCATGAATTGTTGTTCCAGCATGATAGCACGGTAGTATATTTTGTAGTTCGTGTCCAAAAGCGTCTGAAAGTAGTCTACGGGGACACGTGGATTGATCGAGAGATACCACATGCTGGGCCACCAAGATCTCCAGATTTAACTCCTCTGGAGTTTTTGTTGTGGCGCGACATCAAGAGTCCTGTTTACAAGATCCCTGTCCAGTCTTGTCTGGCGACGGGTTGTTACATCGATTTCACAATAATTCTCTATTATTTCACTCTCGACTAGCGCGCGAAAAAAACGAACACGTATAGCTTTCCGTGCGAGCTCTGATTTCCCTTATTTTATTATGGTAATTGTTTCCCTCTTTGTAGGTCAGCATCAACAAAATATTTCTGCAATTGGAGGTATGTCAATTCGTGAGCAGATTCCGCCGTAACGAAAAACGCCTTTGTTTTAATGATGTCCATCCCAAGTCCTGTATGACGTCTGTGACACTCTCCTATTTGGCGATAGTACAAAACGTGATTCTCTTCGTTGAACTTTCTCGACGTGCTCCGTTAATTCTGCCTACGTATTAAGGATCGCAGACCAAGCGGCAGTATACCAAAAGTGGGTGAACTATCGTAGTGTGGGACATCTCTCTAGCCGATCGGTTACGTTTTCTAAATCTTCTGCCAATAAAACACAATTTTGCTTTGCCTTCCCCGCAACATTTTATATGTGTCATTTCCAATTTAAAATGTTCGTAAGTGCGATTTGTAGGTATTTAGTTGAATTTACGGCCGTTAGATTGGACTGATTTATCCGGTAACCGAAGTTTAAGTGATTCCTCTTAGCACTCGTGTGGATGGCTTCATACTTTTCTATATTTGGGTTGTTTAGGGTCAATTGGTAATTCTCGCATCAATCAGATGTCTTTCATAAATCGTTTTGCAATTTGTTTTGATCTTCTGACGAGTATAATAGACGATAAACGACATCATAATCTGCAAAAAAGCACGATTGTTCAGATTGTCTCCTAAATCGTTTATGTAGATAAAGAACTAACCTGTGGAGCGCCAGAAATCACTTCTATTTTGCTCGATGACTTTCCGTCAATTACTACGAACTGTGACCTATCTCTCAGTAAATCACGATTCTAGTCTGTAATATTGTTGCATTAATTTGATGTGTAAGCGGTGCTGATAGACAATAAAAGCGGGTTAAAAGCTGTGAGCTGTCTGGGGTTAGTTAACCTTGCATTACTGCGCAACTGTTTCACCAGGTATCCAGTCTAGCTTACCAAATTCTCAACCAGACTAACATTAATTGTAATATTTTAATAATCATACGACAACCGGTGATATATATATATAAGAGAATTTAAATAAAAAGAGATAAATCAGTTAATATTTTGAAATTTATTTTAACATTGATCATTGAAATTTCAGCATATTAAACTTGATTAATAACTAAACTGGTGCCTTATTTAGGATTGTGAAAATGTGAGATCTTACGGAACACATCAAATATGGAGCCAAGATTGGGAGACTGCATACAACACTGCATTCATAAAATAACACACGAAGAACGTTGAAACATATGCAAGAGGAAATTCACCACAACCAACCGATTCAATTTTCACCCAAAGAAGTTACGTTCGTAGCGCAGTTCTGTCCGTCATGTAATTACCACCCACTGGTATACTAAATTCATACTAACTCTCTGTGAAATCTTCCCGAAAAGAATAGCTGAGGGCTACTTTGATGATTACACCACATGCTTCACGTGGTCAACTTGGCTTACATAAAGAGTGTATTCCACAATAATTCTGATAATTAAAATAAATTAGATCGAAAAGCAATTTACTAAAGAAAAACCTTGAACTGTTTACTATCGTCTTACTATTAACCTGATGGGTCAAACAACTGTATAAGCACGTGGTACTGGTCTCACAAAGTACACCCCACGTGGGTTGAACATAAAGAAAAGTTGCTATATTGAAAAGTATTGTCAAGACGACACGCTATAATCTCACGCACATTCTCATTTAGGATTGATGATGTTAGAGTTACTGATCAACACGTGGTTCCACTTTACTCACAAACTAGTGACAAAGCAACTACCGGAATATATTCTGAACTTCACACTCGAAATACACTGCTAAACCTGAAATAAAGGTGATTAAATTTTCAGTTAGGCTGAACTTAAGAAATCCCTTGTCCTGCGGACTTGCCAGATACGCGCTTAGCCGGAGATCTTACCACTTCAGACGCTCGACGCGGACAGACTGACCTGGGCTCCTACCAAGGGCGCTTCCGTAAACAAAACGGAAGTGACCAGAGAGGCAGCTTCCTATACCAACATGACGGACGGACAATTCTAAGGATAGAAACCTCTTTGCTTTTAGAAAGCATAGCTACCTGTTCCGACGTTGGTCCTACTGTTCTCCAGCAGACAGGCTTGTATGCTACCATCAAGCATGCAACTAGAAATACATTTGCTCATTCATCCTCTCACACAGAAGGGAAGGGGGATGACAGTATCTTGTCATATGCTGAAGGAATGCAAATGTAGGTTCCGTATGAGACTGTGTGACATGAATTACATATAAACTGTGTTTTAAAGTGTAGTAATGTGACAGATCATTCTTGTTTATGTGTAAAAGTAACACGTTTCACCGCTCAGTCTCCTCCCAGATAGTCAGAAACACTACAGTAAATTTAGAAGAGGAATTTATGCCGTAAATGACAACAGATTTAAGAAATTAACATGAAAGGAATCCAACAGAGACCTTTCAAGTCACCTAACTGAGACAGTATTCCATAATCAAGCAATTTCATGTTCCCTTGGGCATGGATGTGCGTGTCTTGTCCTTAGCGTAAGTTAGTTTAAGTTAGATTAAGTAGTGCGCAAGCTTAGGGACCGATGACCTCAGCAGTTTGGTCCCATAGAAACTTAACATATATTTCCACCACCACCACTACAAGCCACAATGTCAAAAGCCTGGGAATTTGGGCAGCAGCAGTCGGCACTGCGACAGATCAATGACGGAGCAGACGGGCAGTGCTTCCAGGGAGAACAACGACCAGCGCAGTTCACACATCAGCAATCAGTGCTCCAGGAACTGTCAGCATACTGAACTCATATGCGTGACGTGAACGACAGGACAATGCATGACCGTGCTGGCATAAAGGTAAAACTAGGAAAGCAGGCAGAGATCAACGATCGATGAGTCGATCACAACCCTAGAAACGAAAACGCCGAATAAATATCTCTGACAAACGGGCATGAGGGTGTCCTGCGAGGGGAGAAAGACGAGACGAAGAAACGTCGCCCCCAACGAAAATCTGGATTGCATAACAATTACACTGAAGTGCCAAAGAAACTGGTATACGCACGCGTATTCAAATACAGAGATATGTAAACAGGCAGGATATGGCACTGCGGTCAGAAACTAATATATAAGACAAGTGTCTGGCGCAGTTGTTGGATCGGTTACTGCTGCTACAATAGCAGGTTATCAAAATTTAAGTGAGTTTGAACGTGGTGTTGTAGTTGGCGCACAAGCGATGGGACACAGCATCTCTGAAGTAGCAATGACGTGGAGATTTTCCTGTACGACCATTTCACGAGTGTTCTGTGAAATCAGGAATCCAGTAAAACATCAAAACTCTGACATCCCTGCAGCCATAAAAATGTCCTGCAAATACGAGCCAAAGGCCCACTTGTGTACCCTTGATGACTGCACAACACAAGGCTTTACACCTCACCTGGGCCCATTAATACCAACATTGAACGTTTGATGACTGGAAACATGCTGCCTGGTCAGACTAGTCTCGTTTCAAATTGTATCGAGCGAATGGACATGTACAGGGATGGAGACAACCTCACGAATCCGTGGACCCTGCATGTCAGCAGGGGACTGTTCAAGCTGGTGGAAGCTCTGTAATGATGTGAGGCGTGTGCTGTTCGATTGCTATGGGACTCCTGATATGTCTAGATACGACTGACAGGTGACATGTGCATAAGCATCCTGTTTGATCACCTGAATCCATTCATGTCCACTGTGCTTTCCAATGGACACTGGCAATTCTAGCAGGACAAAGCGACACCCCACATGTCCAGAATTGCTGCAGAGTGGCTCCAGGAACACATTTCTGAGTTTAAACACTTTCGTTGGGCATCAAACTCCCCAGACGTGAACACTACTGAGCATATCTGGTATGCCTTGCAACATGCTCTTCGGAAGAGATCTCCATCCCTTCGTACTCTTATCGATTAGTGGACAGGATTAATGGTGTCAGTTCCCTCCAGCACTACTTCAGACGTTAGTCGAATCCATGCCACATTGTGTTAGGGCACTTCTACATGTTTTCGGGGGCCCTACACAATATTAGGAAGGTGTACCAGTGTCTTTGGCTCTTCAGAGAATATTGTGTAATGGGCACACTGTTTTGTAGTGTAATGATTTACCAAATATTTTTTGGGGAATTTTGTACGCAGTTTTTATTATATTACAGGTGTTTTCTGTTGTATTGTGCCATATCCTGGCGTCTGTTTACTGGTTAAATTTGCGATTTTTATATTTGATTTCTTTTTCCATCTGACTGGTGGTGCATTGCTAATAGTTATGCTGGGTCCCATTTCATGATTACAAACAAATGTTTTAGAAAGTGAATTTTCATATGAGGTGTGCTATTTTCAGTTGTCTATAGGGATAGTGTCTAACTCTGAAGTTTCCTCAGGGAAGTCATTTTCCTGTGTAGTAAGTCGCTTATTTGGAAAATAATCATTGTATTTAATGATTTAGCATTTAACTAATTTAACACCCTTGGGCAGTACAAAGGTACTATCTACATGTGAAGTACATGTGTAAACTGGAAAAAGTACAACCCATATCCGAGATCTCGTACTTCACTGAAACGACTCAGCCGCTACGCTGCTCGACGGAAGAAGATGTCGGTACCGCAGCAATCTGGTTTGATGCGGCCCGCCACGAATTCCTCACCTGTGCTGACCTCTTCATCTCAGAGTAGCACTTGCAAGCCACGTCCTCAATTATTTGCTGGATGTATTCCAATCTCTTTCTTCCTCTACAGTTTTTGCCCTATACAGCTCCATCTAGTTCCATGGAAGTCAATCCCTCATACCTTAACAGGTGTCCTGTCATCATGACCCTTCTCGTTATCAATGTTTGGCAAATATTCCTTTCCTCTCCGATTCTGTGCACAGCCTCCTCATTCCTTACCTTGTCAGTCCACGTAATTTTCAACATTCGTCTGTAGCACCACATCTCAAATGCTTCGATACTCTTATGTTCCGGTTTTCCCACAGTCCATGTTTCACTACCATACAACGCTGTATTCCGGACGTACATTCTCAGAAATTTCTTCCTCAAATTAATGCCGATATTTGATGCTAGTAGACTTCTCTTGGCCAGGAATGCCCTTTTTGCCAGTGCTAGTCTGCTTTTGATGTCCTCCTTGCTCCGTCCGTCATTGGGTATTTTACTGCCCAGGTAGTTGGTTGGTTGGTTGTTTGGGGAAGGAGACCAGACAGCGTGGTCATCGGTCTCATCGGTGTACGGAAGGATGGGGAAGGAAGTCGGCCGTGCCCTTTCAGAGGAACCATCCCGGCATTTGCCTGCAGTGATTTAGGGAAATCACGGAAAACCTAAATCAGGATGGCCGGACGCGGGATTGAACCGTCGTCCTCCCGAATGCGAGTACAGTGCCTTACCACAGCGCCACCTCGCTCGGTGCCCAGGAAGTAGAATTCCTTAACTTCATCTACGTCGTACCCATCAATCCTGATGTTTAGTTTCTCGCTGTTCTCATTTCTACTACTTCTCATTCCCTTCGTCTTTCTTCGATTTACTCCCAACCCATACACTGTACTCATTACAACGTTCATTCCGTTCAGCAAATTATGTAATTCCTCTTCACTTTCACTCAGGGTAGCAATGTCATCAGCGAATAGTATCACTGATATCCTTTCACCTTGTATTTTAATTCCACTCCTGGACCTTTCTTTTATTTCCATCATTGCTTCCTCGAATATCTTGCACAATTTTACAATGTCGAACGAATTTTCCAGATCGACAAATCTTATGAAAGTGTCTTGATTTTTCTTTAACCTTGCTTCCATTACTAACCGCAACGTCAGAATTGCCTCTCTCGTGCCTTTACTTTTCCTAAAGCCAAACTGATCGTCATCTAGCGTATCCTCAATTGTCTCTTCCATTCTTCGGTACATTATTCTTGTAAGCATCCTGTTTGCATGAGCTGTTAAGCTGATTGTGCGTAATTCTCGCTCTTGTCAGTTCTTGCCGTCTTCGGAATTGTGTCGGTGATGCTTTTCCAATAGTCAGATGGTATGTCGCCAGACTCATATATTCTACACACCAACGTGAATAGTCGTTTTGTTACCTGTTCCTCCAATGATTTGAGAAATTCTGATGGAATGTTATCTATCCCTTCTGTCTTATTTGATCTTAAGTCCTCCAAAGCTCTTGTAAATTCTAATACTGCATCCACTATCTCTTCTAAATCGACTCCTGTTGCTTCTTTATCGCATCAGACAAATCTTCTCCTTCATAGAGGCTTTCAATGTATTCTTTCCACCTATCCGCTCTGTCCTTTGCATTTAGCAGTGGAATTCCCGTTACGCTCTTAATGTTATCACCCTAGCTTTTAATGTCACCGAAGGTTGTTTTGACTTTCCTGTATGCTGAATCTGTCCTTCCGACAATCATTTCTTTTTTGATGTCTTCACATTTTTCCTGCAGCCATTTCGTCTTAGCCTACCTGCATTTCCTATTTATCGACTTTTATTTCCTTATTCCTCAGTTTCCCTAAACATTTTTGTACTTCCTCCTTTCATCGATCAGTTGAGGTATTTATTCTGTTACGCATGGTTTCTTCGCAATTAGCCTCCTTGTACCTATGTTTTCTTATCTGACTTCTGTGATGGTCCTTTTTAGAGATGTCCATTCCTCCTCAACTGCCTATTGAGCTTTTCCTTATTTATGTATCTATAGCCTTAGAGAAATTCTACCGTATCTCGTCATTCCCTTAGAACTTCCGTATCCCACTTCTCTGCGTAATGATTCTTTCTGGCCAATGTCTTAAACTTCCACCTATTCTTCATCACTACTATATTGTGATCTGAGCCTATATCTGCTCCTGGGTACGCCTCACAGTCCATTATCTGATTTCGGAATCCCTGTCTGACCATGATTTAATCTAAATGAATTCCTGTATCACCCGTCCTTTTACATGTATATCTCCTCCTCTTGTAATTCTTGAATAGAGTATTCGTTATTACTAGGTGAAACTTGTTACAGAACTCAGTAAGTCTTCCTCCTCTCTCATTCCTTGTCTCAAGCCCATATTTTCCCGTAACCTTTTCTTCTGCTCCTTCCCCTACAACTGCATTCCAGTCCCCCTTGACTATTAGATTTTCATCCCCCTTTACATGCTGTAATACCCTTTCAATATCCTCATACACTTTCTCCTTATCTTCCCCCTCAGCTTGCGACTTTGGCATGCTTACCTGAACTATCGTTGTCGATGTTGGTTTGCTGTCGATTGTGATAAGAACAACCCTGTCACGGAATTGTTCGCAGAAACATACTCTCTGCCCTACGTTCCTATTCATAATGAATTCGACTCCCGTTATACCATTTTCTGCTGCTGTTGATATTACCTTATACTCATCTGACCAGAAATCCTTGTTTTCTTTCCACCTGACTCCACTGACCCCTACTATATCTACATTGAGTCTAACATCCTGTATGTTACCAGAAAGAAGGGCCGACTCGGCAAGACTCAGCGGACGACCGTCTCTGAGGATGTTCAGCGCAGTCCTGGACGAAACGTCAAGAACACAAGTGTTTCTTGGACCACGACCTCACATCCCGAAATGTTTACCAGCAACTATGTCATCCGGTCGTGAAAGCTTTCATTCTATACGTATTTGAGCAGTGCTTGGCTCGTGATCCCGCCATCATGTATTTACACCCTGTTTTAACGCACTTTCACCTCACTACGTTAATTTAAATTACTACTGTCACTGAGTTGCTGCTTCGCCTGACCGTGAGGGGCGTTAGCAACGCGAATCGATATATCCCCTCTCGTATTATATTTGCTCCACTGCTATTACTTCCAGGTCGTTGTCTGTGTAATGCCACTTCCTCGGACGAGAAATAAAAATCAAAAAATAGCTCCCAATACACCAAAGATTTCCCCCCAAGTCCCAAATTCCCAGAAAAGTGAATAAGCGAACGAAGTTCCATTTATCACTATTATTAGGACAATAACAAGTAATCAAATCAGGAATCTAAGACTTGACAATTTAGCAATCTACAAAAGAAAGATTAAATTTCAGTAAAATTAAAATCAGAATTATAATAAATCGCCTGTGAGTACTCTTTGGGTGGTGGTGGTGGTTAGTCTTTAACGTCCCGTCGACAACCAGGTCATTAGAGACGGAGCGCAAGCTCGGGTTAGGGAAGGATTGGGAAGGAAATCGGCCGTGCCCTTTCAAAGGAACCATCCCGGCATTTGCCTGAAACGATTTAGGGAAATCACGGAAAACCTAAATCAGGATGGCCGGGGACGAGATTGAACCATCGTCCTCCCGAATGCGAGTCCAGTGTGCTAACCCCTGCGCCACCTCGCTCGGTACTCTTTGGGAATCGTGAGTAATGTCTAAGTATAATTCAATGCATTGTCACTACGTTACGAGAGTTAGCCGAAGTAGGTCATATATTTGAATGCTCGTACATGTAGGCGACCTTAGATTGTTTTTGAGATTGAATACTTGCGATCTATTATGACGCAGTAATACGATCTTCTGACTTCAAATACCACGGCAATAGAATTCGAACGGAGGACGTTTACCTACTAGAATAAAGTGAACTTTTAACTAGATAATTGAATAAACATTACTTAGACAATGATTTAGGCAACGAACGCTGATAGACAATTTTCATTCATAATAGCCAGTGGTTTATGGAACTTGAGTGATAGGTCCGAAGCATTTAATTTAAATCCCCCCAACACCTGGGAAAGTTTTCTTCTCAAGGCTGGGTTAGGAAGTGACTGATATTGAGCAATGAAACACCCTCTCGTGCCAAGTCGTGCGTTTGTGATTTAAAATTCTATCAAATTATTGACATAAAACTCCTGAGTAATAATTACGCGCAGCGATAATATTTGACTGTAGCGCTCGGCGCTTGTGAAGAATCTTTGACTCAAATAACAAGCCCACTATTACGATTGCTTAGGTACTTGAAATTACGATCAGCTTGAAGGGAATTTTTTGTGAATGTGACTGTATTGGTTTTATCATTAATCAGTTAAACATCTATTACGAACGATTAATTACGGTTCTTGGTGAAGTAAATATCTCACGTACGTCGACATTTCGGTTCAGCACTGTTATTTTGTGTAACGTCGTCTTCGTCACTTGATAACGATCTCAACACTATACCGACTGTCGCCGAGTTTAGTCGAGGCCAAGTACAAATCAAACCAAATCATCAAGAAGGCGTTATATGTGTCGTAAGCCAGTTCGGGTTGTCAGTTCGGGTTGGCAGTTCGGGTCTTCCAGTCAGTTGGAACGCGTCTGGAGTGCAGTCCGGACCGCTCGTCGGGGAGTTGTTCAAAAGTGGTCAAATGGCTCTGAGCACTATGGGACTTAACATCTGAGGTCATGAGTCCCCTAGAACTTAGAACTACTTAAACCTAACCAACCCAAGAACATCACACACATCCATGCCCGAGACAGGATTCGAACCTGCGACAGTGGCAGTCGCGCGGTTCCGGACCGAGCGCCTAGAACCACTAGATCGGAGAGTTGTAATGCGGCACTAGTGCAGTCGGATGGAGCAGCAGTGAGGTCTGCGTCGACATGGCTCGCCCGACCATTACCGCTACGCATCACTTGAGCCGATCCACGGTCGTGGTGGATCGTCGGTCGGTCGTCCTACTGGACGACGCGTTTTGGCTCGCCGATCGACCATGAGTCGGCTGTGTGTGTGTGTGTGTGTGCATCGACTCCCGATTTGTCTTCGTGCGTGCTCAGTTACTGTTGGGTATGGTTCACGTCTTCCTGCAGTGTTTGTCAGATTGTGTGTGTAGTTGCCGTGATTTCCTTTGACAAGTTATTTTAACTGTTGTCGGCATGCTGGCTCTGAGAGGTCGGTAACTGGTTCTCTGAGCGCTTCTGGGCCCTGTCAACTACCATCTTGTGAAACTTGGGCCGGTCCTTTCTTGGTGCAGGGATGTCGTTTAGCCAGTGCGCGTGTTTCCTCTGCTTGGTTGGGTCTGAGCCAGTATTTCCGCCGTCGTTGTGTCTGGAAGTGAGTGGGAGAAGCACCAGGAGTGCAGTCGCGACGTAGCAGCAGTCGCGGACGGACCAGCAGGCAGTCGGTCGATTGGTGAGGACCAGGGAGGATCTACGTGCGATGCAATCCGCTGGGTCCCCTTCCGGTCCCTACGCAGTGTCGGAGTGTGTGTGGAGCTGTCCGACCGCTACGAGCTTCGTGGGCTCACCCATCCAGGACGTCTAACATGAGTGGTGTTTTAAGTACCCAAGCCACGTCCATTTATGTTGTGTGGTTCGTTTCGGTGGTTTGCTCTTGGAGAGGTTTACCTATGAGCAACACCGAGTGTTTGTATTGCTGAAATTTAGCCGCCATACGGTGGAATTAAATATATTAGTTGACCGTATTTCTAATTCAAGTGTACTAGGCGCATTTTCTGCCTTGTGGCCGCTAGTATTCCGGTTACCTGCCTTGGCCACTAACGTAATTTCGGGCAGTGTCCTTTCCTCACCTGTTGTCGCTGTGCAACATGGTGTGTAGTTTTGACAGCTTAATACATATTTCATTGTGGATAATTACGTTCGTAACATTAGGTGTTTGAGTTCTTATGTACCGATTGGTGGCAAGCAAATTGTTGTGTCGGTCGGTCCATGGCTGTCTCCTGGTTAGGTTCCGACGGATCAAGTCTAGTTGGGCTCAACACTTGTCTCGCCTAAGTGAATGGCGGCAGACCGACGTCCCTGGAGGCATCTGAGTGCCGTTGTCTTTATTGTCTTTCCCATCGGTGTAATTATCAGTTTTAAGCTGCTTAAAATTTAAGGTTTATGGTTATTTCTTTTTTTTTAAATAAATTTACAAAATTAACTGTGGGCTTTCAGCCTCGCAAACCTTATTTTTAAAATTATCTTTCAAGCTTAAACATTGCGACGTTCTGCCTTTAAAATGTTATGGTAATATATTTTAAATCTTGGAGGGTAATTGTGGCCTTCAGCTATTGATATTGCACCTTGCATATGTTTGTTCTGTCTGATTTACCTTGAGGCTTTCCACCTTGCTGGGATAGATGTTTAATTAATTGCAATTTTAATTGGATTTTTATCTTGTTGATTTTTTAAAGATTTCTTGTTTGGAGGCCTTCAGCCGAGAAAGAGTTGCATTTGGTAAAGGTTCGGCTGTGTGCCGCTTTGTTTGTAAATGTGTTATTAAATTACAATTAGAAGCTGAAACTGCCCCCAACCTTATTTGGCCCTTTCCACAATCCTAATTACCTGTTTTGCCCAGCGGGTTTATCTGGCGTTTCAGTATTACTCTGTTTGTTTAAATGGTATTGTGTCCCAATAAATGACTGATAGTGGAACCACCAGTGTTTCTCTCACACCTCACCCACTGACCCAAGGAAAGAACAAATTCCACCGCCCACAAAGCGTCGCTTTCCCTTCCTCCATCCCTGGCAAAATAATGACCTTTGTTCATATTGTTGCTGATGCTAAGTAACTAGTGTCACAAAACCCCGACCCGCTACACCGCGCATGATGGATAAAGTTTATGCAAACTTATTGCGCAGATACACTGTTTGCACCAAGCTGGGTGAACGTCGTATCAAACAGCTGTTGCAATATCACAGTAAATAGGAGTGACATCTGTACATCTTGTTTTCCTTGTAACGTGGATACGACCTGTTTGCAGACATGGGTTCCTATGTAAAATTTGATTGACGAAGTCCTCTCTGCAACCTCTAGAAGTGTGTGACATAAATTGTGAAGCACCCCGTAAAAATTCGGTTGCGTTTTATTGTTGTGTAAGTGACGGGCGGTTCTGTGTCGTTGAATGTTCTGAACTAGAAACTGATTGAGGATATCTACATACCTGCGAACCAAACCTGACACTTTTCAAACTCTCAATGACTCAGCCAAAAAATTTTCCTGATCTGAGCACTGCGGAACTCATCTGGAACGTTATTAGACAATAGCTTTGCACTCACAAGCAACCGACCCGTAATTTGCGGAAACTGCACGGCCCATGCGTAGATATCTGGAAAGCTACCATGTAGCGCTTCACATTGGGGTAATGGCCGATATTAGCATGAATAAAATATATTAATGTGACGGTGACGGCTAACTACCGCTACTGCTGAATCAAAAGCGATATTGTAAATAACTTGTATTTATTGTAAATTACCTCACGATAGAAATTAGATCTTATTGAACAAATCATGAATGAAAACAAATTAGACAAATTGTACACTGTTCTTAGATATCCTACACTGGTAAGATTGGCTCTCAGCTCTTAATGTTAAGTTGATGCGAAGTTAGATTTAATTATGCCCCCGCATAAGAAAATGGTAAATGCGATCTGACTGCGTTCCTGTAATCTCTTTTGTTTCTGAAATTATACGTACTTCGGACACCACCACCAAGAAACAAACCAAACAACATGCAAAAAGACAAATAATCAATAACGAATCTTAATCAAAATTGCACGGATGTTCAGTGGATGGCAAGAACACTGCACGTTTTACAATACCGTCTACCAGCATGCTCGCTCCGTCGATACTGCTTGGGCGACGACTGCACCTGCGAAGTCGCCGAATTAAGATAAGTCTCTCAAATATCTCGAACAGAATAAACTACTCAGAAACTGCTAATACCACAAGCCCTATATTTCCTCTAACTGCTATACAACGCTTTCAAGACTGGCTCAACACCCTTTAAGGTGCAGCCCAGTGTGTCTTGTACTAACGTGCAATACCAGTATGATAGCTCTGTGCACTGGTTGACTACGTTCAATGGTGACTGTCAGCCTATAAGGCGGAATCAACTGCAGTTATACTAGTAGTCAATACAATGCCTATCGTGAACGCTGATGTCCTACTGTAGCTCTAGATCATACACAACACAGTATTCAGAATCTAAGTCCCTGTCTTACAGCTACCGAACTTTGCAACTGTCTGCTTTCACGACACAAGATGCTCTCCACTCTCTGCCTCGCTCTCCGCGATCCTCTTGCGACAATCTTGCCACCAAACTCTAATCAGCCAATCCCGACACTGCAAAGGCCTCCCACATCTCCCTCGTGGAATGATAACAATTTCTCCACCAATCCAAAAATTTCTCTGTTGAGACAGCGGGAGATGACCCTCAACGTTTCCCGCACTTTCTTATGAACTGCCCAATCAGAGCTCAACCCATTTGCCTCTAAAACAGCGGGCGACCGGGCGGCCCCAGCGCGTACGTTGGACGCTCTCTGTCTGTTCGACATTTCCCCTCTCTCTCTCTCCTGGCACCCGGCGGCGTTCCTTTTGATGCTTGGCGGTCAGTGGCCGCATCCCCTGGGACCCCCCCGGCCACTGCACAATGCTCTTCCGGCGCTCGCCGGCCTTCGCCTCTCCGGCTGCGCCCATCCACTCCTCGCCTCCACTGGCAAATTTACTTTGCTTACACCTACAGGATGCAACTAAATATTATCATTACCAAAGCCCATATTATTTCAGACATGTGTTTAATCATTATGTATCTCTCTTTCTAATCCACCTAATAAGACTAATTAACCATTATATGGGTTTATTTACTTCAAACATGCAGTATAATTTGTGAAATGAACGGCACAAATGGAAGACACCTTTCAACCAAAGACTTGTCGAATGCACGCACGTTGAATCGCTGCTCTGTCGTGCTGTAAATGCGGACCAGGAGTTATTAAGCAGGTGGACTTAACACATCCGCTCGTGAGCAAACGCCTGGCTGGTGACGGCTCTTCTCGTGCCTGGCTGTGGGCAGTGGGCGTTGTCCGGCGAGGCCGCTGTCAGCTCGGCTCGTTTCGCGGGCGCAGCCGGTTCCCCACAGGGCGTGTTCGGCAGCGAGCGTTCCGCCCGAGCAGTCTGCGACTGCGTTCGCTCGCTCGCTCTGGCCTTGTCCGCGGCGACATTATGTAGCAATTACGCTGGCCGCTAACTGCCGTCTGTCACTGCAAAGTACCGTTTCATTTATTAGCAGTAATTGGCGAAACCAGCGCGCCCTACAACGATGTCTTTAGGCGAGTCGCTTACGTTCACGTGAGGGAGGTACTAAAGACTCACCCGAGTTGTTATTGCTGGCCACCTGCAATTCAATGATCGTCGTTACCTGCAAAAGCGTCAGCTGCCTAGCACAACCGGCCGTGTAACCCGCCAGTCGTTTTCCTGTTCTTGCAACACTTTAGAGCGGCGCTTTGGCGCTGCGAAGGCCGCAGCAGAGCTCTCCTTGTAACTCGGGCTACTACCCGGCTCATCATTTACACGGCGCTACCTGTTCGCCGTAGGGAGCTACATTTAACACGTCCGTGTGTGTTCCGCCGCGCGCGCGAGATCGACAAGACTGGCTGTTAAGTTGTTCTTCTTACGGATCACCTGCAGCTATAAGCGGAAGGTCTCCCTCATTGCTGGCCGGGTGGCCAAGCGGTTCTAGGCGCTAGAGTCTGGAACCGCGCCACCGCTACGGTCGCAGGTTCGAATCCTGCCTCGGGCATGGATGTGTGTGATGTCCTTAGGTTAGTTCGGTTTAAGTAGTTCTAAGTTCTAGTGGACTGATGACCTCAGAAGTTAAGTCCCATCGTGCACAGAGCCATTTGAACCATTTCTCCCTCAAAATCTGTGACTCTGTGACAGACATAAACAAGTCCTCACAAGTCTATACTCTTCTCCTCGTTTCTTTGATTGGTCTGCTTCTTCAGTGGACAATGTTATTTGTTGTTGCATATACAGAGTTTCCCATTTATCTTTACCACCCTAAATGACTGTTTGTCCAGATGCAACTTACAAAGTGTTTCAAGCAAATGTTCTTTAGCCGTCAGGGGGACATCAATCAACGTGACTGCCTTCGTTGTATCTTCGGTTTTCACATCTACATATATACTCTACTAGCCACCAAGCGGTGCGTGGCGGAGCGCACAATTCGCACCTAAGTCATATTTCCCCCGCCCCCCCCCCCTCTCCCTCCCTCCCCCTCTGTTCCACTCGCGGATCGCGCGAGAGAAAAACGACTGAACGCCTCAGTACGAGCTCTTATTTCCCTTATCTTTGAATGATGATCATTACGCGTTTTGAAAGTTGGTGGTAATAATATATGCTCTACATCCTCGGTGAAGACTGGATTTCGGAATTTAGTGAGCAGTCCCTTCTGTTTAGCGCGTCTTCTATCTGCAAGTGTGTCCCACCTCAAACTTTCTATGAGATTTGTAACGCTCTCGCGATGGCTAAATGTACCAATCACGAATCTTGTCGCTCTTCTTTGGACCTTCTCAATCTCTTGAATCAGTCCTAACTGCTAAGGGTCCCATATAGACGAACAATACTCTAAGACTGCATGAACTGACGTATTGTAAGCTACTTCCTTTGTTGAAGGACTGCATCGCTTCAGGATTCTACCAATAAACCGCAATCTAGAGTTCGCCTTACCCGTTACTTGTGTAATCTGATCATTGCATTTGAGATCATTTCGAATAGTCACACCTAGATACTTGACGGATGTTACCGCTTCCAAAGACTGATCATTTATTATGTACTCATACATTACAAAGATGTGAACAGCGGTATGACTTTTTCAAATGGCACCCTGTATTTTTTATTCGGTAATTCATTACCTCTCCTATAGACCTATTCAAAAACGTATCGCAGTATACAATTCACTGAAACACAACGTTATTAATTACGTATCACAACATCGACGTTGACGCTCCCAGCGCTTAGTGCAGGTACTCGGGGTAATGGAACACATCCACGTGCTGACATAGAGGACAAATGTAATCATAAGTAGAATGCACACCCGTCATTCCGTCAATCATCGTCAGTTGAAGAGTTGTGTGGGTAGAATGTACACTAACGAAGAGAAGGTAGAAATGCTACTCAGACATGGGGAATGTAAGTTAGCAGAACAGCAATTACAGCACTGTTTTCTTGTGTACAGGTACATTTAGTACAGTAGTTTAGTCCTTTTAAATACTGTTGTGTAGAGTAGGCATACAGTAAAGGTTATCCTTCCTACAAACTGCAGCGACATAACGTTTCTTTTATTGTAGTTGTTGTTGTTGTTGTTGAAAGTAGGCGAAACGCTACGCAGGCAGCGGAACTGTACAGAGACCGACAACCTGACAAGAGCCCACCTTCCCGACAGGTGTTGTCTCGTCTTTTTGTTCAGGAAACGGGAATTTTCAACCCTCTACAATACAGTCTTCGTAGCACTCGCACAGACGAAGCTGCCGAAGTTACTGTTCCCGCTTCCGTTGCTATGAATCCACATGTGAGCACACGACAGCTTGGACATGAGACTGGAATTCCTAAAACCAGTGTACATCGTATTTTTACACGTCACCGCTTCCATCCTTACCATGTTCACCTGCATCAAGAATTGCATGGAGATGATTTCCAGAATCTTGTACAGTTCTCTCAGTTGGGACAGCAGCAAACCCTCGCCATCCCGGACTGCTTCTCCACTGTTCTATTTACCGATGAATGTTCCTTCTCAAAGGACAGGTAAATACAAGGAATATGTATTATTGGTCCAGCTACAACCCACGATGGAGAGTTAACGTCTGGTGTGGGATACTTGGTACCACAATTATTGGCCCTTATTTCATCAATAGTAGTCTAAACGGAACAGCGTATGCCAACTTCCACAGACGAATTCTTCCTCCTCATCTGGATGAATTGCCGCTAAGAACCAGAATGCTTATGTGGTACCAACACGATGGATGTCAACCACATAATGCCTTGCGTGCACTTCCTGTTCTGAACCGAATGTATCCTGCCAGATGGATTGGTCGAGGAGGAACAGTTATTTGTCCCGCTAGGTCTCCTGATTTAAATTCTCTGGACTTTTTTCTTTTTGACATGCAGGAACGTATCGTGCTTGCTTGCAATTCTCTTCAGCAGGCAGCACTGGAAGCAATAAACAATTCTTTTATTCAACGAGTGCACCCGTGTATCGGCGTCCAGCGTTACAACTTTGAGCACGTTTGAATGTTCTACTCTTGGGCAATGGTACAGGGGAGGCAAGGTCAATTTTGTGTAACGTTTTTACTTGGTTTTAATTTGTTTTCTGACAATTCCAGCAAGTGGCCGAGTTTGTGATCCCGGGCTCAAAGTCAATGTTGCGTTATGTAATTAATAACGCTGTGTTTCAGTGAATGGTACACTGTGACACATTTTTGAATAGGTGTTTAGGAGACGAAATGAATTACCGAAAAAATACAGGGTTCCATTTGAAAAAAAATCATACCGCCGTTCAAATCTGTGTATAAAACAAAGCTATAACGAAGGCAATCATGCTGATTGATGTCCCCCTGCCGGCTAAAGTACATTTTCTTGAAACATTTTGTAGTTTGCATCTAGACAAACAGTTATTTAGGGTGGTTAAGATAAATGGGACACCCTGTATGCTGAAGCAAACATTCAAATACAGAGATATGTAAACAGGCAGAATAGGCGGTGCGGTCTTTAAGCCCATAGAAGGCAACAATAGTCGGGCGCACTTGTTAGATCAGTTACTGCTACTAGAATGACAGGATGTCAAAATTGATTTGAGTTTGAATATGGTGTTAAATTCGGCGTAAGAGCGATGGGAAACAACACCTCCGAGGTAGCGATGAAGTAGGGTTTTTCCGTACGACCATTTCATGAATGTAACTTGAATATCAGGAATCCGATAAAACATTATATCCCCGACATCGCTGTGGACAAAGATCCTGCAAGAACGGGACCAACGACGAATGTACAGAATCGTTCAATTTGACAGAAGTACAAACCTACAGCAAATTAGTGCATATTTCAATGGTGGGCCTTCAACAAATGTCAGCGTGCGAACCATCCATATGGAAACATCCCCCTGGCTGTGGTTAAGCCGTATCTCCACATTACCTTTTCTTCCAGGAGTGCTAGTTCTGCAAGGTTCGCAGAAGAGCTTCTGTGAAATTTGGAAGGTATGAGACGAGGTACTGGCAGAAATAAAGCTGTGAGGAAGGGGTGTGAATCGTGCTTGGGTAGCTCACATGGTAGAGCAATTGCCCGCGAAAGACAAAGGTCTCGAGTTTTAATCTGCCAGGAAATTTCATATCAGCGCACACTCCGCTGCAAAATCTCATTCTAGACATCCTGTCTGATCACCTTCATCCATTTATGTCCACTGTGCATTCCGACGGACTTGGGCAATTCCTGCAGGACAATGTGACATCCCACACGTCCGCAATGGCTACAGAGTGGCTCGAGCAACACTTTTCTTAGTTAAAGCACTTACGCTGGCGACCAAACTCCGCAGACATGAGCATTATTGAGCGTACCTGGATGCCTTGCAACGTGCTGTTCAGAAAAGCTCTCCACTCCCTCGTACTCTTACGGATTTTTGGACAGCCCCTCATGATTCATGGTTACATTTCCCTCCAGCACTACTTCAGACATTAATCAAGTCCATGCCATATCGTGTTGCGCCACTTTTACGTGTTCGCGCGGCCTATACACGATATTAGCAGGTGTACCAGTTTCTTTGGCTCATCAGCGTCAATCAGCAAAAAGATTTCTCATCAAAAAAATTTTAATTTTTTCTCTTTTTTCCATATAGTCTCTCTTGTGTTCCACTTGAAAAATGGAAATTATTGTGTTTGGTACCCAGCTTTCATATCAACAACAGACAAAAATCTGATGTTTTTTCTCTTTCGATGACCTCTGTCTTGGTGACTTAAAATTTTGTAAATGTCCCTGTACCGTGACTGCACCTTTTGATACTGGGGGTGTAACACTATGGCTTACACACTACATACTCTTTGTTGATTCATTTAGCTTTCTACACTCCTGGAAATTGAAATAAGAACACCGTGAATTCATTGTCCCAGGAAGGGGAAACTTTATTGACACATTCCTGGGGTCAGATACATCACATGATCACACTGACAGAACCACAGGCACATAGACACAGGCAACAGAGCATGCACAATGTCGGCACTAGTACAGTGTATATCCACCTTTCGCCGCAATGCAGGCTGCTATTCTCCCATGGAGACGATCGTAGAGATGCTGGATGTAGTCCTGTGGAACGGCTTGCCATGCCATTTCCATCTGGCGCCTCAGTTGGACCAGCGTTCGTGCTGGACGTGCAGACCGCATGAGACGACGCTTCATCCAGTCCCAAACATGCTCAATGGGGGACAGATACGGAGATCTTGCTGGCCAGGGTAGTTGACTTACACCTTCTAGAGCACATTGGGTGGCACGGGATACATGCATTGTCCTGTTGGAACAGCAAGTTCCCTTGCCGGTCTAGGAATGGTAGAACGATGGGTTCGATGACGGTTTGGATGTACCGTGCACTATTCAGTGTCCCCTCGACGATCACCAGAGGTGTACGGCCAGTGTAGGAGATCACTCCCCACACCATGATGCCGGGTGTGGGCCCTGTGTGCCTCGGTCGTATGCAGTCCTGATTGTGGCGCTCACCTGCACGGCGCCAAACACGCATACGACCATCATTGGCACCAAGGCAGAAGCGACTCTCATCGCTGAAGACGACACGTCTCCATTCGTCCCTCCATTCACGTCTGTCGCGACACCACTGGAGGCGGGCTGCACGATGTTGGGGCGTGAGCGGAAGACGGCCTAACGGTGTGCGGGGCCATAGCCCAGCTTCATGGAGACGGTTGCGAATGGTCCTCGCCGATACCCCAGGAGCAACAGTGTCCCTAATTTGCTGGGAAGTGGCGGTGCGGTCCCCTACGGCACTGCGTAGGATCCTACGGTCTTGGCGTGCATCCGTGCGTCGCTGCGGTCCGGTCCCAGGTCGACGGGCACGTGCACCTTCCGCCGACCACTGGCGACAACATCGATGTTCTGTGGAGACCTCACGCCCCACGTGTTGAGCAATTCGGCGGTACGTCCACCCGGCCTCCCGCATGCCCACTATACGCCCTCGCTCAAAGTCCGTCAACTGCACATACGGTTCTCGTCCACGCTGTCGCGGCATGCTACCAGTGTTAAAAACTGCGATGGAGCTCCGTATGCCACGGCAAACTGGCTGACACTGGCGGCGGCGGTGCACAAATGCTGCGCAGCTAGCGCCATTCGACGGCCAACACCGCGGTTCCTTTTGTGTCCGCTGTGCCGTGCATGTGATCATTGCTTGTACAGCCCTCTCGCTGTGTCCGGAGCAAGTATGGTGGGTCTGACAAACCGGTGTCAATGTGTTCTTTTTTCCATTTCCAGGAGTGTATTTTGCTCAACATCCCATCGTTGAACTTCTGTAATTAGTGTACGATTTATTCGATACTGTAATGAAGTGTAATGTTGTAATATGCACAATATGAGCAAATAATCTTTTATCTTCCTCATATAATCTCTTTGGGTATCTTTAAAATTAAATATTTTTATTTAAATAATTTTGTGTAGAACTACCAATGTATTCAAATGTGCTGTTTTATTTAAAATGTTTGTTTTGCTGTTATGTAAACTGCTGACCTTCACTTACGGTTCTTAGTTATTTTGTATGTAAAAGGTGTTGTGGTTCCCCTCGGGAACGGAACTGTGTAGAGAGCGCAAATTGTGGTTGGCCTAGGTGGAAAAGGTGGAACCAAGAATCAGTCGGGGACGAGCTACCAAACTGTGAACTGCTCATGTAAAAGTTGTGTATTGTGCTGGTGCCGAGAGAGGCTTTCCGGACTCTTTCCAATGCCTCGGATGGATGTATAAAGAGCTGCAACTATTCTGGAATTGGTATCTATCATCGCCACGAAGAAATGACAGAGCCCAGAAATTCTACCTGCAATTCCACCTACCAACATGCAATCGCCACCACATTGCACAATCACTGTAATGGAACACTATAGTAATCTACAGTGAAAGACCAGCTCATAGGATGTTATATTGTACCCAAATATAAGGTAAAATTCGACTGAACTCTTGTACCTACCGTGATTTATCCTCAGTTATATATCCACTTAGGGTCCCTCCCACGCTACAGTGTTTACCGAGTGTCCTTTATTGAAGGCAAGTTAAAATCAATATGGCAATAGAGTGTGCTAAAATTAATATTGTTTGTTGAAAGGATCTTACAGATATCTCAAATTTGTGTTTCACTGCAGTAAAAGTTCAGAACTGCAAGTTTAGAGAGTTATATGTTCATGGTTCCCAAGTACTTGTTTCTCTAGTGTATTGAAAGTGTGTTTAGTTTGCTCGGCTACAGTGGTGAAGATTAAGCCCCTGCCCCTCCACTGAAAGTAGTTCAAATGCACAAAGTTCCTTAGTTATAGAATGTTTTCATTACACTTGGTATTCAAGTAAAATTCTGTACAATATTGGATTCCTCCTGTGTATTGAAACTGCATATTAATAGTGCAATAGGATCCACGGTTTATCCTTTATGCTCATGATAAATAACAATTTATAGAAATACCACTATGTATGAAAACAGTAACTTCTTTTATTTAAAATTCAGTGAGAAATTGCTTCTTAGTGAAATACGTTTAACTTTCATTCTAAATAGAAAAGTATTTAGCTGAGAGAGACTTAACCTATGATCAAATCATAATTTTGCAGTAAACTACATTTACAATTTTTGTCAGATAGAAAAATGTTTTAAAAGTAATATTAAACCTATGTCCAATTTACAATTTTGCAGTGAATATTTGTTCCGTTGGAGCATAGAACGTAATAAACCAAATTAGATATTTGATTGCACAAGCTACGTAAAACCGGTTGCAGTGTTATGGTAGTTCCCAGTCGTTGTTAGCCTCTCTGGTCGCAATAGCTTCTCCAGCGGTTTGTCGCTTGCAGAGGGCAGGTCTGTGGGCCAACACTCTAGCGGCATCGGTGTCAGGTTGGTTGGTTGGTTTAAAGATTAAAGGGACCAAACTGCAAAGGTCATCGGACCCTTGTTTCATAAACACACAGATCATATTGAAACCATCCGCCAGTCAGGCTAAACACTATAAGAAAAATTGCGGGGGAAGAAAAGCCCCAACGTCAGTGGTAAGGCAACATGGAAAATGGAGCACAGCAACAAAAACAACATAGAGAAGAAAGGCAGAAAGAATTAAAACTGTACAGCAGAGGACCGTGGTTGGCTGATAACGAAAATAAAAGGATGAGCCAGCCACTCTGCAACACGTTAAAACCTCCAGCCTAAAAGATTAGGGTGGAGTCGAGTTACAACACAAAACTAAGCAAAAGATACAGCGAAAAAGAGGGTGATGCGATAAAATTTGATGGACCTATTAAAGCCGCTTGCCTGAATAAAACTTATAACCCGATCTGCCATAGAGACATTGTCACCTAAAAGAGATGATAAATCACCCTGGAGTTTAAAGTTCGCCTGAGGGCGGTTAAAAGAGGACATTCCGACAACATGTGGGCCACCGTCATGTTTGCACCACATCGACAGTGAGGGGGTCCTCTCGACGCAGCAGATGACCATGCGTCAGCCAAGAGTGACCGATGCGGAGCCTACACAGAACAACAGAATCCGTGCGAGAGGCCCGTCGTGGTCTCCTTTACTCGCCGCAGCTTGTTGGGTGCAGACAGAGTGCTCCATTCGTCTCCCCACATCCCAAAGACCCGACGGGCGGTATGTTTTGCATCAGTAAAACGCCGCGCCGTCGTGGCCAACTGTATCCTTGGCCTGCTGCTAAAAGTTTTTGACCACTGCGGCTCCGGTGGGACTGAGTGTCGGCTGGCGCCGTGAAGATTGCTCGTTGAAAAGGCTACCTTTGCGCGACGCACGGAACCCGATTTGGTCTCGGCATCTGAATTATAAGAGCCCTATATCCACTGTGGTGCCGGGTTGGGTTCCTGTCTGCCAGTTTCAAGAACCGGGTGCACAGGCATCTGGTGAATAGCATCCTTTGGTTCCTGGTTCTTAGCGAACTAGTCAGAACACCTACTTGATGGCAGTCCTTCGTCAAGCGGTTCTCAATTTGCGCTTCCACCTGCAAGAAATTACGGTGAACGTCCGATTTTCGTGTGCATGATTATGTTGTGTCGCGCAGTGGCTATTCTAATTCACCATCCTGGTTATCCATCGTGATATGTAAACATCTTCATCCACGAATAATTTAAAAGTTCTCACTCAAGTTACGTTTCCGTGAATGCGTGTGACTAAACTAGTAGTGCTCGAGATGTTTGGCAGCATTTTGGAATCAAGTGTTTCGTACGCAACGTTCGCCTTTTCAAGTGCATTTACAGTGTCTATTTGTGTTGTAAATGCAAACAGTTACTTAGTAGAATGAGATCTTCACTCTGGGGCTCTGAGTACTATGGGACTTAACATCTGTGGTCATCAGTTCCCTAGAACTTAGAACTACTTAAACCTAACTAACCGAAGGACATCACACACATCCATCCCCGAGGCAGGATTCGAACCTGCGACCGTAGCGGTTACGCGGTTCCAGACTGAAGCGCCTAGAACCGCACGGCCACACTGGCCGGCCAGATTTTCACTCTGCAGCGGAGTGTGCGCTGATATGAAATTTCCTGGTAGATTAAAACGTTTACCAAGTTTCTTACTTGCCATCTTCAGGTGAAGTGTCGTGTTCACGTCTCGTCCGGGTCTTTATAGCCACTGGACCACGAGCAACCCTATATCCTCGGCGCCGATCCGGTCAATCAGGCGAGAGCGGAATCGTCTAGACTGGAGAGGGAGGAGGGGGGGGGGGGTCGGCGTTTCGTCTCGATGTGGCCTGTTTATTCCATCCGGCGCCAGCGTCTTGCCTCCGTCGGTGCCCCCTCGTCGTTTTGTTGCTAATGTCGCGTCCCACGCTTTGCTGAGTTGGAAGCCGCTATCCCGGTCGACCAGGTTATCACTGACTCGTATCTCCGCGGCCTCTGTAATAATGGAGTCCCAGAAACCGTTCGCTGTGCTCAGGATCTTGTTCAGGTTGAAACGACTGTTGTTCATTGAGGCTGTATTCCGCCAAAGAAGTTTTTTTCTTTTGTCCGAGGCGAACTCTTCTCATGCCTTCAGAGAGGCGTTGTGTGATGCAACTCTGCGTCTGTCCGATGTATTGTTTTCCACATTCGCAGGAGATGCTGGAGACGCCTGTTATTCTTCGACCCAAGCTCTCCTTCACTGAACCCAGCATATTCCTGATTGTTCCTGGAGTACGGATATTTTGTTCTTCTCCAGTATCCTGGCAATCTTAGCCGTGGACGATCCCGCGTAAGGAGGAACTCCTAGCAGTTGTTGTCCTCTTCTTCCTCAAGGTACTCCTTCTTCTTCTTGCTCGTCTTGAGAGCGCGTCTAATGTGCGTTTGGGTGTAGCCATTGTTCTGGAAGGTTTTCTTCAGGTGCTGCATCTTAGTGGTTAGACTTCCCTTGTGGCATACGTCATGCGCTCTGCAGACAAGGGTAGTGAGCACGGATTTGCGTTATGGTAAGCGATGGCAGCTGTTAGCGTTGAGGTACAGGTGAATATGTGCTTTCTTTCGGTAGACCGAGTGTTCCAATGTGCCGTCCGTTATCTTCTTTATTAGGTTATCGAGAAAGGTTAGAACCAATTTTCTTCTAATTCCATTGTGAACTTCCATGTTCTCGTCTGTGCTGTTCAGATGTTTGAGAATTTCTTTTAGGGTGTCCTCGCCGTGTGGCCAGACTGCGAAAGTATCGTTCACGTACCGATAAAAGACCTTGGGCGTGCTGTTTATAAGGCGATATCCTCGATGATGTTTGGTTTGTGGGTGCTCAACTGTACGGTCATCAGCGCCCATACGAAGTCCCAATTTTTTCACTGTCTACTTCAGCCACTGTCACGAATGATGATGATGATGATGATGATGATGATGATGAGGGCATCACAAACATCCAGTCTCTGGGCAGAGAAAATCCCCACCCCGGTCGGGAATCAAACCTTGGACCTCGTGATCCAAATATCCTCAAAGTTCGCGTGTACATGTTGGCGATACACGGTGCCAGTGGACATCCCATAGCGACTCCATCCACCTGTTGGTTAAACTTGCCCCCACACTGGAAATATGTGCTGGTGAGCGCACGGCGGAATAATTCCACTGTGTCTTCATCGAAATAGTTCTCAAATAGTTTCAAGGAGTCCTCTAGTGATACCCTCGTGAAGAGGGATGTGACGTCATTGCTGGAAATACGTGCTGGTGAGCGCATGGCGGAATAATTCCACTGTGTCTTCATCGAAATAGTTCTCAAATAGTTTCAAGGAGTCCTCTAGTGATACCCTCGTGAAGAGGGATGTGACGTCAATGCTAGAAATACGTGCTGGTGAGCGCATGGCGGAATAATTCCACTGTGTCTTCATTGAAGTAGTTCTCAAATAGTTTCGAGGAGTCCTCTAGTGATACCCTCGAGAAGAGGGATGTTACGTCAAGGCTGACTATACTATTATTGTTGTCAAGAAGCCACTCCTTGAGTGTCTTAACAAGCTCTGTAGAAATCGTAATGTAGTAGGTACATTTATAAATTGGTTTGAGTTTTTAATAAATACGTAAGTAAATTTGTGCCCCAGTATCCTTCCACTCAGCACCAACTCCCTACGACATTGCACTCTTTCTTACGTTACGTTCTTGATATTCATATACTAATCAGGGTTATCTTAGTGCCGTCATGAAAGGGCTGTCTTCAGTGTTTGGTTTTCGTGGAAGAGATGGGAGTTTGTCCACAGAATACTTGTTATGAATGTAGTGTACTCAAGCAAACCACATTTGGTTACTAAACGCTCCATCACGGAGATACAGGTAACTGTTGTATACAGCTTTCAGTGAGGGGGAACCATGGAAAGGACGAAATGTAGAGTTGAGTGCAGCAAAAATCAAATATACAGGGTGAAAATCAATAAAACCGACGAACTGCAGGGACAGTTCTTGACTGGAAATGGGGGAAAAAAGGTCCTATCAACAAGTGTGTGCAAATGCTTCATTCCCACGGTAGATGACGGTGAAAGGTGGAAGTTCATCTGACCACGTGCTGTGTTTTCCTTGTATGTTGCAGGCCGTGTGATTCACGCAGCGTGCTATATGCAACAGTTTGGTCCCGTATTCATGTCGGGAACAATTCGAGATGGTATTTGGGGGGGGGGGGGGGGGGGGGGAGCGCTTATGGGCGCGCAACATCGAGGTCATCAGCGTGGTATTTGTGTACCGCCAAGGCGGAAACAGTTGACTGGCATCACGGCTGTAGTTCCGTCACATGAACCAACCACACAATACTAAATTTCAAGCCCTTTCTGGGCTTTTCTGCAATCACGGGGCCTCTCAGATGAAGGTGCAGAGAGGCAGCATTCTACGCCTATGACGCGTTATTCGGAGAGAGGCCGGAACGTGCAAAAGAGTGAGGCATTGCATCCCAGGGAGGACACTTTGAAGTTTGTTGTGACATGCATCCGATGTTGGTCTGTAGTATGATCTGGGACGGAATGTTGTCGTTGCACCCACACCGTTCATACACTGGAGTGACACAAGTCATGGGATACCTCCAGACATCGCATTGCATCTCCTTTTTCCCCGCATAAAGCCTCATCACAACGCGTGATATACTCAATAAGTAGTTGGAACTTCCCTGAAAAAAGCAATGATCCATGCTGGCTCTATAGGCACCCATAATTGCGAAAGAGTTGCCGATAAAGGATTTTGTGCACGAACTGACCTCTCGTTTACGTCCAATAAGTATTCGACTGGACTCATGAGAAGCGATCTAGTTTGTCTTATCATTCACTCGAACTGGTCAGAACAACAGTGGCCCAGTGAAATGGTGCATTATCATCCACTAAAATTGCTTCGTTGTTTTGGAACATGTAGTCCATGAATGCATGAAAATGATATTCATGTAGCTGAACATAACCATTTCCGGTCAATGATCGGTTCATTTGAACCAGAGGATCCTGTCCACTCCATGTAAACACAGCCCACACCATAATGGAGACACCACCAGCTTGCACAGTGCCTTGTTTCAACCTGGGGCCATGGCTTCGTGGTGACAGCAACACACTGGAACCCTACCATCGCCTCTTAGCAACTGTAATCGGAACTCATCTTATCAGCTTATACTTTTCCAGTTGTATGGGGTAGAACCGGCATTGTCACGAGCGTAGGAGGGGCACTGCAGGCGATGTCGTGCTGTTAACAAAAACCACGTGCCATATTTCGCCGCTCTGTCCTAACGGATACGTTCGTCGTACATCCCACATTGAATTCTGCGGTTATTTCACACACAGTTGCTTGCCTGTTAGCAGTGATAACTCTACGCTTTCACCGTTACTCTCGGTCGTTAAGTGATGGCAGGCGGCCACCGCGTTGCCTGTGGTTGGAGATAACGCCTGAAATTTTGTATTCTCGGCACACTCTTGACCCTGTGGATTTCAGAATATTGAGTTTCGTAAAGATTTCCGAAATGAAACGTCCCATGCTGTGAGGGGTCCACTTGTACATGGAGCCTGATTTTGTAATAAATTCCATGAAAAATGATATGAAATGATTACCATATCTAAAAGAGATTGTGTCGCTGACACCACTGAACCCACTGAACCAACGATGTTGCCTGAGTGGCAGAATCGATTGTAAGTAGGGGCGCGCGAAGCGCAGCAGCAGTTGCCTTTGCACTCTGTTAAGATGTTGTATATTTAGTTTTAAGTATGCAGCAATGCAATGTGAATCTTGCTAATTTTACAGTACTGACCCTTCAGTGTCAGGAACCAAATATTTGCCATCAGGTAGAAGTTGGAGAGGTATACCCGATTTGTAATATTTTGTGCGTTTTGTAATCCTGATATACACAAGTTACATTCTGGAATCTATTTTGTCAAACGATGTTAGACTGCTGTCATGTAACAATCCAAGTGTGTTTAATCACGTCACTAAGTGAGAACTGTAGAACAACTGAGAAGTTCACTGATTCTGAAGTTGATGTAAAATGTTTTATATTACATTTCGTGAAAGAGAAACTTTATTTCGAACACAATTTTCGAACTGAAGCATTCGGTCTTAGCATATCCCGTTATCAGTACCTATTCCTCTTCCATGTTGTATTTATTTAAATCCAATGAACATTTTTAAAAGAAATGATTTTTTAATCAGAGTCAGAAAAATATTAATGTGCCAGAATCAGAAAAGTATTTATGTTTGTAACAGTTTCAATGTGGGCTGCATGCACAGCTCTGACCCGATATCCAGTATTTTCACTGAACATTTGCAAGATTATTCATTTATCAACTAATACACTGAAATTATTTGTATGAAGCTATTTTACGGCCGGCATTCCACTTCGCTGAGTCGAGACTGAATATTTTGTATACCTATTGTGGAGAGAACAGAATACCAAGATCACATCCGTTGCGACTCAAGAGCTAACGGTGTAATGTTGTCGCTTTAATTTGTTATGTGAAAGCGGTGCTGATATACAATAAAAGAGGGTTAAAAGCTGTGAGCTATCTGAGGAAGTTAACGTTGCATTACTGAGCAACTGTTTCACCAGGTATCCAATCTAGCTTACCAAATTTCCAACCAGACTAACATTAATTATAATTTTTTAATAGTTATGCGAAAACCGGTGATACATATATAAAAAAGAGAATTTAAATAAAAATAAATAAATCAGTTTATATTTGGAAATTTATTTTAACATTGATCATTGAAATTTCAGCATATTAAACTTGAGTCATAACTAAGGTGGTGCCTTATTTTGGATTGTGAAAATGTGAGTCTGTAATCTTACGGAACACATCAAATAGGGAGCCAAGATTGGGAGACTGCATACAACACTACATTCATAAAGTAACACACGAAGAACATTGAAACATATGTAAGAGGAAATTAACCACAACCAACCGATTCAATTTTCACCCAAGGAAATTAGATCGAAAAGCAATTTACAAAAGAAAAACCTCGAACTGATTACTATCGTCTTACTATTAACCTGATGGGTCAAACAATTGTATAAGCACGTGGTACTGGTCTCACGAAGTACACCCCACGTGGATTGAACATAAAGAAAAGTTGCTGTATTGAAAAATATTGTTAAGGCGAGACGTTATAATCTCACGCACATTCGCATTTAAGATTGATGATCTTAGTTAGAGTTACAAATTAAGATTATACAACGCTCGCAAGCTAACGTTTCAGAGATTCCAGAGTCTAGCGGAATCACAGAATAGGGTCGCCATGTGTAATGTTGTCGCTTTAATTTGTTATGTGAAAGCGTTGCTGATAGACAATAAAAGAGGGTTAAAAGCTGTGAGCTATCTGAGGAAGTTAACGTTGTATTATTGAGCAACTGTTTCACCAGGTATCCAATCTAGCTTACCAAATTTCCAACCAGAATAACATTAATTATAATTTTTAATAGTTATGCGAAAACCGGTGATACATATATAAAAAAGAGAATTTAAATAAAAATAAATAAATCAGTTTATATTTGGAAATTTATTTTAACATTGATCATTGAAATTTCAGCATATTAAACTTGAGTCATAACTAAGCTGGTGCCTTATTTTGGATTGTGAAAATGTGAGTTTGTAATCTTACGGAACACATCAAATTGGGAGCCAAGACTGGGAGACTGCATACAACACTACATTCATAAAGTAACACACGAAGAACATTGAAACATATGTAAGAGGAAATTAACCACAACCAACTGATTCAATTTTCACCCAAAGAAGTAACGTTCCTAACGCAATCCTGTCCGCCATGTAATTACCACACCCTGGTATACTAAATTCATACTAACTTTCTGTGAAATCTTCCCAAAAAGAATAGCTGAGAGCTACTTTGATGATTACACCACATGCTTCACGTGGTTAACTTGCTTTACACAAAGAGTGTAATGCCACAATAATTTTGATAATTAAAATAAATTACTTCGAAAAGCAATTTACAAAAGAAAAACCTCGAACTGGTTACTATCGTCTTACTATTAACCTGATGGGTCAAACAATTGTATAAGCACGTGGTACTGGTCTCACGAAGTACACCCCACGTGGATTGAACATAAAGAAAAGTTGCTGTATTGAAAAATATTGTTAAGGCGAAACGTTATAATCTCACGCACATTCGCATTTAAGATTGATGATCTTAGTTAGAGTTACTGATCAACACGTGGTTCCACTTTACTCACAAGCTAGTGACAAAGCAACTACTGTAAAATAATCTGAAGTTCGCTCTCGAAATACACTGCGTTGCAACTTAAGATAACATTAGATATTTTAGAGCTAAACCTGAAATAAAGTTGATTAAATTTTCAGTTAGGCTGAACTTAAGAAATCCATTGTCCTGCAGACTTAGCAGACACGCGCTTAGCGGGAGATCTTACCACTTCAGACGCTCGCCACGGACAGACTGACCTGCGCTCCTACCAAGGGTGCTTCCGTATACAAAACGGAAGTGACCAAAGGGGGCAGCTTCCTATACCAACATGACAAGGGACGGACAGGACAGTACTAAGCATAGAAACCTCTTTGCTTCTAGAAAGCGTAGCTACCTGTTCCGACATTGGTCCTGACAGGCTTGTCTGCAACCATCAAGCATTCAACTAGAAATACATTTGCTCATTCATTCTTTCACACAGAAGGAAAGGGGGATGACAGTATCTTATCATATACAGTATATAAAATAAAGCGGATGTAGGTTCCGTATGAGACTGTGTGACATGAATTACATATATGAATTAGATATAAACTGTGTTTTAAAGTGTAGTAGTGTGACAGATCGTTCTTGTTTATGTGTAAAAGTAACACGTTTCACTGCTCAGTGTCCTCCCAGATAGTCAGAAACACCACAATAAATTTAGAAGAGGAATTTATGCCATAAATGACAACAGATTTAAGAAATTAACATGAAAGGAATCCAACAGAGACCTTTCAACGGAAATGTTCAAAATGCTTCAAATGGCTCTAACCACTATGGGACTTAACATCTGAGGCCAACAGTGCCCTAGACTTAGAACTACTTAAATCTAACTAACCTAGGGACACCACACACATCCATGACCGAGGAGGATTGGAACCTGCGAACGTAGCAGCAGCGCGGTTCCGGACTGAAGCGCCTAGAACCGCTCGGCCACAGCGGCCGGCAAGAAACATGTATTTCACTGTTTATTTGCATAGGGAATTTCATCAGTTTATTGTACAGGGCCACAGAACTCGGTGCTTACTGATATGAAACGTCCCCTTTGAACAATTATACAAGACTGTGCTTAAACTGACACACAATATTTTTAGCGCAACGCAATCTGACTTTCAAAAATCCCTACAAAAAAATGGCCCTGACTAACATTAACCTATGCGTTTCACAAATCGCGTACCTCACAAAAATCTTGGTTACTCGAACTACTGCAATACAGCGAGCGCCACTACTGCCAGCTAAATAAAAGATTCGAACTACGGAGGGCACTAACTACTGATAGGCATAGTTAGCTAATGAACGATATTGATAGAGAACAAACAATGTATTTACCTCAATAGTGTTCAAAAGTCATAATGTATATAGCAATTCATGACATCCAGTCTTACAAATTTCAAAACTCCGCCATCTCTCTCCCCACATCCACCACTGCTGGCGGCTCACCTCCAACTGCGCAATGCTACGCGCTGTTAACATCCAGCTGTCCAACACTACAATGGCGAGTATTACAACAATGCCAACCAGCCACTGACTGCACACAGCACAGCCAGTGATTTTCATACAGAGTGCTACGTGGCGTTACCAATATAAAAAACCTAAACAGCCTACTTACATAGACCCTATGCTCCCCACAAAAAATTTTAAAAATTCTTTTGGGCACTGGCCAATAGAGATTTGAAATTTGTTTTTCATAATTATGATTACAATAACAAAGAAATCAAATGCACACACGTATTGATACAATGTTGGTCAAAGCTAAAACTTTCTCACAGTTCATAAAGACAGCCCTGATCACTCATCACAGTAAAATAGCAGTGTTTTTCTCAAAGACTGAGCAATTAAAAAAAATGCACTTGGAAGTAGTGGATTTCTAAGCAGTCTTGTAGAAGTAGTGTTGTCCTTCCAACGGAAAGACAGTGCTGACTCTTGACATGCAGACAGGTAATAGGCCACAACAGAGCAAACCCACAGCAGAGTCAGTCGAAGTTGAAGACTATTGGTAGGTAGGTCATCACAGAGCAGACCCACTGTAGTCCTGGTAGAGATTATGGTCTTGTTGGACCACCAGAGGTGCAGACCCACAGCAGTCCTTGTAGAAATGATGGTACTGGTGGGCCATCAAAGGTGCAGACCCACTTCAGTCCTTGTAGAGACGGCAGCAGCCATCTGTTGCAAATGTGGAGGTGCACAATCACCATCGAAGAGTCTCGTGGACAATATAGGAAGTCCATTAACCACCACTTGTGCACTCACAAACATTTTTTTGAAATGTCCTTAGAACCAGCAATGCTGTTATCCAGTCCCTTGATGAATTATTAACACACGTGCAAACACTAACAGTCCCAACTTCTCACATATTGTGCATATAGTATGACCAACAGAAATGTGTGCAGTGAAATGTAACTTAATTTGAGGAACTGGTGTTTATACAATTACAAATTTACAACACAAGAATACAATTACAAAGGTACAAAATACATCACTAAAGAACATAACAATACAGATAACATTTGTAGTACAGGCTTTAGAAAAGAATCGAAATAACATATACATCAGTGTTACAGGAATTATGGCATAAGTACATACATAGAAGATCAGAATAAACTTTGAAACATGAACTTCACACATGAGCAACAAAACAGAACAGATAAATAATGTCTAAACATCTTTACAAAGTAAATATCACAGTATTAGAAAAATTCAAAACATAACTCTCATCAGCTAAACACACAAAGACAGGAAAAACACAAATACACAAGGGTACACAAACACATAGCGGAATAATACAAAAGGAAAGGACAGGGTTTGTTTTACTGCAGGATTTTGCAAAAAAAACTTTCTTTACTTCTTGGAGATCTCCCTTCATTCATCATTATTCACAAAAAGTCCTATCTATAATTGCTTCCTGTATTATATTCATATTTCTTTCAAAATAATTATTTCTCAGTGTACAATACTCATTTTGGCGCAAGTATTTTTCATATAACTTCTCAATGCATTTCTTCCAATTCATTACAACTCGTTCTCTCATACAGCGTACCCCATCTTAAGCTAACTTAAATCTACTGAGCTCAGATGCTAAACTATGAGACGAGGTAATGCAGCAGCACAAAACAATTAACACAAACAGCAATGACAAAAAAGTGGAAATTGGCATAGCAAGCTACAGTAAACCTAAATTACCAAGCAAATGCAACATTACAACTAATATGAGCAATGTGCAGCAACAAGAAAAATAAATCGGTAGTAAAACTAGCTTAACAGAGTAATACAAAGTGAAATTTAGTAGCACTATGCCTGGCAAAGAGCAGCAGCAAATGCAATAACTTATATCTAAATATGACAAAGCTCAAGCACAAAAAATATTACAGTAAAAATGGCCATATTTAATACCTATGTCACATCTTAACACTAGGGTGATGCATCACGAGAACTTACTCTAGCATACAAGTTACCAAATTGAAAAAAAATTATTTATGCAGTTCCTGTGAAGAGAAATGTCTATTTATGTTCCCTCGTTTTCTTGGAAGTAGATCATAATTTTTTTTACTGGATCTGTAGGTATAAAATAACTATAATAGTACATCTATTAAATTTTATTTTAACCAATGCTGCAGTAGGCATTAAATAACTATATTAGTACATCTACTAAATTTTATTTTAACCAATGCTGGTGTGCAGCTAGAAACTAATTATTAAACAAAATAGGCAAAGCAAGGCGTGAAACACCATTCGCTAGCCATAAGGCATTTCATAATGCAGTAAACAATCTTCCAACTAGCAAGACAATAGACCTGAAACGTTTCTCATCATTTCATTTCAGTAAATATCACAAATTAAGAACTTTACAGTGTAATCATGTTTTCAGGTTTGAGGGTGTCGTATTTACGATGCTTTCTACAAAGGAATGTCAATAGCGAGGATAATAGCCTCTTTTTTTTCTCCACCTGTGCCTCTGAAAGGCACACACTAATGGCTTTTTTCCGGGCATCTGTCGCACAGCTGAGTGCTCACGACGCATTACGTGAAGGTGGTCACTTACCTTTCTTACCGAAATATTTACGACAGCAGTTTAAGCTACAGCTACAGTTACATTCTCATATAAAAATATTCCACAGGTCAAGAATTTGCGTTATAAATCTGTAGAAACAAAATACTTTAAATATAATAGTGTCCAAAAAAATTTCGCCAGCATAGTGATACATTCACTAATATACACAAATTTCATAACTCTTAAAGTACGATTCTCGGTTTCCAGCATCCTTTTTCACAAACGAGTGTCCCTAACCACTACTCATTATTCCTTGCTTTATTACACATATACATTTCCGTCGACACTTCTTCAATATTTAATCATAAGAAATACGTAGCATAATCAAATTCCTCATATACGGTAGCATCATATTATTGATCATAAACATACCTCAACAGCATAATACACATCGTCGTCATAAAAATAACATCATAACACCTCAGTCAAATCTCTAAAACATCGTAGCTTTCTGCAATAATGTCAAGACCTAAACAAATATCTCTGCTCATTTCAATAGTGTCTTCTACCTCAAACGTACTTTAAAAATCATGATCACATACCAAATAGATCATTCAAAGCTCTCATAGTATCACAATGGTTCCGAAAAAATATGAACAGTTCACAAAGTACAGACCAAATACAGTTTCATAAGTGTGAAATTATGCAACTGTGTAATTGCGTAAACATGTGTCACTGGCGTAGTAAAAAACATTTTTGTCTCTCAGTTAAATGATCAGATAGCTGTGTAATTCTGTGTTAGAGAAATATGGTACCGATGTGTAAAGTTGTATAAGTACATACCATATTAGCTAGGGCTCCTTGTGCTTGCTAAACACATGGTACACAAAGTAGGCGTGTACCCCCCTGAGGATTAATGTAATTATACCCTCAGGTGTTACAGATTACAGCAATGGAATGAAATGTATCAGGGAAAACCTTTATATCATTGTAATTCGAAAATCTTTACAAATAACTGTTTTAAGTACAAAATTAATCACTCAAATACGTGTACTGTAGCACTAAACTGTGCGTCATGTTGTAAGATAATCTCAGTGGAAGTGTCATAGTTATCGTCCTCCGAAAGCTAAGTTCTGCAGAAGTCAATGTACTTACCTCATATAAACAAAAGTGAACTGCTTTGCATATAGATATCTTAGTTATTACGCTTATTGCCGTGATGATGAAAGTACTGTGCTGTAATGTATTGTTGTGCTACGGAAAATGCTGTCTCCTTGTAGCTATACCACAAAAGTTACTACTAAAACATGTTTTACTTTCCAGAAGAATTCAGAAAAACTGTGCAGATATAAAACAGATATTGTGCAGATATAAAACAGATACAGTGCAAAAGCAATAATATAAATTGTATCACTCATTAGTAGCGTCGTGATATAATCGTGTAGCTGTCAAATAAACTAACCACTGTGTCGTCTGGTATCTCTCAGAAAGTACTTAAAATACAGAATGTATTTTCAAGTAAACCAGAATGTTGCATTAAAATCTCGTTGGCAGTACCAGTATATGTTCTAAGTATGTAAGCCTGATAGTCGTTACGTAATCGTGCAACTAACAAGCAAGAATGTACAAATACAACACTGTGTCGTCTGTTCACTATAACAATGTATTCGTAATTTCTGTTTAAAAATATTCCCTTGCTTCTTGACTGGATATTTAACTTCAAACATTGTTGCATGGTAACAGTTTCTAAGTCTGACAAAGCGTACTAGAAATGTGAAGTGAAAAGTTTTATAGCAAAGACAAAGTTAAAAGGCAGATTATCTCTCAATAAATGGTTTTACATGTAAAATGTGGTGCAATCCTTTATTCTTCCTAGTGGACAGAGTTTATACTTCGAAGAAATTATCATATTGTACACCTCCGTAAGGAATACTGGAATTTTTCTCAATGTTAGCGTGTATGTTATTTTTCTCTGAGCCAGCCGGCGCACGTAGATGCCTGCGGTGCTAGTCATTGTCTGTCTCTTTGTTGGCGCGCGTCGTTATTGGGTTTAGGAGACCTAACTTCTACAAATATACCTTGACGAGAAGGCCCTGCCCTGTTTGAAGCTCGCCAGTTCTGATGGAATTCAGGTCTGTCGTTTTGTCGGTAGTTTACATAGTTTCTTATTTGTCGGTCATGTGGTGGAGAATTTCTCCCTGGATCGTAACTGCGTGCTGGACCGTTGCGTCTGAAGTTATTCTGTCTCCCTTGATAATAATTATTTTGGTTCCCACATTGTCTGTTTCTATGGTTGTCTCTGTTACATTCATTACTTTGGAAAAACGATCTTCCTCTGTTACTATTATTCTGCCAACAATTGTCATACGGGTGGTGTCTGTTTTGGTCACAATTTGTGTTGTGATAATAGCCTCGTCGTGTCCAGTTATTATTTCTTTCATCGCCGAATTGCGACGGATGTGACCTGTATTTGTTGTGTTCCTGTTTTCGCATTCCACGATTGTCAGTGTCAATTTCTAATTCTTGTAAGAGTCCCTGAAAAGCTTCAATGTCGTCTTTGCAACGTCCAGCTAAAATAATATGTCGTAAATGTTCAGGCAGTTTGATTAAGCAAATGCGGATGAGTTCTGAGGGGCTGTATGGGTTTGACAGGTACTGATTCTTGTGCAACTTGTCTTCAAAATATTTCACAAGACTGAAAAATTCAGATTGTTCGAAATGTTTCATCATTATGATGCCATGTTTTACTCGGTCTTGTGTGGCTTGAGACCAGTACGCGGAGAAGAAGGCATAGTAAAATTCTCCTTCACTGTGACAATCGTGAATGACCGATCGCATTCGTACAGCTGATTCATTCTCCAAGTAGCCACACATAAATTCTAACCTGTTCTCCAATGACCATTTGGGAGGAAAACAATGAGAGAGTTGATGAAGCCATACTTGTGAATGAATGTCGTTGTCAGAATTCTTAAATGTTTTGAATTTACGTGTAGTAATGAACAGCTTATAGTTAAAATAACCGTGTCGGCGAGTCGCATATCGGTCATTGTTACGTCACGTCGATGGTTCCATCTCAAAATTCGGTGCACCTTGCCAATTTCTTTCATAATTTCCGAAATACCCTGTGTTATTATTTTGTGGCTTTTCCATATTTCTAATTCCCTCTTCCCTTCTTGGAGCGCGAGTGTCCTCTGAAATATGTAATTTTTGTATTACCTGCGTCAACTGATCTTGTACTTCCCGGATTTCTCTTTTGTACTGTGTATTGATTTTATTTTGGTTTTGTTTTAATTTTCTAATTTGTTCATACTCTTCTGTGTCAGTGAAGGCTACGGGTCTTGTGTCATTCAGATCATCATCTGCCTTTGTAGATAAGTTAGTGAACTGATCCGAAAGTTCGGCTACTTTCTCCGATAGTGAACACATTTCCTCAGTGTGTTTTTCTGAACCAAGTTTCAGAGTGTCCATTTGTGTTGAAATCGAATCTAGTGTGTCCTTTAAGTTTTCCTGAGTTCTTGCAAGTTGCGTAACCGAATCGGTGGATGCAACTGAGTCCATTTTAGCTTGGAAGGTGTCGTGATTTTCATGAACAATAGTTTGCAGTTCTTTTATGGCTGCTTCGTGATTCTGTAATGCATTTTCATTCCGCGAAAAAATATGTTGAAAATGCTCACAAATTTGTGTTTTTACGCCATTACAGATTTTTTGACATTTCGATTCAATGTTATGTAACTCAGTAAATCTTCACGTGTTTGTTCAAGTGTGGTGTCTAACTTCCGAAGATTTTGTTCCATTGTGTCTAACGTTTGAAGCTTTTGCTGTGTTTGTCTCTGATTTTGTTTCATTTTTTGCATTAATTGCAATAATAATGTATTAGTGTCTGGAATCTGTTCCTCTATGCTTTTCGGCAGTGCATTTGCACAGGCAACATTCACATTTTGACAAGCAGAAAATGTGTCTTGACTTATTTGAGAAAACGGTGAGGTCGCAAAACCTGAATGTATAGTATTTGTAAGATTGTGTCCTGTCATTTCGGATCCCACAGGCGAGCTGTTGCCGACCGATCGATCGATAATGCTTCCCTGTTCACTAATTATTTCACTGCCTACACCATTATTTGCAGCCCGTTCCATTTCCCTATGCACAATTACCAAATTACTTCTTTGAAAATTAGTTAATTCATTACATAGTGGCGCTAATACACTGCTTTCGTCTTCACTGTCATTTCTCAGTTTACTTTGGAGCCTAGTATTACGTTTTTCACACGCCATTATTGTCACAATATTTCACACGACAACACAGAAAAACACAATTTGAAGAGCAAAAATAAGAGAACACATTAACACAGCACTAGAAATAATATCTAGTTAATTGCAAGTGCAGCTGCGAAATACTTGGTGCAAATCTACATGCATGCCACAACTGTTTTACTGTACAACAATGAAAAACTACAACTACAAAGGAAATTCTCTCTATAATTACGCGCTAGCAATAAACAAAATCTACTCTAATTACACAAACTACAAGGAAAAAATGAGAAGATTCTAGTGAGGTATCCTCGGCTAAGGGTCAACATATGAAACGTCCCCTTTGAACAATTATACAAGACTGTGCTGAAACTGACACACAATATTTTTAGCCCAACACAATCTGACTTTCAAAAATCCCTACAAAAAAATGGCCCTGACTAACATTAACCTATGCGTTTCACAAATCGCTTACCTCACAAAAATCTTGGTTACTCGAACTACTGCAATACAGCGAGCGCCACTACTGCCAGCTAAATAAGAGATTCGAACTACTGAAGGCACTAACTACTGATAGGCATAGTTAGCAAATGAACGATATTGATAGAGAACAAACAATGTATTTACCTCAATAGTGTTCAAAAGCCATAATGTATATAGCAATTCATGACATCCAGTCTTACAAATTTCAAAACTCCGCCCTCTCTCTCCCCACACCCCACCACTGCTGGCGGCTCACCTCCAACTGCGCAACGCTACGCGCTGTTAACATCCAGCTGTCCAACTCTACAATGGCGAGTATTACAACAATGCCAACCAGCCACTGACTGCACACAGCACAGCCAGTGATTTTCATACAGAGCGCTACGTGGCGTTACCAATATAAAAAAACTAAACAGCCTACTTACACTGAGATCGGGTAAACTTCAGAGGGTTAGGCATCGTTATAGGCATTACATACTGGTTTTCCATATTAAGTGGTTTAATTTTTTTCGATTACAGAAAACTGATTACACACACCATTTGTTGAACTCCACATTACACAGTAAATTTAAGTTAGAATGTGTCCAGCTCCTACTGCTATTCCACGTTCAGAGTCTGTTAATTCCCGTCGGACGGTCATAATCACGTGGAAACCTTTTCACGTGGATTCACTTAGAGAAAACGATAGCTCCACCAAGACAATGCCGTTTTATACCTCTTGAACGCAATACTACCGCTATGTGTATATGTGCAATATCCTACCCCTTGATTTTTGTCACCTGAGTGTACAGGTGTCTTTCGTTCAGTCCTTTGGTGGAATCTTTTTTGTCCTAAGGTGGGCAAACAGAAAATGAAGTCGACCACTTTAAATGCTTAGCTCTGAGGGATCATGCAAAGTAGCACGTTCTAGACCCTGTGCAGATACTAAAAAGCCGCTGCCTTCGCCGTAAGAATAATCTCCACAAAAAAAAAAAAAAAAAAAAAAAAAAAAAAAAAAAAAAAAAAAAAAAAAAAGGTTCTGAGCACCATGGGACTTAAACGCTGTGGTCATCACTCCCCTAGAACTCAGAACTACTTAAACCTAACTAACCTAAGGACATCACACACATCCATGCCCGAGGCAGGATTCGAACCTGCGACCGTAGCATTCGCGCGGTCCGGACTGAGCGCCTTAACCGCGAGACCATCGCGGCCGGCGAATAATCTCCACTGCCTGTGACAATTTCTTTGTTATCACGTACGGCGTTAAATTTCGGGACACCTCTGTGCATTCACCAACAACATTCTTAATCCAGAAAAGTGCGGTCGTTCTGATTTACAGTGTCAGTTCGTTAACTTCGTGTAGGCCGTTACTGAGGTGTCTCGAAATGCTAACTCTTCCATCCCGGTACATAAATTCCATAGCAGGATAAGCAGTTGAGAGTACTGATTTACTGAGAAGTAATTGCAACATTCAGCGACAACTACACGGAAAATAATATACAGGTTGAATTACAGTTCCTTAACCACTATACAGAACGGTGTGCGCTGTTGAGCAGGACTCATTTTTAACAAGCTTCCATTACAACTACAAAACACTGGGTGATAATCCCCAAGTATTTAATTCCAAGTTGAAAGGGGGGGAGGGGCACAGGCTGTCAAGGTTGTTTCGACTCTGCTACAGAAGTTTCGCTGGGAAGCCCTGACACATCATTCATAGAGTTCTGATCTCTCTAGATTCGGATTCCATATTTTTCGAGCCCTGAAGAAAGACATTCATGACTGTCGATTTGTTTCAAACACCGAGTTGCACGCATGGGTGCAACCACGGTTCCGTAGGCAACCGCGAACGTTTTTCCGTGAAGACACTGACCGTCTCGTCTCACAGTCGCATAAATGAAATAACATCTATGTCGATAACTTTGAGATAACAAAAGTTTAGAAACTTTTCTCACCTGTGTCGTTAGCGTTTGACTCCCCTTAAAGTATACAATAACAACAGCTGTGGTATGTGAGAAAGAGTGGCAAGCTCCACAAAGTATAAGCAATCTATCAGTAATTCCTATAAATACCAGTGTAATCAACCAGTGATGGAAACTTCTGCCTTTTAGGTATAACTTGGCTTGGTCCACACCCAAGAAGTCTCTCTACCATGACAAGATTTACAGAACACAGTGTGAATGAAGAAAAGAAAAATAACTATGAAAAACAAAAATCCCAGTGCAACCACGGAAGCAGTAATAAAGAAAATAGTAAGTAGGTGCATAAGTTCGTAGCCTTTTTTCGTAAGTTTAATAAAAACAACAAATATAACAGTGACTTTAGTAATCAATAGGATACTCCCCCTCACTATTTACAACAGTCTGCCAACACTAAGGTAATTTTCGATTCCGTGATTGTAGAAATCACGTGGTTTTGAGGCTAAAAACTCGCCGAACCATACTGGAAGTTCCTTGAAGTTTGTTCCATAGAGATCGGAAAAAGTGAAAATCCGAGGACGCAAGATCAGATGAAAAGGTGGGTGTAGAATGGCTTCCCAGTTCATCTCTTGTACAGTGTTTTTTGCTACTACCAGAACGTGGGCGGACGTATTCGTAGAGTAGCGTCACTTCACGCATTCTTCCTGACCATTTCCCTTGTACGTCTGCAAGACGTCTCAGTTGTTGATAATATGTGTCAGCACTGATGGTTACACTTTGGGGAAGTAATTCGTGGTGCATTAGAACGACGCCGTTCCACCAGATGCACAATATTATCTCCTGTGGACACCCCCAGGTCTTTGTTCTGAGAGTTGCTGCTTTGTTTGGGAGCAACCATTACTCTTTTTACCTTATGTTTACATAAAGACACAATTTCTCGTCACCAATTACGAAACAGGATATGAATGGACGGTGTTGTACGCTAGCCAACTGATGACGATTAAGCAGGGATATATACACTACTGGCCATTAAAATTGCTACACCAAGAAGAAATGTAGAAGATAAACGGGTATTCATTGGACAAATATATTATACTAGAACTGACATGTGATTACATTTTCACGCAATTTGGGTGCATAGATCCTGAGAAATCAGTACCCAGAACAACCACTTCTGACCGTAATAACGGCCTTGATACGCCTGGGCATTGAGTCAAACAGAGCTTGGATGGCGTGTACAAGTACAGCTGCCCATTCAGCTTCAACACGATAGCACAGTTCATCAAGAGTAGTGACTGGCGTATTGGACGAGCCAGTTGCCCGGCCACCCTTGACCAGACGTTTTCAATTTTTGAGAATATCTGGAGAATGTGCTGGCCAGGGCAGCTGTCGAACATTTTATGTATCCAGAAAGGCCCGTACACGCCCTGCAACATGCGGTCTTGCATTATCCTGCTGAAATGTAGGGTTTCACAGGGATCGAATGAAGGGTAGAGCCACGGGTCGTAACACATCTGAACTGTAACGTCCACTGTTTAAAGTGCCGTCAGTGCAAACAAAAGGTGACCGAGACGTATAACCAATGGCACCCAATACCATCACGCCAGGAGATACGCCAGTATGGTGATAACGAATACACGCATCTAATGTGCGTTCACCGCGTTGTCGCCAAAGACGGATGCGACCATTAGGATGCTGTAAACAGAACCTAGATTCATCTGAAAAAGTGACGTTTTGCCATTCGTGCACCAAGGTTCGTCGTTGAGTACTTCATCGCAGGCGCTCCTGTCTTTGATGCAGCGTCAGGGGTAACTGCAGCCATGGTCTCCGAGCTGATAGTCCATGCTGCTGCAAACGTCGTCGAACTGTTCGTGCAGATGGTTGTTGTCTTGCAAACGTCCCCATCTGCTGACTCAGGGTTAGGGGCGTGGCTGCACGATCCGTTACAGCCACGCGGTTAAGATGCCTGTTATCTCGACTGCTAGTGATACGAGGCCGCTGGGATTCAGCACGGCTTTCCGTATCACCCTCCTGAACCCACCGATTCCATATCCTGGTAACAGTCATTGGGTCTCGTCCAACGCTAACAGCAATGTCGTGATACGATAAACCGCAATCGCGATAGGCTACAATACGACCTTTATCAAAGTATCTTCCTTACACGAGGCATCACAACAACGTTTCACCAGGCAACGCCGGTCAACTGCTGCTTGTGTATGAGAAATCGGTTGGAAACCTTCCTCATGTCAGCACCTTGTAGGTGTCGCCACCGGCGCCAGCCTTGTGTGAATGCTCTGAAAAGCTAATAATTTGCATATGACAGCATCTTCTTCCTGTCGGTTTAACTTTGCGTCTGTAGCACGTCATCTTTGTGGTGTAGCAATTTTAATGGCCAGTAGCGTATATGGTCACTTGGTGATTGTTGGGAATTTGGCTTAGAACATGTGGTACCCATACACTCGGTTTTTGCGCCTTCCCCATTGCGTCCAAATACCGCACGGTGGTGGAATGATTGCAGTTCATGAATGATCGCAGTTGTG
Source organism: Schistocerca gregaria (assembly GCF_023897955.1). NCBI lineage: Eukaryota > Metazoa > Arthropoda > Insecta > Orthoptera > Acrididae > Schistocerca > Schistocerca gregaria. The sequence goes on along the minus strand of NC_064926.1, from coordinate 506,347,518 downwards.
CTCGAGTACATTGGAGTGAATCATTGTGAATTAATGCGTTCAAACGATCTTCATCAAACCCCGAAGGTCTTCCTGTATGTGGTGAATCAATAATGGCAAATAAACGCCTTTGAAACGGGAAGACCATCTTCTTGCCCTTCTCTGTGCAGTGACATTATCCCCATACGCAGCGCTGTTGTCACCACTCAGCTAACCTCAAACAAAAGCATGAGTCGGAAATTCTGGAATCCCAGTCCGGTAGGCATTTTCACTCGTCGCCACTAATGCCGCGCATTGCCGCGGTACACCTGGCATCAGTGATCCCTTCCCTTTCCTTTGCTTTGTGCCGCATACACCTTCACTTTACATAAAATGAATCACAGCTGCGGGATCCAAGTGGGCACCACGCATTCGTGTAACTTCCAGTACTTCTCGTCGGGTACTCTTTCTACGTGGCAAAGCACAATCTAAAGTCACCTCTCATAATCACGTATGTGCCAGTTTCTCCCATCGCTTGTTGTAATCGGACGAAAATCGTAGATGATGTCGTAATAACAACTACGCCCCTTTTCTCGGTTAATGTGTGTCCCTTGAAGTGGGTGATTCTGAAATGATCTGAAGTTTAACCGTATTTTGCGTCCCAACGCTCCATTTTCAGTCATGGGTTCCGTATCAAATCTTTAGTCCTTAGTCTATGGGCCCTAAGAGCCTCTAATTTGACCTACGAAACGCCCTATGTATTGTAAGTAGGCTGTTTAGGTTTTTGTGTTGGTAACGACACATAGCGCTCTGTATGAAAATCACTGACTGTGCTGTGTGGAGTCTGTGGCTGGTTTGCATTGTTGGAATTTTTGCTATTGTAGTGTTGGGCAGTGGGATTTGAACAGCGCGTAGCGTTGCGCAGTTGGAGGTGAGCCGCCAGCAGTGGTGGATGTGGGGAGAGAGATGGCAACACTTTGAGAAAGGGGGATCTGGACGTGAGTCCATCAGAGAGAGTAAATTTGTAATACTGTATATCATGAACTGATATATATACGATGATTTTTGAATATTATTAAGGTAAATACATTGTTTTCACGTAGCCTACAGCTGCCATGGTGTCTTCGATTACTAACGCAGATGCCATGAAGCCGGCGAATGCCCCCGTACTGCCCCCATCAGCAGTGTCGGTGGCGTGGTGCATATTTCGAGCAGCCGTTCCCCTGCATAACGGCGACTCCGGAGACGACCGTCGACCTGCGAAACGTGATTCTTTCGACTAGACGACTTGTCTCCGTTGATCCATGATCTCCAATCACTATGATTCCGAGCCCACTGCAATCGCAATTGACCATGTCGGTGGTGCAACGAGAGAGAACACGTAGGGGTCGTCTGCTGTAGAGTTCCATGTCCAACAGCATGTGCTGAAAGCTGACCTCAAAACCACATCCACCTGTGCTACAGCTGTGTGCTGTCATTAGACCTGCCACAGATCACCAGCTCTTTCCTTTTACAGAACGGCAACCACACGTTATCCTCAAAGAACGATTCGCCATTCGTCTCAAGCTCCGATTATACGAGTGGTCAGGCTGCCTGAGAAGCCCATAACCATTTTTGGGTCAACAATAATTTTTGTCTTTTAATTGCAGAACAACGAATCAGCCCCATAAGCGGGAGACCAATGGACTGCCCTTTGCTAAGGTTCTAATACGGTTTCCGTCGACTTTTCCGTACAGAAATCCCTCCGCGGACAACTATTAGACTGATGAGGTTTGGTAGACAGGTTACGATGAACTAAACATCTTTGTGAGGAGATATATTCCGAGCGGCCGTCGATGTTGCAGTAGACAGTGAAGACCATATCAGAGATTACCGGGCAGAGTCGTTTCACTCGGGAACGCGATATCCCAAAGTCCACTACGTGGCAAACGATGCCTTCCACACTGACGCAAAAGACTTACCACAGCCAGGTCTTCCTTCTTTTTTTTTTGCTAATATTTGTAATTTTTTCTTTAAATATTTGTATCTTTCCTTTTTTCCCATTTTTGTTAATTTTTAAATTTATTATTATTTGTTCCTAAAATTTATATTCTTGCGTGTTTATTCACTTTTTCTTTGTATTATATGTAAGTTTTGTTAAACTAAATGTTCTTTTTGCAGTAATTTGATTTAATTATCCGTGATCTTGATAATGAGAACTATGCACTACGCATGGCTACGTGCCACGACTTAATGCAGGCAACGAACTGTGAACGCCCTTTTCAGTGATGAGGCGACCTTTCATAGCTGTTGCCTCGTCAGTCCGCACAACAGCGGGGTATGGACTGATGAACAACCACACATCGCCATGGAATTGGAACATAACACTCCAAGGTAAATGTGTGGCAGGGGCTCACCCATAACCGCATTTAAGGACCATTCCTTTTTTGCTGAAGCGACAATCACAGCAACATTGTACCTGAGCATTCTTGAGCAATTCTACAAACACAACTGTTTGCTGACAAAAGTCTGGATTCCGCGGTTTTCCAACAACACGCTGCTCACCGCACTTCGTGCACATTGTACGCAATTCCGTCAACGAGACGCTCCCAGGACGCAGCACACTGGCCTTCGGATTTTCTGTGTGGAGTCACATCAAACCTCAAACGTACAAGGTAGTCTTCTTCTTTTTCTTCTTCTTTATCGTAGCCTTGTCTCACGTCACGTAGGGTCGGCGTTGCTCTTCTGGATCCTTCTCCTCCATAGTTCTCTATCCATTGCCTCTTTATTCTTCCATTCTTTCTCCCTTAGGTCCCCGGATATCTTACTCTTCCACCTCATCTTCGGTCTTCCTCTCCTTCTCGCTCCTTCAATCTTTATTTCTTCATCTCTGTTTACGATATAATCTTCCCCTTTTCTCTGTAAGTGTCCGTACCACCTTAGTCTGCTCTCTTGTATCTTTTTCTCCATGGGTTCCACTTTCACAGCTCCTCTAACAAATTCGCTTCTAATCCTATCTTTCCTTGTTACCCCACACATCCACCTCAGCATCCTCATATCCGCCACTTTCATCTTCCTTTCCTGTGCTACTGTGATTGGCCATGTCTCTGCCCCGTATATAATAGCCGGCCTTACCACCGACTTGTACACTTTCCCTTTCAACCCAATGCTCACTTTCTTATAACACAACACTCCACTCATTTTCCTCCAGTTGTTCCAACTGCAATTTATTCGGTGTTGTATCTCGTTTTCCAGTCCTCCATTTCTCTGTATGTACTACTCCAGGTATTTAAATTTGCAGACCGATTTCAGCTCATTATCCTGGATCTTGCAAGACTTCATCTGCACATCCTTCAGTGCTAAATATTCTGACTTTGTCCTGCTAACTTTAACCCCTCTTTCTTTTAGTGCCTTCATCCAATCCTCCACCTTTTCCTCAAGTCTGTCGATTCTCTACTCACAGAGAACCACATCATCCGCAAACATCATGTTCCACGGTGCTTCCTTCTTCACATCTTTCACCAGCACATCCATAATCAGGTAAAGAGGCAGACCCTTGATGTAACCCTACTTTTACTGGAAATTCCTTTGTCATGCTCACACTACTTCTCACCTATGTCATTGCTCCTCTGTACATTTCCTTCACTAACCTAACATACTTCTCTGGCACGCACTGCTCTCTCATGCTTGTCCATATTTGGTGCCTTGGGACTCTGTCATATGCTTTCTCCAAATCAATGAAAGCCATATGTAGATCGGCTTGTAGCTCAAACGTACAAGGTAGTAAGGCACTTCAAATAACTTTTCTTATGACTTGACCACACTTTTATTTTTCCAACAACCTTACACGTTGTTGGAAAAATAGAAATTTGGTCACGACATAGGAAGAGTTATTAGAAGTATATCCAAATACCAGCGTCGTCTCACAGTATTTTCATGCACATAGCAAAGTGGTAAGTATTTGCAGTATCTACCTGAACGCATTTCAGCACCGGTGCGTTCAAGTACCCCAGCAATACTGCAGCGTGTGTACAGGGGCACCGCGGAAAGGTGGGAAAAAACTATGCTTGGATATAGAGGGCAGCTATGTCGACCGGTAGTGATTTCATCGAATTACATAGTCTTCTTCCATGTTCTATTCGTATTCTTTCATATTATAAACATTTCATTTGAGTCAAAGGGCTTCTTCCCAGAAATGGTTAGGGACTTAAAGGCAGCCTGCGCTTTCCTTACCTCGTCAGATGACACTGGGGTGTCATTAAAATTCTTGGAGAGCGTGGGCCTAATGTTTTTGCTGACCAGTGTAAATCGTAACGCCTGGACCACCCCAAAGTGACGTCACTGACGTCGCGATCGGTGGCTCATTAGCAAACTCAGCCGTTCTCTGGCGAGACGCTCCTGTAAGCGCCCACGAGTCCTCGGTGCACCTCGCCTCGCCGGCCGCTTTATGATGCTTGTTCTGAATGCTACGCAACTATGCGCGACTGTGGCCTGTTTGCGTCCTTGCTGGCAGGGACGCGGGGCGGGTCTGCACTCGCGTTAAAGAGTTAACTACCGGTCGTCTGAGGTGGCAGCACTTTCATTTATAAGCAGTTGCCGGAGAAGCTCTCCACGTACTCCGCGTGCCCTACCCATTAGCCGACAAGTGATGGCGCCGAGCGCATTCCAGCACTGCACCCGCACGCACCACACAGCCGGATACTGCTTGTTAGTGCTGCATAAGGAAGACGCACAGCGCTCCCCGCTGTTCGCCGCATCCTTTGGTCTTCGGTAATAGACCGGCACTGACTTATATACTGAGAACCTGTTTTCTTTCAGGCTGCGGAAAGAGAAATCCATGTTTTTCGCAGTCTTACGCGTATCCCCGTTACCTTTGAGGCTAAACAGAGTAGTAGTCCTTCGTACAGTTACCTGTTCGGTACTGTGACTGCTGCCTGACATCTGTTTTCAGAAAACTGTTTATACGACTGTCGTTTTGCATCAGTCGCGCGTAGAGACTCGATTCTCAAAGAGTCATTTCCACTTCCTTGCAAAGACGGCGAATTACAGTAATCGCGATACAAGAATTTATCTTTGTACCTTACTTACTACTTACCGAACTATCAGTTTAATAAGTCACAGCTGCAAAATACTAACGCGAATTCTTTACAGACGAATGAAAAAACTTGTAGAAGTCGGCCTTGGGGAAGATCACTTTGGATTCCGTAGAAATATTGGAACACGTGAACCAATACTGACTTTACGACTTATCTTAGAAGAAAGATTAAGGAAAGACAAACCTACGTTTCTAGCTTATGACAATGTTGACTGGAATACTCTCTTTCAAATTCTAAAGGTGCCAGGGGTAAAATTCAGGGAGCGGAAGGCTATTTACAATTTGTACAGAAACCAGTTGGCAGTTATAAGAGACGAGGGACATGAAAGGGAAGCAGTGGTTGGGAAGGGAGTGAGACAGGGTTGTGGCCTCTCCCCATGTTATTCAATCTGTATATTGAGCAAGCAGTAAAGAAAACAAAAGAAAAATTAAGAGTTGGTATTAAAATCCATGGAGAAGAAATGAAAACTTTGAGGTTCGCCGTTGACATTGTAATTCTGTCAGAGACAGCAAAGAACTTGGAAGAGCAGTTGAACGGAATGGACAGCGTCTTGAAAGGAGGATACAAGATGAACACCAACATAAGCAAAACAAGGATAATGGAATGTAGTCGAATTAAGTCGGGTGATGCTGAGGGAATTAGATTAGGAAATGAGACACTTAAAGTAGTAAAGGAGTTTTGCTATTTGGGGAGCAAAATAACTGGTGATGGTCGAAGTACAGAGGATATAAAATGTAGACTGGCAATGGCAAGGAAAGCATTTCTGAAGAAGAGAAATCTGTTAACATCGAGTATAGATTTAAGTGTCAGGAAGTCGTTTCTGAAAGTATTGTATGGAGTGTAGCCTTGTATGGAAGTGAAATATGGACGATAAATAGTTTGGACAAGAACAGAATAGAAGCTTTCGAAATGTGGTACTACAGAAGAATGCTGAAGATTAGATGGGTAGATCACATAACTAATGAGGAGGTATTGAATAGAATTTGTGAGAAGAGGAGTTTATGGCACAACTTGACAAGAAGAAGGGACTGGTTGGTAGGACATGTTCTGAGGCATCAAGGGATCGCAAATTTAGCATTGGAGAGCAGCGTGGAGGTTAAAAATCGTAGAGGGAGACCAAGAGATGAATACACTAAGCAGATTCAGAAGGATGTAAGTTGCAGTAAGTACTGGAAGATGAAGACGCTTGCACAGTGTAGAGTCGCATGGAGAGCTGCATCAAACCAGTCTCAGAACTGAAGACCACAACAACAACACTTTCTTACGAAAGGAAGGAAGAAAGAGAAGAAACCGGTACGGAACGGGTGGAATATAAACAGCATTACTAACAGAACTAAGTGTAATAGCCAGTGCGATGTACATGAATCTACGCAAAGTACACGTTTCTGGTGCTTCTGGACTCACAAACAATTCCTCCCTAGTTTAAAAAGCTATGTAAAAGGGTAAGCCTGGTGAAACAAGTTGGAAAGTCGTTACTACAGTACACGCTAACGAAAACTGTATGTTAAATATTAGCATGTTGTTTGAGAATAGCATCGATTTATGCAAATGAGACTTTTGCTTCCCTGACAGAGTGACTACTAAAATATTGTGTAAGATGTTATACAGAAACGATGCATATATAAAATATCCCATCAAAAGTATCCGGACACCCTTTGTAATGCGGAATAGGCAACTCGATGTCACGTGAGACGAACCCGCCTTTGTAAAAGAGGTGAGGAGTGTTATGTTGTCAGTGAAGATGGAATAACAGCAGACTGCGTCGGGCAGGAGAGCTCACTGACTTCGACCGTTAACAAGTAATTGGATGTCACCTACAACATCCATCACGGATGTTTCAACCCTTACACAGTTAGATTACCGTCAGCTTGGCTTTGGGAAAGTTAAAGGCATCAGAGAGGAAATTTTGACATTGCGCTTGATAATGAAAGCAAGACTAAAGAAAAATCGAGACATTTTCACAGGATTTGTCGACCTGGAAAAAGCGCTCGACAATGTAAAATGGTGCAAGATGTTCGAAATTCTGAAAAAAAGTAGGCGTAAGCTATAGGGAGAGACGGGTCATATATAATATGCACAACAGCCAAGAGGGAATAATAAGACCAAGAACGAAGCGCTCGTATTAAAAAGGATGAAAGACTAGGATGTAGCTACATCCTATCGCCCTACTGTTCAATCTGTACATCACAGAAGCAATGATGGAAATAAAAGAAAGGTTCAGGAGTGGATTTAAAATTCAAAGTGAGATGATAGCAATGATAATATTCGCTCATGACATTGCTATCCTAAGTGAAGAAGAATTACATAATCTGCTGAATGGAATGAACGGTGTAATGAGTACAGAGTATGGATTGAGAGTAAATCGAAGGAAGACGAAAGTAATGAGAAGAAGCATAATTGAGAACAGCGAGGAACTTAAGATAGGGCGTGGCGGTTACGAAGTAGATGAAGTTAAGGAATTCTTCTACGTAGGTAGCAAATTAGCCAATGACGGAAGGAGGAACGAGGATATCAAAAGCAGAATAGTACTGGTGAAAAGGGCATTCCCGGTCAAGAGAAGTCTAAATTTCTGAGAATGTACGTTTGGAACGCAGCATCGAATGGTAGTGGAACATGGACTGTGGGGAAACCGGAACAAAAGACAATCGAAGAATTTGAGATGTGGTGTTACTGACGAATGTTGAAAATTAGGTGGGCTGGTAAGGTAACGAATGAGGGTGTCCTTGCGAGAGGAAAGGAAAATGTGGAAAAGGATGATTGGTCATCTGCTAAGACATCAGGGAATGACTTCAGTGGTACTAGAGGGAGCTGTAGGACGCAAAAACTGTAGATGAAGGCAGAGACTAAAATCCATCCGGCGAATAACTGACGTAGGTTGCAAGTGCTACGCAGAGACGAAAAGGTTGACACAGGAGAGGAATTCGTGTCGGGCTGCATCATACTAGTCAGAAGGCTAATGACTGAGGAAAATAACGATTCCCAATCCTACTATTGGTGATGTGATTGTCAAGTGGTAGTGCGAAGGAAGAACCAGAACTATATCAAGACCAGACAGACCTAATGTAATGACGGCCAGGTACCGTAAAGCATTGCGGACTGCGGTTATAAGAAAATCGCCTGAAATCAGATGAAGGAACAACTTGTTAGTTCCAGAGTGCTAACAGCAGTCCAGCTAGCTCAGTGACTGTGCGTGAGGCGTTACAGTGGTCGAGCAGCCCTGCTTAGGCCTCACATTTCTGTAGCCAGTGTCAAGCGACGCTTGAGATGGTGTAAAGAGCGACTCCACTGGACAGTGAACGACAGGAAACGAGTGGTCTCAATCGATGAATCACTCTACAGCATGGCAGTGCGCTCGAACCGGTTGAGTTTGACGAATGCCTGCGGAACGTTACCTGCAATCATGCGTAGTGCTAGCAGGAAAGTATTAAGAAAGTGGTATTTTGGTATAGAGGTGTTTTTCGTGTTTAACGCGCGGTTCCTTATTACACTTCAAGGAAAGCTAAATACGGAAGACACAGAGCACATTTTAGTGCACTGTGCACTGCATACAGTAGAGGAACTTTTCGGAGCCGATGATTGTATAACTATTGCTGTGCACCCTATCATAAAGCATCATCTGTGAGGCAGTGGTTTCTCATAACAACATTCCTGAAATGGACTGACCTGTCCCGAGTCGCGACCTGAGCCCAACGGAGCTAAGACGTCGACTTAGCTCCAGATCCCAACATTCAGCATCACTACATTGTCTGGTTTCGGCTCTTGAGGAGAATGGGCTGCCGTTCCTCCACAGACATTCAGAAACGTCTCATTGAAAGTGTAACAGAGTTCACGCCGTCATATGGATGACGAGTCTACGCCTTCCTTGTTAGTATCCACTATAGGCAGCCGGATCGTTTTGATCAGATACTGCGTAATCAGGTAACACGTTTGTTGTTAGGATTATGGCTACGCTCGTGAATGAAGGGAAGGTGGATGCCGGAGTGGAGAATGGCCAGATAGACTGGCAGGGAGCTTTAAGAGACACAACAATCCTTTGAGAATGGGAGCGTGGAATGGGACCCATCGTATTTTGTCTACGTTGTGCCAATAGTGATTACTGTTGACAGGCCGGGGGTAGGAGTCAATGGTCAGCCTGTTTTGTGCGTCTAAAAAACACTGGAGTTCGCTAAAAATCGGAGGCAACAAATCACAGCCCTGCTGTTGAGTTGTGTATCCTCTATTAGCTAAAATAACTAATTTCTTAATTCGAGAAGTACAGGAAAAGTGGGTCGGTTCCCCACCATGTCATCTGGAAAACCTTTTCAAAGCTGTTGTTAATATAAAATATAAAATAATGTAAAATGACATTAAAAGTAGTGTGGAGGGGGGTAGTGACCGCTAAATGTCTAGCTCAAATATTCGTTGTGGATGCCACTCTGAAGACGATACTAATCGCCAAGGACTTCGTCCTGAGCGGTTGTGAGTGGTGGAAGCACAAATCTTCTTCATCGACACTTGTGAGTTGAGCATAGGTTTGAGTATAGTGGTGGACAACATGTTGTGTATCAGTTACCTTCTTCCTTGGGCGATGGTTTTCCCTGCGTAATTCGTGCAGTAGCAGTTTTAGTGCAAATGATAAGGATAGTAATTCAGAAAAGCAAAACAATGAGTTGAGATTGAGGTATGACAGTTGTAATAAAAAAGTAGTTTCATCTCGTTCCACAGAAATCCACACGTTACGATATCCTCATGGGCAGTTAGAATAAACAAAAGCTCTTCAAACCACTATGCCACAAAGAACTTATACCACTGCAATGTACACCCATCAATAAAAGTTTTGCATCACCTCGGTTCCGAGAGTGTCGGAACCTGTTCAGAAAATTGGAACACAGATCAACATGAACATCATTTCCGCCCTTCTTATTGCTCATGAAAACCACACATTGCATGTTGTACCATCATACAGCGAGACTTTCAGAGGTGGTGGTCCAGACTGCTGTACACACCGATACCTCTAACACCCAGTAGCACGTCCTCCTGCATTGATGCATGCGTGTATTCGTCGTGGCATATTATTCGCAAGTTCATCAAGGCACTGTTGGTCCAGATTGTCCCACTCCTCAACGGCGATTTGGTGTGGATTCCCAAGAGTGCTTCGTGGGTCACGGCGTCCATAAACAGCACTTTTCAATCTCTTCTAGACATGTTCGATAGGGTTCATGTCTGGAGAACATGTTGGTCACTCTAGTCAAGCTGTGTCGTTATCCTGAAGGACGTCATTCACAGGATGTGCACTATGGGGTGCGGATTGTCGTCCATGAAGACGAATGGCTCGCCAATATGCTGCCGATGTGGTTGCACTGTCGATCGGAGGATGGCTTTCACGTATCGTACAGTCGTTGCGGCGCCTTCCATGACCACCGGCGGCATACGTCGGCCCCACATAATGCCACCCCAAAACAGCAGGGAACCTCCACCTTGCTGTACTCGCGATCAGCCTGACCGGGTTGCCTCCAAACACGTGACCGATGATTGTCTGCGTGAAGGTATATGCGACACTCATCGGTGAAGAGAAAGTAATACCAATCCTCAGCGGTCCATTTGGCACGTTGTTGGTTCCATCTGTACCGCGCTCCATGGTGTCGTGGTTGCAAAGTCGTAACACGACGTCCAGTAGCTGCACGAAAAGCATTATTCAACATCGTGGCGTTGCTGTCAGGGTGCATCGGAGCCATAATACGTAGGTAGCGGTAATCCACTGCAGTAGTAAAGTAACAATGCGGACGCGATGGAACCGCGGTATTGACCGTCTAGGCATGGTTGATCTACAGACAACACGAGCCGTGTACATCCTTGCTAGTGGTATGGCTGGAACTGATCAGTTGTCAGAACCCCTCCGTCTAATTGGCGCTGCTCATCCATGGTTGTTTACATCTTTGGGTGGGTTTAGTAACATCTCTGAACAGTCCAAAGTACTCTGTCTGTGATACAATATACACAGTTAAATTCTATCTTCAAGAGTTCTGGGAACCGGTGTGATGCAAAACTTTCTTTTGACGTGTGTATTTAAATAAAAACGCAAAGAAAAAGAGCAAAACACGATACCTGATACATCCAAGGAGGAAAATAGCAGGAAGAATAGGTAAGTGGAAGAGTAATGCCAATTGTAACGCAGTCTCGAGTCAATGTAGAAACAGTTCATAAAAGTATTTGACGATTTTTTTCTTTCGAAGCCTGTACAACCAGTATTAAATCAAAATCAACGTCTACGCCGGCGTACAAGATCTGCTGCCGACAAGTGAGGGATCCCTTCAAGACTGGTGCTTCAGTCACAGGTTACACAGTGAAGACTACTGCTGAACGACGATGATGACAGTAAGTTTGATCATGGGTAAAACATACCTTGTATTTATTAAATGTGTGAAACTACGAGGAAGATTAAAACTGTGTGCCCGACCGAGACTCGAACTCGGGACCTTAGCCTTTCGCGGGCAAGTGCTCTACCATCTGAGCTACCGAAGCACGACTCACGCCCGTTACTCACAGCTTTACTTCTGGCAGTATCTCTATTAGATGTGTGGTTTATCTGTGAGTCGGCTGGTAGCCCCGGAATCGATAATGAAACAATAACAAAAAAACTGAAGATGATTTCTTTTGTAGTCAGAGGCAAATTTATTAGTGATCTGATCTTATCAAATACTTCCTCCCGTGTTCCAATTTGATGGAAAGTTTAAACAGTCTCTGACTTTGTCAAACTTCCTGTACACGATGTAAATAATAGAACAGTAAACTCTAGTTAACAAGCGACCAGATTCAGTCACCTGCAACAACCAAATACAAGGACTCACTGACAAAGTCAATGACGTCGATAACAAACATATTGATGACAAATGCAGAAAGTCGTCTCATTTTGATTTAATTGCCATTATCAGTCGTCATCTACATCTGCATCCATACTCCGCAAGCCACCAGACGGTGTGTGGCGGAAGGTCATAATGAACTGCATTACAGAAAAATCGTCATTCTTAACTTTATTTTCGTTTCACCACATACAATTAGGTCACGCAGATTTACAAACAGGACATTATTCTGACTTCATTACAAAAGTATAAGAAACATCTGCATGAGATAATTAGTCAACAAAGAACTTTTATCTCAGAGCATCATAACAATAAAAGGCACAAATCTGTAATCTAAAATCCATACATACATAACGTAACTTAAGGAAAAAATCCTCAAATTTTAAAGTCACCTTACAAAGATGGATGAAATTGCAAGTAAATTTTACAAAGGCCCTATCTATGGGATAATTCTATATTTTTATAATATTTTACGATATAACTGTCCCAGCCAGGTAGGGATATTAATTTTAACACACGTCTCGTTTCATTTGCATCCGCACGATCTTCTCTTAGTCTGCTAATGGTAACAATTTCTTTTCTCGTTAGCGCAGAGTTAAGAATCCAAGCGTCACGTGGACTCTGTTGCTGAATCGTTCAGTACCACGTGACTTTAATGTTACTGTCCATTTGCCACCAAAACTGTGGAACAGTCATTTGTGCAACACCTGCTGGAGCCTAATGCGTATCGTCGTAAAGTGAGTAGGTTTCAGATTAATGAGTGCAGTCGCTAAGCACACGGAAAGGGAAGTGCCAGCGACTGTCTAGTCTGATATATTGGCCCACTTGGTCGGCTAAAACAAGAAAGCGAACCTCTTTATCTTGTGTGCGCCTCTACGCTCTCTCCTAGACAGAAACTGGCTTCACTAACTCGCGACCATCCGCTAGAGCACGCGTCTTAACGTCGACCAATTTGTTGGCATCTACTATACTCCAGCTACGCTTGTCTCTTAAACAGTCAACGCACGGAACAACTGTACACAGAAGACATGCGGGATACGTAATGAAAAACAAAAATAAATATCGACAAAAGTTTCTTAACCGCTTTCTAAATCTGGTCTGTGTAGTCATGCCGGTCTCACGGACGTAAGTGAATGGTCAAAACGACTTATCTTTAATGCAGTTCAGATGCACTGAAAACAATATGACAATTTCTAAAAATAGGTGGATGTGTAACGCAACAGCGTTCATTCGTTCCTAACGTGACACTAATCGTGCAGGACCTGGTCACGAGTCGATACAATGATCGATACTAAGTTGATGGTCGAGAACACACAGAGAATAAGAGTTGCACCAGTGATACACTGCCACTGATACGATCTGCGTATCTAAAGGTATTACATCGATGATAAGTGTAGCACGTGGAGAGGAAATAATAAATAGGGCGGTAACCTCAAAACTCTTTGGTGTCGATATTGATGAGAATTTAAATAGAGAAAAGGCACATTTTGGAACTACTGAAACAACTTACTTCAGCCACATTTCCATTTAGAATCATTACAAATCATGGGGAGACACAAATCAGTAAGTTGACATATTTTGCACATTTTCATTCATAATGTTTTGGGGTAACTCGCAGCTAAAAAAGAAAGTCTTCATTACGCAAAAACGCGCTGTAAGAATAATGTTTGGTGCTGACCCACGATGGTGTTGTAGATATGTATTTACTATTGAAAACAGTCTGGATCACAATTTATTGATTACGGAGGCCGATTTCGACCAATGGTTATCTTCAGACCAATGAGTAAGAACCTCCTTCTGCTCCAGAATCACCAGTAGTGATTCTCCAGCAGAAGGAGGTCCTTACTCATTGGTCTGAAGATGACAACAGTACTGGTCGAAACCGGTCACCGTAATAAATAAATTGCTATCGAGACTGTTTTCAATAGTAAAACGTAGTTTTGAAGGTGTTTCGCGTAGCAGCAGGCGTTTCCAGACCTTATTCTTCTTTATATTTCGGCAGAAAAAGACGGTGGAATTGCCCACAGGATGGTAGTACATAGGTTTTAATGACATAAATTTCTGGCTGCGAAATAATAATGACACTGGGTACAATATGATTTCTGATTACAAAATTATAGCCGACTGTCTGACTTCAATCAATGACTATAGCGATGATGGATTGCCTTATGACATTGGCGCTCAAAGTAAAGATATTATGCCATATTCAGAGCAAACACCTCGGCTGTACGAAATATAACGTTATGAAACGTCCCCTTTGAACAATTTATACACGACTGTGCTTAAACTGACACACAATATTTTTAGCGCAACGCAATCTGACTTCCAAAAATCCCTACGAAAGAATGGCCCTGACTAACATTAACCTATACGTTTCACAAATCAATTACCTCACAAAAATCTTCGTTACTCAAGCTACTGCAATACAGCGAGCGCCACTACTGCCAACTAAATAAAAGATTCAAACTACGGAAGTCACTAACTACTGATAGGCACAGTTAGCAAATGAAAGATTTTAATAGAGAACGAACAATGTATTTACCTTTATAGTCATAATATATATATATATCAGTTCATGACACCAATTCTTACAAATTTCAAAACTCCGCCATCTCTCTCCCCACGTCCACCACTGCTGGCGGCTCACCTCCAACTACGCAACGCTACGCGCTGTTAACATCCAGCTGCCGCTGCCTAACACTACAATGGCAGACAACAATGCAAACTAGCCACAGACTGCGCACAGCACAGCCAGTGATTTTTCATACAGAGCGCTATGTGGCGTTATCAATAAGAAAACCTAAACAGCCTACTTACAACGTTAATTTGGAGCGCCAGGCAAAAAACAAAATTGTTGCTGAACTAATGGTGGTGAAACGCATACGTGGTAGTGTTGCACGTATACATCATAAGAATCTGGCGCAAAAGAAACATGCTGATTATTTGAAATTAAGAAACTCACTTCCTGTGGTTGGTTTTGGATATCTGGTCAAACTTTATGTGAAAACAATACAGTTTGTCAAATAACTTGAAAATGAGTAAAACATCTGTGGTGTTCAAACACCTTTATTTTACACGAATGGTTCAGCGCCGTTGCGTCGGATGTTGTTGTGTAAACTGTACAATGTTTTCAAGAGACAGGTGCTCGTCATCTTCAGGTGTCAATGCAACGCCCTTTTATACCTTGAGTACGCGATACTACCACCATTACTGTATGCGCATGTCGCTATCCCTGGCGTTTGTAACCTCAGTGTACTTGTCTTGTGATGGACTTTATCAGACTCACGTATTCAGTTGGGGGCCCCAATAGCAACAGCAAACGTCAGTAGCACCTGAAGATGATGAGCAGCTGCTAGAGGAAATATTGTGCAGTTTACACAACACCATCCGACACAAAGCATGGGAACCATTCAAGCCTTTAACAGCACAACTTAATTCTATTCTTTTTCAATGTTCAGATATTCGTTAATTCAAATAAATAACTTACTGTCCAATCTTGTCCGGATGAATGACGTGTCACTATAGATATTAGTGTAAGGTTGTGTTTCCATATGCAGATATAAAAAGTAAAGATAAGCATAAAAAGTAAAGAAGAAATTGTTAACGAGGAGGAAGATTTCGAAACTGAAATAAAAATCCCAAAGTATGATGTAAATAGCCTTGAAAATGAAAGTATGGTGTACCTATGCAAAAACATGTTAGACAAAAAGTTAACTGAAACATAATTTGACAATAGAGATATACAATCCAAATATAGCCTTAATGCTCTACGTGAGGCAGCCAAAGAAGCCCTCTGCGAAAAAATGAAGTATGAGAAACAATTATACTATTTTGATACAGAAATAGAGACAGAGGTATAAAGAAAGAACCAAAAATATTTAAACTGGCTATATATATATATACTATCCAGGATAAGATAGAATTAAGAGCATAATAAGCAAAAATTAGGAAAATAGTGACAAAAGAAAAAAATAAGAATTGGGAAAATACATGTAATAAAGTGGATAATCTAACTGAAAGTAAGAGAAGCTCAGAGCCATGGAAGATATTGAAAACACTGAGAAAAAATTCTAAAGAACCTCAACAAGTTAACTACATTAGCATCCATACCTAGGAAAAATTCTTCAAAGAATTATTGGCTTAAAACAGAGAAGTTTTGGATACAATTAATAGCGATACAGAAAATATTGGCAGCACTTCACTGGACTTAGATGCAGTAAAAAAATTAAAACTTAAAAAAAAGGAAGAGCTATTGGAATAGGAGGAATACCAACAGAACTGATGAAATATGCTAGAGATAATTTCCATGAAATTTTCACAAGCCTTTTTGAAAAATGCTTAAATGGCGAGGTCATATCACAATACCGGAAAGTAAGATTTATATCAACAGAAGAAAAGACGAGCTCGAGAACTACAGAGGAATAACTGTAACTAGTGTATTTAGCGGACTTTATGGAAGGATTATCAAACATTTTTTAAACAGAATTTAAGGAAATGAAGGCCGAGGAAGAGGCTGGCTTCAGAGCAGGGAGATCAACTATGGATCGTATAGTTTGCTTGCAACAAATAAATGGAAAAAAGTTAGAAATCAACCATTTCATTTAGTATTTGAAGCGTACGATAACATACCCATATATACACTCCTGGAAATTGAAATAAGAACACCGTGAATTCATTGTCCCAGGAAGGGGAAACTTTATTGACACATTCCTGGGGTCAGATACATCACATGATCACACTGACAGAACCACAGGCACATAGACACAGACAACAGAGCATGCACAATGTCGGCACTAGTACAGTGTATATCCACCTTTCGCCGCAATGCAGGCTGCTATTCTCCCATGGAGACGATCGTAGAGATGCTGGATGTAGTCCTGTGGAATGGCTTGCCATGCCATTTCCACCTGGCGCCTCAGTTGGTCCAGCGTTCGAGCTGGACGTGCAGACCGCGTGAGACGACGCTTCATGCTGTCACAAACATGCTCAATGGGAGACAGATCCGGAGATCTTGCTGGCCAGTGTAGTTGACTTACACCTATCAGAGCACGTTGGGTGGCACGGGATACATGCGGACGTGCATTGTCCTGTTGGAACAGCAAGTTCCCTTGCCGGTCTAGGAATGGTAGAACGATGGGTTCGATGACGGTTTGAATGTACCTTGCACTATTCAGTGTCCCCTGAACGATCACCAGAGGTGTACGGCCAGTGTAGGAGATCGCTCCCCACACCATGATGCCGGGTGTTGGCCCTGTGTGCCTCGGTCGTATGCAGTCCTGATTGTGGCGCTCACCTGCACGGCGCCAAACACGCATACGACCATCATTGGCACCAAGGCAGAAGCGACTCTCATCGCTGAAGACGACACGTCTCCATTCGTCCCTCCATTCACGCCTGTCGCGACACCACTGGAGGCGGGCTGCACTATGTTGGGGCATGAGCGGAAGACGGCCTAACTGTGTGAGGGACCGTAGCCCAGCTTCATGGAGACGGTTGCGAATGGTCCTCGCCGATACCCCAGGAGCAACAGTGTCCCTAATTTGCTGGGAAGTGGCGGTGCGGTCCCCTACGGCACTGCATAGGATCCTACGGTCTTGGCGTGCATCCGTGCGTCGCTGCGGTCCGGTCCCAGGTCGACGGGCACGTGCACCTTCCGCCGACCACTGGCGACAACATCGATGTACTGTGGAGATCTCAGGCCCCACGTGTTGAGCAATTCGGCGGTACGTCCACCCGGCCTCCCGCATGCCCACTATACGCCCTCGCTCAAAGTCCGTCAACTGCACATACGGTTCACGTCCACGCTGTCGCGGCATTCTACCAGTGTTAAAGACTGCGATGGAGCTCCGTATACCACGGCAAACTGGCTGACACTGACGGCGGCGGTGCACAAATGCTGCGCAGCTAGCGCCATTCGACGGCCAACACCGCGGTTCCTGGTGTGTCGGCTGTGCCGTGCGTGTGATCATTGCTTGTACAGCCCTCTCGCACTGTCCGGAGCAAGTATGGTGGGCCTGACACACCGGTGTCAATGTGTCCTTTTTTCCATTTCCAGGAGTGTAACTTGTGGGAAGCTTTAAAAGCATTTAATATTAGTTCCATCATAACTGAAGAAGTTAGGAACTATTACAAAAAGTTGATAGTAAGAGAAAATCTCTTACCTAGATTTACAGTTATCAAAGGATTACGCCAAGGATGCAGTCTGTCAGCAATACTTTAGAAAATACATACCGAAAAAGCACAGGAAAACAGGGGACCCCAGTAAATGATATTACAATATAATCATGAGCAACTAATTTTGGCATAAGATAAGGAAGACAAGAGTACCGTACATGGAAATTAATAGAGGAGTATAAAGTGGGGACTTTACGGTCAACAGGAGTAAAACAAAATA
Source organism: Schistocerca gregaria (assembly GCF_023897955.1). Lineage (NCBI taxonomy): Eukaryota > Metazoa > Arthropoda > Insecta > Orthoptera > Acrididae > Schistocerca > Schistocerca gregaria. The sequence continues at coordinate 506,329,252 of NC_064926.1, read as the reverse complement.
TATGGTAATAGGAGACACAAATCAAGATTAGACACTGGGAGAAGGAATGGGTACTATTAATCACACTGAAGAGTACAAATACGTAGAAATCAATATTCTGACATTCCGTTCCTTTTCACATTCGTCAGACATCAGCAAAAACACCCCGTGAGAGTGTTAGCGTCATTAGAATAAATAACTGGAGTTAGGAGTGGACCCTTATTCTATGTCAGAGCACATCGGTATTTAGCTGTAAGATTTGTTTAATTTTTCTATTGTTGTCAAAAAAGCATACGGGTTTACGTAGATTGTAACATGACAATTTCAGAACAGTTGTCAAGGTAATGTATTACGTTCTGTTTAGCAGAAATTACACTGTCACAACGATATAAGACTTAAATAAAAGGTTCTCTACAAGATTTTTCTTACTTCTAGACAGTGAAGCCTTGTCTGTGTTGGTCAATATTACGACAAATCATTCGATTCCGGTACTATTTAGGATGACAATAAAGTCTACGGAGGATGGTTAGTTTCTGTGACAAGATGAGCAGGAGATTACTCAAGGATGCTCATTTTCACAGTAGACGCAATCTGGTGATACAACAACTTTACGCCTGTACCAGCGGCGTTTACCTTTACCTACGACGTGCTGTCGGCTGCATGGCTGTTCTCGCCCTCTGAAAATCCTGTTGTTGTTGTTGTTGTGGTCTTCAGTCCTGAGACTGGTTTGATGCAGCTCTCCATGCTACTCTATCCTGTGCAAGCTTCTTCATCTCCCAGTACCTACTGCAACCTACATCCTTCTGAATCTGCTTAGTGTAGTCATCTCTTGGTCTCCCTCTACGATTTTTACCCTCCACGCTGCCCTCCAATACTAAATTGGTGATCCCTTGATGCCTCAGAACATGTCCTACCAACCGATCCCTTCTTCTAGTCAAGTTGTACCACAAACTTTTCTTCTCCCCAATCCTATACAATACTTCCTCATTAGTTATGTGATCTACACATCTAATCTTCAGCATTCTTCTGTAGCACCACATTTCGAAAGCTTCTATTCTCTTCTTGTCCAAACTATTTATCGTCCATGTTTCACTTCTATACATGGCTACACTCCATACAAATACTTTCAAAAACGACTTCCTGATACTTAAACCTATACTCGATGTTAACAAATTTCTCTTCTTCAGAAACGCTTTCCTTGCCATTGCCAGTCTACATTTTATATCCTCCCTACTTCGACCATCATCAGTTATTTTGTTCCCTAAATAGCAAAACTCCTTTACTACTTTAAGTGTCTCATTTCCTAATCTAATTCCCTTAGTACCAACCGACTTAATTCTACTACATTCCATTATCCTCGTTTTGCTTTTGTTGATGTTCATCTTATATCCTCCTTTCAAGACACTATCCACTCTGTTCAGCTGCTCTTCCAAGTCCTTTGCTGTCTCTGACAGAATTACAATGTCATCGGCGAACCTTAAAGTTTTTGTTTCTTCTCCAAGGATTTAAATAACTACTCCGAATTTTTCTTTTGTTTCCTTTACTGCTTGCTCAACATACAGATTGAACAACATCGGGGAGAGGCTACAACCCTGTCTCACTCCCTCCCCAACCACTGCTTCCCTTTCATGTCCCTCGACTCTTCTAACTGCCATCTGGTTTCTGTACAAATTGTAAATAGCTTTTCGCTCCCTGTATTTTACCCCTGCCACATTCAAAATTTGAAAGAGAGTATTCCAGTCAACATTGTCAAGAGGTTCCTCTAAGTCTACAAATGCTAGTAATGTAGGTTTGCCTTTCCTTAATCTAGCTTCTAAGATAAGCCGTAGGGTCAGTATAGCCTCACGTGTTTCAATATTTCTACGGAATCCAAACTGATCTTCCCCAATATCGGCATCTACTAGTTTTTCCATTCGTATGTAAAGAATTCGTGTTAGTATTTTGCCGCCGTATCACATAAGATGGAAAACAAGACAAGGAAATTAATTCAAGAATAAATGCTGGGAAGTTTACTATTGGAACAGTAATTGGTATATCAAGGGACCAAAGGTAACAAAAAGAAAATCTTCAATGCACTCATCAGAAGCCTGAATAGAAGTATGGACAGTTAAATCACAAATAGTAAAAATGTTGATGGTAACGGAGATGTACTTTTGGAGGCGGTCCGCAGGGATATCTAGGCAAGAAAGAATCAGAAATGGAATCATCGGGAAGAAAATGAACGTTAAAAATTGATTTACAGATTTTGAAGTAGAAAAACGACTGTTATGGTACGGACATGTAAAAAGGACGTCAAAGGACAGACAGATGCCGGTAGATGACATCGAAGGTACCGCTATAGCAAGCAGAAATCTACTAATACCAGTATGACTTGCCCCTGTTTTCATCATAACAGAAGTGGAATCTTCTACACATCAGCCAGGGGCCTGAAGATGGCGTAATAAATCCCCGAAAGTGGTAGCCAAATAAAATAAGTTTGGCAACTTTACGGCTGAAAGGTGTTTAATTGACATCCTGTATCGAGCAGTCAAGTACCAACCCGCCAGGATAGCCGACAGCGCTAACGCTCTGCTTCCTGGACCCTGGCAGGCGCGCCGGCCTCGGATTGAGTCCGCCCGGCGGATTACCGACGAGGGCCGGTGTGCCAGCCAGGCTGGATGTGGTTTTTAGGTGGTTTTCCACATCCCGGTAGGTGAATACAGGGCTGGATCCCTGTTTCCGCCTCGGTTACACAACTCGCCGACATCTGAACACGTTCGCACTATTCCATGAATTACACTCGGCGCAGACAACTGGGTTACACTAATTCCGTTCCAGGGGGTACGGGGTGGCGGCACGAAGGGCATCCGGCCACACCTTCACCCTAACCTTGCCAAATCCGTTCCCAACAATGCGTCAGTGCGGGATATGGCACCAGTGAAAGATGAAAGACAGATCGAACAGTCGAGTACCGCAACCGTCTCCCAAAAGATGGACATACAGAGACTTTAGAATGGTTGTTCTGTGAAACTTCTTGGCAGATTAAAACTGTGTGACGGACCGAGACTCGAACTTGGGACCTTTGCCTTTCGCGGGCAAGTGCTCTACCATCTGAGCTACCCGAGCAGTACCCACGCCCCGTCCTCAGAGCTTTACTTCTGCCAGTACCTCGTCTCCAACCTTTCAAACTTTACAGAAGCTCTCCTGCGAACCTTGCAGAAATAGCACTCCTGAAAGAAAGGATATTGCGGAGACATGACTTAGCCATCGCCTTGGGGATGTTTCCACAATGAGATTTTCACTCTGCAGCGGAGTGTGCGCTGATATGAAACTTCCTGGCAGATTAAAACTGTGTGCCGGACCGAGATGGGGCGTGGGTCGTGCTCGGGTAGCTCAGTTGGTAGAGCACTTGCCCTTGAAAGGCAAAGGTCCCGTGTTCGAGTCTCGGTCCGGCACACAGTTTCAATCCGCCAGGAAGTTTCATACCAGCGCACACTCCGCTGCAGAGTGAAAATCTCATTCTAGTTATCTGTATCAGGATACCTATCACGTGGAAGTACATGTGTTATACAGGATTACTGCAGTCACCCATGCACCTGTACCTTTTGTGCAGTTTTTCAGAAATGCCTCGGTAGCAGCGCACGTACGACAGTTATCAGCCCCGCATGCCTGCCTACACAAAACGACAGCCGGCAGGGACGCCAGGGTAACAAATCGTGGCGGGATAGGGTGTACCTCGGCGGGCGCATACCGCGGCGGCGGCGCGCGGATCATGTCTGAGCCGTAAATCGCGCATCGTGAGGAGCGCGCGGCGCCCACTTCCTGGGCAGCCGGCAGCCGGCAGATTTACGCGGCGACCGCCCGGCCGTGCAGAACCGCCGGCCAGCCGGCAGACGCTCCGCAGGCCGCGTAAAATATGCCCGCAAAGTGCGGCCGGCGCTGCGGCTGGGTCGCTCGCCCGCGGGCTGTAATGGGCGCCCGTCACAGCTGAACGCGCAGCGCACCGCAGCCCGGCGCTAAGTAATCGCTCGTACGCCCAGCCGTTTTATTCGCTGTTTCATCGCCGCTGCAGCCGCTGCGGCAAAAACTGGAGACTTATTGCTTACGAAGGAACACTTACAGACGCCATAGTAGGTGGATCAGATCCTCGCAGCACGGAAGCACCACCGCAGCTGCGTGGAAAGTATGTAACACCGGAGAGTGTGCTTCCGTGACCTAAAACGACGTGCCGAGTTACGCCATAGACACAAAGAAATTGCTAGTCTCTACTACATCGTTTCATCTGCGTATACCGACGAAAGGTAGAGCTGTAAAAAGCTACCGTAGACTATAGTTATCCGTCGGCACACGGACAGTGCTGTCGAACGTTAATATTGAGCGTGCCAAGTTCAACGTGCTGCTGAACGCTCAGGAACGATGCGACTTGTGCACACGGTACGTGGGCCCCAACGTGGTACACGCGATCGCAACGCACTCAAGTTGCAGTTGCGGGGAGTTTCTAGTTCGTAAACCACACTGTTTACTCAACGGTCTTGCGTAAAATCCCCACATTAGATCTATTAAAAGGCACATTTCCTCCATCGTCCACGAAAAGGAAAGTACCATCTTAAATCAATAAGGACGCAGGCTTATAAAGTTCTATTACAAACAGTGCGGTACAAATTTGGGATACTTCTCCGCATAAGATAAACATTATTTCATCATTCCCACATTTTAGTAAAACCTCAAGGTCAGTCTGACTTAACCACTGTTCCTACCCAGCAACTGAATCTTTGCAACATGTGAATTACGAAGCGTAAAAGAAAAAGGAGCAAAATATCTTCATACGAGTAGTAAATGGTGTCCTGTAGATGAAGACAATCGAACAAAGTCACCCCTCAGAAACAGGTGAACTTATATTTACACAACATCAAATATGATAGTATATACTTATATTAAACTAATAATAAAGTATCAGAACCTAATAAAAACGTGAATGTTTGGAAATAAAATTTAGTAGTGTCAAGACGAGAGCCACCGCCCCAAACAACTCAACACAAGACAGTGACACCACTAGGGTAGTGGCAGCCTCGGTGCAATTTTGATATCAAATTGATATGCAAATTAATTAAATTGATCAATGAATCCTCGCCCGCACCCCGAGGACGACGCCGACCCCAGATAATGTCACATGTTTTCCCAGCTGCACATGTGGCCCAGTCCCCTCCTCCCCCCTTCCACCCTGCCCCCAACCTACCCTATTGGCAAACATTTTGAATTTTGGCGGGAATTTCGAATTTTGGCGGTAATTTCTTTGTCCCAGGGCTGTGCTAACATCCCACCCCACCTCACCACACACCAAGACCTGGGAATTGGTGGGAAAATGACTCAGCCTGTGCCGAGTAGCGTGTATATATGTCTTTTGAGACAGTGCGTCCATCTGATTTGTTCACCATGGTGACCAGAGTCCAACCGAACTAATACACAGCACTGCCACCAGAGGTCACCATCATCCCTCCGCTGACATAATCCAAGATGACAGTCTGGAGGGGAAAAATGGCGGCAAAAGGACGCAGCCTGTTCTGGGCTGCTGGAGAATGGAGGGAGGGAGTTTTATTGATTTTTGGAACAGTTTATATAGGGACAGATTTCACGTAGTTTATTTATTATGCTGATACAAAACACTCACCCTGACGTGCTTGAGGGTGCAGTAAATAGTCTACAGACCTGCAAACTACTCGTAAATAATGCGGTACACTGATGTGGAGAGAGGAAATCAACTTGTAATTTACCAAAATAATGCAGTGCACAGCATAGAGACATGCAAACTGCTCATAGATCACCAAAATAATGCTTGTGTAACGATATGAAAACATGCTCACAACGCTTAACCACCCGAAAATAGTGCAGTGCACAAACACTCTGCGCACTTAAAAAAAAGACAAAGTATCAACGACTCGAACCCTGGTCCTTCAGGGCGTAAAACCCAAGCGCTCTTCCCTAACACAATTAAACCACCAGAGGCACTTGGAATTGACGGGAAATTAAAAATGGCGGTGATCCTCGACTGAAAGTCCAAGTGCATCCCCAACATATGGAAACTGTCCAGATGCAGGAGAGGAAGGTTAGGTTAGGGTACTTTATTTATTTTGGTCGGGAAGCTGAAACAAATATCGATCCTAATTATTTAATTAATCACATACATCAGTCCTAATTATACAACTGTATGAATAGCGCTGCACAAAGACAGGATAAAATCACAATGCAGCGCAAAAAACTGACAATACCATACAACTGTTGTTATCCTGCCGGGAAAAAACTTCGCAATTCCACTCGAAACCAGCGACGGAAACACTCAAACTCTACCCTACATTTACAAGCTGATGGGAAAAAACCTGGGGTATAAGGTACTATCTTTATTCTTTTTTGTGGGAAATACGTTCAACTGACTACATGCTGGTGCTGGACAGAGAGGAGTTTAAAAAGTGCATGACCTGCAAGCATACAGTATTTATCATTGATTGGCATCAGAGTTTGCTACAGACGCCTACTAAAAATCGCCCTACAGCCCAGGTAATTGAAGCCAGTACATGTTATCACAGCTGATGGAAAAAATGCTTCACAGTTCTAATTAAACTTCGAAACTGTCGTGGAGAACCGGCACTCATATTGAACATGTCATAATGCAGCATATGTACTGGGGAAAGTCGTCGCCCTAAAAGACTGCAGAGGAGGTGGCAGTCGAACTTGCGTTCCCTTTGATGTACAATCTCAAACTACCGAATTTCGGGTCCCTCTCCCTTTCTGCCACCAAGCACCTACAGGGTGGATGGACAGGTGGAGGAAGTCACCCCACCAGCAGCCTCGTGGCACGAGCTGACAGCTGTCCGCCTTCAGGCGATGGTCCTTCGCCAGCACAGATATAGTTAACTGAAGGGGACAAAAGAACAGTTGTCCCAAATGCATCTTGGTTGTCTAAAGTATAGTGACACAGCCACCCCTAATGGTTAGAGGTTCAATTGCGGCAATAAGCTGTCACAGACTAGACAGGTCCTTAAAGCCTCCAATAGGCCTCTCGTTCTGGGATGGAAAACATTTTTGTTTATCGTCACGTAGGATGCTAGAGACGGGACCGAGGGAAAGCTATGGTCTCGTAGGAAAGTCGCCCACCGTTCTGTGCTGGACTATCAAACATCAACTCGACTGCTGTAATAAAGCAACTATTAAAAAAAGAAAAAAACATTCATGATGATAATAAATGTCCTCGTTCACGAAAATAGACGAAGTCCATTAAAATCGGTATATCTTTGTATGTTCGACTGCACTCACATCTCATTATTTAGTGATATCCAGCAAAGTGCACCACCACCAATCACAAATGATCAGCAGAGACATGCCCACCCTGCGTAAAATCAAGGAAAGGAAAAAGTTTACTATTTTGATTTGAAAACTACCGATCACGGCAGAATGTCCTCGTTATTTCGAAATTAAATTGATCATGAGAGTCTCTTCGCATGGCGAGCAATTTTTTTTCCTGCTGTCGGATTACACTCACCAGGTAAGTCAAATGGGGAATTCAACAGTTGTACAAATAAAAGTATGTAACACCGAGAAAATCCTAAATTCAGTTTAATGACAATCGACTATATTAGACTCTAAAACCATTATGAAAATTAAAATTAACTTTGGAACATGTAAAATGCAAAGTGCAGAATACAGAATTACATCATTGTACCAAAGTGACTGCCTTTCATGACAACAAAATAACCTTATTCAGAAGATCAGCTAGAGCAACAGCTTCACAATAGATGTAAAAAAGATATGTGCAAGAATATTACAGCAAGGAATCGTCATTAAAGGCGGTAATTGGTATTAAGAGAAATTGATACGCAGCGTAATGATTTATTCACTGAAATGTTTTAAAAGACATCATGATGTTCAAAATGTTTAACTGAAATTATTATGTATATTGATGAGGCGCGTAGCGAATGAATCACATCCGAAGGCGATAGTCAAGTGTTCAAGCCGGCAAGGTAAACACTGCAGTTTTGAAGGTATCCTAGACGTAACACGTTGTTAAATAAATTAGAACGGCACGTGCTTCTATTTGGCAATATATTCAATTTATAAAAAATAATATGTACTGTTTCTCGAACATAATTTGTCACTGAGTCCTGATCTAATTTCAGAATTTCTATAACAGCCTCAGTTTTCATGGAACAGAAGTTTCTCTAATTTCTTAAAGCAGCCTCTGTGTTGTATAATTCTGTTAAACTGAGATACTTTAGCAACAAGACTTCCAAGTGTGAAACAGTAAAAGAAATCTATCAGGAGATGAAGGAATCAAAGAAATGAGTAACATAGGAGTAAAGAAAAGTAAAGAATTTTACTTAAAAATACTTCCAATTGCCTGTAATTCTTTGTCTCAGGAACGGGATTAAGGACTAGAAGTAGTTGGGCAACACTCCGGTACTCTGTTTACGGTGTTGATGTTAAGCTTACTGGATTATGTGGTCATCGTAGCATCAAAGCTAACAGGTTTGCACATTTGTCGGTGATTTCACTGATAGGTTTACCATGTTAATAGTTCTAATAGTTGGTATGATTCGATATGTCTGTCCTTCAGTTTAACAACGTATTCTGTTAGAACTGTAACGACTTACTCTGTTATTGTACCCAATGGTTGTTTGATGAGTATCGATATAACAAATATTTTCAGACCATATACTCATTTTTAGAAAAGTCTCAGTGACAACCTTGTGAAGAACCTACTATGAGTGTTTCAATTTTTCCAGCAGCATTTATAATGTGTGTCCTATCCTGCTCCACATACAAACGGTAGCTGAACGTCCCGTCCCTTTGATAGATAATATCCTCGCTGTTCCCTTGTCTGTGCTAGCGTGTCAGTAGTTTTGTTACGGTAAGTGATGATATGTAAGCTACTGGAACTGCAATAACGTCAGCTGCCTCACGTGTCTGCCTTTTCAGATAAGCATAGAGCGTGATGTGTTGTCCGCCCACCATCCACACCCTTCCACCACCTCCAAGAGCCAGAACACATGATGTGGCGCCAGGGTGTCGAGCAGTGCATGTGGAGGGGTGTGGTTTGTGGCCCGCATCTGTGTACTGATGTTTGAAGTAGTTATATACTGTACAAACTGTACATTATGAAACAAATTTAATAATTTCTTAACATTGTGTATTTTCACTTACGTGAAAAATAATGCTTTGTTCTCTACTTCACCCACTTATGGGTATTTTTTTTTTTATTTCTGAAGTACGCCATGTTCTTCCTCATTGTTCAAGCTATCTCTCTATGCTTCTTTGAATTCGGTTCAACAGTTTAGTATGGGAATGTGGATTAAACACGCAGACTACAAGTTTGTTTGCATGGCCATCCTCCGCAGCAAGTACAGAAATACTTGTAAATAAAGCCGCCTCTTTCTGCTACCACATAATTTATTTTTCCCAGACGGGTTTTGCTTTTCTCTTGTTCTATGGCGCCATAAGAGGGATCTATAACGATACAGGTTTTTTTTATTTTTAGGTTATGAAACAGTTCACGCCGCGATATTTTATGTAAAAAGTACTAACGATTTGTGTGGTCTGTGTTTCCAGTCCTCTGGTTTGGAGGTCGCACTACCGCTATATTCCCGATAGACCACATGAGAGGAAACGCAGACCACAGCAAATCGTTAGTAATTAAGTGACAGGAGGAAAAGGAGGTTTTATTTGCAAAACAAGTAATGCTGAATACAGTATAAGCATTGTAATTACGTTGAATCGTATTACGTAGAACAATTCAACCATAAAAGAATTTTGAAAAGCGTCATGTAGTTCAAAAGTCACAGAGTAAATAGCTTTTTTAAAGAGTAAATTATTTCCCTAATCCGCGTACTATTCTTCAAATCGATAAATATCTTCTGCTACACACTTTCTTAAGTAGCCTGTTTTCTTTACACAGAGTTCACATTAAATTTCATCCAGATCGGTTTAGCTGTTTAGTCGCAAAAATGTAAGACACGCAGCTACTTTCACCTTTGTACTATTAGTATGGATAATATCGCTCACAGTCGTCGGCGTCAGTGAAACCTCTACCAGCAGTTGTTTTTCCTATCCGTACCCTGCTACTCATACCACCCTCCAGCTTTTACATAAATGTTAGCAGACATCTGTTATTGGCAGTGCACATTACTCTGAAGCTAAACAATCTGTGACGTGTGACGATAATAGACACCTGTGCTCAGTAAGGTCGTATCTGTAGTACGCAACCGTCACCGCAGATGGGTGAACTACTTACAAGACAGGGCGTCGACTAGCCATTAGTACAGCAAGACTCCCACAACTGAAGCCCACTAATGAACTACCCAAGATTTCTACCTTAGAGCCCCTTCAAACAAGAATAAAATAATTACGTACTTACAAATTACTGGAGACACATCATAACAAAGCGACCAGGCCACAAACACACACACACACACACACACACACACACACACACACACACACACACACACCAGACCACAGTACCACAGTAAGACCTATAGTCTAATCGATGCCAGCATTCAGGTACGAGGGCGTTCAATAGATGACGCAACACCGTTTCTCTGCCAGTTTCAGTACAAATGATGCGGAATTTGCTGTAGGACATGGTGCGATATTCCTGATTCAGGCCCTATAGTTCCATGAAGTTTCGGTGGGTGGCGCCGCGATACGTAGCCCCCAAAATGGCGTCTGTAACGGAGTGGCATTCCAAGCAGAGAACTGTCATTGAGTTTCTTTTGGCAGAAAACTAAATGATCGCAAGTATTCACAGGCGCTTGCAGAATGTTTACAAAGGCCTGGTAGTAAACAAACACGTTGAGACGTTGGGCGAGGTGTCGGTCGTCATTGCAACAGGGTCGCAGAGTCGTTTCCCGATCTTCCTCGTGCCAGCCGGCTCCAAAAAGCTATGACTCTTAAACTGCTGGAACGTGCGGACACTCTCACTCCAAGTGATTGGCGGATCGCTGTCAACCACATCGCTGCACAACTGGACGTCTGTGTTGGTAGTGCTGACACGCTCGTCCACCATTTGGGATACCCAAAGCCTGCTGGGTTCCTCGCTGCACATCAGAAGACCATAAAAAGCAGGGCCATGTGCGCGCCATTGCTCGCACGTTACGAGGCTGTATCGATCGTCGTCACGGCCAGTGAAATATGGGCTGATCACTCCAGACCGGAAACGAAACGGTAATCCGTGGAGTGGCGCCCCACCACTTCTCCTCCGAAGGAAAAGTTCAAAGCCGAACTCTCGGCCCCTAAAGACATGGCGATGATCTTCTGGGAAAATGAAGGGATTGTTATGCTTGAACTTGAGCCTCATGGTGCAACGATCAACATCGAAGTATGTGTTGCTACCTTCAGGTAACTGAAGAAACGACTGCAGCGTGTTCATCGCTACAAAAATGCTAACGAACTTCTCCTTCTCCCTGACAACGCAAGGCTTCACGTAAGTCTGCGCACGCAGTAGGAGCTCACTAAACTTCGCCGGACTGTTCTCCCTTATCCACTCTACAGCCCGGATGTCGCACATTCTGGCTTCCCCCTGTGTGGCTCTCTGCGGAAAGAAGTACGTAATGCAGCAAGACGGTGGCTCCTACGTCGGGCAGCAATAGGACCAGTAGAGAGGTACCATGAAGGCATACAGACACACTGCCCCCCCCCTTTCCTGTGTCACCAGTAAGGAGGCGTAAGGCCGTCATATTGAATGATGTTATAATGAAAAAGAGCGTTTAGCAGTCGAAAGAGTGAGGAGTGATATGATGTAGCCTATCGAAATCCTGAATAAAACTAATTTGCTTTCAGGAAAAAATGGGTTTCATTACTTATTGAACTCCCTTCATAATTATACACTACTGGCCATTAAAATTGCTACAACACGAAGATGATGTGCTACAGACACGAAATTTAACCCACAGGAAGAAGATGCTGTGATATACAAATGATTAGCTTTTCAGAGAATTCATACAAGGTTGGTTCCGGTGGCGACACCTACAACGTGCTGACATGAGAAAAATTTCCAACCGATTTCTCATACACAAACAGCATTACACCAGCGTTGCCTGGTGAAACGTTGTTGTGATGCCGTCTGCAAGGAGGAGAAATGCTTACCATCACGTTTCCGACTTTCATAAAGGTCGGATTCTAGCCTATCGCGATTGCGGTTTATCGTATCGCTACATTGCTGCTCGCGTTGGTCGAGATCCAGTGACTGTTAGCAGAATATGGAATCTATGGGTTCAGGAGGGTAATACGGAACTCCGTGCTGGATTCCAACGGCCTCGTATCACTAGCAGTCGAGATGACAGGCATCTTATCCGTATGGCTGTAACGGATCGTGCAGCCACGTCTTGATCAAAAATGGTTCAAATGGCTCTGAGCACTCTGGAACTTAACATCTGAGGTCATCAGTCCCCTAGAACTACTTAAACCTAACTAACCTAAGGACAGCACACTCATCCATGCCCGAGACAGGATTCGAACCTGCGACCGTAGCGGTAGCGCGGATCCAGATTGAAGCGTCTAGAACCACTCGACCACACCGGCAGGCACATCTCGATCCCTGAGTCAACAGATGGGGACGTTTGCAAGACAACAACCATCTGCACGAACAGGTCGACGACGTTTGCAGCAGTGTGGACTATCAGCTCGGAGACCATGGCTGCGATTACCCTTGACGCTCTATCACAGACAGGAGCGCTTGCGATAGTGTAATCAAAGACGACCCTGGGTGCACGAATGGCAAAACGTCATTTTTTCGGATGGATCCAGGTTCAGTTTACAGCATCATGATGGTCGTATCCGTTTTTGGCGACATCGCGGCGAACGCACATTGAAAGCGTGTATTCGTCATCGCCATACTGGCGTATCACCCTGCGTGATGGTATGGGGTGCCATTGGTGACACGTCTCGCTCAGCTCTTGTTCGCATTGACGGTACTTTGAACAGTGGTTCTTACGTTTCAGATGTGTAAGAAGCCGTGGCTCTACCCTTCCTTTGATCCTGTGAAACCCTACATTTCAACTGGATAATGCACGACCGCATATTGCAGGTCCTGTACGGACCTTCCTGGATACAGAAAATGCTCGACTGCTGCCCTGGCCAGCACATTCTCCAGATCTATCACCAACTGAAAACGTCTGGTCAATGGTGACCGAGCAACTGGCTGGTCACAATACGCCAGTCATTACTCTTGATGAACTGTGTTATCGTGTTGAAGCTGCATGGGCAACTGTACCTGTACACCCCATTGAAGCTTTGTTTGACTCAATGCCCAGGCGTATCAAGGCCGTTATTAAGGCCAGAGGTGGTTGTTCTGGACACTGATTTCTCGGGATCTCTGTACCCAAACTGCGTGAAAATGTAACCACATATCAGTTCTGATATAATATATTTGTCCAATGAATGTCCGTTTATCACCTGCGTCCTTCTTGGAGTAGCAATTTTAATGGCTCTACTAAACACCCATATTTCAAAAACTCAAAACTCCAAAGTTTCTAACACTATGTTTCTGTATTAAGCATATGTTAACTAAATGTAATTAAGACATTGTGTGTATAATCCCTCCTCAAATGTAGGTATATTTAAGTCTGGCGTAAGTATATAACCGAATTCAACTTACAATTTTTGTATATTTGTTGATTTCTGTACGTTCTAACATACGAGATTGCTTCTTATTGCTACCTACCCAACAGTTCAGTAACCAAATTTCCATTTAGTTTTATCAATTTGTAGCTAGTACTTACCTGAATACTTTTGCTACTATTAATTCGGTAACAAAAATGATTTACCTTGTTTTCTTAACCTGATAAATACAAACTGTAACGCACTATGTCACAGTGCCATAAAAAGTACTGTCATACGAACGTACTAACAGAAAATTACAATAAATATTTGCAAGCCAATGGCTAAAAAAGCAAGTGAAGCACGCTCTAGAATAGGCTGGTCTTGTCCCTGAGGAGAGTGGTGCGGTGTACTGGGTGGGGGCAGAACGAGGGTAGGCTAGTGTAGGTGAGTAGGGAAAAACTAACCCGAATTGTTGGAATACGGCTTTAGCTGTGTACTGCCTGGAACAGACATGTAAATTAAGTACCTAGGAGTAACACTCCAAAGCGGTACGAAATTGAACGAGCACAATAGTAGGGAAGGCAAATGGTCGATTTAGGTTTATGGGGAGAATTTCTGGAAAGAGTGGTTCTATTGGAAGATTAGTGCGCCCCTTTCTTGCGTACTTCTCTACTGTTTGGGAGACCCAGCAGGCTGGATTAAATGGAGCAATCAAAACAATTCAGATGCAGTCTGTTAGATTTGTTACTAGTCGGTTCGATGAGCACGCATGTATTGCGGAGATGATTCGTAAAACCAAATGAGAATCCCTGGAGGGAAGGCGGAACATTATCGAGAAATTTTAGAGATCCGGTGTTGAAGGTGACTGCAGAACGATTCTGCTGCCGCCAACATACACTTCGGCAAGGACTACGTAGATGAGACAAGAGAACTTAGGAATCGTGTGGAGGTATACAGACAGTAGTATTTCCTTGGCCCAACAGGAAAGCAAATGTTCTATAAAATTTCGGACGCACAGCGGCATGAATTTATGCGGCTGCATGCTCGAAATTTTATGAAACAATCACTGCGTCGCTATAATAATAGTACTGCGTCGCTAAAATATAAAGATGCACAGGAAAGGAAATGATTAGCAGTGGTACGGGCTACACTCCACCACAGACCATACGGGGGCTTGGAGTGTATCTATGTACATGTAGATGTAGATCAGCGAAAGGCGATAAAAAGTTTTAATGTTATAACATTCGTAGGACTTTTTATATACACCTTGCATAACAGCGCATTACGAGCACATTTCACGTAGCACGAAGTATTTTTCGAGTAAAATGAGCCGAGCTTGGGCTAGTCTGTCTGCAGGCAGGTAACCTGTCCGGTGACGGTACGTTAAGCAGCGAGGCAGTAAAGCAGGCGTTCCAGCTCCAGGCACCCCACCGACCGCAGCTGGAGACGCCTGCTGGAGCCTGGCGCCGACGCCACAACTCGGCGCCCCGCGGCGACGCCTTCTCACGGTTTTTGTCAGCTCCGGGCAACGCTGCGCTGTCCGTCGTAAAACAAATGCGTGGCTAGGAGTTAAAACTCTTCTCCGTTTTATACCACTCCATCACTGACAAAACCCGTACAAGTACGACGAGCCGAAATCTCCAGCAAAAGGAACACGAACTGGGAATGGTCTCCAAACACTGACGCGATACACTCAGTCGAGGATCACTGGTGACGAAGTCGGGACGGGCAGAGGTTCAGCTGTCTCGACGTACGAACAGCAAGCTCTGTTGTTTAAAGTACATCAGTGTTTCTTAAGTGAAACCCTTTTTAATGTCCTCTTTTATCGGGGAACCCCTGGTATATTTCTGTAGTATGTTCTTCATGCAAAATTCTACAGATGCGACGATTTGAAACAAAAATAACAGTTTCTAATAACATTTATTTGTTTCAAAAAGTAGTTTCAACATTAACCCAAAATCTATTAAACTAAAATCCAAGACATACCACCACTCAGAGCTTTTAAATATTAGTTTTAATGTGTTGAATAATAGTATTGTGTCACTAGTTTCACCTGCAATATGCAGACGACAGTTCTTCTCAAAGCTCACACAACAGCAGAGTTTCAGCTACCAGTAAATTGCTTCAGTAGTGAATAGGAACGGTTTTACCTGAACATCAACAGCCAAAACCAAAGGTTCTCGCACAGTCAACTTCTGGAACTGTTTCTCTTGGTTTCAGGATACACCTTTGGAATAAGCACACCATCAACTGACTGATCATGGGGAAAGGACTTGGAGAACAGAATGTGTGGTGATTAAGTGTTGCCTTTGGACGTCTCACTCATCGAATCTTCCAGAATAAAGATTAGACGTTACATACGGAACTAATGGTTTATGGAGCAGTTGTTGCTTCTACCCTGCTCTATGCTTGCTAAATCCGTTAGCTGTATCGCCGTCACCTTAAGAAACTAGAAGGTTCATCCAGAGGATTAGAAACAACAGACTTACTCGACAAAGTGAAGTGAACACAGCCAGAAGCCCTCATGTCTCTTCTCTGAAGAAGCACTATAAGGAACAATTCAAGAATAACTTAAAGAGTCTAAACATTGGCCCGAGGATGTGCCACAGCAGACTGGTGCACGTCTGCCTCAGCTGCTGTTTTACATTTCGAGCAGAAACATCGGAAACTGGAAAGTGAGAAACGTCAGATATGCAAGCAGGCGCAGCCGCGCCCTCCGCTCTCTATTGTATATAATCTGTATCGTCGCATTTTTCATGCCAGGATTGGTCTGCTAAGCCTTGAAAGGCAGCTCCACACCTGAACTGCAATGCAAAAACAGAAATAAGGAGAAAAATAAAAACTCATATAAGAGTATTAGCAGGCGACGAGGTGTGTTGGTTCCAAATTTGGCAGATAACTTAATATTAGGTTTTACGGGTGAAAGCTAAATTCTCATAGCAGGTTCAGCATCACGTCTGTTGCGATATTTGTTTTTTTGCCGCATATAGAAGAGAACGTATAAGAAACTATGTGGGTTGTTGGGGGTATAAGTGCAGATACTTTTATTAGTGACCGAACAACATTGCATCAGTATTTACTTCATTTGAAGGCTATTAATTATACCTGTTAGGAGTGGTATGTTTTTAGGTTGGTTAATACCTCCAAGTATGTTGGCCAGAGCAAGCCATTAATTGTCTCTCCTTGGCAGTAAGTCAGATGTTGATGTGTGGAACCATGGATGCAAAACGATTGGTCAACACTGACAGATGTAGTCCACTCAGTGGTGCAGTTACGACTGTGCACAAAACATCTGGTAGTAAATTGTATGACAAGTTTGCAGGAACACCCTCTATAGTTGCAGATGTTAAGAGAAGAACCAACAATGACATACCCCCCTGTTGAATATATCTTTTAAATTCCACTAGAACTATGCTAACGATATTAATTCAAGGTTTTCTTCCAACGATGAATCAGATATCAGTTTAATAAAAGTTTTGTATTCTTCTGCTGACATGGTCGAAGGCTGTTTATTGACAATAATGGTTCAAATGGCTCTGAGCACTATGGGACTTAACATCCGAGGTCCTCAGTCTCGTAAACCTAACTAACCTAAGGGCATCACACACATCCATGCCTGAAGCAGGATTCGAACCTGCCACCGTAGGGGTCGCGCGGTTCCAGACTGAAGCGCCTAGAACCGCTTGGCCGCACGGGCCGGCGACTATAGACAATAAACCGGAATGTAATCTGTGTTATTTACTCTTCAACTGGAAAATACTGATTAGAAGATTCATTCAGATCCTTCAAGTATTGAATAACATTTTCATTAAAACTCTCTCCTACCTCAACCCTTTGCTCCACCAAACCGCCTTTTGTTGTTGAGAACAAGATCTCTCTCTCGAACGCATTCAAATATTTTGGAGGGAAGAGTTATTTCGTGACCAGTAACTACTTTGCCCTGACCGATTAAATTAAGGTAACTGGCTACTGATCTTATTAAAGGCGCCTCTTAAGCGAGTAATTGCAAGCAGCCATTCTGTACCAAATAATCAATAATTCAGTTCGAAACAGTTTTCTTGAAGGAAAACATGCACCGCTTCCGTCAAGTAAGAAATACAGGTTAATTTGTTTCTGAGATACTGACCTTAACAAGTAAAACTAGCTAGGTTACCCTCCATTCAGAGGCTGTTGCACGCAGCGACTTTATTGACTTGTAAATAATAGATTTCATCTATCAGTCCTCCTTTTGAAATTTCATTACAGATCTAGAATTCAGCTAGAAACTACCCGTCCTCAATGCACAATTCACAGTTCAATGAACTGTGAATGAAGCCCGACCAACAGGCATTACATGCATTAATCAAAAATGGTCGTGCATTGAGGATGGCTAGTTTCTAGCTGAAATCTAGATCTGCCAATAAAATTGCAAAAGGACGACTGATAGCTGAAATATATTATTTACAAATATAACTAGCTGCGCATGCACACTTATTACGTCCTCACGTAGTATTTTGAATAAACGATTACTTAGTTAGTGATTTTAATTCTCTCATCAAGAGCATACCAATAACTAGGCTTTGTTTTCTTTAGCATCAAGTGCCTGCTTATCGATCATGCAGTGTTTACTAAAACAGTTTTTGGCTATATTTTTAATAATCTACACAGCCCCGTTAATTATATCCCTCATCGGCAGAGATATGAAGGAGTTGTCGCACAACATGTTATTCCATTAAAGAAAAGAATTTGGGAGCCCACATATTTCAACTACAGTACCACATGATGACAGAGATTTGCTTAAAGAAGATCCTTTTGTGTTGATACCTAATTACAATATTACAATTAATACTCAGAGTCCAGCTGCATTGTTAGATTCATTCAGAACTAGGGAATTAGTCATTAAAAGAAGGACGATATTCGCCAGAGCTGGAACTTCACATGAAATTTCAATCACCAACTTTCTCCTCAGAGTGTGAAAATACTTCGTTAGCGCCCATCTACGTAGGCAGAAATTATCGTCAGAATAAAATAAGAGACGTAAGAGCTCCCACGGAAAGATTTAAGTGTTCGTTTTTCCAGCACGCTGTTTGAGAGTGGAGCGGTAGAAAAGTAGGTTAAAGGTGGTGCGATGAACCCACTGGTAGGTATTTAACTGAGAACTGCAGAGTAGTTACGTAAGTGTGGATGTAGAGGTAGCTCACTTTAACTATTAGCTGCAGACATTGTCTTGCTTATTTCAAGAGAAATCAGCACAAAGAAACGAATCACGTGACGAAAACGAATCACTATAATTACGTAACTATCGTCCGGAAAGTGATGTGGCAATCGCGAACAAAGCAGAAAGGACGACCAAGCTAGTTATCCGGTTGTGTGTCGCTGTGGGAGTTCTTTTGCAAACAACTGCCGATCATTTTATTCTGATCCGGGTGTACATCTATGAGTGACTCATGAGTTATTTTTTTTCTATCAGTATGCAGACTTACACTAATAGTTTTAAAATTTATTTGGTTTTTCTCTAATGTGCTGGAATAATGTGATCCCGAACGACCAGTTGTTCCATGTGTGTCTTACCACAGAATTAGAGTGCGAAACTGGAGCTTATAATAATCGTTAAGTACGAAGGGTGTTCCTAAACTATTTTTTTCAGATTACTGCAGAAGGTAGAGAGCATTAAAACAAATATATTTAGCTGTGGTCCGTGATGGCCATTTCTGATGCAAAGGACTACTTACACAGAAGATAGTTTAGCACGCTAATTACAACACTGGCCTTCGCAGGAACTGATCGATTGCGTGGACATCGTCCTGTGTGCACCTAGCACATTGTCGAACCATTGACTGTCGGGTCCGTTCGAAGATTCCTGGCATGTCCGCCATGGTACCATAAGCGACAGCAGTTGCAGCGACAAGATCTTCGTTGTCCACAACGGTTTCACACACTGGTTGCTTCCTATGCCACTGGAGGAAGAAATCCAGACACGTGAGGTCAGCCTCAGGGCACATCGGCCGATCTGTCGTGTCCCTAAGGGGTCTCTCAGGTGATTCGAAACACCCTACATGTAAATATATTGCCGGTCGCTGCGGCCGAGCGGTTTTGAGCGCTTCAGTCCAGAACCGCGATGCTGCTACGGTCGCATGTTCGAAGCCTGCCTCGGGCATGGATGTGTGTGATGTCCTTTAGATTTAAGTAGTTCTAAGTCTAGGGGACTGATGACCTCAAATGTTAAGTCCCATAGTGCTCAGAGCCATTTGAACCATAAATATATTTTCTTGATTTGCTCAATAACTGGATCTTTTTAACGACACCCGAACTCAGAAGATATAATTGCTGAATAGGTCAAAGACAACCTGAGTCTCATTTCAAATATGTACCCCACTCATACCATATAGCCGGTGGTGACTTCAATCTACCCTCGACATGTTGGAAAAATTACACGTTTAAAGCCGTCGGCATGCATAAAACGTCATCCGAAATTGTACTATAAGCTTTCTCAGAAAATTATTTTGAACAATTAGTTCATGAGCCCACTCGAAGCGTAAATGGTTCCGAAAGCATACTTGATATCTTAGCAACAAATAGTCCTGGACTAATAGGATAGTGATGAATACATTGATTAGTAACCACAAGGCAGTTGCTGCTAGGCTGAATACCGTAACACCCACAACCATCGAAGAGAAATGCAAATTACGTCTATTTAAAAAAGCTGATAAAAATGCTCTTAACGCCTTTTTAAGAGACAGTCTACACTCCTTCCGACCTGATCACATAACCCTAGAAAAGATGTGGAATGTGTTCAAAGAGATAGCATCGACGGCAAATTAATAATTGGTGGTACTGATCCCCCATGGTACACAAAATCGGTCAGATCGCTGTTGGAGAAGTAACGAAAAAAAGATGCCAAATTTAAAACAACGCAAAATCCCCAAGATTGGCAAATTTTTGCAGAAGTTCGAAATATAGGGCGTACTTCAATGCGAGATGCTTTTAGTAATTTCCATAATGAAACTCTGTCTAGAAATCTGGAAGAAAACTCCAAGAGGTTCTGGTCATACATAAAGCACACCAGCGGCAAGTTGCAATCAATACCTTAACTGCGCGATAACAACGGTGAAGTCACTTTTTCCGTAGCTCCTTCTCCAAAGACGACGAAATAAATATTCATGAATTTCAATCAAGAACAACTGTCAAGATGAGAAACATAGAAGTAGATATCATCGGTCCGCAGCTCGTGGTCGTGCGGTAGCGTTCTCGCTTCCCGCGACCGCGTTGCCGGGTTCGATTCCCGGCGGGGTCAGGGATTTCTCTGCCTCGTGATGACTGGGTGTTGTGTGCTCTCCTTAGGTTGGTTAGGCTTAAGTAATTCTAAGTTCTAGGGGACTGACGACCATAGATGTCAAGTCCCATAGCGCTCAGAGCCATTTGAACCAAGCTATAGATATCATCGGTGTAGCAGAGCGGCTTAAATCAGTTAATAAAGGCAAGGCCTCCGGTCCAAATTGTATACCAGTCAGGTTCCTTTCAGAGTATGCTGATGCAATTGCTCCACATTTACCAATTATATACAACATATACTGTGTTCGGACATTAAGAATTGCCTAGAAGAAAACGATTTATTGACACACAGTCGGCGCCGATTCAGAAAACAGAACTCACTGTTTATACTCATGAACTAATAAGTGCTATCGACAGGGGATGTCAAATTGATTCTCTATTTTTGGATTTCCAGAAGGCTTTCGATACCGTTCCTCACAAGCGACTTCTAACCAGACTGCATGCCTATGGAATATCGCCTCATTTGTGCGACTGGATTCGTGATTTCCTATCAGCAATATCAGCAAGGTCACACAGTTCGTCTATTGTTCCTGATCTACATTAACGACACAGGAGACAATCTGAGTAGGACAACTGTTGCAGATGATGCTGTCATTTGCCGTCTTGTAAGGCCATCAGATGACCAAAACGAATTGAAAAATGATTTAGATAAGATATCTGTCTGGTGCGAAAAGTGGCAGTTGACCCTGAATAAAGAAAAGTGTGAAGGTATTCACATGAGTACTAAAAGAAATCAGCTATATTTCGATCACGCGATATGTCACACAAATCTGACGGCTGTAAATTCAGCTAATTACTTAGGGATTACAATTACAAATAACGTAAATTGGTACGATCACGTAGATAATATTGTGGATAGAGCAAACAAAAGACTGCGATTCATGGGTAGAACACTTAGAAGGAGCAACAGGTCTACTAAAAAGACTGCTTAACACCACGCTTGTCCGCCCTATTCTGGAGTATTGCTGTACGGTGTGGGATCTGCGTCAGGTGGGACTGACGGATGACATCGAAAAAGTTCAAAGAAGGGCTGCTCGTTTTGTCTTATCGTGAAATAGCAGAGATAGAGGCGCAGACATGATTCGTGAATTGGAGTGGCAAACATTAAAACAAAGGCGTTTCTCGTTGCGACGGGAACTTCTCATGAAATTTCAATAGCCCGTTTTGTCCTCCGATTGCGAAAACATTCTGTTGGCAACCACCTACATGGGGAGAAATGATCATTACGATAGAATAAGAGAAATCAGGCCTCGCACAGAAGAATTTTAGTGCTCGGTTTTCCCATGCGCGTTTATATAGTGGAACGGTAGATGATGATGTTTGGTTTGTAGGGCGCTCAACTGCGCGGTTATCAGCGCCCGTACAAACTCCCAACCGTTGCGCAATCCAATCGCCCCGCTTTGATGAATGATGATGAAGTATGAGGACAACAACAAAGATCCAGTTATGTCGAGGCCGGTGAAAATCACTGACCCCGCCGGGAATCGAATCCGGGTCCCCGTGCTCGGGAAGCGAGAACGTGACCGCGTGACCACGAGCTGCGGACTCGAACGTTAGAGAGACAGGTTGAAGGTGTTTCAAATGGTTCAAATGGTTCTGAACACTATGGGACTTAACATCTATGGTCATCAGTCCCCTAGAACTTAGAACTACTTAAACCTAAGTAACCTACGGACATCACACAACACCCAGCCATCACGAGGCAGAGAAAATCCCTGACCACGCCGGGAATCGAACCCGGGAACCCGGGCGTGGGAAGCGAGAACGCTACCGCACGGAAGGTGGTTCATTGAGCCCTCTGCCAGGCACTTTATTGTGAATAGCAGAGTAATCACGTACATGTACATGACGTACACTCCTGGAAATGGAAAAAAGAACACATTGACACCGGTGTGTCAGACCCACCATACTTGCTCCGGACACTGCGAGAGGGCTGTACAAGAAATGATCACACGCACGGCACAGCGGACACACCAGGAACCGCGGTGTTGGCTGTCGAATGGCGCTAGCTGCGCAGCATTTGGGCACCGCCGCCGTCAGTGTCAGCCAGTTTGCCGTGACATACGGAGCTCCATCGCAGTCTTTAACACTGATAGCATGCCGCGACAGCGTGGACGTGAACCGTATGTGCAGTTGACGGACTTTGAGCGAGGGCGTATAGTGGGCATGCGGGAGGCCGGGTGGACGTACCGCCGAATTGCTCAACACGTGGGGCGTGAGGTCTTCACAGTACATCGATGTTGTCACCAGTGGTCGGCGGAAGGTGCACGTGCCCGTCGACCTGGGACCGGACCGCAGCGACGCACGGATGCACGCCAAGACCGTAGGATCCTACGCAGTGCCGTAGGGGACCGCACCGCCACTTCCCAGCAAATTAGGGACACTGTTGCTCCTAGGGTCTCGGCGAGGACCATTTGCAACCGTCTCCATGAAGCTGGGCTACGGTCCCGCACACCGTTAGGCCGTCTTCCGCTCACGCCCCAACATCGTGCGGCCCGCCTCCAGTGGTGTCGCGACAGGCGTGAATGGAGGGACGAATGGAGACGTGTCGTCTTCAGCGATGAGAGTCGCTTCTGCCTTGGTGCCAATGATGGTCGTATGCGTGTTTGGCGCCGTGCAGGTGAGCGCCACAATCAGGACTGCATACGACCGAGGCACACAGGGCCAACACCCGGCATCATGGTGTGGGGAGCGATCTCCTACACTGGCCGTACACCTCTGGTGATCGTCGAGGGGACACTGAATAGTGCACGGTACATCCAAACCGTCATCGAACCCATCGTTCTACCATTCCTAGACCGGCAAGGGAACTTGCTGTTTCAACAGGACAATGCACGTCCGCATGTATCCCGTGCCACCCAACGTGCTCTAGAAGGTGTAAGTCAACTACCCTGGCCAGCAAGATCTCCGGATCTGTCCCCCATTGAGCATGTTTGGGACTGGATGAAGCGTCGTCTCACGCGGTCTGCACGTCCAGCACGAACGCTGGTCCAACTGAGGCGCCAGGTGGAAATGGCATGGCAAGCCGTTCCACAGGACTACATCCAGCATCTCTACGATCGTCTCCATGGGAGAATAGCAGCCTGCATTGCTTGCGAAAGGTGGATATACACTGTACTAGGGCCGACATTGTGCATGCTCTGTTGCCTGTGTCCTTGTGCCTGTGGTTCTGTCAGTGTGATCATGTGATGTATCTGACCTCAGGAATGTGTCAATAAAGTTTCCCCTTCCTGGGACAATGAATTCACGGTGTTCTTATTTCAATTTCCAGGACTGTATATTACCAGTATCTCTGACGTAAGACATCGGAACTGCACATTTCGAGACGTGGTTCGACAAAACATTTGCTACAGTGGAAGTGATATAGAAATGTGTCTGATTGGTGAGAGACTAGAACGTATTTTATCTAGACCACGGGCAAGAGTGCCGTAGAGTGTAGCTTCGCCACACACTTCTCCCATCGCCACGCCATGCTGTCTGAGCGGCAGGAGGGGGGACAGGTGAGACTACAAATGAGCCGTATTTAAATGGCAGTGCAGTGGCATAGCACATTACTTGGTTTTACGTTTCAAATTTCTCAGCAACATAAATCACAAGCAAAACAATTTTTCAGTGTAATTTAATGCTTTTTGACGCGCTGTAGACATTATTTTTCTCTGGCACAAATCGTCGGCATCCAAACAGATGCAGACAATTTAACGGAGTTTACCACTCCAGCTGCCACGTAATCGCGACTTATTTGTTTTCATAACTGAAAAAGTTCTACCTGCCAACAGCAATGTAGACATCCTGGACAGTTTTAACGTAAAAGTACTTGCCCTTAAAACGAGAATCCTCTTGCAGGTCAGTCAGTTACATCTGCACATGAACAGGGCACTTTAAACGTTAAAGCCAGTAGGTCTGGAAAACAGCTCGAAAGCAGATGTAAGACTGCGTCCTTAAAACCTTTTTAATTGTTTCAAAGCCGGAATGAATTCTTCAAACCTCGTGTTTTTTTATAACGTCACTGAGCTTACGGAAGTGGACTGTGTTTGAAAAAAAAGGTCTCCTTTCTATAAAGCGATTTTCTCATTAAAAGCACCCCCCCCTTTTTTTTGTCATCAGTCTACTGACTGATTTGATGCGTCCCGCCACGAATTCCTTTCCTGTGTCAACCTCTTCACCTCAGAGTAGCACTTGCAACCTACGTCCTCAATTATTTGCGTGACGTATTCCAATCTCTGTCTTCCTCAACAGTTTTTGCCCTCTACAGCTCCCTCTAGTACCATGGAAGTCATTCCCTCATGTGTTAGCAGATGTCCTATCATCCAGTCCATTCTCCTTATCAGTGTTTTCCACATATTCCTTTCCTCTCCGATTCTGCGTAGAACCTCCTCATTCCTTATCTTATCAGTCTACCTAATTTTCAACATTCGTCTATAGCACCACATCTCAAATGCTTCTATTCTCTTCTGTTCCGGTTTTCCCACAGTCCATGTTTCACTACCATACAATGCTGTACTCCAGACGTACATCCTCAGAAATTTCTTCCTCAAATTAAGGCCGGTATTTGATATTAGTAGACTTCTCTTGGCCAGAAATGCCTTTTTTGCAATACCGAGTCTGCTTTTGATGTCCTCCTTGCTCCGTCCGTCATTGGTTATTTTACTGCCTAGGTAGCAGAATCCCTTAACTTCATTGACTTTCGTGACCATCAATCCTGATGTTAAGTTTCTCGCTGTTCTCATTTCTATTACTTCTCATTACCTTCGTCTTTCTCCGATTTACTCTCAAACCATACTGTGTACTCATTAGACTGTTCATTCCGTTCAGCAGATCATTTAATTCTTCTTCACTTTCACTCAAGATAGCAATGTCATCAGCGAATCGTATCATTGATATCCTTTCACCTTGTATTTTAATTCCACTCCTGAACCTTTCTTTTATTTCCATCATTGCATCCTCGATGTACAGATTGAAGAGTAGGGGCAAAAAGCTACAGCCCTTCTTAATACGAGCACTTCGTTCTTGATCGTGCACTCTTATTATTTCCTCTTGGTTGTTGTAAATATTGTATATGACCCGTCTCTCCCTATAGCTTACCCCTACTTTTTTTCAGAATCTCGAACAGCTTGCACCAATTTATATTGTCGAACGCTTTTTCCAGGTCGACAAACCATATGAACGTGTCTTGATTTTTCTTGAGCCTTGCTTCCATTATTAGCCGTAACGTCAGAATTGCCTCTCTCGTCCCTTTAGTTTTCCTAAAGCCAAACTGATCGTCGCCTAGCGCATTCTCAATTTTCTTTTCCATTCTTCTGTATATTATTCTTGTAAGAAGCTTCGATGCATGAGCTGTTAAGCTGATTGTGCGATAATTCTCGCACTTGTCCGCTCCTGCCGTCTTCTGAATTGTGTGGATGATGCTTTTCCGAAAGTCAGATGGTATGTCGCCAGACTCATATATTCTACACACCAACGTGAATAGTCGTTTTGTTGCCACTTCCCACAATGATTTTATAAATTCTGATGGAATGTTATCTATCCCTTCTGCCTTATTTGACCGTAAGTCCTCCAAAGCTCTTTTAAATTCCAATACTGGATCCCCTCTCTCTTCTAAATCACTCCTGTTTCTTCTTCTATCACATGAGACAAATCTTCACCCTCATAGAGGCTTTCAATGTATTCTTTCCACCTATCTGCTCTCTCCTCTGCATTAAACAGTGGAATCTCCGTTGCACTCTTAATGTTACCATCCCCATCCCCATCAAATCAGAAAGAAGTTGTTTCCCGCCTTTCAGTGTCTGGCTGTAGCCAGCGTGGAGCCAAGCCCACTGAAAACGAGAGGTCTGCAAGACATTCCGCCTGTTATAATTTATGTTCGTGCACTCCTTTTTCCTTCATAAATTTAACAATAGCATACTTTAAATCGGAAAACCGTTCTAGGCTTGCCCCTTAACCTAACCAACGTACTTGCAGTAATATATAAATTCTGTAAATTCCTCGTTCAGTTCCATGAAAAACAGTTTCAACTAAAACTAGACTAACGCATGCGCCATCAGAAATGTTACTATCCTTACCGCCAGAGTTTTCATCTGCTGCATGACTGCAAATTTAACACAAAGTACTCCTTGCTGAAATGAACAATGAATCTCATCTGTCGATCGTTGCAATTATTCGGACTCTCACTTTGAACTAATTATTTAAATTCTTACTGGTTAGTATTGTAATATCATTTCTCAGCAAATTTGCACTACCGCGTCCAACTCGATAGCTGAGGCGTCCGCGCGACCGATTGCCATGCAAAGTGGCCCGCGTTCGATTCCCGGCTGAGTCGGAAATATTCTCATCTTAGGGACTGGGTGTTGTTTTGACTTCATCATCATCTCCTCTCCATCGGCACGCTATTCGCCGAACTGGCGTCAACTACAAAGACCTGCACGAGGCGACCGGTCTACCCGATGGGAGGCCCTAGACATACGACATTTTTTTGCACTACCCAAACCTTACGCAACTGCGTAATACGCTACTGGCCATTAAAATTACTGCACCACGAAGATGACGTGCTACAGACGCGAAATTTAACCGACAGGATGAAGATGCTGTGATATGCAAATGATTAGCTTCTCAGAGCATTCACAAAAGGTTGGTGCCGGTGGCGACACGTACAACGTGATGACGTGAGGAAAGTTTCCAACCGATTTCTCATACACAAACAGCAGTTGGCCAGCGATGCCTGGTGAAACATTGTTGTGATGCCTCGTGTAAGGAGGAGAAATGCGTACCATCACGTTTGCGACCTTGATACAAGTCGGATTGTAGCCTATCGCGATTGCGGTTTATCGTATCGCAACATTGCTACTCGCGTTGGTCGAGACCCAATGACTGTTAGCAGAATGTGGAATCGGTGGGTTCAGGAGGGTAATACGGAGCGCACTGCTGGATCCCAACGGCCTCGTATCACTAGCAGTCGAGATGACAGCCATCTTCTCCTCATGGCTATAACGAATCGTGCAGCCACGTCTCGATTTCTGAGTCAACAGATGGGGACGTATGCAAGACAACAACCATCTGCACGAACAGTTCGACGACGTTTGCAGCAGCGTGGAGTATCAGCTCGGAGACCATGGCTGCGGTTTCCCTTGACGCTCCATCACAGACAGGAGCGCCTGTGATGGTGTACTCAACCACGAACCTGGGTGCACGAATGGCAAAAAGTCATTTTTTCGGAAGAATCCAGGTTCTGTTTACAGCATCACGATGGTCGCATCCGTTTTTGGCGACATCGCGGTGAACGCACATTGGAAGCGTGTATTCGTCATCGCCATACTGGCGTATCACCCTCGTGATGGTATGGGGTGCCATTGGTTACACGTCTCGGTCACCTTTTGTTCGCATTGACAGCACTTTGAACAGTGGACGTTACATTGCAGATGTGTTATGACCCGTGGCTCTACTCTTCATTCGATCCCTGCGAAACCCTACATTTCAGCAGGATAGTGCCCTACCGCATGTTGCAGGTCCTGTACTGGCCTTTCTGGATACAGAAAATATACGCCTGCAGCCCTGGTCAGCACATTCTCCAGATCTCTCACCAATTGATAACGGCTGGTCAATGGTGGCCGAGCAACTGGCTGGTCACAATACGCCAGTCACTACTATTGAACTGTGGTATCGTGTTGAAGCTGCATGGACAGCTGTACCTATACACGCCATCTCTGTTTGATTCAATGTCCAGGCGTATCAAGGCCGTTATTACGGCCAGAGGTGGTTGTTCTGGATAGTGGTTTTTTAGGATCTATGCACCCAAATTGTGTGAAAATGTAATCACACTTTAGTTGTGTTATAATATATTTGTCCAATGAATACCCGTTTATCATCTGCATTTCTTCTTGGTGTAGCAATTTTAATGGCCTGTAGTGTACTACTTGAGGACTCACATCACACTTTTCTGGGATTCTCATTCAATTTTAAAGACTTGTCACGATCGATTACTAGACTGTTTCTGTTTGTGCAAAGATCCAGGGGACCTGTGAACGTCCTTCTCTCCACGCACAAATAGCGAAGGGTACACGGCACTGACTCCACGATTCTTCCGAATTGAAGACAGTTGTCGCAACTGAAAAATGCCACACCGCAGGAGTAGTGAAATGTCGCTCTGTACCGAGTACCTCCGGATAAGGAACGAGCAAAGGCGATACAGGTGGAGCCGTGATTCTCACACTCTGCGAGCGTGGAACTTTGCACGCCGTGGCCTGCCCTGGTCTAGATGGTGGGTGGGCAGGGGAAGACAGCTGTGGCTAGCTGACTCGCCGTTACCTTCCCTGCCTCATCTAGCGCTCTGCACGTGCTCCACTGCTGCTAACTGCCATACATCACTTCGTCACTTTATCTGATTCGACTCTATTTGGTGCGTGCACTGCTCGCTCTAACTGTACGTTTTCTGTTACACTTGCTCGGTTCTCTCGAGAAATGTTCTAAAATAAAGTAGCGCAAGGTTTTCGCTTGCCGCGTGCAACGGATAAATTAACTAGTTACTACAGTAAGAAAATCTAAAACACAAAAACTAGGTAAAAAATCTGAAGAGTGAACGACGTCGCCAAAGGAAGCAGTTGAAACTGAGTCATTACTGTTCGCATCATCCAACGTCACTTCTTCTCCTTGTATTGAGGATGTCAATCAAGGCCATAAACAGTGGCAAAATGTTGAACTTTTGAAAAAAAGGGCGAGCTTTGTAAAATATACAGGTGGCCTCTTATACACAACAACAAAAATTTGGTTATAAAGTTTGCCGACAAGTTGAAAAAAATCAGGCATGAATACGTCTGTGCAGTAGACTGGATCTGATATCACTAGTTCGGAGGAAACGTGGGCCAATCATTGAGAAAAAAGATATTTGATTACAAAGACAGTGCTGCACAGGGAGCAAGTGGAAACGTTTTACCAGAGCCCCAAAAAAGAGCACTAGAAAACGTCTCTTTGAAAAGAATATCAAAAGAGAAAGACGTTACGACGAGAGCCTTTCTCACTGCCTCCAATTCTGAATCAGAAATAGATGTTCAAGAGCTGAATGCACGCGTCATACTCACAGAATGACAACACGAAGGAAGAATCGAGTGTAGAACAGTGGCCCCTTGATTTCTACCGTATGCAGCCCTCAACACTGGGATTGTATTCGCCCCGTTTCTGATCTCTATAGGACAGTTGTGTTTCCCGAGGTGCATTTGATAGTGGAACAGCAAACTGAATGACTAGCAGTGGTGCAAGGTACCCCCCCCCCCCCCCCCCCCAACACCACCACACATGCACCGTAATGTAGATGTTGGCTCGAAGAAA
Organism: Schistocerca gregaria; assembly: GCF_023897955.1. Taxonomy (NCBI): domain Eukaryota; kingdom Metazoa; phylum Arthropoda; class Insecta; order Orthoptera; family Acrididae; genus Schistocerca; species Schistocerca gregaria. Next base: position 506,299,081 of record NC_064926.1, on the reverse strand, counting down.
AATCTACGCTTCCACCAGACAAAACTACTCTGACATACACGAGCGATATAATTTCCCGAATGGCTCCCCGTCCAGCCAAGCGCCGTGTCTGCAGAAACTCGGATGGACTGGCGCGTTGGGTCCTCCACACAGGGGTAAGGTGAGACCCGGCGCGGCTTGTTTTGGACCGGCCGGAAATCCGCCAGGACCCGTCAGTCTATCTGACAAGTCCCTGAGTGCGAGGTCGTAAGTTCAGTCTTCAGTAACGTTTATTTGAAAGAACAGTGTTAACAATTATGACACGAAAAATATTAGCTGCTAATGGTTCACCATGTGCATCAGGAGGGTGACAGTAAACGAATACCCAGAGGTACAGAGATCAATCCTCTATGGCCTGTACACTATTTGATCATAAGTATTCGGACACCCCCATAAACATACTTTTTTTATTAGGTGCATTCTGTTGCCACCTATTGCCAGGTACTCCAAATCAGCGACCTCAGTAGTCATTAGACATCGTGATAGAGCAGAGAGGGGTGCTCTCCGGAACTCACGGACTTCGAACGAGGTCAGGTGATTGGGTCTCACTTGCGTCATACATCTGTACGCGAGATTTCCTCACTCCTAAACACCCCTCGGTCCACTGTTTTCGAGGTGATAGTGAAGTCGAAATGTGAAGGGACACTTACAACACAAAAGCGTACAGGCCGACCGCTTCTGTTGACTGACAGAGACCGCCGGAAGTTGAAGAGGGTTGTAATGTGTAATAGGCACACATCTATCCAGACCATCACACAGAAATTCCAAACTGCATCAGAATACACTGCAAGTACTATGACAGACGGAAGGTGAGAAAACTTGGATTTCGTGGTCGAGCGGATGCTCATAAGCCACATATCACGCCGGTAAATGCCAAACGACGTCTCTCTTGGTGTAAGGAGCATAAACAATGGACCCTTAACAGTGGGAAAACGTTGTGTGGAGTGACGAATCACGGACCACCATGTGACGATCCGATGGGAGGGTCTGGATATAGCGAAAGCCTGGAGAACGCCATCTCTCAGCGTGTATAGTGCCAACAGTAAAATTCGGTGGCGGTGGTGTAATGACGTGGTCGTGTTTTTCATGGAGGGGGCTTCCACCCCTTTTCTTTGCGTGGCATTATCAACCCACAGGCCTATCTTCGTGCTTTCCACTGTTGAAGAGCACTTCAGGAATGGCGGCTGCATCTTTCAAAACGATCGAGCACCTGTTCACATTGCACGGCCTGTGGCGAAGTTGTTACACGACAGTAACATCCCTGTAATGGACTGGCCTGGCCTGAATCCTATAAAAGACCTTTGGTATGTTTTAAAACGCCGACTTCGTGGCATGCCTCACCGACCGACATCGATACCTTTCCTCAGTCCAGCACTACGTGAAGAATGGGCTGCCATTCCCCTTGCTACACGTGATTGAACGTATGCCTGCGAGAGTGGAAACTGTCATCAAAGCTAAGGGTGGGCCAACACCATATTTAACTCCAGCATTACCGGTTCCACGAACCTGTAAGTCATTTTCAACCAGGTGTCCAGATACTTTTGATGACATAGTGTATGTATTACCTTCACGAAATGGACATTGTAGACATTCAAGAAGTGTTCGAAACAAAGCATCAACTTGCACCATGAACACCGAATGAAAAATGGACGTGCCACAGTGATCACAAAGTATCGCACCATCAAGATCGAAGGCGAATACCTTGGGACTTATAATCCGTGTATATGACGTTCAACTAGGTATTCACACTTAAACAATGCTTCTAGAATGTTATTTTTGTAATGGGTGGATGAGAACTGACAGAATGTGACGTCATACAAGCAAATGTGAGACCGTCTTTCGTGGAGCTTACCGTAAAACTGGCTATCCTTCAAGGCATAGCTGCAGATAGGGTAACAATATGTTTTACAGACACAGAAAAAACGAACATGAAGAGGCTGCATTTGACTAATGGTTGCAGGTGGTATGAATTGCAATGTCACATCTTTCAGGAGGTATAGTTTGCTCTAAAGCAGTATGATTACTATTCGGAGACAACGAATGAAGCAAAATCAAGTTATTTTGACCAGCTATTGGCCGAAAGCAGTGCTCATTCCATTGTTGTAGTTCTGGTACGCTCATTTTCCCACTCTTGTTTGTTGTGAGGTAAACGTTCTTTAATGACCTTGCAAGATCACTCACACGAGAAAGAATCACAAGAAGAGAGTACCTCCAACTTCTCGCAGCACAATAAGTAACTTCCCAGCCTGTTTACCAACCAAATCAACAGTCGGCATAATTGTATAGAATGCGTTATTGTATTGATGTAAGTTGAGCTTGATGCAACTCTTTTGTTACCTACAATTTCCAGGGTTCCTTTCCTCTTCACTTTCCGGTTAGTTGGAGTTGAAAATAAATTTCTAACTGACCGTTGGGATAAGTAAGCAAATCTCATCCAAGAACGTTCGGGCCGACTTCGCAGTTTGCAGTGCATCGTGATGCTGATGCTTTGTTTAAAATTACGTTATGTTGAGGCTTCCAATTCTGTAGCACTGTTTGAAGTTATGTAACCATCCATTGCCTCCTTTGAAATAGCTGTTATCTATGTCGCGCAATTCGATGTGCATAACGTAGTAGAGGACTACCACGCACTGAATGTAAGTTGCATCGAGCATCCTTGGCACGCAAAAACACCACCTTTTGGACCAAGTGCGCCTTGTCCTCTAATGATTAATCCTAGACTTTCTTAAGCGCTACGCGGTAATATTGCTGCGGACTTATTCGAAATCTGTAATTATTATCATTATTGTCATTGTTATTATTATTATATAGCTGGCCACCTAAATTGCTGAACGAAGAAGAAATGCAGACGATAAAGGGGTATTCATTGGACAAATATATTATACTACAACTGACATGTGATTACATTTTCACGCAATTTGGGTGCATAGATCGTGAGAAATCAGTACCCAGAACAACCACTTCTGGCCGTAATAACGGGCTTGATACGCCTGCGCATTGAGTCAAACAGACCTTGGATGGCGTGTACAGGTACAGCTGCCCATGTAGCTTCAACACGATACCACAGCTCATCAAGAGTAGTGACTGGCGTTGTGCCGAGCCAGTTGGTCGGCCACCATTGACCAGACGTTTTCAATTGGTGAGAGATCTGGAGAATGTGCTCGCCAGAGCACCAGTCGAACGTTTTCTGTATCCAGAAAGTGCCGTACAGGACCTGCAACAAGCGGTCGTTCATTATCCTGCTCAAATGTAGGGTTTCGCAGGGATCGAATGAAGGGTAGAGCGCGGGTCGTAACACATCTGAAATGTAACGTCCACTGTTCAAAGTGCCGTCAATGCGAACAAGAGGTGATCGAGACGTATAACTAATGGCACCCCATATCATCACCCCGCGTGATACGCTAGTATGGCGATGATGAATACACGCTTCCAATGTGCGCTCACCGCGATGTCGCCAAACACGGATGTGACCATCATGATGCTGTAAACAGAACCTGGATTCATCCGAAAAAATGACGCTTTGCCATTCGTTCAACCAGGTTCGTCGTTGAGTACACCATCGCAGGGTGAGTTGGGATGGAAGTCTTTACAGCATAGACGTTTTTCGTCGCGGCGAGACCTTTTTACGTAATTTCAGTCACCAACTTTCTCTTCCGAATGCGAAAATATTTTGTTGAGCCCAACCTACATAGGTAGGAATGATGATCAAAATAAAAGAAGAGAAATCAGAGCTCGAACAGAAAGGTTTAGGTGTTCGTTTTTCCCGCTCGCTGTTCGGGAGTGGAATAGTAGAGAGATAGTATGATTGTGGTTCGATGAACCCTCTGCCAAGCACTTAAATGTGAATTGCAGAGTAGTCATGTAGATGTAGATGTAGATGTAGATGTAGGTGCTCCTGTCTGTGATGGAGCGTCAAGGGTAACCTCAGCCATGGTCTCCGAGCTGATAGTCCATGGTTGTTGTCTTGCAAACGTCCTCATCTCTTCACTCACGGATCGAGACATGGCTGCACGATCCGTTTCAGCCATGCGGATAAGACGCCTCTCATCTCGACTGCTAGTGACACGAGGGCGGTGGGAGCCAGCACATTATTCCGTCTTTCCCTCCTGAACCAACCGATTCCATATTCTGCTAACAGTCATTGGATCTCGACCAACCCGAGGAGTATTGTCACGATAGTATAAACCGCAATCGCGATAGGCTACAATCCGACCTTTATCAAAGTCGGAAACGTGATGGTACGCATTTCTCCGCCTTACACGAGGCATCACAACAACGTTTCACCAGGCAACGCCGGTCATCTGCTATTTGTGTATGAAATAGGTTGGAAACTTTCCTCGTGTCAGCACGTTGTAGGTGTCACCACCGGCGCCAACTTTATGTGAATGCTCTGAAAAGCTAATCATTTGCATACCACAGCATCTTCTTCCTGTCGGTTACATTTCGAGTCTGTAGCACGTCATATTCATGGTGTAGCAATTTTAATGGCAAGTGCTGTATTTACCATACTACGGATGATTTTTCATGTACGTAGTTATATTTAGTATCGGCTTCTTGGACAACGACTGTCCTTTACTACCTTTCACTGAAGACGGTGTGTGGCTTCCTGTCCGACAAGGATGGTGAACTACGTGGCTAGACATCTGTTACAGTATCAATTTCACATATTAAGAACGTATCGTCATTGCAGTTCTTCTCATGTAAATTGTCCGCGCTGTCGAGCGTATATGACACCACACATTCCACAGACTCATCATGCAGACATGCTTATATTTCTTCTGACACTTCTTTCTCAGTCTGCGAAATTCCTTGGGTGCCTTTCTGACGAGATGTTAACTTCGGCAACTTCGTTGATATAACTCAGTGCTTGCTTTATCTGTCGTTGCCATTACTGTGCTTTGTATCAACCCCGTAGCACTGTAGCACAGTTGTGAGTTACTCGTCGACTGAGCATTTCAACTACGCTCCTTAGACTTATGCTGTGCTCACCATTGTTTACATCCAGTCCCACTACGTGTTGGCATTAGCAGCTGGTATTGTGGTTGCATGGTAGACATTATATGGAGCACAGAATGCCGTAAACACCATTGGCCTTTTGCGACCTTGCGCTCAAGGGATCCCTTGAGAGATCCTCCACATGCGGTTGAGTTCGACTCGGCGGAGAGGCTTTCGGCCTGCAGTACCACGCGTCTCTGGCGGCCTGTAAGGATCTCGGCGACAGCACCGGCGACGAGCGGCGACCTGGCTGCAGAAAGTGAACGGTTTTACTCGGCCACGGCTGCGTACTCTCCCCGCAGTGCGTGTCTGGGGTCGGCGGCGCTCGGCACGGTAAGCGCCGTGTCTCCCCGGTCACCAGCCAGGCGGCCGCGCGGCTGCGTTTTCATTAGCCAGAACGAATTTGCATGTCGTCAGATAAGCCGGCCTGACGTGACGCGCTAATTACAATACAATGGCTGCCGGCCCCAGCAGAGCGGAGTAATTGGCCGCTGGTCGCGGCACTAAACTCTGTCTCCCCCTCGCCCACGGCTTTCACTTCCGCGGGCCTAGCGGCAGCACTGACGAAGATCTGCCGGCCCGGGAAGCACGAATCGCTTATCACCAAGCGAGAGGCGAAACAGTGGCAGTCGCTCTCCTCGACGTGGACACGGCACCCACTGCGGCTGCAGCTGCGTGCACAGAAAGGTACCGGCAGAAATCGAGTCCAGCAGAGACCTAACACGAAGGTCGGATAACCCGTGAAGACGAATACGCACTCCCCAACAGAGTATTTAGAGCAAGTGTGCAGCTAGAGTTTCTTAAGGAATCAGCCCACGTCATTTTGTAAACATCTGAGCAAGGGCACCTTACGGAATGCTCTACTCTCTTCGAGTTCCTTAACACTTATAGGAATTAAATATCAGTGCCCAGAAATCAATTTACTAAAGCATTGTGACGTTTAAAAAATTAATAAATAAAAAACTTATAAAAATGGAAAAAACTTCTTTGAAGATTACAAGGTTTTCTGCCACTATTAACTATGAAACATTAGTAAAGTATTGCTATGTTTGTCGCTAGATGAACTCGCTGGGTAGAATCTCACTCGTGGCAAATGCTTTGTTATTACTGTTATTGTAATTCCATACTTATTAAAAACGAAATAATAATAAATACAAAATCATAATAATTTGAATTAAAAGCATATACTTTTGAGCACTGTATCACTGTGTGTGTGATAGTACGACCGGTGTATAGATTGCTGAGTCCCCTACTTTGCATTTTGCACTTAAAATTATACCCTTTACGTTGCTTGCATTTTAAATGTAACTTAAGCACTCAAAGTAGGTTAAAGAGCGGCATAAAGAAAAAATGTTAAACGAAGGATAAGAATTTTATAGAACGGTTATTTTTCATTCACAACAAACAAAAACTTCGCTTTCTATAGATGTCTAGTGGGTAATATATCGACAAAAATCAGAATTTATGGAATTACAAAGAAACATAAGTTCCATTTTTAGACTGAAGATAGACACAAATAATTTCAAAATAACGAGAAATTACTTTTCAACAGTGAAGGAACGTACAGTCATCAAAAGAGATTTTACCATGATGTTATTTTTTTTCATTTCCACACAATGAAAAATTTTCCGTAGCATTTAATTTATTAACGAGGAGAAATTTAATTTAAATATAAACTGAAAATAACGTACTTCTTCATACGACATACATAGTTACGCCAAGTTAAATTCCTCCATCGTCCTAGAAAATAATTCTATTATTTTTTTAAAAAGAGGAAAACAGATTCATTATTAGCGTATAATTTCCTACTCCGATTTAAATTGCACATTTATTGAAAAATGGGTCTATTACCAAACAAATATCGAATCATAAGTATTTAATTAAAAAGTTATATTTTTAGATTACATTTGTATGAAAAAGCGCATATTCACAATAAACTCAAAACTTTGTACACAAAAACGAAACATCAAACAGAAAATAAAAAACTGTTAATTTCTCGAGATCCATGTATATATATAAGTTTCTTCTTCTTTTAACGAATAATATTTTACTCGTCTATATACGATTTTAATTTATTTTCACATCTGCAACGGTGAAATATAAAAAAGTGTTATTTTTATCAAGACATTATAATATAATATTTTAATTTACTTTTGTTAGTAAATATGAAATTTATACGAAGTAAAAAAAAAAATGAATGCTACTAGCGACTTTATGATAATGATCGTACTATGCTGTTTATTTATCTGCCGATAGAAATGGGCATCTGCACTAATGCTATACATTTACTCTTCTAACCTTTAAAGGCAAGTTTTTCAAGTCTTTTTTTTTAAAATTGCTTTAGGAAATAGATGCTTCGGCACTGACCATATCCCATAAAGATGACGTAAGTAGATGAGCGCCAGTCAATATAGTTTCCTCGCGAGACAACTAAGATGGTGGCATCGAAAGTTCCAGTGCCAGCAATAACATACGGTGTACAAAGGCAATAAAAGGAGGGCTGCTCTCCAAGACTTAATTTCACTGCAGTGAACCTGCTTCCTTACTGTCAAAACAGTTGACGCTGGGTGTATAGATTGACGACGAGATCCATTTTCTGTGTGTAGAAGTATACAAAAAATCTAGCTGAAAACTAGAGCATAAGACGTGGAAGAAAACAATGATGCACGTGTCGGAACATGACCGTAAGGGTTTCTGGACAACACAGCAAATCAACAGTAGCCAAACACCACCTGGGATGCGGTCGACTCATCCGTTTCCAAGAAGTCCGTGTGCTTGCCCAACAGCCATGGATGCAGCAGCGGAAGGCACAAGAGACTACTGAAATACGCCCCAGCAGCGCAAAACGGGACGGTCGGTACAAGTTGTCGATAGCTTGGCTGTCAGTGATCCCAGGCGTACAGCCTGATATGTTCGCCATCTAGCAGCTCCCCCAAAGCTCAGTTCTGCCGTTCAAACGAGAGTCCAAGAGAGAATTAGCGTAGGGCAGCGACAGGTTGCTGCAGGGAGACACTGGCCTTGGATACAAGCTGCCGATGCGCCAGCTGATCACCTGAGACAACATTCCGTGCAACTACTCTTCCACGGTCACCGAAAGTTCGGGACTGGCCAAGGACGTTCCTAAAACGTGACCTCAGCTGCCATGTTACGACCAAAACACGACAGTATTCAGGGAGGACCAGCCTCAGAACTCAGATATTTCGTCGCTACAGGCAGGTGGCATTAACCCCACAAACAAGATATCTCTCGCAGTCTTGACAGTCCTAGAATAGCTAAAGAGTTTCAAGTTGTAAATAAACAAATAAATAAATAAATTAGCTAGAAACATTACTCAAAGGGTAGAGTATTCTCTTATGTGGATAATACATAATACTCATAGTATTCAGCGTATCATGGCGATGAAGTACTTATGGTCCGCAAGACCCCAGAAATACTGTTTATTTAAGTTTTTGAATAGTGTGCGTATGTGTGAAACACAACACTACCTCACCTAAGTGAAATACCTGGCAAAAGTATGCTACTGATACGGGAATCGCGAGAAACAATGTTGGGAATCGTGACATATTAATACTGAAAAATTACGCATCTGACCAAAATAACTACATCAAATTAAATCAGTGCCTCTCTCAGCCTTAACCATATATAATTATAAATGATGACTGGTAATAGCTACTTGAAGGAAAGGTATTATGTTCAATGAATTTTGTTTCTTTGGAACAATAACAAAAAAAAGGCTCACTGAACATGTATCAGCAACACTGCTGATTGAATGGGGAACTTAAACAAGAGTTACTGAAACACAAAATGAGCTGAATTAATTGGTTGAGAAATGTTTTTAACGCAACGGAAAAGGAATGAAGCTAACTGTTTTATGTGTAAGTGAGGGTTTTCCAGGCTTGTTTCATCTATGAAATCATCTTCGACTATCGGGCGAGCGGCGTCGTCATCTCGTTCCAACGTTTCAATGGATTCCTTATCCATCACCTTCGCCTGAAGATAACGGATACGGAATCCATTGAAACATTGCAACAAGACGACGACACTAGTCGGCCGATAACCCGAGAATATTGCAAAGCTATCAGTTTTCATATAGCTCATTCCGTAAAAAATATACCTTTACTAATGAACTATGAATGTACATTATAACATTAAAATTGGTCTGCACAAGGTCAAGTGAATCAGGGTAGAGTCATCAATTTCCTTGAACTGCGAAGCTGAACAGTACTTTATTGTATCGAGCATGTGTGCTACATCATCATGGCACTTTATACAGTCACATTTGGTGGTTAGTGGCAAATATACGACTAATCCTGCCCTACGCCAAAAGAAATACCGAAAGTCCCTGTTAAAATTTACGTTAATGATGTCGACATAGTGTGTCCATGCCAGTGCAAAACCCGTCTTTATACTTTCAAACAGCCAAACCAAAACGTTAAGAAATAATCTGTTGGTATGAGTAAAATCAGAAGGACTAAATTCAATAAAATATGTGATCTTGAGTGACGATCTCATACTCCTACTACGACTTAAAAATGGTAAGTTCTCTACACCTTCAGACATCTCAAGCAGAGGTTTGTCAAATCTCACAGCTAATGACAGATTTTAATCTTACAGAGTTGAAAGTTAAACACAAGGCTACCTACTCGGCTGCATGCTAAGGCATAGTACCAAGCGGAAGTTGTCCCTGACAGCACGCCATGGCAGAAATCTTCCTGCAGTCGCATGAAGTCAAATAGACGTCTGTTCGATCTGGTGAGTCTGGAAACAGTTTCCATACTGGCCTGGTACCAGAGAGTGGAGTGAAGCATGTGCCTCCCATTAGAACCTATGGAACCTCGTACCCTCACTATACAGGGTGGTCCACTGATCGTGACCGGGCCAAATATCTCACGAAATAAGCGTCAAACGAAAAATCTACAAAGAACGAAACTTGTCTAGTTTGAAGGGGGAAACTAGATGGCGCTATGCTTCGCCCCCTAGATAGCGCTGATATACGTCAAACGGATATCAACTGTGTTTTTTTTAATAGGAACCCCCCATTATTTATTACATATTCGTGTAGCACGTAAAGAAATATGAATGTTTTACCTGGACCACTTTTTTTCGCTTTGTGATGGATGGCGCTGTAATAGTCACAAACATATGGCTCACAGTTTTAGACGAGCAGTTGGTAATAGGTAGGTTTTTTAAATTACAATACAGAACGTAGATACTTTTGAACATTTTATTTCAGTTGTTCCAATGTGATAATTTCTGAGAACGCATGCTGTTACAGCATGATTACCTACAAATACCACATTAATGCAATAAATGCTCAAAATGATGTCCGTCAACCGCAATGCAGTAGGCAATACGTGCAACGACATTCCTCTCAACAGCGAGTAGTTCGCCTTCCGTAATGTTCGCACATGCACTGACAATGCGCTGACGCATGTTGTCAGATGAATCACGATAGCAAATATCCTTCAACTTTTCCACAGAAAGAAATCCGGGGACGTCAGATCCGGTGAACGTGCGAGCCATGGTATTGGTGCTTCGACTACCAGTCCACCTGTCATGAAATATGCAATTCAATACCGCTTCAACCGCACGCGAGCTATGTGCCGGACATCCATCATGTTGGAAGTACATCGCCATTCTGTCATGCAGTGAAACATCTTGTAGTAACATCGGTAGAATATTACATAGGAAATCAGCATACATTGCACCATTTAGATTGCCATCGATAAAATGGGGGCCAATTATCCTTCCCCCCAAAATGCCGCACCATACAAATAGCCCGCCAAGGTCGCTGATGTTGCACTTGTCGCAGCCATCGTGGATTTTCCGTTGCCAAATAGTGCATAATATGCCGGTTTACGTTACCACTTTTGGTGAAAGACGCTTCGTCGCTAAATAGAACGCGCAAAAAAAAATTTCACCGTTCCGTAATTTCTCTTGTGCCCAGTGGCAGAGCTATACACAACGTTCAAAGTCGTCGCTATGCAATCCCTGGTGCATAGAAATATGGTACGGATGCAACCGATGTTGATGTAGTAGTCTCAACACCAACGTTTTTGAGATTCCCGATTCTCGCGCAGTTTGTCTGCTACTGATGTGCGGATTAGCCGCGACAGCAGCTAAAACACCTACTTGGGCATCATCATTTGTAGCAGGTCGTGGTTGACTTTTCACATGTGGCTGAACATATCCTGTTTCCTTAAATAACGTAACTATCCTGCTAACGTTCCCGACATTTGGATTAAGTCGTCCAGGTTACCGAGCAGCATACATAACACAATAGGCATACATCAACAAGATATCGACCTTTTCCGCAATTGGTAAACGGTCCATTTTAACTTGGGTAATGTATCACGAAGCAAATACCGTCCGAACTGGCGGAATGTTACATGGTACCACGTACTTATGCGTTTGTGACTATTGCAGCGCCATATGTCACAGAGCGAAAAAAGTGGTCCATCTAAAAAATTCATATTTCTTGACGTACAACACGAATATGTAATAAAAAATGGGGGTTCCTATTTTATAAAACGCAATTGATATCCGTTTGACCTATGGCAGTGCAATCTAGTGGGCCAAACATAGCGCCATCTGGTTTCCCCCTTCAAGCTAGACGAGTTTCATTCTTTGTTGTTTTTTCGTTTGATGCTTATTTCGTGGGATATTTGGCCCGGTCACTATCAATGGATCACCCTGTATTTATATCTTTTAACCCGTCTTTTCCAGTCACAGGTCCGAGCACTCTGAAAGTCTCCTCTCTACAAGAAGAAAAGAGTCTTATCCAACTACCCACTTAGCTTCAGTCTTATTAGCAAAGGTGGGGGACAAGAGAGAAACCACTCTTATGTAACAACTTCTTCACCAATAGGAATTGCTCAATCTGAACGCTACAACATTCTCACGCTAAGTCTTCGAGTTAAAAAGAGAAAGTCAGTAAAATGGAGCGTACCAGCATGTTTTCTGCTTCGCAAGCTCTGAAGCCAATTGTTAGTTGTCCCAGCCATTCTTCGAGCCGTTAGAAGACAGCTAGCCGTTTACCGGCAGCCCTCTAGGTGAGTGGAGGCGTCGGCCCAGCACTGCTAAAACAGCAACACGACCGGCGCCTCTGGAGACGTCATACCAGCGTACCAGGCTCGCTCCAGCCATTATGAGGATTTCATGCCTTGTTTCTTTACCGCTCACCTCCGACAAGAATCTTCTATACTTAAAGCTACCCCATGTACATCGTAGTAGCGATCTGCAATTGTAATACGAAATGAAAATGATGTAATCTACGATGGTTGTCCAGAAAGTGAGTCCCGATCGGTCGCGAAATGGACACCACAGTGAAAACCCCATGAAGCTTTGCACAGATGTGTTGGGTGGTCTCTCTAGTGTGACCATCGATCCCATGAAGACGCTGTGAGCGCACTGTGAGCGAGTAAATGTGGGTAGAACAATGATGTCTCCCGCCAAGTAGGAGGGCCCGTTGAGAGTCTTCGCCTTAATGAATGCAACCCACCTAACACAACTGCCACGCACTTCCTTCTTCATGGCAATTCTCAGCCGCACTCTGCAGGGGCAGTGAAGACGCTCCTGCAGCCTTTTCGATGGGAAGTGTTCGATCACCCACAACACAGCCCTAATTGGCTCTTCCTGAGCATCATCTCTGTCCACATGAAACCCTGGATACGGAGACAACACTTGGGCAGAGGCTACGCGCTCTAGACCAGTGTAAAGAATTATCGGAAAGCACAGGCGGTTCCTTCTATGACGATGGTGTTGGAAATTCGGCATAATGCTCTAACAAATGTCTAAGTCAGAGCGCCGACTGTGTAGAGAAGTATCTGGGAAGTGTAGCTAACTACAGCAAATAAAATGTTTCTGATTTCCAATGTGGTTTTCGTTTAGCGACCGATCAGAACTTATTTTCTGGACGACCCTCTTATATTAGAAAAGGAAGTATATGCACACACATAGTTTAGATATTACTGAGTCATTGCTAATCTGCATATCCCGTCAGTTGCCTTATAGACTATTTAAAAAAGGTAATTAAAAACAAATTAAACATGAAAAATGTGACCTTAAATCCACGACTTTTTAAACCCTTTTTAAAGGAAATGGGTGATTTTATTAAGGGAATTCATAGCTCATGGAAAGAAGTATAGTGTAGTGTAGAAGCTGTGTGGAAGAACGTCAAAAATGTTGAAAGCTGGGCGTTACATTTCAAGTTTCTATATTTAATTTCCTATTTTTTTACGATTCATCTATTTCGTGGTGCTAGTTATCACAGGCTTGCTGCAAAGATGAGATTCTGTACCTGGCATCGATTCCGTACAACGTAGGTATCTTTCGGTCTGCGTGTGAGGTCTTCAGGACGTATGGTATTAGTGACAGCTGCGCCGGCCAGTCACGTCGCAGCCCACCTCGCTGAGAGTGCTGTGACACGTGTTTGAAGAAAGGACTCTGGCGTGTTGTGCTGAGCGTAGTAGAAGTTAGTGTTGTGCGCATTGATGGAAAAGGTTGCTGTTTGCAGCTTTGTAGTGTGAAAAGACGTACTTGTAGTTTGTAAACATATTTGTACACGAATTTGTGATTCGTTAACGGAAATTGTGTAGTTCATACGCAATGATTGTCTCGGTTCGTACTGCGAAACTGGCGGTAAGGAATTTCACTGAAACTTTCACCGCCTGGAGTCGTCTCTCCCACGTGGAGGTGATATCGTTGTGTTTTTGTGAGAAGAGTAGGTTCCGATACTCGAACAGAATCTGTTTTCGATTCATCTGACTAGTAAAGCATTCAGTGTCTTCACAAGAATTGTTAATTAATCTTGGTCAAAATTTTGTAATTTGTTTCGAATTTTCTACGTTTAGCTTCTCCTGTGTAGGAGCACCGTGTGTCACATGTTATCTGAACATATTATACGTGGTATCATCATTTTAAAATCTTTAGAGGCCGTTAATTGGAATTACGGTGTAACTTTCTATCAAACCAGTTTCCTTGTTTATCAGTTTCCTCTTAATGCAAGTTTATGTCGACTCGTATGCTTACAATCACTAAACGCGAAACGTGTTATTTGCTTTCAGCAATTAGTAAAATCTTAAATGATTTTCTCGCTGGGGTTGATATCCAAACTAAAGTCGTTGAATGCGAATATTACACATCACGTTTTTATGCATGATCTTTGGGCAGAAACGCTGTGTTCGATATGACGCTGGGGAAATGGCAGATCTTCAATCTACACTCCTGGAAATGGAAAACAGAACACATTGACACCGGTGCGTCAGACCCACCATACTTGCTCCGGACACTGCGAGAGGGCTGTACAAGCAATGATCACACGCACGGCACAGCGGACACACCAAGAACCACGGTGTTGGCCGTCGAATGCCGCTAGCTGCGCAGCATTTGTGCACCGCCGCCGTCAGTGTCAGCCAGTTTGCCGTGGCATACGGAGCTCCATCGCAGTCTTTAACACTGGTAGCATGCCGCGACAGAGTGGACCTGAACCGTATGTGCAGTTGACGGACTTTGAGCGAGGGCGTACAGTGGGCATGCGGGAGGCCGGGTGGACGTAACGCCGAATTGCTCAACACGTGGGGCGTGAGGTCTCCACAGTACATCGATGTTGTCGCCAGTGGTCGGCGGAAGGTGCACGTGCCCGTCGACCTGGGACCCGACCGCAGCGACGCACGGATGCACGCCAAGACCGTAGGATCCTTCGCAGTGCCGTAGGGGACCGCACCGCCACTTCCCAGCAAATTACGGACACTGTTTCTCCTGGGGTATCGGCAAGGACCATTCGCAACCGTCTCCATGAAGCTGGGCTACGGTCCCGCACACCGTTATGCCGTCTTCCGCTCACGCCCCAACATCGTGCAGCCCGCCTCCAGTGGTGTCGCTACAGGCGTGAATGGAGGGACGAATGGAGACGTGTCGTCTTCAGCGATGAGAGTCGCTTCTGCCTTGGTGCCAATGATGGTCGTATGCGTGTTTGGCGCCGTGCAGGTGAGCGCCACAATCAGGACTGCATACGACCGAGGCACACAGGGCCAACACCCGGCATCATGGTGTGGGGAGCGATCTTCTACACTGGCCGTACACCTCTGGTGATCGTCGAGGGGACACTGAATAGTGCACGGTACATCCAAACCGTCATCGAACCCATTGTTCTACCATTCCTAGACCGGCAAGGGAACTTGCTGTTCCAACAGGACAATGCACGTCCGCATGTATCCCGTGCCACCCAACGTGCTCTAGAAGGTGTAAGTCAACTACCCAGGCAACCAAGATCTCCGGATCTGTCCCCCACTGAGCATGTTTGGGACTGGATGAAGCGTCGTCTCACGCGGTCTGCACGTCCAGCACGAACGCTGGTCCAACTGAGGCGCCAGGTGGAAATGGCATGGCAAGCCGTTCCACAGGACTACATCCAGCATCTCTACGATCGTCTCCATGGGAGAATAGCAGCCTGCATTGCTGCGAAAGGTGGATATACACTGTACTAGTGCCGACATTGTGCATGCTCTGTTGCCTGTGTCTATGTGCCTGTGGTTCTGTCAGTGTGATCATGTGATGTATCTGACCCCAGGAATGTGTCAATAAAGTTTCCCCTTTCTGGGACAATGAATTCATGGTGTTCTTATTTCTATTTCCAGGAGTGTATATAGAGTGTGGTTATGTCATGTCATGTATTTCTGAGCAGCACAAGGCTGTAAGTCACGTTGCTCTCAAGTTTCGATATTCAGGTTCACGTAAATTCTAAATTCAATTTCCTTTTGCCGTGCCCTCTGTAAATCGACGCATTGTCACTGCTTGCTGTGTAGGTAATATGCCACAAATTGTCAGGCAGATGGAGTTACTGATTTTCTTCCTAGGGCGAAACATTATATGCAAGAGGGCATTTCGTTTAATTGGGGACATATGCAGACTTACATTCATGGGCAATGCATGGTTAAAACTTTGCAGGAACTGTACAATGTAAGGCTGACGCCTGCAGAAAGTGCACAGATTAACTTCATGGCTCTGAAGTGTCATACCGAGACTGTAGCTGTATTGTGCCGACAGTCTTCCACTCTACAGCTGATACTTCTGAAGAACGGAACAGCACTGGTTATAATACCGTCTAAGAGTGAAAGGAAAAAAGAAACAAAAAACAAAAAAAAAGACGAATCACGAATGGGACAGAAGTCGGTAAAAGTAGAGACACGTAAATGATTACAACTTCAGAAAATCTGGTTGATTTGTTCATCTAGCGGTTTAGGCGCTCAGTCCGGAACCGCGCGACTGTTACGGTCGCAGGTTCGAATCCTGCCTCGGCCATGCATGTGTGTGATGTCCTTAGGTTAGTTTGGTTTAATTAGTTCTAAGTTATAGGGGGACTGATGACCACCCGTAGTGCTCAGAGCCATTTGAACCATTTTTGATTTGTTCAAGAGAAAGAGTTTCACAAATTGAGCAAGGCAGTTATGTGGTGATCCACCTCTGGCTCTTATGCAAGCAGTTGTTCGGGTTGGCAGTGACTGAGTTGTTGGATGTCTGCCTGAAGTTTATCGTGTCAAATTCTGTCCGATTGGCGCTTTATATAGTCAAAATCCCGATCTGGTTCGAGGGCCGTGCCCATAATGCTGCACACGTTCTCAACTGGGGAGACACCCGGCTGCCTTGCTGGTCGAGGTAGGGCGGGGCAGCGCTGTCTTCCTGAAATGTAAGAGGAAGACAGCTTGCTGTAAAGAGCAACAAAACGGGCCATAAAATGTCTGCGTACCGCTGCGATGTAAGTTTGCCGCGGATGACAAATGAACGAGTCCTGCACTCCAGACCATCATTCCTGGTTTGTCGGGTCGTATGGCGGGCGACAATCAAGTTGGTACCCTACCGCTTTCTGAGGCGTCAGCATCTCACTGAACAGAGTAGACTTGCCTTCAGTGATGAGTCCCGCTTGTAAATGAGACCGGACGACCAGCTGAAACGTGTCTGGAGATCCTGGACAGAGGCAGGACACCAATCTGAATGTCGTCTATTCTACTGCGTGACAAGCCAGGAATACAGTCCGAGGCACTATTTCATTTCATGGCAGAATCATTTCATTTGTCATATGCGGCACTCTTGCACCACTGCGGTACGTCAGTGGTATTCTACTTCCCGTTTTATTGCCCTTAATAGCAAGGCATGCTGGGCTTACATTTCAGCACGACAATGCCCACTGACATACAGTGAGAATTACTAGTGCCTGTCTTTGTGCTTGCCGAATCCTATTTTGTCCTGTAAGGTTGCCGGATGTCTTTCTAATTGAGAACGGGATTTTGACGATCGAAAGCGCCAATTGGTCAGAATTTGGCACGATAACCTTCAGGAGGATACCCAAGAACTCTATAGATCAAAGCGAACTACCATAATGTACAGGGACGCCGCGAGTTCGATGTGGGCGAGGTGGATGGGATGTAGGGGCGAATGAAACTCATTCATTGAAAGAAAATACCTTCTGTTATTGCAGTTTATAGTTTACAGTGAAACCGTCCAGGATGGATGTTGTTTTTCTAAGTGCTAGTCGCATAGACAACAGTGGTGAATGGCCAAGACTTAAAAGATACCAGAAATGAACATTAATGTAATAGGGACGACTAGTGATAATAGAGAGAGGGACAGACGTATGTTCGAAAAAAAGAAAAGGAGGTAGCAGACGAAAAATACTAGAGAGGCAGGAACGTGCAACATAAAGCCATCTGCACGGGAACATGGCTAAATCACAACAGAGTGAAATTCAAATGCTTGCAGCCGCGAAAGGCAGTCACATGGTCACTCTCACACGCATCGTAATTGTTTACTTCAAGAATGCTCGGCTGATCTGCGTCTCGGTGCAGACTCTGTGCTGCCCTTGTGCTTATGTCCATCTTTTCAGTACGCATGAACCAGAATGCATAGAATGCATAATCAACTGGCTACTGAACATAAAATCTTCATGAGGTGAAAAGATAATAAAAATTATTAATTTCTTGGGGTTCATGTTGCGACTTACAACGGGTTTGTACATCTTTATTATTACACCACTGACCATTAAAATTGCTACATCACGAAGATAACGTGCTACAGAGGCGAAATTTAACCGACAGGAAGAAGATGCTGTCATATGCAAATGATTAGATTTTCAGAGCATTCACACAAGGTTAGCGCCGGTGCCGACACCTACAACGTGATGACGTGAGGAAAATTTCCAACCGATTTCATACACACAAACAGCAGTTGACCGGCGTTGCCTGGTGAAACGTTGTTTTGATGAATCGTGTAAGGATGAGAAATGCGTACCATTACGTTTCCGACTTTGATAAAGGTCGGATTCTAGCCCATCGCGATTATCGTATTGCGACACTGCTGCTCGCGTTTGCTGTTAGCAAAATATGGAATCGGTGGGTTCAGGAGGGTAATACAGAACGCCGTGCTGGATCCCAACGGCCTCGTATCACTAGCAGTCGAGATGACAGGCAGCTTATACGTATGGCTGTAACGGATCGTGCAGCCACGTCTCGATCCCTGAGTCAACAGATGAGGACGTTTGAAAGACAACAACCATCTGCACGAACAGTTCGACGACGTTTGCAGCAGCGTGCACTATCAGCTCGGAGACCACGGCTGCGGTTACCTTTGACGCTGCGTCACAGACAGGAGCACCTGCGATGGTGTACTCAACGACGAACCTGGGTACACGAATGGCAAAACGTCATTTTTTTCGGATGAATCGAGGTTCTGTTTACAGCATCATCATGGTTTCATCCGTGTTCGGCGACATCGTTGGAAACGCACATTGGAAGCGTGTATTCGTCATCGCCATACTCGCGTATCACCAGGCGTGATGACATGGGGTGCTATTGGTTACACATCTCGGTCACCTCTTGTTCACATTGACGGCACTTTGAACAGTGGGCGTTACATTTCAGATGTGTTACGACCCCTGGCTCTCCCCCTCATTCGACCCCTGCGAAAACCTACATTTCAGCAGAATAATGCACGACTGGATACAGAATATGTTCGACTGCTGCCCTAGCCAGCGCATTCTCCAGATCTCTCTCCAATTGAAAACGTCTGGTCAATGGTGGCCATGCAACTGGCTCGTCATGATATGCCAGTCACTACTCTTGATGAACTGCGGTATCGTGTTGAAGCTGCATGGGCAGCTGTTCCTGTACACGCCATCCAAGCTCTGTTTGGCTCAATGCCCAGGCGTATCAAGGCCGTTATTACGGCCAGAGGTGGTCGTTCTGGGTACTGATTGCTCAGGATCTATGCACACAAATTGCTTGAAAATGTAATCACATGTTAGTTCTAGTATAATATATTTGTCCAATGAGTACCCGTTTATCATGTGCATTTCTTCTTGGTGTAGCAATTTTAATGGAAAGAAGTGTATTATTACATATGTTACCGGTCTTTGTCATACCATTTATGACTACTTGTTCTTCCAGTTCTTCCATTATTCTTTCATTCGTTCGCTAAAGACTCTTTTCCTTTCTTCGGTCAACTTTGCTCTCTGGGCTTTAGGTGCTCTCTCCTCTTTTTACTTCCCACTCGTGTATTTTGTGGCTATAGACGCTTTTGACTGTGATGTCCGCTGAATCGACCTGTGCTTGTTCCAGATCTATTTTGACTTGTGCCATCCAGGGTGTAGTGGTTTTGAGTCTCTGTATGTATATGAGTATTCTGTTGGTGTGTCTGGTCTAAGGGAGCCTGTTGACGTGACCTCAAAATTTTAGTCGCCTTTTTCCGATGCCCGCTGCGAGGTTGGATGACTTCTCTGTGGTGTCTCTGGAGTGAAGCCTGTATCCTTCCTCACTTCAGATCTCATTATAGTACTGTAGTGACGCAGTTTGACGGAAGTGGGCACATTTTATGTTATAGGTACCCTGTGCTTAATATATGGCTCACTTCATCTTGAAAAACCTGGTGTTCTGCGTGATTTTCCTCCCTCCTGCCGTTTCGAGCACTTCCCCTACCTATTGTTACTGTGTTAATTTTGCCATATTTTGTGTTTAAATTGAGTGTGTTGAATTTCGTGCAGAAGAACTGTGTTTCTTGGTAGGCGATCTGCAGACCTACTTTTTCCGCTCACTGTTTGAGCACTAATGCCTGCCTGATTGCTGTTGTCTCGTTGTTTGCAAGTATTGCCAGTTTATCCGCGAAAGCTAAACAGCCAACTTCTAATTCATCCTTGGGGTAGTCCTAGTCTCACTGGCTTCCAGTATCCTTGATATTTCAGCTCTTTCTCCCATTGCTTGAAGAGGAGTGGTGAGAGACCATCTCCTTGACGCACGCCTGTCCTGATCTCAAAGAGTTCAGAGATTTGGTCCCTAAATTTCACTTTTAATGTCGTGCTTGTTGAGAAATCGCAGTGTCTTGTTGTCCACACCTTGTTCATATAGGATGTTGAACAATGACTGGCGGTCATCGGAGTCATACGCTTTCTCAAAGTCAACGAAAATGCGTGTGACTGGCGTATTTCTGAGGGATTTGATTTTCAGCGTACTTTTCAAACTGAAGATTTGTTCTGCGCAGGAGCGACCAGGTCGGAAGGCCGCCTGGTGCTCGCCCATCTTGTGTTCCAGCTGGTCCTGTGTTCTTTTGAGTAGGCATGCTGAAAGGATCTTGTATGTGACTTGTAGTAGCGAAATACGCCTGTACTTGTTTACGTCTGTGCGGTCGCCTTTTTAATGTAATCGTGGATAAGGGCGCATTTACAGCCGTCTGGCAGCTTTCCTGATGTCCAGATGTCTGTGATAATCTGTGTAACTCCTCTATGTGAGCTTGATCCGAGGTTTTTCAGTAGTTCGGCCACTATACCGTCTTCAGCAGATGTTCCGTTGTTTTTGAGTCTGAGGACGTGTCTGTGGACCTTCTCGTGTGTCGGGGTAGTGAGTCTGTGTGCTTCTCTGTCGGTTCTTCCTCTATGAATCTCTCTGTGTGTTCTGGGCAATTCAGAAGTTCTGAGAAATTCTGTGCCAACATGTTGCAGTTATCCTCATTTGTTAGTCCCTGTTTCCCATCACTTTTCCTGAAGAAGAGGTTTCGTTGGTGTGTGTCCTATGATCTACCCTGCAAATGTCCTATAGAAATCTTTTGTAGTTGTCCATTAGCCGGCCGCTGTGGAAGAGCGGTTCTAGGCGCTTCCGTCCGGAACAGCGTGATTGCTACGGTCGCAAGTTCGAATTCTGCCTCGGACGTGGATGTGTGTGATGTCCTTAGGTTAGTTAGGTTTAAGTAGTGCTAAGTTCTAGGAGACTGATGACCACAGATGTTAAGTCCCATAGTGCTCAGAGCCATTTGAACGATTTATTTTTGTTGTCCTCTATGGAGTCCAACTGTTCTTTCATGAATTTTCTCTTGGCTTGTCTGATAATTTTTGCAGTTGTTTTTCGCCTTTCGTCGAAAGCCTGCAAATTTGCTAGAGATATTTTGCTGTTGTTTGCAACTTTCCTAGAGACGAATTCATTCTCGCAGTCGGTATCCCACCAAAGATGTTTGGTATTCTTCTTCAGAGGAATGAGGGCTAGTGCTTTTTCTGTGATTTTTCGGTCAAAATTTTCACAGTCTTTTACAAGCTATTTTTCCCAGGCTTCTTTCGCTCCAGATTCTGCGGTCTTATTAGAGTCAAATTTTGGTAAAGGGGCTTTCTTACTGAAAGTTCTCTTTGAGGTGAATCTGACTTTGACACGATTTAGGTAATGATCCGAGTCAATGTTAGCTGCCGTGCGTACCTGCACACTGTGGATCTCTTTTTGTACTGGGTACGAGATTGCCACATGGTCGATTTGGAACTCACCTAACTGTTGGAGTGCTGATCGCCAGGTTTTCTGGGATCTTTTCTGAGGGATGTCGACATGAGCTTGAGGTTGTTATGTTGGCAGAGTTCTATGAGTCGTGTCCATTTTTATTAGTAGATTTTGGCGCTGGATAATTTCCGACTGTTTTCCTGTGTCGTTTTTCTCTGCCAATCTGTGCGTTAAAGTCGCCCAGGAGGAGTCTGACGTCATCTCTGTGGACTTTGGACATCACTTTCTCGAGGGTCGACCAGAATTTTTCTGCGGCCTGTGGGTCTTTCTTGTTACTCTGGTTAGTGGGGCCGTGTGCGTTAATCAGTGTGTACCTTTTGTTGGCGCATTGAACTCGCATAGTCATCAGTCGGCTGTTTACTGGTGTAACGTCTTCAACTATGGTCTTGTGATCGATGAAGGCCATTCCCAGTAGTGGAGCGCCTTTGGCAACGCGGTAGTCTGTTTCGCTTTTGAAGATGCGGTATTTGCCGTAGTCCGTGGTGTCTCCTGGAGCTCAAGGATTAGAATCTTCTTCTGTCCATCGAGTTCTGTCACTAGATTGTGCAGTTTTCCAGGCTGTATGAGAGTGTTAACGTTGAGGGTCACTAAGCATTTCGTTGTCTTGAATGGGAGTTTGCCAGAGAACTCCGATTTCCTCTGTATTAGTGGAGGTCCGGGTCTTCCAGAATCCGAAATCCCGGTTGCCGTCTGTTGGCGGATGGATTGGTTGGACTGGTAACCACCTGAGGTATTGCTGTTATTACTTGCACGAGCCATAGTTGCTTGTAAACAACGGTGTCCTATGGCTGCCCGCTAGGTTTGTTAGAACCGGGGATCGTCAGTTCCTGGAGCACATGTTGCAGCCTCACCCCTTTCTGAACAGCCTCTGACCATACTGTCGCTTGCTCCCAGTCAGAAGCAGCATGGGTTTTGGTTGTCATTTTGGTCGGCTGGTGGTATTTTATTTCCCACATACCCTGCATATCTGCCGGGAATTCCTCTATCCACCACATGAGGACGCGCCAGATCCCACATCTTTATATATAAAATTCCAGTGTGCGTTTGTTCGTAATTCTTCTCCTCACAACCAGCTTGACTAAATTTGTATTTATGATGTCACTCGGATGCTTCTTACCATCCGGTAGGTAGCGCTATTGTAAAGACCTAGAATTTTTTTTCTAACTTTCCAATCAAATTTTTTTTATTTTTATTGATTTTGATTTCTCACATAAATATGTAATCCCAAAATGTCAGCCTACTAGCGGCTCTCATTACCCACTTACGCATCAACACATGAGCAAGCTCACTGCATCGTGGTTTCGCACTGTTTTGACATCTCGATTTCAGATTGCTGAGTTTTAAAATATTCCATGTACTGTAAATGCGTGAATAATGAATGAATTATTTATAGATTGATTTGACATTGATATGACTAATGAAGTGTATTTGAAATAATATTTTGTTCTGATGCATTCTATGTACTGTAATTCCGTGGATACTGAGTGAATTATTTATCGATTAATTCGACATTAATATAAATAGTAAAGTTTAATTTAAATAACACTCTGTGAAAATGTGAAATATCCATTGCTTGAATTGAGGCTTACACACATGTTCATTTGGCAGCAGTCCGTAATAACAGCTGTACGCCGTTGTGATTGAACCATGTTTGAAATTATCCAGTCTGTAGAGAAATGTACAGATATTGTCAGTGACCATAAATAAGCATATAAAATTGCAAAACAATGCATCAGCAGGTTCATTCTCCAAAAAATGCTGCTTACCGATAATGGTAAAATTCGTTTGCGTGTCGATACGCATACAATTAAATTGCCAGATAACTTCTGCGTCATCGCAACTTGTAAAAATGAATTAATAGAAAGTATATTCTTCATATTACTCGATCAATACATCAACCACACGAATCTCAGTGAACTAGAGATTTTGACAACTAAAAATATCTATGTTAATGGAATCAGTTTGCCAATACGACGAACGTTATGCGAGAAATTAATGTCATTCAAACCGGTCGACATTGGCTGATGTAAACGAAGCTGTCAGCTACCCCACTCAATTCTTAAATTCACTAGATTAACTGAAAAACCGAGGCACCAATCATTTTCCTTCGCAACTTAAATGTACGAAAACGTGCAACGCCACGATATTAGTGATCAAACTAACAGTGGGAAATGTCATAGGAGTGACAATATGGAATGGATAATTCAGACGCTCCTATTCGGTTCAAGCGCTTATAATTTGCTAGCCGTCTGGCCTTTGTAAAGATCATACATGAGCCACAAGACCAAGCATTGGGAATGTGTGAATTTAATCTGGAAAAATCTATGTTTCTCTCATGGATAACATTGTTGCGTGTTCTCAGGTAGGCAAACCGTCAGACCTGTACATTTACCCACCTGAAGGAGGACTAACCAAAAATATAATACACACATTAGCATTAAGATGAATTCATATCAGCATCGATTGTTATTAGGGAACATTTCATACACGAACGACATTCATTATTTAAATTTAAATTCTTTCTTAATTTTGCCCTTCGTTACCTAGCAACATTAATGTATTTGAAGTATTTCAATTATACTGATTAAAAGATTTGAGAGTTCAACGCATATCATTTGGTAGGTCTGTGGTAAGACAAACTCTGCCTACCAGGTGCTCTGGTTAAACTTGTAAGAGCTGATGTCTCTTAACAATTACCAATTAATACAAATTAGGCAGACGAAACTAGTTAAATTCATTGTAAAGAGCAACTTGCCAAAGAAAAGTAAATTCTAAAAATACGGACGAATACTCAAGTTCGATCACGGAAGTTAATATGTAGGTTGCAATCGGTAGGCGGGAAACTTACAAGGAGTAGATGGGGAAGCTACCTCCGCTATACTTCTTGTTCATATAGATACTTGGACAGAGTAAAACTGAATTACAGACAAAGTTCAATGTACAATTTTAATAAAAATTTTTGGAACAGTGATCAAACATTTTTTAAAATTTTTCTTTTTAAAATTCACTCTTGATTACACCACGTATATCAAAAGAACATAGGTGACCGGTCATATCACATGACCATCATCAGACCTGTGATATAATATGACAAAATGGTTATAAGGATAAAATACAATAAGGCTTGTTATACCCATGGCAACCTTCGACGATGGTAGGAGGAGCACACTTCTCAGCTGCTGTGATGTCAACTGGTGCCAGCAAGTGACGAGCATAAGTACGAAAATGCTCCGCCTACCTCTTCTCCCTCCACCTCACGTCAACCAGTCGGTATAAAATGAGTTCACACAACCGTCAGAATGTAAAAGAAGACAATAATAGCATAAAAATAGTTATGTATAAAATATATCTTTACAACTATGGAATTACTTAAATATTGTATAAAATATCAATTAAAAGTTTTAAAATATCTGTCCAGACGATGTATACTCAGTGTGCCCTCTATGGGCTAAGGTGGTACTACCACAATGGTTTCAAAGTCAACGATGTTGTGGAGGTCTTCGGCATTGTGGCATCATATCGATATGTGAGTTGTGACTCGACTGCAAGTATACATCTATGCCAGATTCAGTCTACCTATCTTATATTAACTTTATTTTGCACTGGAGATATATGTAATGATGGAATGATCAGCTGCAGAGTGGTATGACATTACACAGATTTTTTAAAATGTCATAAAACTTGGCTGGTTCAAATGGCTCTGAGCACATCTGTGGTCATCAGTCCCCCAGAACTTAGAACTACTTAAACCTAACTAACCTAAGGACATCACACACATCCATGCCCCAGGCAGGATTCGAACCTGCGACCGTAGCGGTCACGCGGTTCCAGACTGCAGCGCCTAGACCCGCACGGCCACACCGGCCGGCGTCATAAAACTGATTTATTAAAAATGTAGTCATATTTCGTAATATTTCTAGTTGGAAGTTTAAAATTGTGATATAAATATTTACGTACTGTTCTTAGGTACATTTCTGCCATGGATACAACTGAGCCCTATGATTTTCTGAACAAAGGAGTACATATGTGTTCATAGAATTTCGTCAAAGAGATCATAAAAATGTTTTTCACGAAAATCCAATTCTTCATTGAGAAGCACTGACGGTTCATCTTTATAATGGGCGTATATCTCGATCTCCTCCAAAATATTTAATAATAAGCCTTTAGTAGCGTAATGAAGGACTTGCAAATTCTGTTGTACTATCCCTTCGGCATGCTTGTTAAAAGTTATGTGATGGGCAAAGACTGATTTTGCTCGTGCGGTACCTGATGTATGTTCTTTGTATCGTGTAGTAAAGCTCCGGCCCGTCTGGCCATTGTATATTTTTCTACGATCACCGTACTCGATCTTGTAAACCCCTGATCTGAGACATATATCGTTATCATTACCTACAGTATGTCTTAATTTATTTTGCAAAATATTGATAGTTTCAAATGCTATTGTTATTTCAGAATTCTTAAACAGATTAGTGATCCTCTCTGACATGTTCCCCATTTAGGTCATTTTTCGTATTTATGAGCTCCTATTAGTGGTGTACTGAGTTACTGTTGCATTTTGTTAAACGTAATGTCAACCTGACTTGTATCAAAAGAATTGGTCTTCGCAATCTGTTTTAGAATAGTTGTTTGGTTCAAATGGCTCTGAGCACTATGGGACTTAACAGCTGAGGTCATCAGTCCCCTTGAACTCAGAACTACGTAAACCTAACTAACCTAAGGATATCAGATACATCCATGCCCGAGGCAGGATTCGAACCTGCGACCGTAACGGTCGCGGGGTTCCAGACTAAAGCGCCTAGAACCGCTCGGCCACACCGGCCGGCAATAGTTGTTTATTCTGACGTTTATGTGAACCCATTTTATACTGATTGGTTGACGTGAGGTGGAGGGAGAAGAGGTAGGCGGAGCATCTTCGTACTTAAGCGTATGCTCGTCACTTGCTGGCACCAGTTGACAACACAGCAGCTGACAAGGGAACCTCCCCATCGCACCCCCCTCACATTTAGTTATAAGTTGGCACAGTGGATAGGCCTTGAAAAACTGAACACAGATCAATCGAGAAAACAGGAAGAAGTTGTGTGGAACTATGAAAAAAAGAAGCAAAATATACAAACTGAATAGTCCATGTGCAAGATAAGCAACATCAAGGATTGTTAGACAGCAGCAGCGCCGTGGTCCCGTGGCTAGCGTTAGCAGGTGCGGAGCTAGAGGTCCTTGGTTCAAGTCTTCCGTCGAGTGAAAAGTTTAATTTTTTATTTTCGCAAAGTTATGATCCGTCCGTTCGTTCATTGACGTCTCTGTTCACTGTAATAAGTTTAGTGTCTGTGTCTCACGACCGCACCGCAAAACCGTGCGACTAGTAGACGAAAGGACGTGCCTCTCCAATGGGAACCGAAAACATTTGATCGCAAGGTCATAGGCCAACCGATTCCTCCACAGGAAAACACGTCTGATATATTCTATACGACACTCGTGACGGCATGTGCGTCACATGACAGGAATATGCTGTCGACCCACCTAACTTGTACACCTGGCAAATGGGTAAAAAGATTCTTCTACCTTGCCCGATTTAGGTTTTCTTCTGGATGTGATAATCACTCACAAAAAAGTAATGAAAACATAAGAGTAGGTCACATAAACTGCATGCAACAGATGAATGCAACAGTTTCACAGTCGCACAGTTTTCCCTGTCCTCTGTCAAAACATAAGTTTTTAACGTTTTCAAATTTTTCCGTGTGTAGACCGTCAAATCCTGCATATGTCCAAGCAAATCTGAACATGCCCTGTAATTTTGGAGAGCGAAGTTGATTATGTGTGAGTGCCTGCACTTTGATAATTGTCTGATAATAAAAAATAAAACTTTTCACTCGAGGGAAGACTTGAACCAAGGACCGCTCGTTTCGCATCTGATCACGCTAACCACAGGACCACGGCGCTCCTGAGCTCTCACTATCCTCGATGTTCCCTGTCTTGCACATGGACTACTCAGTTTGTATATTTTGCTTCTTTTTTTCATAGTTCCACACAACTTCTTCCTGTTTTATCGATTGATCTGTGTTCAGTTTTTTAAGGCCTATCCACTGTGCCAACTTATATCTAAATATGAGAGGGGTGCGATGGGGAGGTTCCCTTGTGAGAAGAGTACTCCACCTGCCATCTTTGAAGGATGCCATGGGTATAACACGTCTTATTGTATTTTATCCTTATAACCATTTTGTCATATTTTATTGTCAATCTAGTAAGGTTTCTATTACTTTCTAAATTAAATTACAGGGCTGATGATGGGCATGTGGTTGGTATGACCGAAACCGGTCACCTACGTTCTTGTAACATACGTGGTGTGATCAAGACTGAATTTTAAAAAGAAAATTTTTAAAATTTCAATGTGATGACTGGTTGTCATCTTGGTTAAACAAAAACGACAAATGTACGAAACAGCAGGCAATCATGTTAGAGGATTCCCTGGTCTCACAGGGCTACGAGTACCGCGTACAGTGTGCAGGGCCAGCGACCAGCGGCGCCGTGCCCCGCCTGAGTCAGCGTACCTGATGTCACCGCAGGTCTATTCGGGGCGCAGCGCACACAAACAGACGGGGCCGTTTAAACCGGCGCTGCGCTGCGAGCTGTGTTTGTCTCGCAGCTGCAGCCGCAGTCACCGCAGTACTTTCGTCATCATTAAACATACACCCCCTTCTCCCCACCCAGGCCCGTGACGCTCTTCGTGCGTCAGCAGGTAACAAATCCAGCAGCCAGCTCGCCTCTGAGTTGCTTCGATGTCTTCTTTGAGTGCGGTCATAACCCTCATCTGCTCGTTCCATTTCATATCGCTGCGCAACATTCAACTCAGATATTTACATGGCGTGACTGTGTCAAGCACGACGCTACTAATGCTGTATCCGAACATTACGGGTTGAGCTTATTGCTCATCCCGATAACTTAAATTTTTCTACATTAACAGCCAGGTTCCATTCATCGCACCAACTAGAAATTTTGTCTAGGCAATCTTCTATCATCCTAAAATCACTGATCTTCCACACCTTTCTGTACACCACAGCATCATCAGCGAACAACTACAGACGGGCGCCAACCCTGTGTGCCACGTCATGTATGTATGTAGAAAATAGCAACGGTCCTATCACACTTCAAAAAAGGGTTCAAATGTATCTGAGCACGACTTAACTTCTGAGGTCATGATTCCCCTAGAACTTAGAACTACTTAAGCCTAACTAACCTAAGGACATCACAAACATCCATGCCCGAGGCAGGATTCGAACCTGCGACCATAGTGGTCGCGCGGTTCCAGACTATAGCGCCTAGAACCGCTCGGCCACTACAACACACTTCCCTGGGGCACCCACCCATGACGTCACCCCTGTCTCCGATGAACACCTACCGTCGAAGATAACATACTGGGTTCAATCAATGAAGACGTCTCCGAGCTGCTCACATGTCTGACAGCCTTTTCCGTATGCTCGTGCTTCGTCTGCAGTGCGGTATCGTGTCGAATACTTTTCGGAAATCTAGAAACATAGCATAAGCCTGTTGGTCTTTATCCATAGTTCGATTTACGTCAAATGAGAAAAGGAGAAGGTGGGTTTCGTGCGAGCGGTACTTTCTAAGGCCATGCTGATTGTGGACGTGAGCTTATTGGTCTCTAGGAAATATATTCGAACACAGAATATGCTCTAGAACTCTACAGCAAACCGATGTTAAGCAATTGGTCTGTAACTTTGCGGATCCGTTCTCTTACCCTTGTTATACACAGAAGTCATCTGTGCTTTGTTCCAGTCTCTTGCACTTTACGCCGGTGGAGGGATTCGCGATAAATGCAAACCAAATGATGGGCCGGTGACGTTGAGTACCGAACTGGGATTCCATCCCGACCCGGGACTTACTTATATCCATTTCTTTCAATTTTTTCTCTACGCCAAGGATGCTTACTACTATGTCATCCAGTGTACTTGTAGATCACTAAACCCTGTCCCTATACTGACGTCATCGATAAGGTCCGGGCTGTTTGTAGCTACAAAGTTTAAGATACTTCCATTGCATGTTGGCTGCCGAACTCGCTGCTCAAGACTGTATTTGGAGAACGTGTTCAAAAGTACTTCACAACACTGCAATGAATCTACACTCCTGGAAATGGAAAAAAGAACACATTGACACCGGTGTGTCAGACCCATCATACTTGCTCCGGACACTGCGAGAGGGCTGTACAAGCAATGATCACACGCACGGCACAGCGGACACACCAGGAACCGCGGTGTTGGCCGTCGAATGGCGCTAGCTGCGCAGCATTTGTGCACCGCCGCCGTCAGTGTGAGCCAGTTTGCCATGGCATACGGAGCTCCATCGCAGTCTTTAACACTCGTAGTATGCCCCGACAGCGTGGACGTGAACCGTATGTGCAGATGACGGACTTTGAGCGAGGGCGTATAGTGGGCATGCGGGAGGCCGGGTGGACGTACCGCCGAATTGCTCAACACGTGGGGCTTGAGGTCTCCACAGTACATCGATGTCGTCGCCAGTGGTCGGCGAAAGGTGCACGTGCCCGTCGACCTGGGACCGGACCGCAGCGACGCACGGATGCACGCCAAGACCGTAGGATCCTACGCAGTGCCGTAGGGGACCGCACCGCCACTTCCCAGCAAATTAGGGACACTGTTTCTCCTGGGGTATCGGCGAGGACCATTCGCAATCGTCTCCATGACGCTGGGCTACGGTCCCGCACACCGTTAGGCCGTCTTCCGCTCACGCCCCAACATCGTGCAGCCCGCCTCCAGTGGTGTCACGACAGGCGTGAATGGAGGGACGAATGGAGACGTGTCGTCTTCAGCGATGAGAGTCGCTTCTGCCTTGGTGCCAATGATGGTCGTATGCGTGTTTGGCGCCGTGCAGGTGAGCGCCACAATTAGGACTGCATACGACCGAGGCACACAGGACCAACACCCGGCATCATGGTGTGGGGAGCGATCTCCTACACTGGCCGTACACCTCTGGTGATCGTCGAGTGGACGCTGAATAGTGCACGGTACATCCAAACCGTCATCGAACTCATCGTTCTACCATTCCTAGACCGGCAAGGGAACTTGCTGTTCCAACAGGACAATGCACGTCCGCATGTATCCCGTGCCACCCAACGTGCTCTAGAAGGTGTAAGTCAACTACCCTGGCCAGCAAGATCTACGGATCTGTCCCCCATTGAGCATGTTTGGGACTGGATGAAGCGTCGTCTCACGCGGTCTGCACGTCCAGCACGAACGCTGGTCCATCTGAGGCGCCAGGTGGAAATGGCATGGCAAGCCGTTCCACAGGACTACATCCAGCATCTCTACGATCGTCTCCATGGGAGAATAGCAGCCCGCATTGCTGCGAAAGGTGGATATACACTGTGCTAGTGCCGACATTGTGCATGTTCTGTTGCCTGTGTCTATGTGCCTGTGGTTCTGTCAGTTTGATCATGTGATGTATCTGACCCCAGGAATGTGTCAATAAAGTTTCACCTTCCTGGGACAATGAATTCACGGTGTTCTTATTTCAATTTCCAGGAGTGTATGAAAGTCCCGGTCTATACTATGTAGATTAAAGTCACCACTAACTAGTATTGCATGATCTGGATATTTATGCACAACTAACCATAGACTTTTCTTACCGTTATGCGTAACCAGGTAACTTAACTATCACCCTCATTTTCAACTTCAGTAAAGACAATATTTTTGTCGACTGCAATTAACACTCCTCTCCTACTGCGTCAATTCTGTCTTTCCGGTAAACGTTCCAAGACTCGCTAAATATCTCAGAAATTTTTACTTCGGGTTTTCAGCCAGCTCACAGCCCCAATAAAAATTTCATGTTGAGAACGTTTCTTGAGGGCATTAAGCTGGGGGAACTTTGTTACGAATACTTCGACAGTTTACTGACAAAATTTTGAAGTCGAACTGTTTTTACTCTGAACACGGTCTCATTTCCCAATGTGCGTATCGACTGGCAAGTACCTCAGACTACTCCCTAGCCTAAGAAACCATCATGTGCATTCCACAAGTAATCTACTACCCGAGTAGCTGCCTCCTTTGTACTGTACACCCTTGACCTATCAAGGGGAATCCTACAAATCCCCACCCGAAAACATAGGTCGAAAAATCTGCAGCCAAGACCGTCACAGAGACGACGAAGCCTTTGGTTGAGTCCCTCCACGTGGCACAAACCAAAGGACCCCGATCAACTCTGGAAACAATGCTGCAAGTTGCGAACTCTGTGTGCGGACCACGTACGAGGCCGGCAGTCTTCACCACTAACGCCAGTTGCCTGAAAGAACTGAGAATGGCCTCAGATTCCGTTATATCAGGAGTCATTTCTGCCACAACTTGCAGACTATTACATCCTGCACTCTCGATAGCTGCAGAATAGGCCGTCTCCACATCTCGGTTGAGCCCCCCTCCCCCCCCCCCCCCTCCCCCGGGAGACAGACCGAGTCCACGTTGGCTTTCTTTCCAGCCCTGAGTGCCATCTTCCTAAGGGGCTCCATAAAGTGCCTAACATTGGAGCTCCCAACAACTAGCAAACCCCTGCCCACTTTTTCTTGCTCCGATCTTGCTGAAGGAAAGGCCATCTTTCACTCACAGGGTGAATAGTGGAGGCCATATGGCCAGCCTCCACATAGGCCCTCCGTCTCGAGCGGTGCAAATGCATCACCACCTACCACTCACCCTACGGGTGCACCGTGTTGGGTACTCTAGAAGGTGCCTCGGTGGTAGAGCCCTTGGGCGAAACAAGCGACGGCTAAGGAGTCACATGCTACGCTCCAGACTCTCCGCCAGAATCTACGCCCCGGGACGGTAACCTGAAAGCGACTGGTCGCAACCAAAATCACAGTCAAATGTTCGTAAACAGCAGCAGCCAGCTCCACCTGTATGCACACACAGCAGGTACAAGTCCTATCCACCCTACCAAGGACAGCTGAAGAGTAAACAGCAAAAGCTGGCAGAAACCGAGGTAAGCAAGTTTCTATCCTGTAACCGAGGCACGCTGATACCTCAATGAACTACAAGAAAAGTACACCTGCCTAATATAGTGTAGGGCCCCAGTGTCCACGCAAGAGTGCCGCAACACGATGTGACATTCACTCGGCTAATGTCTGAAGTTGTGCTGGAGGGAACCGACAACCTGAATCCTGCAGGGCTGTCCATAAATCCGTAAGAATACGAGGTGATCTCTTCTGAACAGCACGCTGCAAGGCATCCCGGATATGCTCAGAAATGTTCATCTCTGCGGAGTCTGGAGGCCAGCGGAAGTGTTTAAACTCAGAAGAGTGTTTCTGGAGCCACTCTCTAGCAGTTCTGGACGTGTGGGGGAGTCACGTCGGAATGCACATTTGACATGAAGGTATGCACGTGATCAGACCGGATGCCTATCACAATCGTTTCTAAACGTATCGGGTATCCCATAACGCTCTAACTGCACACGCCACACTCTATTACAGACTCCACCATCTTCAACTGTCCTCTGTTCACATGTAAGGTCCATGACGTCGTGAGGCAGTCTCCATACCCGTACACATCCATACGCTCGATACAATTTGAAACGAGGCTCGTCCGACCAGGCAACATGTTTCCACTCATTAACACTCCAGTGTAGGTCTTGACGGGCCCTCGCTAGGCATAAAGCTTTGTGTCGTGCACTCATCAAGGGCATACGAGTGGGCCAACGGCTCAGAAAGCTCATATCGATGATGTTTCGTTGAATTATTCGCACGCTGACACTTGAAATCTGCAGCAATTTGCGAAAGGATTGCACTTCTGCCACGCTGAACGATTCTTAGCTGTGATCGTTGGTCCCGTCCTTGTAGGATCCTTTTCCGGCAGCAGCGATGTTGGATATTTGATGTTTTACAGGATTCCTAATACTCACGGTACACTCGTGAAAAGGACGTAAGGGAAAATCCCGACTTCAACCCTGCATCGGAGGTCCTGTGATCCCCATGTCTCGTGCGATGACATAATACCGCATTCAAACTCACTTACATCTTAATAACCTGCTATTGTAGCAGCAGTAACCGAGCCAACATATGAGCCAGAAAAAAAAAGGTTAAAATGGCTCTGAGCACTGTGGCACTTAAGTTCTGAGGTCATCAGTCCCCTAGATCTTAGAACTACTTAAACCTAACTAACCTAAGGACATCACAAACATCCATGCCCGAGGCAGGATTCGAACCTGTGACCGTAGCGGTTGAGCGGTTGTAGACTGTAGCGCCTAGAACCGCTCGGCCACCCCGGCCGGCTTGCGCCAGACACTTGTTGTCTTATATGGGCGTTGCCGACCGCAGCGCCGTATTCTGCCTATTTGCATATTTCTGTATTTGAATACGCATGCCTATAGCAATTTCTTTGGCGCTTCAGTGTATATGGCTGGCTGTTGAGAAGAAATGATAAATGAACTGCAGACTGTCTGAATTAACACTTACAGGTAACAGAAAAGCGAAACTAAAGTTCTTAAATACAAAAACGCGCCGTCAATTAAACAAATATACGCTATTAAGTAAACACAGGAAAAGCTAAGTACGTAACTTAATGTCACGAAAATGTCACACGCGATAGCTGGCACGGACCTGAGGGGCTAACTACGCCGATAACAACTGTCCAAAACAAGCCGGTCGCAAGGGTAATGGCATCAAGTGAATAAAGTGGCTCTAGCGACTTCTGCAGTGGAAAACAACATTGGAAAGTAAGCTCACCCATGACAAAGAAACGAAAAGTATGCGAATTCTTGAAAATCACTACAAAAGAACAACTACTTCATCAACAACTGCTCGCTTTTGTTCAGAAGTAAGTTAGAATACCACTAAACGATATAAACAAACTGTGTACAACCGATCAGCTGGTTCTGCTGCCCGCACTTCTCTCATGCCCGACCGGAACACCACAGGTGGCGCAGGGATGCTCGATCTTGCCAGTCAGGAATAGGACTGGAACCTGTCGACTTGGCACGCAGCGGTTGGCCCGACTTCTCAAATCCAAGCAGGTGTGGGGAAGTGTATTTGAAAAAAGCCTTCCTGTTCTGGGGAGTGTTGATTTGGACTGCCCTCTCAGATTCTCTAGCTACGATGTTTGTCTTCATGCTACCGAACTTTCTCAACAACTTTTCTTTCCGTTATCAGTCTAATAGAATTCTTTCTACTCTCGTGATATGCCCAAAATACTATGGTCTTCTAGTTTTAATTCTGTTCCCTAAGTCTTTACCCTTATTGATTTGCTTTAAGAATTCATTATTGGTAAATCTTTGTGTCCACAATGCTTGGAAGACTCGTCAACGCAGCCACATTTAGAATGCCTCAATTCTCCTCACCGTTGCGTTATGAATTGTCCATTCCTGCATTCCATAGAAGAGTACTGCAATTACGAGACATTTAATCACTTAGAGTCTTTATTGCAAGTTTTAATTACAGATCTTAAAAAGTGGCTCTAGCTCGTTCTATTCTGTTATTGATTTCTAGTCTGATCGAATTTATCATTCATCCATGTACCGACATATTTGTAATTTGATTCCCTCCGAATGGGTATTATCTATGAAAGAAAAGTATAATAAATGCATATGGTATAGTATAAACAGTTCTCATTTCAAGACAGCTTCCACGATTTTTTGGTATGTTATTGCCTTAGTTACCAGGAGAAAGAAAACTGGCGTTCTACGGATCGGAGCGTGGAATGTCAGATCCCTTAATCGGGCAGGTAGGTTAGAGAATTAAAAAGAGAAATGGATAGGTTAACGTAGTATATAGTGGGAATTACTGAAGTTCGGTGGCAGGAGGAACCAGACTTTTGGTCAGGTGAATACAGGATTATAAATACAAAATAGGAGTAGGTTTAATAATGAATACAAAAATAGGAGTGCGGGTAAGCTACTACAAACAGCATAGTGAACGCATTATTGTGGCCAAGATAGACACGAAGCCCACGCCTACTACAGTAGTACAAGTTTATATGCCAACTAGCTCTGAAGTTGATGAAGAAATTGATGAAATGTATGATGAGATAAAAGAAATTATTCAGGTAGTGAAGGGAGAAGAAAATTAAGTAGTCATGGGTGACTGGATTCGACAGTAGGAAAAGGAAGAGAAGGAAACGTAGTAGGAGAATATGGATTGGGGCTAAAAAATGAAAGAGGAAGCCGCCTGGTAGAATCTTGTACAGAGAATAACTTAATCATAGCTAACACTTGGTTCAATAATAATGAGAGAACGTTATATACATGGAAGAACCCTGGAGGTAGTAAAAGGTTTTTGATAGATTATGTAATGGTAAGTCAGAGATTTAGGAACCAGGTTTAAAATTGTAAGACATTTCCAGGGGCAGATGTGGACTCTGACCACAATCTATTGGTTATGACCTGTAGATTAAAACTGAAGAAACTGCAAAAGGGTGGGAATTTAAGCAGATGAGACCTGGATCAAGTGAAAGAACCAGAGGTTGTACAGAGTTTCAGGGAGAGCATAAGGGAACAACTGACAGGAATGGTGGAAAGGAATACAGTAGAAGAAGAATGGGTAGCTTTGAGGAATGAAATAGTGAAGGCAGCAGAGGATCAAGTAGGTAAAAAGACAAGGGCTGGTAGAAATCCTTGGGTAACAGAAGAGATACTGAATTTAATTGATAAAAGGAGAAACTACAAAAATGCAGTAAGTGAAGCAGGCAAAAAGGAATACAAACATCTCAACAATGAGATAGACAGGAAGTGCAAAATGGCTAAGCAGGGATGGCTAGAGGACAAATGTAAGGATGTAGAGGCTTATCTCACGAGGGGTAGGATAGATACAGGCTACAGGAAAATTTAAGAAATCTTTGGAGATAAGGGAAGCACTTGCATTAATATCAAGAGCTCAGATGGAAAGCCGCTTCTAAGCAAAGAAGGGAAAGCAGAAAGGTGGAAGGCGTATATAGAGGGTCTATACAGGGGCGATGCTCTTGAGGACAATATTATTAAATGGAAGAGGATTTAGATGAAGATGAAATGGAAGATATGATACTGCGTGAAGAGTTTGACAGAGCACTGAAAGACCTAACTCGAAACAAGGCCCCGAGAGTAGACAACATTCCATTAGAACTACTGACAGCCTTGGGAGAGCCAGTCCTGACAAAACTCTACCATCTGGTGCGCAAAATGTATGAGACAGGCGAAATACCCTCAGACTTCAAGAAGAATATAATAATTCGAAACCCAAAGAAAGTAGGTGTTGACAGATGTGAAAATTACGGAACTATCAGTTTAATAAGTCACAGCTGCAAAATACTAACGCGAATTCTTTACAGACGAATGGAAAAACTGGTAGAAGCCGACCTCGGGGAAGATCATTTTGGATTCTGTACAAATTTTGGAACACGTGAGGCAATACTGACCCTACGACTTATCCTAGAAGAAAGACTAAGGAAAGGCAAACCTACATTTCTAGCATTTGTAGACTTAGAGAATGCTTTTGACATTGTTGATTGGAATACTCTCTTTCATATTCTGAAGGGGGCAGGGGTAAAATACAAGGAGCGAATGGCTATTTACAATTTGTACAGAAACCAGATGGCAATTATAAGAGTAGAGGTACATGAAAGGGAAGCAGTGGTTGGGAAGGGAGTGAGACAGGTTGGTAGCCTCTCCCCGATGCTATTCAATCTGTGTATTGAGCAAGCAGTAAAGGAAACAAAAGAAAAGTTCGGAGTAGGTATTAAAATCCATGGAGAAGAAATCAAAATGTTGAGGTTCGCCAATGACATTGTAATTCTGTCAGAAACAGTAAAGGACTTGGAAGAGCAGTTGAACGGAATGGACTGTGTCTTGAAAGGAGGGTATAAGATGAACATAAACAAAAGCAAAACGAGGATAATGGAATGTAGTCGAATTAAGTCGGTTGATGCTGAGGGAATTAGATTAGGAAATGACACACTTAAAGTAGTTGATGAGTTTTGCTATTTGGGGAGCAAAATAACTGATGATGGTCGAAGTAGAGAGGATATAAAATGTTGACTGGCAATGGCAAGGAAAGCGTTTCAGAAGAAGAGAGATTTGTTAACATGGAGTATTGATTTAAGTGTTAGGTAGTCGTTTCTGAAAGTATTAGTATGGAGTGTAGCCATGTATGGAAGTGAAACATGGACGATAAATAGTTTAGACAAGAAGAGAATAGATGCTTTCGAAATGTGGTGCTACAGAAGAATGCTGAAGATTAGATGGGTAGATCACATAACTAATGAGTAGGTATTGAATAGAACTGGGCAGAAGAGGAGTTTGTGGCACAACTTGACCAGAAGAAGGGATCGGTTGGTAGGACATGTTCTGAGGATCACCAACTTAGTACTGGGGGGGCAGCGTGGAGGGTAAAAATCGTAGAGGGAGACCAAGAGATGACTACACTACGCAGATTCAGAAGTATGTAGGTTGCAGTAGGTACTGGGAGATGAAGCTTGCACAGGATAGAGTAGCATGGAGAGCTGCATCAAACCAGTCTCAGGATTGAAGACCACAACAACAACATGCATTAGTTAGACGGAGTAGTGAGACTGGAAGTTTGATAAGGCACGTGCCACTTATACACACGGTTAGGAAATTCATTGGACTACATTTGTCGCTTGGGAGTAAAGCTACTTGTCTGTGCTGTCAAGATCAATAGTCCCATACCAAACCCGAAGACAGCAAACTATAGACTCTCCTATTTAAGAACAGACCTTAATCTAAGAAATCGGGTAAGACTTCGCAGTATGCCACTTTCAGTATGACATCAGACGAAATCGTACGGGGAGGCACGAGTGTCCTCGTGCAAGCTTTTTCCAGTCTGGAGCTAATGAGCAGCTCTACCAGTAAGTATTTTAAAGCCGTTTTTGGCTGGAGTCTTCTAGGATGCTTAAATGCTAGTGACTTTCCCAGGAACGCAAATGTACACAGCAGCTGCTAGAACTAAACTTCTAAAAATCCAAGTCCTTGCTGTAAACAACACTTTGTTCCAAAGGAGTGCTGTTAGAAAATGCATGAAATGGCCAACGTAAGTGCCTGTAATCTGCTCCTTACTGCCAAGCCTTAATGTTACAGCAATATCAAGGAGCTCACTCAACAGGAAAGCCTGTTCACAGCTCTCGCGGGTCGAGGAGGCAAGCTGTGTAACCCATTGGGAAGAGGTGGTGTTTGATAGTGCACAAAGTTGGTTATCATTAGTGATCTATACGAAAGCCAACAAGAATTTGAAAGTACTTTCTCATGAGAGAACGTGGAACTCTGCTAGATCAATCTCAGTTTTCCAAGCGAGTGTAGCAATTTTGGAGAATGTGGATGCACTGAGTAGAAAGTAGCCTTATACGACATGGAGCCACCATTTAGCTCAATGTGATGTTTAATAAAACAGGCGATTATACTGGGGTCCAATTGAAGCTAACAAATTTCTTTGCCTTCCAAGAAGAAATATTTACTGTTGTTGTACATACATAAAACTGCAACCTGTCACTTTTTTTAAATACACTACTCGCTGTTAAAATTGCTACATCACGAAGATGACGTGCTACAGACGCGAAATTTAACCGACAGGAAGAAGATGTTGTGATATGCAAATGATAAACTTTTCAGAGCATTCACACAAGGTCGGTGCCGGTGGCGACACCTACAAAGTGCTGACATGACGAAAGTTTCCAGCCGATTTCTCTTACACAAACAACAGTTGACCGGCGTTGCCCGATGGAACGTTGTTGTGATGCCTCGTGTAAGGAGGAGAAATGCGTACCATTACGTTTCCGACTTTGATAAAGGTCGGATTGTAGCCTACGCCGTCTGCTGTTTATCGTATCGCGACATTTCTGCTCGCGTTGGTCGAGATCCAATGACTGTTAGCAGAATATAGAATCGGTGGGTTAAGAACGGTAATACGGAACGCCGTGCTGGATCCCAACGCCCTCGTATCACTAGCTGTCGAGATGACAGGTAGCTTATACGCATGCCTGTAACGGATCGTGCCGGCCGCGGTGGTCTAGCGGTTCTAGGCGCGCAGTCCGGAACCGTGCGACTGCTACGGTCGCAGGTTCGAATCCTGCCTCTGGCATGGGTGTGTGTGATGTCCTTAGGTTAGTTAGGTATAAGTAGTTCTAAGTTCTAGGGGACTGATGACCATAGATGTTAAGTCCCATAGTGCTCAGAGCCATTTGAACCATTTTTGTAACGGATCGTGCAGTCACGTCTCGATCCCTCAGTCAACAAATGGGGACGTTTGCAAGACAACAACGATCTGCACGAATAGTTCGCCGACATTTGCAGCAGCATGGACTATCAACTCGGAGACCATGGCTGCGGTTACTCTTGACGCTACATCACGGACAGGAGCGCCTGCGATGGTGTACTCAACGACGAATCTGGGTGATGATCGCATCCCTGTTTGGCGACATCGCAGTGAACGCACACTGGAAGCGTGTATTGGTCATCGCCATACTGGCGTATCACCCGGCGTTATGGTATGGGGTGCCATTGGTTACACGTCTCGGTCACCTCTTGTTCGCATTGACGGCTATTTGAACAGTGAACGCTACATTTCAGATGTGTTACGACCCGCGGCCCTACCCTTCATTCGATCCCTGCGAAACCGTACATCTCAGCAGGATAATGCACGACTGCATGTTGCAGCTCCTGCACGGGCCTTCCTGGATGCAGGAAATGTTCGACTCCTGCTCTCGCCAGCACATTCTCCAGATCTCTCACCAATTGAAAACGTCTGGTCAATGGTATCCGAGCAGCTGGTTCGTCACAATACGCCAGTCACTACTCTTGATGAACTGTGGTATCGTGCTGAAGCTGCATGGGTGGCTGTACCTGTACACGCCATCCAAGCTGTGTGTGACTCAATGCCCAGGCGTATCAAGGCCGTTATTACGGCCAGAGGTGGTTGTTCTGGGTACTGATTACTCAGGATATATGTACCCAAATTGCGTGAAAATGTAATCACATGTCAGTGATCGATATTTATTGTAGAGTACTGACTAGTGCGGAATGATATTGATCGTGTGAGGTCGGTGTCGACGGTTTGCACAGTATACTGAATAAACCTGCAGGACTTTAAAAGTAATGACTCTAGTTCAAAATATTTTGCAAATATTGTACCACGTAAGGATGATATTACGCGATACACGTCAGCTGCTGCCGAGAATCGCAGAAATTCAATTTGCTAGAACAAATTTAAGAAAGGAACTGAAAGAATTAAATTACAAACGCTCGGAACGTGAACTGGAAGGGGTAAATGAAAGCACCATGTGGTACTTTGAACTGATGAAGGAACTTTCAGATACCCCGTTGTCCACAGTAGAAGAGGAAACTGAAAATCATGGCGTAATAACGGTAAGTACAAATCTTCATTTTTACCTGTAGCTGTCCTGAGAACTGAGAAACGAGGTCAGATCGAGTGACCGTACGCGTTTATTTTTCTTGCTTATCAGGGTACGCATCACATGTAACTTAAACAGCATAGGTTTGTGTCGTTTGCAACAGCTGTAACACTAGAGAAATTCATAGAAAACGACCCATCTACACGATAAATTATACGGTTTATTTGCTTAATTTGTAATTAGGTGCCGTTGTCGTTTAATGTTTTATAATTCCTTGAAAGAGTCCCAGGTCCATGGAAAGTTTCTCCGGCTCATTTCACCTGTTCTGAATAATTCAGCCTTGTGTTTGTGGGTTACACAGTTCAGTCGCAATACACGACTACATCATCGAGCGCCAACATGTTAACTGTGATATCAGGGTTTTAACAGACGCATCCTGGACACAAATACTGCGCAATAATGAGGTACTGTTCTTGGTCTCGCACTTTCACGCCATATATTAACACAGTACTACTGTATCGATAACATTAAACGAGTGAGGGCAGCTTAGAATGCGTGGATTCTGGTTCCGTTTAAGAGTAGGAATTCGCGTGTGGCCATGGAACCTTCTTGGATAAGACGAAGTGAATGTTCAGGTTTTCTTGTTGTCAGAGCAGGTCGGCAGTTGCTACTTCGCATCCGAGGCTACACTGACGTAACCCAAGCAGATGCCTTTATACGGCAGCTTTGTCACCGGGTCGGGGAACTAATAATGAAACTTCTTAATAAAATAAAATTTTTAGTTAAATTGCAATGAATGAGAAGATGAACCTTCTTTAGTAAGTTTTTACTTAATCTGCTGAGTGAAATTGATTATACTGTTCCTTTGCTTGCCTTTATCATTTCACATCTGACTCTGCCCTAACTAACAGAACTCAAACTTTTCCTATTCATTAAATACTCACAATATTCAAAGGTAACGCGATCTGACTGTTTTGAAATTAACTCAAAATAATGGCCCTGAAATAGAAGAAATCCTAACAATAACCCATACATATCATAAGTCTCACAGAAAATCTTCATGACACGAACTACAGCGATACAGGCGCCAATACCGCCAGCTAAATAAGAGATTCTAACTGCTGAAGTCTCTAACTACTAATAGGCATGTGGTTAGCAAAGGG
This sequence comes from Schistocerca gregaria, assembly GCF_023897955.1. Taxonomy (NCBI): domain Eukaryota; kingdom Metazoa; phylum Arthropoda; class Insecta; order Orthoptera; family Acrididae; genus Schistocerca; species Schistocerca gregaria. The sequence continues at coordinate 506,256,772 of NC_064926.1, read as the reverse complement.
AAGACTTTGTTGCAGAGCAAACAATGTATTTAGCAGATTTTACCGCACTCAAGTGACAACCAATTCAAAGAAATTATATAATCATCAGTATTAAATCTCCATGACGGATACACATTCAGACCGTCCGCTCGCGCTAATACTGCAAACCTCCAACACTGCTAATTATTAACCTCTAACCTCCATCACTGCTAACTACTCACGCCGGCCGCGGTGACCGGGCGGTTCTAGGCGCTCCAGTCCGGAGCCGCGCTGCTGCTACAGTCGCAGGTTCGAATCCTGCCTAGGGCATGGGTGTGTGTGATGTCCTTAGGTTGGTTAGGTTTCAGTAGTTCTAAGTTCTAGAGGACTGATGACCACAGCAGTTGAGTCCCATAGTGCTCAGAGCCATTTGAACCATTTGACAACTCACTCCCAACTACCAACACTGCTGGCTGTTCACCTCCAAGTGCGAGTCCGACCAGTAACAGAGTCTCTTACAGAGTGCACACAGCGCTGTCAGAGTTATTAATGCAGACCGCTACGTAGCGCTGCCAACATAACAAAAACATAAACAGCCTACTTAAAGTAGTTAGCTGTTGAAGGTATTGGTCGAAGAAAGAGAACTGGCCAGAATAAACAGGACTGGCCAATTTCATTAAAGCAGGAGTAACTGTACATTGCTTGATTTTGATGTGCCTTCATGACGTCAACGCTTTTGGATGGTTATCTACTGACTTTTTTCTTCGCTGAGATTACCATGGACGATGCAAGGAGCCAATCAAAGTTGAAACGGAGGCTATTGGCATTTATGTTTTCATTACAGTGATAGGATACTGGGAGGCGGGTTCCTAATCGACAGTAATTAACAAATCAGGGTTGTCAGATTTTATTCTTATCCGACAGGCTAAAGCAAGGCATTGACCCTTTGCAAGAACTGATACATAAGTATAGTAGTAAAAAGCGACAGTGTTCCCTGTTGTAGAGTGATCCGAGGACCCCACGTCATGTAGGTTTGTTACAAAGAATACTAGTTCACTATCCTTCGATTTAAAGACATGATACCCAAACTGGTGGAGGAAGAATGGGCAGAGCATGATGATTTACTGTCTGCCATTATGGGCAATACTACGATGTGATCAAACCAGTAATTAAAAAGGAAATTTCAGGTGAGCGGGAAGTTGGTAACTACCGATACGAATGCGTACCAATCATGGTTTAACACCTTCACACCTATATAGGATAGGCAACAAGGATAAACCTACCTGAAATTATAAGAAATATGAACGAGATACTAGTAACTTTTTCGAAGCACAGAAAAACCTCTTCCTGTAAAATCCGGTTTTACTGTGTCGAGATCCTGACATGTACAAAGCCTGCTTCGTTTTTATACCAAATAGTGACGCATGTTAATGAAATTTTGTTTGCTATCAGTGGTTGCGCAAACATTCCAATCTCCAGATGTTGCTCCCTAACCTATGTCAGTTTCTGTATTTCATTTTGTAGCTGGTGTCACTACAAGAGTCTTAAGCTGTTGGCGTTGTGCCTGTGTGAATGCTGTAAAATAATCCAAAATCATTCTTCAGATTCTTTGTATTTATCGAAGTCAATATATCTGTAAGTAGGCTGTTTACGATTTCTTATTGGTAACGCCACGTAGCGCTCTGTATGAAAAATCACTGGCTGTGCCGCGTGCATTCTGTGGCTGGTTTGCATTGTTGTCTGCCATTGTAGTGTTGGGCAGCGGCAGCTGGATGCTAACAGCGCGTAGCGTTGCGCAGTTGGAGGTGAGCAGCCAGCAGTGGTGGACGTGGGGAGAGAGATGGCGGAGTTTTGAAATTTGTAAGAATTGGTGTCATGAACTGATATATATATTATGACTATTAAGGTAAATACATTGTTTGTTCTGTATTAAAATCTTTCATTTGATAACTATGCCTATCAGTAGTTAGTGCCTTCAGTAGTTTGAATCTTTTATATAGCTGGCAGTAGTGGCGCTCGCTGTATTGCAGTATCTTGAGTAACGAAGATTTTTGTGAGGTAAATTTTTTCTAAGGGAACGTTTCATATGTCGACCCTTAGCCAAGGATACCTCACTGGAATCTTCTGATTTTTTCTTGTAGTTTGTGTAGTTAGTGTAGCCTTTGTTTATTGCTAGCGCGTAATCATAGAGAGAATTTCCTTTGTAGTTGTAGTCTTTCATTGTTGTACAGTAAAACAGTTGTGGCATGCATGTAGATTTGCACCAAGTATTTCGCAGCTGCGCTTGCAGTTAACTAGATATTATTTTCAGTGCTATGTTAATGTGTTCTCTTATTTTTGCTCTTCAAATTGTGTTTTTCTGTGTTGTCATGTGAAATATTGTGACAATAATGGCGTGTGAAAAACGTAACACTAGGCTCCAAAGTAAACTGAGAAATAATAGTGACGACGAGCGTCGCTTATTAGCACCACTGTGTAGTGAATTAACAGACATTCGAAGTAGTAATTTGGTAATTGTGCATAGGGAAATGGAGCGGGCGGCAAGTAATGGTGTAGAAAATGAAACAAGTAGTGAACAGGGAACAATTATCGATCGATCAGTCGGCAACAGCTCGCCTCAGGAATCCGAAATGACAGAACACAATATTGCAAATACTGTAGACTTAGGTTATGGGTCCTCACCGTTTTCTCAAATGAGTCAAGACACATTTTCTGCCTGTCAAAATGTAAATGTTGCCGGTGAAAATGCACTGCCAAAAAGCATAGAAAAACAGATTCCAGACACTAATACATTATTATTGCAGTTAATGCAACATATGGAACAAAATCAGAGACAAACACAGCAAAAGCTTCAAAAGTTAGACACAATGGAACAAAATCTTCAAAAGTTAGACGCAATGGAACAAAAGCTTCAAAAGTTAGACTCAGTGGAACATAAGCTTGAACAAACACGTGAAGATTTAACTACTGAATTACATAAAATCGAATCGAAATGTCAAAAAGTCTGTAATGACGTAAAAACACAAATTTGTGAGCATTTCCAACCTATTTTTTCGCGGCATGAAAATGCATTACAGAATCACGAAGCAGCCATAAAAGAACTTCAAACTATTGTTCATGAAAATCATGAGACCTTGCAAGCTAAAATTGACTCAGTTGTATCTACCGATTCGGTTACGCAACTTGCAAAAACTCAAGAAAACTTAAAGGACACAGTAGATACTCTGAAAATTGGTTCAGAAAGACACATGGAGGACATTAGTTCATTATCAGAGAAAGTAGTTGAACTTTTGGATCAGCTAAATAATTTGTCTACGAAGGTAGATGATAATCTGAATGACACAAAACCGGTAGTCTTTAATGACACAGAAGAGTTCGAACAAATTAGGAAATTCAAACAAAATTAGAATCAAATTAATACGCAACACCAAAGAGAAATCCGGGAAGTACAAGATCAGCTGACACAGGTAATACAAGAATTGCGTATTTCAGAGGACACTCGCACTCCAATAGGGGAATAGGGACATAAAAATACGGAACTGCCACAAAATAATAACACAGGGCACTTTGGAGATTATGAAAGAAATTGGCAAAGTACACCGAATTTTGAGATGGAACCGCCGAAACGACGTAACAGTGACCAACATGCGACCCGCCGACACGATGATTTTGACTATAAGCTGTTCATTACCACACGTAAATTCAAAACATTTAAGAATTCTGGCAACGACATTCATCCACAAGCGTGGCTTCATCAATTCTCTCATTGTTTTCCTCCCAACTGGTCACTGCAGCACAGATTAGAATTTATGTGTGGCTACTTAGAGAATGAACCAGCTGTAAGAATGCGATCGGTCGTTCACAATTGTCACAGTGAAGGAGAATTTTATCATGCCTTCCTCTCAGCATATTGGTCTCAAGCTACACAAGACCGAGTAAAACATAGCATCATAATGATGAAACATTTCGAACAATCTGAATTTTCCAGTCTTGTCAAATATTTCGAAGATATGTTGCACAAGAATCAGTACCTGTCAAACCCATACAGCCCCTCAGAACTTACCCGCATTTGCCTAATCAAACTACCTGAACATTTACGACATATTATTTTGGCAGGACGTTGCAAAGATGACATTGAGGCTTTTCACGGATTGTTACAAGAATTAGAAATTGACACTGACAATCGCGCGAAGCGAAAACAGGAACACAACAATTACAGGTCACATCCGTCGCAATTCGGCGATGAAAGAAATAATAACTGGACACGACAAGGCTATTCTCACAACTCAAATCGTGACCAGAACAGACACCACCCATATGACAACCATTGGCAGAGTAGTAATAATTACAGAGAAAGATCGCATCTCTGTAATAATGAATATGACAGAGAAAACCATGGAAACAGACAATATGGGAATCAAAATAATTATTATCAGGGGAGACAGAATAACTTCAGACGCAACGGTCCACCACGCAATTACGATTCCGGGAGAATTTCTCCACCACATGACCGACAAACAAGAAACTCTGTAAACTACCGACAAAACGACAGATTTGAATTGCATCAGAACTGGCGGGATTCCTACAGGACAGGGCCCTCTCGACAAGGTGGATTTGTAGAAGTTAGGTCTCGTAATCCCAATAACGATGCACGCCAACAAAGAGACAGACATTGACTCACACCGCAAGCAGCCACGAGCGCCGGCTGGCTCGGCGAACAATAACATAGACGCCAACCTTGAGAAAAATTCCAGTATTCTTTACCGAAGTATACCGCATGATAATTGCTTTCAAGTTCAAACACTGAGTACTATGAAGAGTAAAGGATTGCACCACATTTCACATGTAAAACCGTTTATTGAAAGATAATCTGCTTTATAACTTAGTCTCTGCCATAAAATTTTTCACTTCACGTACTAGTATGCCTTGTCAGACTTAGAAACTGTTAACAAGCAACAATGTTTTGAAGTTCACTATCCAGTCTAGAACCCAGGGAACATTTTTAAACAGAAATTACGAATGCATTGTTATAGTGAACAGACGACACAGTGTTGTATTTGTACATTCTTGCTTGTTAGTTGCACAATCACGTAACGACTATCAGGCTTACATACTTAGGACATATACTAGTACTGCTAATGAGATTTTAATGCAACATTTTGGTTTACTTGAAGATACATTCTGGATTTAAAGTACTTTATGTGAGATACCAGATGACACAGTGGTTAGTTTGTGTGACAACTACACGATTTTATCACGACACTACAAATTTGTGACAATTTACAATGTTGCTTTTGTGGTGTATCTGTTTTATATCTGCACAGTTTTTCTGAATTCTTCTGGAAAGGAAAACGTGTTTTAGTAGTAACTTTGTGGTATAGCTACAATGAGACAGCCTTTTCTGTAGCACAACAATACGTTACAGTACAGTACTTACTTCATCACAGCAATAAGCGTAGTAACTACGATATCTATACTCAAAGCATTTCACTTTTGTTTATCATGAGGTAAGTACATTGACTTCTGTAGAACTTAGCTTTCGGAGGACGATAACTACGACACTTCCTCAGAGATTATCTTACAACACGATGCACAGTTTAGCGCTACAGTACGCGTATTTGGGTGACTAATTTTGTACTTAAAACATTAATTTTTAAAGATATTTGAAATACAATGATACAAAGGTTTTCCGTGATACATTTCATTCCATTGCTGTAATCTGTAACATCTGAGGATATAATTACATTAATCTTCAGGGGGGTACATGCTTACTTTGTGTACCATGTGTATGGCAAGCACAAGGAGCCCTAGCTAATATGGTATTTGCTTATACAACTTTACACATCGGTACCATATTTCTCTTACACAGCTATCTGATCATTTAACTGAGGGAGACAAACATTTATTTTACTACATCAGTGACAGATGTTTACGTAATTACACCGTTGAATAACTTCAAACTTATGAAATTGTATTTTGTCTGTACTTTGTGAAATGTTCAAATTTTTTCGGAACTATTGTGATACTATGAGAGCTTTGAATGATGTGTATGGTATGGGATCATGATTGTTAAAGTACGTTTGAGGCAGATGACACTTTTGACATGAGCAGAGAATTTTTTTACGTTTTGAAATTATTGGAGAAAGCTACGACGATTTTGAGAGTTGACTGAGGTGTTACGATGTTATTATTACGATGACTATGTGTATTATGCTGTTGCGGTATGTTTATGATCAATAAGCTGATGCTATATGAGTTATTTGATTATGCTGCGTATCTGTTATGATGAAATATTGAAGAAGTGTCAACGAATAAGGTAAGGAATAAAGAGTAGTGGTTAGGGACTCTGGTTTGTGAAAAAGGATGTTGGAAACCGACAATCGTACTTTAAGAGTTATGAAATGTGTGTATATGCGTGAGTGTATCACTATGCAGGCGAAAATTTTTTTGGACACTGTTATATTTAAATGATTTTATTTCTACAGATTTGTAACGCAAATGCTTGACCTGTGAAATTTTTATATAAGAGACTCCCACTGTAGCGGAAACTGGTGTCGTAAATATTTCGATAAGACAGTTAAGTGACCACCTGCACGTAATGCGTCGTGGGCACCCAGCTGCGCGACAACCACCTGACAAAAGAAAGCCATTAGTGTGTGCCTGTCAGAGGCACAGGTGGAGAGAAAAAAAAAGACGCCATTATCCTCGCTATTGACATTCCTTTGTAGAAAGCATCGCAAATACGACACGCTCATTACTTGGAAAGATACTTACATGTGCACAGCTGATTATGACAAGCGTCTTTCTACGAGAATTGAGAGAATTTTTTACTACCTTATGAAATATCATATGGCTAATGAATGATGTCTCATGCCTTTCTTTGTACATATTTGCTCATTTTGTTTAATATCTAGTTTCTAGCTGCACTGCAGCATTGATTACAATAAAATTTAATGGATGTACTAATATAAATATTTTATGCCTACAGATCCAGTAAATAATAACTTTATGATGTACTTAAAAAAAACGAAGGAGCTCAAAAAGACATTTGCCTTGGCAGGAATTGCATACAGAATTTTCGTTTCAAGTACATGGTAATATTTTTTTTTACAATAAGTTTTTGTGGTGCACCACTTTAATTATATAGACATTAAGATGTGAATATACAGTTCCCTTATCTGCATTGTTGTCTTTAGTGTAATATTTTTTCTGCTTTAGCTTTGTCATGTTTAGATATAAGTTATCGTATTTGATGTTGCTGTTTGCCAGGCATAGTGCTACTAAATTTCACTTTGTATTACTCTGTTAAGCTAGTTTTACTACTGATTTATTTTTCTTGTTGCTGCACATTGGTTCATATCAGTTGTAATGTTGCATTGCTTGGTAATTTAGATTTACTGTAGCTTGCTTTGCCCATTGCCATTTTTTTGTCATTGATGTTTGTGTTAATGGTTTTGTGCTGCTGCAATGCGTCGTCCCTTAGTTTAACATCTAAGCTCTGTAGGTTTAAGTTAGCTTAAGAGGGGGTAGACTATATGAGAAACTAACTATGATGAATTGGGAGAAAAGCATCGAGAAGCAATAAGAAAATGGTTTGGCCAAAAAAGTAGTGTACAGTGGAGGAAAACTATTTTTGAAAGAGGATGAGAACAGAATACAGAAAGCATGCTTGTATAGGATTTTTTTGGCTGGAGTAAATGTTGAAATAAGAGGGGCGATCTATGGAATGAAGTTTTGGGTTGGACTCCAGTACAAAATGTAACCCTGAAAACAAACCCTGTCCTTTCCTTTTGTGTTATCCCCCTATGCGTTTGTGTACCCTTGTGTATTTGTTTTCTTCCTGTCTCTGTGTACTGTTTCATAGAATTTTTTTTTCTTCTAATACCAAGCTACATTCACTATGACGAGGAATACTGTTATCCTCAAATATAATTTGCATTAATAACATGTTATTTACTTTGTAAAGATGTTTACACATTATTTGTTCTGTTTTGTTCTAATGCTCATGTGTGAAGTTCATGTTTCAAAAGTTATTCTGATCTTTTATGTACGTACTTACAATTTTTGTAACACTGATGTATTTGCTATTTTGATTCTTTTGTAAAGCCAGTACTACTGCAAATGTTATCTGTATTGTTATGTTCTTTAAAGATGTATTTTGTACCTTTGTTATTGTATTCTTATGTTATAAAATTGTAATTGACACCAGTTCATCAAATTAAGTAACTTGTAAATTACATTTCACTGCACATGTTTCTGTTGGTCATAGTATATGGACAATATGTGAGAAGTAGGGACTGATAGTGTTTGCACGTGTGTTAATAATTCAGTAAGGGACTGGACAACAGCATTGCTGGTTCTAAGGACATTTCAAAAACAATTTTTGTGAGTGCACAAGTGGTGGTTGTGGACTTGCTATATTATCCGTAACACTCTTCAATGGTGATTGTGCGCCTGCACAGTCAAACAGATGGCTGCTGGCCATTTCTACAAGGACTGCAGTTGGTCTACACATTTGATGACCCACCAATACCATTATTTCTACAGGGTCTACAGTGAGTCTGCAGCTCTGGTGGCCCACCAATAGTAATCTCTACCAGGGCTACAGTGGGTCTGCTCTGTGATGACCTACCTACCAGTATTCTTCAAAACTTCGACTGTCTCTGCTGTGGGTTTGCTCTGTTGTGGCCCATTACCCGTCAGCATGTCAAGAGTCAACACTGTCTTTCTGTTGGAAGGACAACACTACTTCTTCAAGACTGCATAGAAATGCACTACTTCCATGTGCATTCTGTTTCACTGCTCAGACTTTGAGAAAAACACTGCAATTTTACTGTGATGAACGATCAGGACTGTCTTTATGGACTCTGAGAAAATTTTAGCTTTTGACCAACATTGTATCGATAAGTGTGTGCACTTCATTTATTTGTTATTGTAACTATGAAAAAAATTTTCAAATCTGCATTGGCCACTGCCCAAAACAATTTGTAAATTTTTTGTGGGGAGCATGGGGGCTATGTAAGTAGGCTGTTTACGTTTTCTTACTGGTAACGCCACGTAGCGCTCTGTATGAAAAATCACTGGCTGTGCCGTGTGCAGTCTGTGGCTGGTTTGCATTGTTGTCTGCCATTGTAGTGTTGGGCAGCAGCAGCTGGATGCTAACAGCGCGTAGCGTTGCGCAGTTGGAGGTGAGCAGCCAGCAGTGGTGGATTTGGGGAGAGAGATGGCGGAGTTTTGAAATTTGTAAGAATTGGTGTCATGAACTGATATATATATTATGACTATTAAGGTAAATACATTGTTTGTTCTGTATTAAAATCTTTCATTTGATAACTATGTCTATCAGTAGTTAGTGCCTTCAGTAGTTTTAATCTTTTATATAGCTGGCAGTAGTGGCGCTCGCTGTATTGCAGTAGCTTGAGTAACGAAGATTTTTGTGAGGTAAGTTATTTGTGAAACGTATAGGTTAATGTTAGTCAGGGCCATTCTTTCGTAGGGATTTTTGGAAGTCAGATTGCGTTGCGCTAAAAACTGTTGTGTGTCAGTTTAAGCCCAGTCTTGCATAATTTTTCAAAGGGGAGCTTTCATATCCTGTGTTATCGGAGAATTACTCTTAAGCCTTGTGTTTCTGTTCTACCCTCTTCTGCCTTCAGTATTTCGTCTCTCACAGCTACCCAGTTTCTCTTTATTATTCTCTTTTCACCTGATTCAGTAAATCGTTGCTCACTGCTCGCTCTGAAAACCTCAACAACCTCTTGTTATCTTAATTTATCAAGGTTCCATCTTCATAAGAGCCTACCTTTAATCAGTTTCTGCAGTTTTACTCTGCAGTTCATAAAAAAACAAGTTTTCGTTTTACGTACCTGAGAAAGAGACACCTTCAGGAACTTGCACTGGTTGAGGCGTAGCGCCGTATACTGATTCTGCCTTGGAGGCGGTTAAGTGGGAGATGTGTCTCAGAGCTGGATACTGACAGATGGTGAGGCGTGACTGAACGCGCACATAGTTTATGTGTCAGCCGATAGAGGACAATATTGGATAGAGCGACTGATTTAGTTTCGACTGTGCCCACTAGGGTGCACTAAAGTAATAGAATGTTTTTCATAAACTGTTCTAGGATTTTCATGAAGTGTTATTATGTCTTTTTGTGTATGTAATATGTTGTAAATGTGTTTTAGCAGTATGAATGATGCGTGAGTGTGGTTTAAGGTTAATATGAAGATAATTGTTTAACAAGTTATGTAGTGGGATTTCGTGTGGGAACATTTCGAAGAAGTATGGATGTGGACAAAGGGGATTTTGGTGGAATAGATTTGTAAAGTAAGTGTATGGGAAAGGGAAACTTAATTCAGGTATAAATAACAATAGTAAATAACTTTATGCATAAGCAAAACTTCACCATATTAGATAATTACTTTGGTAAAAAGTCCCCTCGTAGGTTCGCTATTTTGCGATTGGTTATTGATGAAAAGCGCGGACTGACGTGGGAGAGTGTTCTTTTGTTATTGGCTGTTGAGTAAACTGACCAATGGTAAAGCAGTATTCTTCGCGTGCCTTTCTCTGCTAGTAGAGAAGACGGAGTACTCTAGAAAAGAGTCGGAGCCTAGCCATGAAACAGTTCGGACGTGTATAGTAGTAGTTCCGATGGAAATGATAAGTTGCCGGATCTAACAGTGTTTCGGACATCAAAACTGTGGTAAGGTGACGGCATAATTATTCCGATGGGTGTGTAGAAATTTCGGAATTTTTAAGTGCATTTTGTGATGAGAAAAGGCATATATTCCGGGTGGCGTATTGAGCAGGTCGCTGGCTAAAAACTGTGACTGCATTAGGTACCGACAGACTTAATATTTGGCGAGCATTCTCAATCAAAAACAATGAGTATTTTTGTAGCTATTACGTTTTCGGGAAATGCAACACCATAAACTTGCTAACGTGAGTGAAAGGGATTGTGAGTGACTGAGTTAAGACTAGCACGGGGTTGGCAGTGATACTTGTTCACATAAGTTTCAGAATATATTAATTGTGGACAAAATTTCCAACCTTTCATTTCGTGTGAAAACTTTCTTCTGAAACGTATATTAGTTACTTTAACTGCAGCCTGGCTCACGTCGAAGTACAGTAGGTTTGGCTCGGCTTCCCTACTGATGATATGCTGAGACAATGTTCACAGGTAGGTGCAGGTTCGTAAAGGGACGGAAAGAACCGCGTCGCCGCACGGTGTTTCGTTCGAATCCCCGTCCAGCCATCCAGTTTTGATTTTCATGGTTTCCCTAAGACGCACAAAAAAAATATGAAGACAGCTCTCGTTAACTGCTTACTGCCGTTTCCCTCACATATATGTGCTTTTACTGCGTCTCCAAGAATTTGTCGTTATGGTACGTCGAACCCTAATCTTTTCCAGTCTCTCGAAATTACCTGTTTTTTTTTTTTTTTTTTTTTTTTTTGGCCGTAGATCAAGCAATTATTACAGGTCGAGAAACTAAGAAAAAAAAAACCTGCCGTTACGTCACTCGAAATTTGAATAACGGAAGCACCTCTCTGACAAACCGACGCCACGATGCATCACACGTTGTCAGCATTCTGTTTTTTGAACATGCTTCTGGGACCGTTACAGCTTAACGATTACTGTTGCGATCACTTCATTTCGTTTCATTTATCTTTCAGATCGATGAAAAAATCGGTCATCTTGAACATAGTGAACCCGAACAACCGCCACGCTTCTAGGCAATCCTATTCAATGACTCAGCGCTTGTATACATAGATTGTGATTAAATTACCGCATTAGACATAAATACTTCTCTAAATACTGTCTACAAGTTTCAATCAGCAGCCGACACAAGGTAATAACAATAAAGCTAACTTGATTCATACTCACTAACACAAAAGCTTCTTATCTTTCTCATTCATTATGACGATTGGCCAAAATATGCTTCGTGGCAGTATTTTATGCACTAGGCGATGTTCGAGGACCGCCTTGCGCGATAACGGCAGAGGAATTTAACCTCGCGACCGCTTAAGTAGCTTCTAGACACTTAGTGGCCACCCCCTTCTCGTTGGAAAGACTAGACCCTTGACCCTTTTAACCCGCCTTGAGTCCTGCCGTTCACACGGTAATGGTAGATCGCTTTCACGATTATACTTTTCAACAGCCATGGCGAAATGCGCTGCTGAACCAGGATGCAGTTTCGTGCCACGGAATGGTGGGCTTAGTCATCCGACTGTGCCGTATTATACTACATCAACTCAGGTAACACAGTGGATATATTCATAGTTGAAATTTCAGTTTAGCAGAAATTTAGTGAGGAGGCAGTAAATAACCCCTACATGAGATGATGATAGGAATGGAGCGCGATAGGTTATTTACCAATTAAGCTAACAGGAAGAGCGAAGAGATAAAATCGGAATGGATATGACGATCAATTAAAAATATTGAGAAAGACATGATAATGTGAAAAGACTGGGAAATTACGCTTAACTTCGGAGAAATAAAAAGTAAATCGTTTAACTAAGAGGTGCATGTGGGAAACCTTTGTTAAATGCAGAGGAAACGGCTGAGAGATGACAGAGTTCATCGGGGGCAGGAACACTGATGATGAAGTATCTCTGAGTTGACATACGAGGTCGAAATTGTTGTGTAACTAATACGAGGCCCAATAATAAGGACAAATTTCGACAGAGCTCTGAATAATATGAGCTAATAAGACAGCAGTACTCAATGATATAACACTGCATTTATTGAAATCTAAAGGAGGTTTAGGAACTAAAAGACTACTGGAGTTGGTGTAAAAATGTTATGAAACTGGTGACTTACCACCATATTTCCAGAAAAATGGCTCAAATGGCTCTGAGCACTATGCGACTTAACTGCTGAGGTCATCAGTCGCCTAAAACTTAGAACTAATTAAACCTAACTAACCTATGGACATCACACTCATTCATGCCCGAGACAGGATTCGAACCTGCGACCGCAGCTGTCGCTCGGTTCCTGACTGCAGCGCCTAGAACGGCACGGCCACTCTGGCCGGCTCCAGAAAAATAAGATCACAAAATTTCCAAACAATGCACGAGCGAATTAATGTGTCAACTAATGGACTATTAGTCTCACAGGTCACTCATGTTATCTACTGACCTGTGGTAGCGTTCTCGCTTCGCGCGCCAGGGTTCCCGGGTTCGATTCCTGGCGGGGTCAGGGATTTTCTCTGCCTCGTAATGGCTGGGTGTTGTGTGACATCCTTAGGTTAGTTAGGTTTAAGTAGTTCTAAGTTCTAGGGGACTAATGACCACAGCAGTTAAGTCCCATAGTGCTCAGAGCCATTTGACCCACTTGAACCATTTACTGACCAGAACAATATGCAGGGTAATACTTCAAGCTTTTACATGTCAAATTACTTTTAATCCGCTAAAGACATATGTAATCTGTTTTCGCCTAAACGAATGGTGAACAGCCGTCCATGAAATAAACAGTAGTAGTTTCTCAAAATGTCATATGTAACCTTGATGTGGGAGTCAACATTTTTAAACAGAACTGTAGTATTTTTCCCGACAGAATAACAGATTTCGATGAGACAAATTCAGTGATGTGACTCTTTTGTAGATCTAACAAGAAGCGATGGCGTAGAAATAGGCAGAATATAGGGCTTTTAGTGCTACTATTGCAGCCGTTGAATGGCCTGCCATCTGTAAGTTTACACCAGTTTCCAAGAAACTTTCGCTACCACCTTAAGACGAGATGTCATGCTTGTGTGTTGGACTTTATACGGATTTAAACATGTTTCATGCCAAATAAAATGTTATGTTGTTGGAAAGTCATCCTGACATTAAAGTGATACGACTCTTTTACCTTCCACAATGTTCCAAAAAAGGTGAGATACCCATGAGAACACATAATGCGCCCAACGGAATATTTGTTACGGAAGAAATTATAGGAAATTACAGGAGAAAATTTGTTATTTTAACTGAAAATCATACTGTCTCTTCAGAATTTTTTTTGTGCATATGTTGCGTCTTCCGCACACCAACAAAAAATCGTACATTCAAGTAACACATGAAATACATATAACCAAAGATTGTGAAAAAAAAGAAAAAAGACATTATTATGCACCACAACATTTATATTGGTAAATCTTTTAAAGAGTATGTTCGAAATTACAACCAATTGCATCAAGGCACTTTCGTACACGCTGCATCACTGTCGAACTGACTGCTGTGAAAATATCTGGAGATATCGCTTTACAAGCAGCTGTCATTTGGTCTCACATGCCCCTACAGTCGTTGAAACCTTCTTGTAGACCACATACATGACCCCAGATTGAAGAAGTCTAACGGCACGGCTTAATGGGGATTGAGCTACTTACCTCTGAATAAGACTGCGTCTAAGGGACGAATATCAATTCAGTTACATGGAGGTGAAAGATGCTATTAGAGAGCCGATTCTGATGTTGCCCTTAGTAATGGGAGGCAGTTTGGGTGGAAATCAGAACAGCTTGTTAGATTTTCGAAGTTAGAGAAAGTCTTCGACGATTTGAGGTGGCATAGGATGCATACCCACAATCCTTAGAAGGTTGAGGCTTAAGCACAGAGAAGTACTTTACAACGTCTACGAAACTCAAGTGGGAGTAATAAAAACATAAGCTCAAGAAAGAGAAGCTGTACAGCCATCAGGGACATGCAAGGGCCTCTTTGCAAGGACCTGTTTCCTCATTTTGTTGTGCGCCTTGGTGTACTGTCATCCAGCATCAAACTCCAGTGGCCCTGTGGTTCAACCACACTGTGCATTATGTTCGTAAGATGAAAGTCGTTTCCCATCAGAATTACTGAGAGAATATGGCTGTTAAGGAACATTCGTGGTTTCTTGGAGTTTCCCAATGACTTTCTGAGAGATGCGCGGCGCTATGGTTCTAGTTCTGCCAGTTAAGTTTCTTCAACACATCTGTTACACTCTCTCGCCATTGAAAAAAACCTATTGCCATTCGCGCCACGCTTCTCCGACAAATGTTACTGGGAAAACGGATAACCATTCCAGACTCATTACAGAACAGAAGATCTTTTGAAAATATACACTAGTGGCCATTATAATTGCTACACTAAGAAGATATGCAGATGATAAACGAGTATTCATTGTATAAATATATTATATAAAACTGACATGTGATTACATTTTCACGCAATTTGGGTGCATAGATCCTGAGAAATCAGTACCCAGAACAACCTCCTCTGGCCGTAGTAACGGACATGATACGCCAGCCCATTGCGTCAAACAGACCTTGGATGGCCCATGCAGCTACAACATGATATCACAGTTCATCAAGAGTAGTGACTGGCGTATTGTGCCGAGCCAGTTGCTCGAACACCATTGACCAGACGTTTTCAATTGGTGGGAGATCTGGAGAATGTGCTGGACAGGGCAACCGTCGAACGCTTTCTGTACCCAGAAAGGCACGCACAGGACCTGCAACATGCGGTTGTGCATTATCCTGCTGAAATGAAGGGGTTTCGCAGGGATCGAATGAATGGTAGAGCCACGGGTCGTAACACATCTGAAATGTAACTGTTCAAAGTGCCGTCATTGCGAACTAGACGTGGCCGAGACGTGTAACCACATATCATCACGCCGGGTGATTCGCCAGTACGGCGATAACGAATACACGCTTCCAATGTGCGTTCACAGAATGTCGCCAAACACGGATGCGACCATCATGATGCTATAAACAGAACCTGGATTCATTCGAAAAAATGACGTTTTGCCATTAGTCACCCAGGTTCGTCGTTGAGTACACCATCGCAGACACTCCTGTCTGTAATGCAGCGTCAAGTGTAACCGTAGCTATGGTCTCCGAGCTGATACTCCATGCTGCTGCAAACGTCGTCGAACTGTTCGTGCAGATGGTTGTTGTCTTGCAAACGTTCCCATCTGTTGACTCAGGGATCGAGACGTGGCTGCACGATCCGTTACATCGATGCTGATAAGATGCCTGTCATCTCGACTGCTAGTGATACGAGGCCGTTGGGATCCACACGACGTTCCGTATTACTTTCCTGAACCTACCGATTCCATCTTCTGCTAACAGTCATTGGATCTCGAACAACGCGAGCAGCAATGCGGCGATACGATAAACTGCAACCGCGATAGGCTACAATCCGACCTTTATCAAAGTCTCCTCCTTACACGAGGCATCACAACAACGTTTCGCCAGGCAACGCCGGTCAACTGTTGTTTGTGTATGAGAAATCAGTTGGAAACTTTCCTCATGTCAGCACATTATAGGTGTCGCCACCGGCGCCAACCTTGTGTGAATGCTGTGAAAAGCTAATCATTTGCGTGTCACAGCATCTTCTTCCTGTCGGCTAATTTTCGTGTCTGTAGCACTTCAATTTCGTGCTGTAGCAATTTTAACGGCCAGTAGTGTATTTGGCTTGGAAAAATACGCTCAGCTTTTGTAAATGTTGTAGGTTTTGTTAGGCATACTGAGACCGCAGTGTATACGCCAGATAACTCGATAACAGATCTGCTGAGTCTTGTAAAACAGAGATTTTCATACAACCGGAATAACATTGCCGTTTGCGGAGCTTACGTAGTACGCATTTCTGCCGCTATAGCACAACTTTTTTTTCTAAATCTTATTTTTGTTCACTTTTGTTCGTGGCATCTGCTCGGGGTGGACGTCGTAAGACATCCGTTTAAGTTCGTTGTGGATCGATTAACTCAGTAACTCATTGCCAGGTCAGCGGCGCGTGTGTTGTCGACCTGGCTTTTTCTGTTCACCTGCAGAGATTTTTTTTTTTGCTAGCCATTTTTTGTTCTTGTTTCATTGTTTTTAATGGAAAGTGTAAGCGAATAACGTGCACCTGTGAAATTTTGTTTTCTGCTCTGTAAAAATGCTGCTGAAACTGTTTAAATGTTGAAAACAGTTTACTAAGATGACGCTATGAGAGAAGCTCGAGTGTACGAGTAGTTTACTCAATTTAAAAATGGCGACACGTCGATTGATGATAAACCTTGCTCTGGACGTACATCAACTGCACGAATCGACGAAAATATGAAAAATTTCTGTCAGCGGTTAGTGGGTCACTTTCGAGCCTGGTTCAGCGAATTTTCACGGAAGGTCTGGGAATGAAAAGGGTTGCTGACAAGTTTGTTCTTCGGGTTCTGACTGACAAAAAAAAAAACGTAAAGTTGCAACATGTCATGCAGGGTTCCGCTGATCCACGCATCTCACTCGCCTGACCTATCTCAGTGTGAATTTTTCTTATTTCCATTCATGAAAAGTGACATGAAACAACACCGATTTGACAACAGTGAAGATTTCAAGTAAAAAACCGGGGGAGGAGCTGTCAGCCATTTCGTAACTACAAAAAGTGTTTCGAACAACGGAAGCACCGGTGGGGCAAATGTATTAGTTATAATGGAGAGTAGGTTGAAGGGGGATAAGGTTGCTTTGTAAACAATTTGAAAATATACAGCTATTAAAAAATAATTCCGGTTTTTTTGATGCCCCCTCGTGTTCATACTGTAAATGAATTTCTTATCAACATTAACTCTGCTGGAAACAGCCAAGAAATGTCATAAGGAAATATTACTGGAATACTTGACAGGTTCATTTGTAAGGTCTTTATCACGGCGGTACGTACAGAAAAATGTTGCCTTTTTGTGTGTGGGTATATAACATGCTGCATTCCTAAGCGTCGAATCAATTTTGTCAGTCATTGGGTAAAAAATGTTAATTATACATAACAACAGACAACATTTCCAAGTCGCATTTCATTATCTTAATACCTCGCCTATGACTGGAAAGGAAGTTATTTCCTGTAATTCTTCATGCTTTCCCGGCGATCTGTTGACATCTTCGATAATCGGGAATCCAGCCGGATGTTCGCGTCGTACTCGCACGATATTTGAACAGCGTACCTCGCTGTCTTCTTCAGGTGCTATCTGAGTCTCAGGTAGCACCTTAAGAAGACAGCGAGGTACGCTGTTCAAATATCGTGCGAGTACGACGCGAACATCCGGCTGGATTCCCGATTATCCAAGATGTCAAGTTATTTCCTGATTAAAAACATAGCTTATTGTACTGAACTCATCAACAGCGTGACAGAATTCGCATAAAAATGTGTCATTTTTTATTGGATGTTCATGGAAAACGTGTTTCAAAATACAATGGCTATACACTCGACTTATCGAGCGTTGTCTGTAAAATACATATAATTCTTAGCAGGAAAACTTCGTAAGTGCTGGACAATTTGTAGAGTTAATTTTTTTATCTTTTATTTTAATTTAGTTTTTAAAAGTCATGCCCCTTTAACACAGCCTGTCTCAGGTTAACCGAGGTAAACAGGCCTGATGACTGGTTTGGAAAATCAAATTCCTCTAAAAATAACTGTTGTCTCCAAGAATTCCATGTTTATAAAACCCATATGCCTGTGAGAATTTGAGAGGTGGCATGAGCCCCTCTCATATTTCTATCTTACTCTGAGTAATTCGATTTTCCTCTCTAATTGCATGCGGTGAAAAGTCGATATTCCTTCACACACGGACTTCCCACACAGCGTCTCTCGTCACCTGGGTGGTCCGGTGACAGGCGGGTTCTGCTGAACTTGAAAGAGATAAGCCAATGGGTGTGAGGGAGTCGAGTGGATGCTTTCTAGAAGCCGACATTGTCATAAGAGCGGGAGCGACATGCCCACAGGGGTTCTGACGGAGTGGCTGGGCTACAGATTCCGTTACTTCGCGGAAACGTACCGAAAACACTTTCTGGCGGGCTACCAGCGAGGCGTGGGAATGACTTGTGTTCCCAGGCAGTCTTGGCGAGCGAATTTCCGCGTTTTCTGCAAAATCATAACTGTGATTGGCTGGCTCAGGGGATAGCTCTGTGACGTAGCAAAATCGGCGCAGAAATTGGAGCCAAGTATCTCCATTGGTGAAATAACAGTGCGTTGGCAATGGAGTGGAATTTTCCGCCGGTTTTCGAGTTGCTGGTTGCAACGTTGCACCACGGCCACTATCGTGGGGGCGGAAATGTTCTGTGTTCGGCTTGTACAGGTGCTCATGAGAGAGTCGGCTCTCGCCTTTCGGTAGGAGTAGGTTACAAGACAGAGATCTCGCTGCTGTGGACAGCTTGCCTTCCGTTGGCTGTCTAATATACTATTATTTAATTGTAACTGTTTGTCGAAGTTGCTGAAGTTTCGACTTCAACGTAACTTTCCGAGTACAGTTGTCAATTGAGCGTTCTGCGTACAAGCGGCCTATGTTGTCCGTATTGAACAGTTTTGGCTAAAGTTCACTGTATCGGAGTTATTGTATGACTTCGCTAGTTAAAATCAATCACTGTACCGTCAGTGATTGTGTAGCGAGCCTTCTTCGTCTAGCTCAAAGGCGTATTTGTGTTGCTAGGAAGTCTGGAACAACCAGACCAGGATAATTTGTTTCGAGCTATACTCGTGACATCATCACTAGGACAGGACGTCGAAGCAACCAGCCATCGCCTCCGGTATGCCAGATCGTGTCCTTGCAGTTAAGAAGACAGCTTGGTAATATATGTCCGCAGCACCGGCAGATTAGGGAATTTTGCTAGTTGATAATCAAAGCTCAGCAGAGGGCGCCTGTTCGTCTTTTCTAACTTCGTTCTGTCTTGGGTGTTCATTGTCTGAGTTCTCACTACTGTCGCAGCAATTAATGTTGGGTTGGCTGGGTGTTTCTCTTAAGATCTGAGTTCCAAGGAATTGGCTCCACGTACCACTTCGTCATAAAAGACACAATCTAGTTTATGGACAACTTCACCCTCACAGCATTTATTTGAGTATCCAATTTGATGTACTGTAAATGTTTCATGTGTTTTGTTTATGATTATGATTTAATTCATAATAAATAAAATTGGTATTTTGGACAGAACTTTCATTCTGTTAATCGGTAGAGCAACGCTTTCATTTCTCACTACGTCACTGAAACGTTCCTTTATTAAATAAATGTCTATCAAATTAAATTATTGCAGGTGCCAAACTCTTTTCTACTCCACTTGCAGGGTCGATTACAGTCAGTTCACGTTTCTTCTTAATCCATGTGCAACAGCTAAAGTAGGAGTTAGAAAAGGGGGGGGGGGGTTTAGAGCATCATTTTCATATGAAGATTCTAGAAGAATTTAGTGTTAAATACACTGCTAGCCCTGGCACCTCGGAAATTTACGTTATCTGTTTGCAGGAACATGCGATGGATATGATGCCCCCTGTTTTTGATACCACGTACTGGCAGTAGTAGGGTGTTCGTTGATGTCTTACTTTCCGACTGCTATAGTTGCTCCGTGTGATTTATTTCATGATTTTCTCTAGATGTTCGTCGGTGATGCAAAGATTCACGTGGCGTCTCATTCGAATAGTCCCAGATTGATGCTAAGCAACAGTGCTGGGTTCCGCAGGCATATTTATACTGTTGAGAAATCACTCACGATTTGTCGTTTCCTCTAAGAGGATACTGGGACAATTAAAGAAATCCTCCAGTGATAGTATTAGGGTGCCTAACTAGGTTGGGGAGACTGGAGCATTGACCCCCGAAGGTGCGAGGCTCCTGGTACCCAAAGGAAAGAAAGGAACAGTTAAAACTGAAAGGAAACGTGGAAGTATTTAGTGGAATCAGTCACTCAATTGAAGCCTTTGCTGCGCGGAATTAGCTGAGCGTTCTAAGGAGCTACAATCATGGACTGTGCGGCTGGCCCCGGCAGAGGTTAGAGTCATCCCTCGGGCATGGGTGTGTGTGTTTGTCCTTAGGATAATTTAGGTTAAGTAGTGTGTAAGTTTAGGGGCTAATGACCTTCGCACACATTTGAACATTTGAAGCCTTTCGATATGTTGAAATAATCAGATGCATTTGGAAATCATTCTGAAGTAAAGATACGAGAACCATTTATCACTTTTGCTCAGGTCAAAGACCAGTCTGAATTAAGACTCGAACAACAGTTATCTGAATCTACACAAGGACAGTGTTTCGCCCAGACTACCATGCTTCATCTGACATGAGTTGCGCACACAGTGTTGTGCAGAAAAGAATCAAGTCACAGTTTAAATTTAGTCCTTAAAGGCATGAAGACGTTAAGTGGTTTAGCAAGAAATAGGCATGTATTTTGAAACAATTGAGAACACCTACATTTTTATTGGCTACAGAATGGTACGGTGATAGAATTTACAGATACCTTCCGTGACGCTAAAGAGACTAAATCCAATGCGTTAAACAATGAGATACGATGTCTTATGTACTCTTTGACAGAGATTTATTGACGTTTTCCAAAAACATAACTTGTACGATGCAGAAAAGTAACGAACGAATTGCTGCAATAGGTATTAAAATGTAATTAAACCCTTCAGCTTCTCTACGCTGTTAGGATTCCATGTAGAATACTGTAAAGGATGAATATAGCATCTAAAGCCGTGTAATCTGAGAGTATGGACATTCCATCTGAATATAGCCACTTGGGAACAGTGCTCTCAGACACGAAGCAAGTAGATTGGGATTTAATGTCGCGTAGACGATGGTCATTAGAGACGGAGTGCAAACCAGCTAACAGGCTATTCTGATAAGGGACAAACCATCACAAAAGTGTTGTGCGGAACTACCAAAGGAGTGTTTCTGTTCTGGAGCAACGCCCCAGTCCTGTTATATATGATATAGTCACACGTCTGCTTCTCTGTGCAGTCAAATTTCGCCTCAGCCTCATATTCTCCTGACACTGCTCCTCTTTCTCCTCATGAAGAAACAGTTGTGTGGAAGACATTTCGAGTATGAGACGTAGGTGATCAGTAAGTACGAGGCGTATTAAGAAAGCAAAGTCCGATTAGACGCGAAATGGAAACCACTGTGAAAATCCGATGCAACTTTGCACAGGTGTGTTGGGCAGTGTCTTTAGTGTGCCTGTCGATCGCTTCACGTCGCTCTTTTCAGTTCAAAGAGCAAAGTGATCTCATCGAAATCCCTAAAACAACAGTGTCTCCCGCCAAGTATGTGGATCTAGTGAGAGATTTTGCCTGAAGCTATGCAGCCCACATAGTATAAATGTCATGCGTTTCTTTCCTCACTACAATTTTCAGCCGCATTCTGCAGGGACAATGAAGACGCTCCTGCACAGTTTTCGATGGGAAGTGTTTTATCACACACAACACAGCGCTTAACTCCGTTGTTCATCTCTGCTCACATGAATCGCTGCCTACGAAGACAACATCTTGGTACAAACAACGAAAGGCAGATCAGCGTAGAGAATTGGCGGAAAGCACAGGCGACTGCTTTCTCAGACGAGGGTACTGGAAAGTTTGAACAACGCCACAACAAATGTTTGAGTCACAGCGGCGACTATTTAGAGAGGTAGATCGAAGGTGTGGCTAACCTTGCGAATAAATGTTTTTTTGATTTTCACTGTGGTTTTCAATTCGCGACGGATCGGACCTTACTTTCCGAACAGCCCTCGTATAATGTTTCCCGGCCGGCCGAGGTGGCCGATCGGTTCTAGGCGCTACAGTCTGGAACCGTGCGACAGCTACGGTCGCAGGTTCGAATCATGCCTCGGGCATGGATGTGTGTGATGTTCTTATGTTAGTTAGGTTTAACTAGTTTTAAGTTCTAGGAGACTGATGACCCCAGATGTTAAGTCCCATAGTACTTAGAGCAATTTTTTAATGTTTCCCGAACAGCCAAAATCCAGACGTCTACAGTCAATCATAATAATTGGAATAATGTGTTATTTAACAGGATTAATATCTGCAGAAGTACTCTCTGGCCCAAGGAGAGGCGTACTTATGAAAAGCAGCCAGCCAATTTTGCATGCCCTTTTCATTTAATCTGAGGATGACTCTGTAATTAGAAGGTTACAGCGGCGCAGAATACGATTGAACGGTGAAAATTTGCATCAAAATCTTTTCTTAAGGAATTTACTTACAAGCGATTCATCAAAAGCGTGAGCGTGGAATTAGTTGCCAAGGAGTAACTGATGGAAACAAATTAAATTTCAACCAATGGAAGTTTTGTTTATAAAAGCCTTTTTCAAACACAGATTTAAAATGTATAAGCAGAAAAGCACCCTCGAAATATCAAGTTACAATTTAACAAATGTGAATTTTATTCCTAAAAGCTTTTTCAAAACACTTTTAACATTATAAGCAGAAAAGCACCCTCGAAATATCAAGTTACAATTATTCAGAGGCAGAATAAAAAAATGTTTTTCTGTTACTGTAGGAGCCTGCGGGCTGAGAAGCTTCCGCTCCCTTAGTCACGAACGCTCACAACGACCTCTGATAAACTACACTGGTGCAAATCTGCAGCACACCAGATTACTTTAAACTAAAAATTTTAACACTCACACTAAGAACTTATTTTCCACCAAAAGTTGCAATTAGTTTTTATACAGGCTCTTACGGTGGAAGGGTGGCACTTTATAAAAATTACTATTTAAATAAAACGCATGAAATTCAGACTTACATAAGGTGTACAACATGCTCTACATTACACATATACTGCCTCGCAAGATGATAGGCAAGATAAAAAAAATATTTCAAGAATTCGGCCCTTGCTTTAATTCTATAAATTCGTTAACACCGAATCCCACAAACGTGACAGAGGCAGCTATTAACGTATGGCAATTGACAAGTGGGTTGGGGGGCTACTAAACAAACAGAAGCGCAGATTGCTCTAGATCTCCCCAATTTCACAAGGGAAAAAAGTACCACCCAATTCACAATAACCACCTTCCCGCGGGTGGGCAGACGGAGAAGAATGGTGGGACGACCCCAAAACAAAGCGGCTGGTGACCTCACCAAGAAAACAAGTAAAATTTAACAAGAAACAACATATCTCCAATCACTTCTGATAAACTGCGATTGCTGGCGAAGACCTGGCGCAGCACCCCCAACGCTCTCCCGAACCGTCCGCTGCCAGCCGCTTCAACGGACGCTGGAGGGCGCGCTGATCTCCCGTCACACGGCGTCGTAGCCCGCTCCGGCCAGCCCAGTGTCGTGTTTCCGCTCCTGTCGCTCTCTTGTGAACCGCGAAGCCACTACCCCTTTCTATACGGCAATGCCCACTGGACTCACGTGGGGCCTCACATGCGCCAACGCTCAAGGCGGACAAGTCGTCTCGTGTCTCAGTGCGCGACCGACCAACCGACCAATCCAACCGGTAATGACCGTTGCCCGAGCAATTCGAGCAGACTGGCCACCTACCGCGGAGACTCAGATGCAGGAACTCAGCCCCGACCAGGCGACCACTGGCTGAGTTCTCTTACTGGCGGAGTGGGAAAACTCTCATTTTATGTCTTAAAGTTTGATCCAAACGACAGCCATACTCGCACTCCGACGACAGACAGACACTGAGCCGGCTGACCAACTGACTAGACTCTCCTCGACTGACCGACTCTCCCCTACAGAGGTCATAGCGCCCCTTAGATGCACGTGAACAGGCAACCTTTCCGTTTTCCCACCAGAGGGAGACACCAAAGCTGCGATTACCATAGCGGCGCCACCGCCAAAATCGGAGAGAGACTGCTTCACTCTACGCTCAGCGGCGCGCTCTTCAAAACAGCAAATTTTTTACCACGGCTCAACGATGGTAATGTTTATTAAAATAAATGTGATTACAGTGACCGTATCTGCTGAGCTCCTACTAGCTTCGTACCATTACATTTAAGATGGTGCTTGTCCTCCTCGTTTTCTTTAAGCTTTTCGTCAGTGCGTAGAAAAGCGAAGCAAGCTCTGCCTGGGACAGGCAGGGCAGTGAACAACAATTAGAAAAAGGCGACCCTCTGATATCAGTCCAGACAGGCAGCCTCTGGCTGTTGTCACCAAGTCCGCACACCGGGCCGGCGATTGTGTGTTTTACAGCTGAGCTGTGCCTTCTGGCCACGCTGCGACCAGGGAAGGGACTCTGTCAGCAGTTGGCCAGCCTTCGTTGTGTTCTGAGGAGTGCTTCCAGGGGATAATCGTCTTACGTTTTTCAAAAGAAACACTGCTTGCAGAAAACTAACGGTCTTGCCTCAGGCACAGCTCTCTACTTTCAGAGGGCCTCCGATGTGAGACTAGTTGCTGGTTGCAAAAACGCATGTTTGGTGAAAGTAGGTGGAAAAATCGAAATGTCGTAGGGGTTTTATCAGCACATGTTTTCTTGGCGGTATTTTTGAAGGAACCCCGCCACTGGCTGGCTGAGAAATAGCAGCACATAAATTTCAGCTAGAAGATTTGAAGTTCATTCAGAGACACGGAGGTGAGGTCAGATTGTGCACATCACTGGCATTTGGTGGGAGACAGGGAAGCGTGCATATCTTTTGCAGACGAGCGAGGTTCAGATTTGGGACCTGCGGAAGCTCGACTCTCGCCCTCTACCTCAGAGCCACACGCACGATAGTGGCATTCTGCACATCTGTTCTGAATAATCACAGTGAGTATAGTCAGCAACAGTGGCGTCATTTGGCAAACTGTTGGTACGCACTTGTTCAAGTAATTGCGATCACCTGTCTCAAGTACAGCATTATTTTAGTGCACGCATGAGTTTCTCTATACAACTATTAGAACAGCTGCTATTGTATTCGTTTCGTTAAAAGTTCGAGCGCAATTTTCAGTGTGTCCCTGGCATCAAAAAGGTAGGCTTCTTGTTGGTTCAAGTAATGCCGAAAACTAATAAATCTACCAGCTAGAATTTGTTTATGGAGAGTGTAAAATCAGTTTTTACTTTTTCATGGTCTGATTCGTTTAATGTGTCTTTAATTGATTAAATTACTGTGTTAACACAAAGCCTGTTTCGGTTAACACCTTCCATTCATATCAAATTTATTTGTTTGCAGTTCCGCACTTTACCATTCTTCCATCCAGTCACTCACTGATCAGTCTGGCCTGGCAACGGAAGACAGCAAAACGAAAGCTGAAATTTTAAATTTACTATTTGGGAAATCTTTCACGCAGGAGGATGGTACAAACATACCGCGGTTTGAGTCTCGTACAGATTCCCATATGGAGGACATAGTGATAGACATACCTGAGGTTGTGAAGCAGCTGAATGGGTTGAAAATAAATAAATCGCCAGGTCCTGATGCGATTCCAATTCGGTTTTACCGAGAGTACTCTACTGCATTGGCTCCTTACTTAGCTTGCATTTATCGCAAATCTCTTGCCCAACGTAAAGTCCTGAGCTACTGGAAAAAAGCGCAGGTGACGCCTGTATATAAGAAGGGTAGAAGGACGGATCCTCAAAATTACAGACCAATATCCTTAACATCGGTTTGTTGCAGCATTCTCGAACATATTCTCAGTTCGAATATAATGAATTTCCTTGAGGCAGAGAAGTTGCTGTCCATGCATCAGCACGGCTTTAGAAAGTATCGCTCCTGCGAAACGCAACTCGCCCTTTTTTCACATGATATTTTGCGAACCATGGATGAAGGGTATCAGACGGATGCCACATTCCTTGACTTCCGGAAAGCGTTTGACTTGGTGCCTCACAGCAGACTCCTAACAAAGGTACGAGCATATGGGATTGGTTCCCAAGTATGTGAGTGGCTCGAAGACTTCTTAAGTAATAGAACCCGGAACGTTGTCCTCGATGGTGAGTGTTCATCGGAGGTGAGGGTATCATCTGGAGTGCCCCAGGGAAGTGTGGCAGGTCCGCTGTTGTTTTCTATCTACATAAAAGATCTTTTGGATAGGGTGGGTAGCAATGTGCGACTATTCGCTGATGATGCTGTGGTGTACGGGAAGGTGTCGTCGTTGAGTGACCGTAGGAGTACACAAGATGACTTGGACAGGATTTGTGCTTGGTATAAAGAATGGCAGCTAACTCTAAATATAGATAAATGTAAATTAATGCAGATGAATAGGAAAAAGAATCCTGTAATGGTTGAATACTCCATTAGTAGTGTAGCGCTTGACACAGTCACGTCGATTAAATATTTAGGCGTAACATTGCAAAGCGATATGAAGTGGGACAAGCATGTAATTGCAGTTGTGGGGAAGGCGGATAGTCGTCTTCGGTTCATTGGTAGAATTTTGGGAAGATGTGGTTCATCTGTAAAGGAGACCTCTTATAAAACACTAATACGACCTATTCTTAAGTACTGCTCGAGCGTTTGGGATCCCTATCAGGTCCGATTGAGGGAGGACATAGAAGCAATTCAGAGGCGGACTGCTAGATTTGTTACTGGTAGGTTTGATCATCACGCGAGTATTACGGAAATGCTTCAGGAACTCGGGTGGAAGTCTCTAGAGGAAAGGAGGCGTTCTTTTCGTGAATCGCTACTGAGGAAATTTAGAGAACCAGCATTTGAGGCTGACTGCAGTACAGTTTTAATGCCGCCAACTTACATTTCGTGGAAAGACCACAAAGATAAGATAAGAGAGATTAGGGCTCGTACAGAGGCATATAGGCAGTCATTTTTCCCCCGTTCTGTTTGGGAGTGGAACAGGGAGAGAAGATGCTAGTTGTCGTACGAGGTACCCTCCGCCACGCACCGTATGGTGGATTGCGGTGTATGTATGTAGATGTAGATGTACTGTGCACATTAATTATAGCTTTGGTCTTACAGGCATGTTGGGCTCATAATTTCTTGGGTCAAAGATTTTTACGCGGATGTAGTTTTGCACTTTTGATCAGATTTCACCCTCGGAAAGTTAGTGTGCGACTTATATCCGCTGCCTTGTATTTTTATATACTGTTTCAGTATAAATATTATGCTTATTTACAATCACGTCACTAACATCCTTAACTGAACCTGGCGGCGTGGTATTTTGTCGCGTAACAATGCAAACACTTACCGAATTCTCATGGGCATAAACATTGCATAGGTTTACGAATAATGTTACGGCAGTTTATAATTCAATTTCAGTTGGATATTGGTAAGGAAGCTTGATTTATGTCGATATGAACGACCATTCAGAGCGAAAAGCATCATCAAGCCAAGCAATTTAGCGCAGTTACGATGCAAGCTTCAAACTTACAGTTGTGGCTTATGCCAAAGCCACAACTAACAGGCCGGAGGAAAGTATGAAAAGTACGGTGCGATGTTGGTTTCCTTCAGAAAAAATGGGAGAATGCAGTTCAACGAGGAAATCATTCAGGGGACCGAAATGTGGCAAGTATCCGGGACTTGGAGCAATGTTTCTTTCCCACGTACGAGATAAGACGAAACATGGGATGCTTATCTCCCGAGAAATAATCCAACTGAAACTCTTGGAAATCGGAGGAGTCTTAAACCTGCCATAAAAAGAATTCCTTGCTAATGTTGTTTGGTATTGCCGGTTTATGCATGGAAATGGCTTTGCTCTCCAACGATGTCCTACACTGGTACAGAGAATGCCAGCATGTTTCGAGGAGAAGCTGCTTAACTTCCAGAGGTACGCCATCCAGTTGCGAAAGTGTCAGTCAAAGCCATTTCTTCAGACTGGCAATACTGATGAACATCAATATTTTTTGGCATGCCAAGCAATACGACGGCAGACATGAAATGGACCAAAAGTATCTCATTAAGAGGAAACGGGAAGGGAAGACGTAGAATAACTCTGATGTTAACTTTTACAGCCGCTGAGCGAAAGTTAATCATTTGAGTCATCCTTAAGAGAGAACTATGCCGAAAAAAACGGTTTCCTAGGGGCTTAGTGATTCTCTGCCCAGAAAAGGGTTGAACAACAACGCAACTAATTACTAACTGGTTGTTTAGTGTTTGGAATCGCAGACCTGGGGCACTGCTTGCTGAGAGAGCCACACTGGTTTTGGATGCCTTTAACAGATATCTAAATGCGGAAGTAAAAGATAAACTTGCTGCACAAAAGAGAGAGACCCTGTCGTAGTACTCGGAGAAATGACTTCAAAACTGCTAGCGGTAGATGTGACCATGACCAAGCCGTTCAAGAACAACCGCCGAAAAATATATTCGGATTGGCTTTTGGAAAAAGTCCAATATCTAATCCCGCCTGCTAAGATTAAGGAACCATTAGTCACCCTTCTGTGCGAATGAATTCTTGCTTCGTGATCCTCCATATCATCAAAGTGCATCATCCGGGGGTTCAAGAAATGCCACATTTCGAATGCGAGGTTGACGTACTGTGGGAACAGAATGAAGAAAATGGTGGGAGCGAGAGCGAGAACGATGAAGTGAATACTGGTACTGACAATGCTGCGAGTGAATAAGACAAAGTGTGGTACCGCCGCGTTAAGTGCCAATGCATTGTACCGGGCTAGAACAAATGTTTGCGGTACATACCTACTTCTTACATCGATCAGTATGCAGTTCAATTTCGAGCAAATTATTATTTTTTTTTCCTAGTCAAAATTTAGAGATATGGCTTATATGCGGTGGCGGTTTATTATCGAGCCAGTTCGGTATTACCACCATCAACAAATACCAGCTTCATTTTTTTGAGTTGATAACTGAAACTTTGTGAGTGTTGTGTGTTGTTGACGTGTTAATTCATTTTGTTTTAGCCATCAGCATGCTTTAATGAGTTTGGTTTGAAATTATGCAGTATATGCTTTTGCATCCTCGTGTTGTATGAAACCGCCTCTCATCAGCCAATCGTGTTTTGTTTTGGTATTCCTAGTCTCAAGTTCCGTAGCTTTGCCAAATACCTGCTTGGCTACATGTGGCATAACAGGACAGAACAGGGTGACTCATTCGTTCTCGAGTCATACCACTTTCCTCACCCCTTTTTACACACGCACACACACACACACACACACACACACACACATAGGGAGAGAGAGAGAGAGAGAGAGAGAGAGAGAGAGAGAGAGAGAGAGAGAGAAAGGCAACCAACAGTGAATCTCTGGAGCAGGTGAGATGTCTCAAGCGAGCACTAGCAACTATCGTTGTGGATGTAAAATCCGGTTGCTTGCCCACCACAGTATGCAGAACAAATCTGCTGGGTGTGGACGAAGCCAGTCGAGAGCTACGTGAAACGATGCCTGCGAAAGACCGCAATGCCGTGACGTAATGACCGTTACGAACAGGTTCAGACGCTAGCAGTTCAAGGTGCGGTTTCCAGTATCAGACTTAGGTGCAACCGTACAAACCGACATATACTGTGCATTTACCCCAGATTGGCTCTGGCACTATGGGACTTAATATCTGAGTTCATCAGTCCCCTAGAACTTAGAAGCTATGTCATCAGTCCCCTCGACCTTAACTAACCTAAGGACACACCCATCCATGCCCGAGGCAGGATTCGAACCTGCGACCGTAGCGGTCGCACGGTTCCAGACTGACGCGCCTAGAACCCCTCGGCCACACAGGTCGGCTTACCTCAGATTACAACACGCTGAAGAGAAACTGAGAAGAAGAATGAAACCTACAAACACTCTTTAGTAAAATATTTTTAAAAGCATCTTTAAGGTGATTAATTGCCTCATTTTCGACATTTTGTGAAAGACGCTGCCCTGCAACTTGATCTAATATCAAAAATACAGCTGTTATCACGTGGCACAGAAAACAAACATTCGGGAGAGAAAACTATTATGTAAAAGACACAAAACACACATATTTTTGCACTTATTTTGAAAAACAAGTAATTTCCTTGTATTGTTGTTCACAAGGCGATTGTTCCATATTTTGAAATAATTGTTTGCAAAATGTCAAAAGTTTTGGAATCGGTTTCTTCATCACATAGTTACGTTCATGTCCCAGAAAAGCGAGTAAGTCTACTGTAGTTTCTAGAAAGTGTTTAAACACTTCTTTATAGGTATCTTTCAAAAACTGCTGGAAATACTGAACGGGTTGCAGCCCAAACATTATCAGAAGACAACGTTGTCTTCCCGCCGTTTTATGATTCAGGTATTAAACCGTGAGAACATGAAGATTCACAGTGAGTCAGGTTGTTGATTCTACACGGATTAAGTGGATGAGCTACTTCACGTTTATCATACTTTTCTATGAATTTCAGTGAATCCTGGTACATGAGTGTACCGACTTCGGGGGAGGAGGGAAGAATAACGAGAGCGGCGCCGGCAGACCCTCCTGAACGAGAAGATCTAGGACGCAGCGCCCAGACGGCGGGAGAACGGACGCTGTACCTGGACCGCACCGACTCACAGGAAGCGGCTGAGTGAGGAGCAGGAAGGGGATTGTCCTGTATATACATGGCGCCGGCCCACCGCCGGTCAGTACATCAGCGCACCTGATGGTGGCCAAGTGGTCGACTCCCCAAATATTGTGTCCTATGCACACTCATACCAGGCTGTTCACCCGAGATTTATTTCGTCATATTATACGCCTACAGAAATTGAAGAATCACTTCACAATTCTGGATGACCGGACCTTGATGAAGAACAAGGAATAAAACTATAAATATATTCTGTACATTCTAAATATATCCTGCGAATCAAGAATCTCAACCATTTTTGCCTGATACCGATATTGATATTGAAAGATACTGATCCGGGGAATTCATAGATCGCATCAAAATGTCTACAGTAGTTCCTCAGACTAGCCCAGATATACAAAAGGATGCGAGCGGGGGATTTCAGTCTGTGTTTGTAAAGAGAGAAGACTGAAGAAAACATTTTCTATTTACTTACTAAAACATGACTACAACATACGTTTTATGTTTGCATGCAGCAGTGTTCGTCTGTTTTGCTCTTGACCGATGATTAATCCGATGTATGTCGGAATTGCAAAATATATTTTTATGTGATATAATTTTTGCCTTACTTGTACTACGAAACATTGCTTCTTGCCGAGTTTCATGATTCTAGTTGCACAGAAACTATCCTGTAGGTTTTGATGACTGGGTTTGCGGGGATCAAAATGTGCGACGTAGATGAACGAATGTTTTGACTACATATTCTTACAAGCTTAAATAGATTGCACCGCCAAGGGACCGTAGATTTTAGTAGGCAACATGATTTTGAACTCTATATGCGTACCTGTTCCAGAGAAAAGACAGACAGACTGATAGACGGATAAAAAAAGAGACAAAAATATTTTTTCATCTGATATAATTGAAAATTAAGAAGTTCCTGTTTTTTTCCTTTCCTTGCTTTTTGCAAAATTTCATTATTGTAGGTCAACGGGAAGCACCCTATCGTTTGTGATAGTGAGTTTTCGAGTATGAAAATACTTCATATAAATGGCAGAATTTATTGACTGTAGTGTCTTAGAAGCTTAAAATTTTTACATCGTCAACAGACTATAGACCATAATAGGTAACAAAAATTTGAACTTCATACATCTACCTGTCATGAGGATAAGAGTGACTGATGGACTACAAAGCGATCGTAAGACCAATGCGAACTGTGAACTAGAACAGGTCCAGTCCCAAGAAACAGTGAATACCTGTTTAGGAGTCAATTCCCAGAATGTGGGACAAATGTTAGTATGCCTCCCCAATCGAGTGGCTTTAACATAAATTCAGGTGTAACAACTAGGAACTTCAAGAATTTCGTCGTCCTGAGCACCCCAAAACAAATGGAGAATGTGGAAATTACTTCCGCCTCCCTCCCCTTCATTCCATGGTGCTCCATATAGGAAGTCGTTCGGTGGTACTCGTTGGGCGAAGTAAGTTATTGTAATTTCAAAAACTGATCGATCAAGTTTTGTCACATTTTAATTAGTGACCCGTCTACTCTGAGACTATTAGCATTAAGTCCAAAATTTTGTAGCTAACTCGAATACGTGGTTGGAGGGAGGAAATTAATTTTATGTGACCCTTTTTCTTCGTGAGATGGGTTGGTCTAGACAGCCGCTATGGCCGCATCATGCGCGTTGCATACCTTCAAAAAGTCTCCGAATTATTATCTGACTGACTCGCAACCACTAACAAAAGTTTAAGGGTACAAAAATTCTGAGAAACTTCAGTGAAATGAGTGACAGTCGTTGCTAATTGCAGCAAAATCGGTGCGTCATGTGGAATTTTTCCAGTATGTTCAGAGGATTTAATTGATTAATGGTCCATTCTCCTCAGTCAGCACACAAAATAAGCGATTTTAAGTTTGTTTGGAAAAGCGAGTGACGTATTCTATGTAAATCTTTTTGCACATTATTTATCGATTCTTGGACAACTTTTTCTGTTTTTTTTTTTTTTTTTTTTTTTTTTAAGAAATTGTCATCATGAAGCCCTCCATCCGAGAGGTTAAAATTACTCTGTCCAAGCCGACCAGGGTGACAGGGCGGTTCTTGGCGCTACAGTCTGGAACTGCGTGAGTGCTACGGTTGAGGTTCGAATCTTGCCTCGGGCATGGATGTGTGTGATGTCTTTAGGTTAGTTAGGTTAAGTAGTTCTAAGTTCTATGGGACTGATGACCTCAGAAGTTAAGTCCCATAGTGCTCAGAGCCATTTCAACCATTTTTTTGCTCTGTCCAAAATGAGGTACATCAATGTCGAAAGTCTTACAGTCTGCAAACCTTATATGAAATCGACAAACGAACAGATTTCTTATTCTATAGGATGTTGAGCACGGATTGCTAGTCCGGCTTTTGAAATTCGGAAAAAAATAATAAAATGGCGGACGTTTGAAGCAAAGTTGCAGTTTTTTCGTCTGTTTTTGGATATGTTTTTTGTGCTGTCACCGCCAGACACCAAATCTGCTAGGTGGTAGCCTTTAAGTCTGCCGCGGTCCGGTAGTATACGTCGGACCCGCGTGTCGCCGCTATCAGTGATTGCAGACCGAGCGCCGCCACACGGCAGGTCAAGAGAGACTTCCTAGCACTCGCCCAGTTGTACAGCCGACTTTGCTAGCGATGGTTCACTGCCTACTTACGTTCTCAATTGCCGAGAAGATAGTTAGCCTAGCCTTCAGCTACGTTATTTGCTACTACCTAGCAAGGCGCCATATCAGTTACTATTGATATAGTGAATTATGTACCGTCAATACCGACGTTCGTCATTAATGGATTAAAGTTAAGTATTCCACCAGCTACGTCCGTTGTTTCTAAATTCTAATTTCCTTGTCCTGTTCCAGACCTCGCGCCAGCCTGCGTGAGCTAAATCGCGTGCCTTTCGGCCTCCTCTAGTAACACGGTGTTGGCTCTCCTGCCAACCACAACATTGGCGACGAGGCAAAACCGCGTTCTTATCGATATTTCCCTGATTTCCTAGTGTAATGGCTTCGCCACAATCTCCAGATATACTGTCCGAATTTTATCGTTTACAGAATCAGCAGACGGCGGCCTTACTGGATGCCATTGGACAGCTCGTCCAGGGTCGACGTGCGATGCAAAATGATGCGGCAGCAGGCGCTTCATCACTACAGCAGCCATAACACGCTGCTGCACCCACTTTTCGAGCTTTTGATGCTGCACTGGAAAGCTGGACGGAGTGGTCACGTCAATTTGGATTCCATCTCGCCGCCTACAGAATTCAAGGTAACAAGCAGCAGCCTTTTCTTCTTTCTTCAGTAGGGGTGACCACGTACCGCGTGTTAGTCAAATTATTTCCCCGACGCGACGTCGAAACTCTGTCCTACGAAGAAATTTTGTCTACATTAGATGCATATTTCAAAGAATCAGTCAATGTATACCTTCTTCCGTAAGAAACGTACGGCAGGTCAGACTAATCGGGAGTGGGTTGCAACCTTGCAAGGCCTTACTAGGGATTGTGCTTTTGAGTGTCAATGTGGACTCCCTTATTCAGATACTATGGTACGTGATGCAATTGCACAGAACGTTTCTGATGTTCGTATAAGGGAACAGATTTTGAAACTAGTCAATCCCTCCCTTCAACAAGTGATGGACATATTGGATCGGCAGGACACACTTGACTTTGTTCAGGAATAATTTGAAACTTCGCCAGCAGTGTGTCAGGTTAACCGGCCGGCCCGGCGAGCTGCACGGAGCAGTAAACAGCACTCGCGCCCGGCCGCGCCGCTGCCGCCAGGCTCTCAGCCACGGCAAGCAAACACAGTGATCAAATCATGCCCGTGGTGTGCTACTAAACATTCGCGTGAGAATTGCCCGTCACGCCAAGCTGTTTGCTTTTATTGTCATAAAAAAGGACATGTTCAGAGTGTTCGCCAGAAAAAGCTCAGATCAGAAGCTCAAAACCGTTCCAGGCCCTTTGCTTCGCGCCGGAATCGGAATCGAACCATGGATACTCAGGCTCGCGAAACTTCGCCCATGGAAACTCATGTACTTCATTCCACTCCGGCCAGTGCCACTCTCTCTAACAGTGACTGTGTTCGTCCCAAAAATAGTGTGCGTCGACATCGCCGGAACTCCCGTCAAGTCGCAAGTGATTCTGTACCAGTGTCAGTTCACGTTGCACGAGACAGTCGCTCTTGTCGTCAGCAGGGCAATAAACTTTTTGTAGACTTGGACATTAACGGCAAAGTGATACCATTCCAGCTCGATACCGGAGCTGCAGTTTCACTGATCAATCAAGACACTTACAAACTGATGATCACCTCCGTTCAGTGCCGCAAATGGTAAGTTAACTAGTTATTCAGGTCAAGATATCCCTGCGTTAGGACAGTGCAGCCTTCTTGCAACATACAAAGGACAAACAAAATTTGTGTCATTTTACGTCCTTCGTTCTTCTTCTGCAGTGAACTTGTTTGGTTTCGATTTATTTCAGTTGTTTAACTTGTCTATAGTAAATCAGGTCCTATCAGTGAACCAGACGGTGCCTTCAGACAGTGTTTCTCGTCTATGTGAAGAATTTGCAGACATTTTTGCACCGAGCCTCGGTTGCGCTAAGAACTATAAAGCACATTTGGAACTGAAAGTCAACGCGCAACCGAAATTTTTCAGAGCGCGCAATGTTCCCCACGCATTGCGTGATGAGGTCGCAAAAACATTACACGATTTGGAATCACAAGGTGTAATTGAACGTGTGCAGGCTTCTCTCTCGGCATCACCCTTAGTAATTTTGCCAAAACCTTCCGGAAAGTTGAGACTCTGTGCGGACTTCAAGGCAACAGTGAATCCACAACTAGTGATTGCAGCTTTTCCTTTACCCCGCTCGGAAGATCTTTTTGACAAACTGTGCCCGGGTAAATGTTTTTCGAAGTTGGACCTCGCAGATGCGTACTTGCAAATACCGGTGGAAGAATTAATAAATAATGTCCAAAAAGATTTTAGTTAACTGCTTCACTAGTTTTTCCAACGAAAAGCGTAAACGTGGCTTATTTTTCAAACTGACCGGGGAGAATGAACCATTAACAATTTGATAAAATTTCTCGAACAATGAATACTGGCGCCACATCTGTATGGAGACCACAACCGTAACCTATTGGAGTTGGATTCCGTAGTAACCTATGATAATCTACGGGAGTGGATTCAGTGGCATGATACTGATTTTATGCCGTCACTCGGGCCCCTTGTAAGTTTTCGTAGGCTCCTTGTCCCGTAGGTTGCGGTGCAGCATCTCTCGACACTGAGTGAGCCACGACACGAACGTGTTCCCCACAGTCCATTGGTCCTTGTAGCCTCTGCGTCTTTCCCAGTCCAGCGGAAGGAGAAACAGCTTTCGGCGGCTCTGGGACTCCACAAAAATGAGTGGGCAGAGCTGCCGGTTCAGAGAAGTCGTGGAAGCGCGCAGTTCTCCCAGCGGACTCTTGGACTGTGACGCTGGACTTTCTACCGGTCCAGAGCCGCTGACTCGCCCTGGTCACGCGACAAAAACAGGCGACGCCCCTGCTAAAGATCACAGCCACTGGCCGAACAAGGAGAAAAGTCATAGCGTAGGAAAAACTCCTGGCGCCCGCCGGACTGCCGAAAAAGCAACGCTAAATTATTTTGGTCCTGGCTGAAACTGTTTCTCAAGCCCACGCGGAACACAGTCCACGGAATCCACCCTGCTAGTAGCTACTGTGTGAAGATACTTGTCTTTCATGGTGCTCGAACAACGATAAATGTTCTGTAAGGGGCGATTAAAAAGTTTCCGTTCGAAGGCCGTACAGTCCAGAATAGGTATGACAACCAGTGAAAACGCATCCATCCCATCGACACACCAGGCTGAAGACTCTACATCTACATCTACATCCGTACTCCGCAAGCCACCTGACGGTGTGTGGCGGAGGGTACCCTGAGTACCTCTATCGGTTCTCCCTTCTATTCCAGTCTCGTATTGTACGTGGAAAGAAGGATTGTCGGTATGCTTCTGTGTGGGCTCTAATCTCTCTGATTTTATCCTCATGGTCTCTTCGCGAGATATACGTAGGAGGGAGCAATATACTGCTTGACTCTTCGGTGAAGGTATGTTCTCGAAACTTCAACAAAAGCCCGTACCGAGCTACTGAGCGTCTCTCCTGCAGAGTCTTCCACTGGAGTTTATCTATCATCTCCGTAACGCTTTCGCAATTACTAAATGATCCTGTAACGAAGCGCGCTGCTCTCCGTTGGATCTTCTCTATCTCTTCTATCAACCCTACCTGGTGCGGATCCCACACTGCAGAGCAGTATTCAAGCATTGGGCGAACAAGCGTACTGTAACCTACTTCCTTTGTTGTCGGATTGCATTTCCTTAGGATTCTTCCAATGAATCTCAGTCTGGCATCTGCTTTACCGACGATCAACTTTATATGATCATTCCATTTTAAATCACTCCTAATGCGTACTCCCAGATAATTTATGGAATTAACTGCTTCCAGTTGCTGACCTGCTATTTTGTAGCTAAATGATAAGGGACCTATCTTTCTATGTATTCGCATCACATTACACTTCGCTACATTGAGATTCAATTGCCATTCCGTGCACCATGCGTCAATTCGCTGCAGATCCTCCTGCATTTCAGTACAATTTTCCATTGTTGCAACCTCTCGATACACCACAGCATCATCTGCAAAAAGCCTCAGTGAACTTCCGATGTCATCCACCAGGTCATTTATGTATATTGTGAATAGCAACGGTCCTATGACACTCCCCTGGGGCACACCTGAAATCACTCTTACTTCGGAAGACTTCTCTCCATTGAGAATGACATGCTGCGTTCTGTTATCTAGGAACTCCTCAATCCAATCACACAATTGATCTGATAGTCCGTATGCTCTTACTTTGTTCATTAAACGACTGTGGGGAACTGTGTCAAACGCCTTGCGGAAGTCAAGAAACACGGCATCTACCTGTGAACCCGTGTCTAAGGCCCTCTGAGTCTCGTGGACGAATAGCGCGAGCTGGGTTTCACACGATCGTCTTTTTCGAAACCCATGCTGATTCCTACAGAGTAGATTTCTAGTCTCCAGAAAAGACATTATACTCGAACATAATACGTGTTCCAAAATTCTACAACTGATCGACGTTAGAGATATAGGTCTATAGTTCTGCACATCTGTTCGACGTCCCTTCTTGAGAACGGGGATGACCTGTGCCCTTTTCCAATCCTTTGGAACGCTTCGCTCTTCTATAGACCTACGGTACACCGCTGCAAGAAGGGGGGCAAGTTCCTTCGCGTACTCTGTGTAAAATCGAACTGGTATCCCATCAGGACCAGCGGCCTTTCCTCTTTTGAGCGATTTTAATTGTTTCTCTATCCCTCTGTCGTCTACTTCGATATCTACCATTTTGTCAACTGTGCGACAATCTAGAGAAGGAAGCACAGTGCAGTCTTCCTCTGTGAAACAGCTTTGGAAGAAGACATTTAGTAATTCGGCCTTTAGTCTGTCATCCTCTGTTTCAGTACCATTTTGGTCACAGAGTGTCTGGACATTTTGTTTTGATCCACCTACCGCTTTGACATAGGACCAAAATTTCTTAGGATTTTCTGCCAAGTCAGTACATAGAACGTTACTTTCGAATTCATTGAAAGCCTCTCGCATAGCCCTCCTCACACTACATTTCGCTTCGCGTAATTTTTGTTTGTCTGCAAGGCTTTGGCTATGTTTATGTTTGCTGTGAAGTTCCCTTTGCTTCCGCAGCAGTTTTCTAACTCGGTTGTTGTACCACGGTGGCTCTTTTCCATCTCTTACGATCTTGCTTGGCACATACTCATCTAACGCATATTGTACCATGGTTTTGAACTTTGTCCACTGATCCTCAACACTATCTGCACTTGAGACAAAACTTTTGTGTTGAGCCGTCAGGTACTCTGTAATCTGCTTTTTGTCACTTTTGCTAAACAGAAAAATCTTCCTACCTTTTTTAATATTTCTATTTACGGCTGAAATCATCGACGCAGTAACTGCTTTATGATCGCTGATTCCCTGTTCTGCATTAACTGATTCAAATAGTTCGGGTCTGTTTGTCACCAGAAGGTCTAATATATTATCGCCACGAGTCGGTTTTCTGTTTAACTGCTCAAGGTAGTTTTCAGATAAAGCACTTAAAAATATTTCACTGGATTCTTTGTCCCTGCCACCCGTTATGAACGTTTGAGTCTCCCAGTCTATATCCGGCAAATTAAAATCTCCACCCAGAACTATAACATGGTGGGGAAATCTACTCGAAATATTTTCCAAATTATTCTTCAGGTGCTGAGCCACAACAGCTGCTGAGCCCGGGGGTCTATAGAGACATCCAATTACCATGTCTGAGCCTGCTTTAACCGTGACCTTCACCCAAATCATTTCACAATTCGAATCTCCGTCAATTTCCTTCGATACTATTGCACTTCTTATCGCTATAAACACGCCTCCCCCTTCACTGTCCAGCCTATCTCTGCGGTATACATTCCAATCAGAGTTTAGGATTTCATTACTGTTTACGTCTGGTTTCAGCCAACTTTCTGTTCCTAGTACTATATGGGCGTTGTGACCGTTTATTAATGAGAGCAGTTCTGGGACCTTTCTATAGACGCTTCTGCAGTTTACTATTAGCACATTAATATTGTTATTCCTTGTTGCATTTTGCCTACTCCTGCCTTGCCGCGTCTCAGGAGGCGTCTTGTCGGGCCTAGGGAGGGAATTCTCTAACCTAAAAAAACCCCATGTGCACTCCACACGTACTCCGCTACCCTCGTAGCCGCTTCCGGCGTGTAGTGCACGCCTGACCTATTCAGGGGGACCCTACATTTCTCCACCCGATAGCGGAGGTCGAGAAATTTGCACCCCAGCTCTCCGCAGAATCGTCTGAGCCTCTGGTTTAAGCCTTCCACTCGGCTCCAAACCAGAGGACCGCGATCGGTTCTCGGAACGATACTACAAATAGTTAGCTCTGATTCCACCCCGCGAGCGAGGCTTTCCACCTTCACCAACTCCGCCAACCGCCTGTACGAACTGAGGATGACCTCTGAACCCAGACGGCAAGAGTCATTGGTGCCGACATGAGCAACAATTTGCAGTCGGGTGCACCCAGTGCTCTCTATCGCCGCCGGTAGGGCCTCCTCCACATCTCGGATGAGACCCCCCGGCAAGCAGACAGAGTGAACACTGGCCTTCTTCCCCGACCTTTCCGCTATTTCCCTAAGGGGCTCCATCACCCGCCTAACGTTGGAGCTCCCAATAACTAATAAACCCCTCCCCCCATGTGCCTGCTCGGACCTTGCTGAAGGAGCAGCCACATGTCCATTCACAGGCAGAGCGGGCGATGCCACACGGCCAGCCTCCACATTGACCCTCCGCCTCGTGCGCCGCGAACGCCGCTGAACCCGCCACTCCCCTTGGGGAGAGGGTGGCCCAACCGCGCCCGGTACCCGCGA
This sequence comes from Schistocerca gregaria, assembly GCF_023897955.1. Classification (NCBI taxonomy): domain Eukaryota; kingdom Metazoa; phylum Arthropoda; class Insecta; order Orthoptera; family Acrididae; genus Schistocerca; species Schistocerca gregaria. Next base: position 506,216,302 of record NC_064926.1, on the reverse strand, counting down.
AGATGTCTCGACAGCAGGGACAGTGGGTGAAGCATCTAACACCTGGGGTGCACCATGCGACGCACCAGACTCCCCACTGCCGCTACACTCCGAGGCAGCAGCCTGAAGACGGCTGACCGCGGCCATCAACACGCTCAGCTGTTCGCGAAGAGTGGCCAGCTCCTCCTGCGTCCGTACACAGCAGCCACACATCCTAGCCATCCTAAGAAATCAATTTACTATAGAGTGTTAATCAGCTTTTAACTAGACTGCTAATTCACTAAAGGCGGTTGATTATTGACTAAACTGTGATTGCTAACCACTTCTTGTAGAAACAAGGAAAATAGCACTACCTGTCTCTGGACGGTATTGAAAACAAACACTAGCACTACGAGCGCTATGGCTGACTAAAGGGACTCTCTGACTGTATTTGAAACACACACGAGATCTATGGAACACTTAATAGCACTCTACTATTAAAGCTTCCTAAAAGCAAAAACACGCAGAAGAAGAAGTGACAAGTAAGAAAAATACAGATAATACTTAAATTAAGGTAGCTCGCTGCACAGCAGACGTGAAGCAGACGGCGGTTAGGGCGACTCCCGTCTGATAAAACAACGTGTCCTGCTACGTGAAGAGCTCAGTCCGTCAGTTCACCTGATGATGGCGACATGTTTGATCGCCGAAATATTGTGCCCGTTGGACACTATAGACCGGCAGTACACCCGTGGATATTTTGATTATCAAATACGCCGGGAGAAACTCAAGAATCACAACTCTGTAACTGCCTGCTGCCCGTCCGAAAGGAATGGTCGATCCTTCAAGGCGTTTTTTAAAGGACCGAAGACGAGATAATCGCATGGGAAGAGATTAGTACTGTGGCGTGGGTTCTCGGGTGTATCCCACGTGACCTGCCGTAACTTCTGCGTTACGACATTTGCGATGTGGAGACGTGCTATATCATGAAGCAGCTGGATACCTCGTCACGCACCATTCCAGAGACGTGCTGCCCTATACATCATTTTCCGATGCTTGCCTACCAGAGTTTTTCTGTGGACGGCCAAGAAAAGAATAACAGCACGTTGATCAAGTTTGGGCACATAATGTCGCCATAATTCACGTTTCCGCATTTACTGCACGCACGTCGTAAAGATACAAATGCTACACTAATCCCTTGCTTACTTGCAGGTGGGTATATACCCGCATCGGAATGTCGCTATGTTGCATGTACGCTGCAGAAAGTCGGAAACATTTGATCGCCTCTTACGTATAAGGGTCAGTCACAGTCATTTTTTTGGTACTTTTACTAATGAGTTCATTCCAGCTGGTGTCATACTCGATTATAGGCATTTGGGAAACGTCATATCTCAGAACCAGCAAGAGCTTCTTATGAGGAAAACAGTAATTGCACGTTTCGAACATCTGAGCATCTTCTGGTGCCATAAAATTATTTATAGCGGCCTGTATAGCCACGTTATTACTGTGACGTCCAGAAAAATTAAAACTGTCCTTCATCAGTGCCATCTATAGTGAGAGAGGACAAGTTAGTCTCTCACCTGTTTTTCGCATACAGAAAATAATTAAAGGTTTCTTACAACCTGACGCACCTTGAGCGAGACTCTAGAAAGTTAACGGTCTGAGCAGGCACTGATAGAGCCTGGTAGGGCGCTAAGAGCATGAGGTATTTTTATGATTCTTAGCTCGTAGAAATGGCATGTTGGGAGTTTAAAGCAATTGGCGGGGAGCCCATCCCTTAGTAAATTTTGGTGGTTACGTCCACAGCTGTATACAGCACACAGAGCAGCCCCTCATCGAGACAGGTCTCCAGCAGAACAATGCCGCACTACTTGCTGTGGCGCCAGCAGAAGACTGGGCCGGGCTGATGGTCAGAAAGAATGCATCTACCCAGTGGAGTCATAAACCGGACATTGTGTGCGGAGCCAAGTGTAATAAAAATTAACACGTTTTTGTGTTCAGTGATAGTGCGAATAGGCCAGTGAACCACTTCTACTGGCCACCTCAGTTCTATAAGAAAAATCCTGCGTCTGAGAAACGTTTGGAGATCTTTATTACACCTCACAGCTAGGAAAATGGTTCAAATGGCTCTGAGCACTATGCGACTTAACATCTGTGGTCATCAGTCGCCTAGAACTTACAACTAATTAAACCTAACTAACCTAAGGACATCACACACATCCATGCCCGAGGCAGGATTCGAACCTGCGACCGTAGCAGTCTCTCGGTTCCGGACTGCGCGCCTAGAACCGCGAGACCACTGCGGCCGGCTTCACAGCTAGGACTAACAAGCTGCAAGGTACAGGCGGTTTAGATAAATATCTTTGAGACTGTACCTGTTCTCTTGTTGCAGGAGACACGACTTTGGAAAAAATCATCTTCCCCCTCTGCGAAAACTCAAATAAGCCAGTAGTTGGATGTTTTTTTTTTTTCCAGAGACGTAGTTTTCTTAACCCTTGCCCTCGTTCGAGAGGAGTTTGTGTTGCATTGCAAATTTAGCGCCTCTAGAGCCCTGTGATTGGCTCAAGACGTGGTGAATGCGGTGTCATTCGTGCACTTTGCGCAAATACGGTTTTTTTTTTTTTTTTTTTTTTTTTCCTGGAGAGGCGCGTGGCACTCGGGTGCGGAACTTTGGTCCGGTGAGGATTTCTGGTCAAAACTCCGGCGTTTTTGGTTGATGAATGGGATCTGTCCTGAGCGTGACTTCACTTGCGAGTAGTCTAGACTGGGGCGCGTGTGGTGAAGTTCTTACTGTACCGACAGTGTGACTTCAAACATCTCGGACTACTCGTTTGCTAAGCGCGCACTTATTCGTTTTTGGTTTACCAGTCAAGACGTTTGGTATCATTGTGCGCTCTGCCGTATAAGTGAGCCAAATTAGTCCTTGGTACGACCAGTGTGTTGCAAACTGAAATCCACCGTAATTTCAGGGGTTTGGTAGAGAGTAAACTGCGATCCGTCTGCCTGATCGCCAAACCGTGAGATTTTCTGCATTTCTTGCGTGGCCGCGATCGATTCACAGGTGCCGCCTCCACGTTTCACTTCCGCAACACGCATCTCGCCAGCTGCAAGTTACATTGCCACACGAAGCAAACAGCGTAACGTACTCTGCTCCAGCATTGTCAGGGCGTACAGATCTCAATCGCCTCTGCTCTCAGCTGCACCTATATAGAGATAATTCAGTAGTTTTGATCAACCAATGTCTGGTCAGCGTCAGAAGAATTCAGATTGTTTAGGGCCAGAGTACTTGAGTCACTCCACTAGTTAAAGCGTCTCTGCCATCCGAGATCCTTGTCCAATGTAGTCTTATATCACCTGTTAGTTGTTTACGGTATTCAATCAATAAATTGTTTAGCATACTTTACGAGTATGTCTGTTTTCGTGAAAATAAATGTTGTTGATACACCTAACCTTTCCTACATTCACAATCATTTACTTAGCTCCACTAGGGTTGCCCTTCAATTGTAAAATGTACTGTAAAGTCCATAGCGAAATACATTACTTTCTTTTATTTATCTATGTACATTCTCATAGTCAGATCACATGCATCTGTATGGAGTGCGTTCTGCATTGACGTGGTTACTACGCAGACTGTAGTCTACAAGGAAAGAAGGAATCTGATTATGACGGAACATGAAGATATTGGAACAGTGCATCCTTTACTTTCATCTGGACGAAAACTCTAGTTACAAGTTCGCCACGGGTTGAGAGACTAGTGTACAAGACGAAATCCTGGCCGGATGCAGCTGTGCAAAGAACGAACAGTGTGGAATAGGCTACTGAAAGTTCAAGAATAAAGCACAAGTCTGAAGCAGAGGTAGGAAAAACCCAACCGGAGTCAAACAACAAACGTACTCCTACCTCACTAATTAGGTCGTGAACAACAGGGCAGCGGGCACATATGTTGTAGACGTGTGGACCAAGACACCGTCTCGCGGCAGTTGTGTGGGAAGCCTTACTCCAGAGATGACGGGATCTGAGACGTGATATGGAAGGACACATGGTCCTCGGCCCGTTGGAGGTGTGCTCGCTGCGTGATGTGCGTATATGTGGGGCTACCTGTCATTGTAGCGACTGTAGGAAGCGCAGGTGACTCCTGCGTGCAAGAAGGTAAAGGAATTGACCCGCAAACTTACAGACCAGTACCCTTAACCTTAGTTTACTGCAGAATTCTAGAATTATTCTGTGTTAGAATGTAATAAACTTTCTTGAGATTGAAAAGCTTGTATTCACGAATCAGCATAGTTTTAGAAAACATCACTAGTGTGAAAATCAGCTTGCTCGTTTATTACATGATATAATGTGAACTATGGTTGGAGTTCAATAGGCAGATTCCATTTTTCTAGATTTCTGAAACGTATTTGACACTGTGCCCCAGTGCAGACTGTTAATGAGGGTTCGAGCATACGGTTTAGGTTCCCTGATATCTGAATGTCTCGAAAACTTCTTAAGTAATAGAACCCAGTATGTTGTCTTCAACGGCGTGTGCCCATCAGAGACAAGGCTATCGTCATGAGTACCCCAGGCAAGTGTGATAGAACCAGTATTACCTTCCATATACATTAATTATCTAGCGGGCAGAGTGGTCAGCAACTTAGGATTGTTTTCTGATGATTCTGTGGTGTACGGAAACGTGTCAAAGACGAGTGACTGTAGGATGGTACAAGAAGACTGAGAAAATATTTCCAGTTGGCCTAATGAATGGCATCTGCCTCTAAATGTAGAAAAATGTAAGCTAACGTGTATGGGTAGGGAAAACAAACTCGGAATGTTCGGATACAACATTAATGGTGTTCTGCTTTACACTGTCAAGTCGTTTAAATGCCTGATCATAACGCTGCAGAGCGATATGAAATGGAACGAGCATTTGAGGATCGTGTTAGGGCAGGCGAATGGCCAACTTCTGTTCATAGGGAGAATTTTGGAAGCAGTGGTTCTTCTGCATATAGGACGCTAGTGCGACCTATTCTTGAGTACTGCTCAAGCTTTTGGGATCCGTACCAGATCGGATTAAAGGAACACGTCAAACCAATTCAAAGGCTAGTTGCTAGATTTGTTACTGGTAGAACACGTAAGTATTATGGAGATGCTTTGAGAGCCCCCATGGGAATCCCTGGGAGGGAGGAGAAGTTCGTTTCGAGGAACACAAATGAGAAAATTCAGAGAAGTGACATTTCAAGCTGACTGAGGAACTATCCTACTGCCGTCAACATATACACTCCTGGAAATGGAAAAAAGAACACATTGACACCGGTGTGTCAGACCCACCATACTTGCTCCGGACACTGCGAGAGGGCTGTACAAGCCATGATCACACGCACGGCACAGCGGACACACCAGGAACCGCGGTGTTGGCCGTCGAATGGCGCTAGCTGCGCAGCATTTGTGCACCGCCGCCGTCAGTGTCAGCCAGTTTGCCGTGACATACGGAGCTACATCGCAGTCCTTAACACTGGTAGCATGCCGCGACAGCGTGGACGTGAACCGTATGTGCAGTTGACGGACTTTGAGCGAGGGCGTATAGTGGGCATGCGTGAGGCCGGGTGGACGTACCGCCGAATTGCTCAACACGTGGGGCGTGAGGTCTCCACAGTACATCGATGTTGTCGCCAGTGGTCGGCGGAAGGTGCACGTGCCCGTCGACCTGGGACCAGACCGCAGCGACGCACGGATGCACGCCAAGACCGTAGGATCCTACGCAGTGCCGTAGGGGACCGCACCGTCACTTCCCAGCAAATTAGGGACACTGTTGCTCCTGGGGTATCGGCGAGGACCATTCGCAACCGTCTCCATGAAGCTGAGCTACGGTCCAGCACACCGTTAGGCCGTCTTCCGCTCACGCCCCAACATCGTGCAGCCCGCCTCCAGTGGTGTCGCGACAGGCGTGAATGGAGGGACGAATGGAGACGTGTCATCTTCAGCGATGAGAGTCGCTTCTGCCTTGGTGCCAATGATGGTCGTATGCGTGTTTGGCGCCGTGCAGGTCAGCGCCACAATCAGGACTGCATACGACCGAGGCACACAGGGCCAACACCTGGCATCATGGTGTGGGGAACGATCTGCTACACTGGCCGTACACCTCTGGTGATCGTCGAGGGGACACTGAATAGTGCACGGTACATCCAAACCGTCATCGAACCCATCGTTCTACCATTCCTAGACCGGCAAGGGAACTTGCTTTTCCAACAGGACAATGCACGTCCGCATGTATCCCGTGCCACCCAACGTGCTCTAGAAGGTGTAAGTCAACTACCCTGGCCAGCAAGATCTCCGGATCTGTCCCCCATTGAGCATGTTTGGGACTGGATGAAGCGTCGTCTCACGCGGTCTGCACGTCCAGCACGAACGCTGGTCCAACTGAGGCGCCAGGTGGAAATGGCATGGCAAGCCGTTCCACAGGACTACATCCAGCATCTCTACGATCGCCTCCATGGGAGAATAGCAGCCTGCATTGCTGCGAAAAGTGGATATACACTGTACTAGTGCCGACATTGTACATGCTGTGTTGCCTTTGTCTATGTGCCTGTGGTTCTGTCAGTGTGATCATGTGATGTATCTGACCCCAGGAATGTGTCAATAAAGTTTCCCGTTCCTGGGACAATGAATTCACGGTGTTCTTATTTCAATTTCCAGGAGTGTATATTGCGCGTAAGGAGCACGAAGATAAGACACGAGAGATCAGGGCTCATACGGAGGCATATAGACAGTCGTTTTTCCCTCACTTACCTGTGGATAATGTATGTAGATGGCGATGTGGATGTAGAACATTCTCGCTATATGTGTCGCTGGTTACAGTGAGACATTTATTAACCATAACAATGCGTTAAAGTATTGACTGTATATTGCTTTTTATTGCTGACGCGGGATATTTTCTATTGTATTTCACTTCGCTCTAAAAACATTGCCATTCGGGTTGCTGTAAGTAATTTGTTGATACCTGAAGATGATCGAGAATGGTTGTTAATATTTCTTTGATTAGCAGCTCTTACCATTTCTGAAAGTCTGTTTCTTTATGATTTCAGATGAAAATCGGAACGGCTGCACAGCACGCAATTGGAGAACTGTACTCACAACCTTCAGCGGACATCACAGCGTAACTTTGTTACTTTTGGCTAAAATAATTCGAAAAACTTCACAAAATCTGTTCGAAATTTGATTAAATTCTAGTTAATTCTTCCCACCCAAAAAAGTCCCAAAAAATCTGTGTCATACAGCCTCCTAATGTGGTTTCCCCCCTTAACACAATTTTTCTCAAGGGAAGAACGCAAGCTTACTCTTGAGTTAAATTAGCCCTGGTGTCACAATGCTTCACTGCACACATCGAATTAACCTTTAGAACTTGTACAGCTACACCTACACTGTGGAAGTCTCCTTATGGTTGTGAGCAGGGTACATTGTACGAGGGTAAATCAATTATTATCCGAAATTTAGTTATATTTTTGTTTATTTTGGTAGTACCGTCGTTTTACGTTGATGGCACATGCTTTGTTTATTTGATGTTATATCTTTGCAATTTTGAAGCTGCTAGGTTAGTTCAGTTATCGCTGCCGTGCTGTCAGTCATGGCTGCTCCACTGTCTATTTGCACCAAAGAAGAGCAACGTTCAGTGATCCGTTTTGTTGTTGTCGGAAGGCGTATCAGCAGCCGAAATTCATCGACGGCTTTCGGTACAGTACGGGAACAGTGTTTTGCCACAACGGAGTGTCTACGAATGGATTGAAAGATTCGGAAATGGTCGCACAAGTGTTACGCACAATGAAGGAGCCGGTAGACCGTTTACCGCCACAAATGAAGAAACCATTGATCGTTCACGTGAAATGATTCTCTTAGAGAGACGATTAACTATTGACGAAGTGGCGCATCGTCTGCAAGTTAGTTACGGTTCTGCCTACGAAAGCATCCAAAATAGACTTGGGTTTCATAAAAATTGTGTAAGATGGGTCCCAAACCAACTCACACAGTTGTACAAACAAACGCGCTTGGACATCTGCAAGAAACATTTGGATCGCTATGGTAACAAAAGGGACAACTTCTGAGACAGTATCATTACTGGTGACGAAACATGGATCCATCATTACGAGCCTGAGAGTAAACGGCAGAATATGGAACGGAAACTTCCAAATTCGCCATCCAAGAAAAAGTTGAAGACCCAACCGTCCGCAGGAAAACTGATGCTTAGGGTGTTTTTTGGGACGCACAGGGTCCAGTACTGGTACATTATGGGGAAAGGGGCACAACAGTGTAAGCTACAGTGAGATGCTTACTGCCAGGCTAAAGCATGCAATTCGAAGCAAACGCTGAGGATTGCTTTCACAAGGTGATGTGTTGTTGCACGACAATGCCCTTCCGCATACTGCTTAATACTAACGCTGCTGAAACGCTCCAGAAACATAATTTTGAAATACTGGATCATCCTCCATATAGTCCCGATCTTCCCCCTTGTGACTGTCACCTCTTTGGTCCACTCAGACAGGCATTAACGGACGGTCTATTTGCCTCGGCCGAAGCAGTGAAAGAAGCGGTGCATTCCTGCTTCGCAGCTCAACAGGGAACCTCAGGGAACTTGTACGACGTTGGTCCAAGTGCATTGAAACGCGGGGAGACTATGTCAAAAAATGATGTTCTTGTCATTGTGTTGGTGTTATGTTGACGAGTTGCCCAACGGATTGATCTGACAAATACCCTTTGGCTCCTACAAGAAGCAATTCCACCCCACACTATTACAGAAGTCAGACAGGCGCTCCTAACGTACCAAAAATGCCTGAAAAACTTTCAGCAATTAATATCTTCTGGAGTCGTTCACTGTAAGGAAAAGGTACAAAAATATTTTATTTTCTTACGTAACTAGCGGGCTACCTGGGTACTGGAGTATTGCTAGTTACTGTGAGAAAGACATTAAATGAACGGAAAGTATTATTTATTGCTAAATCTGAGAAAATCAAGTGTAACTTTTAATTACAAACTGATACACAAATTTCTGGGTTCTTTTCGGAATAGGAGGTTACCTCTTATGGATAGGAATCCTGTTAATACATTTATATACAAAGTGTGGGAAAGCTTTTTTATCTCTTTTCTTTAAGAATGTTATTTACTCGGCAGAATGGCTGAGAGCCGCTCCTTCTCAACTTGAATAATTATCCGATTGAATTTTTCTAAATACGGTCGAGGCTGTCGCATGAGAAATGTCATGGAGTGACGTGAATGAAGTATGTTATTTCTAATGGAGGAAAGATGGGGCTCGCCTACGCTGTAGCGCACAATACCGTGACCTGCGACGACTGCTGCCTGCGTCGTTCGCTGCCGAAAAATAACAAAACTATCTCTTCCTATCTGGATTGACCTTCGCCAATCGAACTCTCACTACGCCTTGATGAAGTCAAGGACTCTTATCTGCCCCTAGTCTAACTATTGGCGAGATATACTGGTCAGATTACCAGTCCACCGTGATGCCGCTCAATGTTCGCTCGCAGGTGCTAACTAATACTCTGTGTTCACACCGCACATTAAGTGTTGTGGCCAACACAGTGAACAAATGCTTAATCGCGGGCGACTCAGTATAGAGTATCACTCTGATTCGCTAGTGACAGAGGTGCTCTCTCAGTGCAGTACTGAGTAGAGACTTTGTTCCTCGCTCTCAGGGTACAGGCCCGAGCGCACTAGCTCCAGCTACATGTTCCCGCTACAAGAGCGTCCTCAGAACGACGCCTCTCCACGCAAAAAGCGAAAGGGTATATTATCCGCTCCCTTTCCCTTACGCCTCTGGCTCATTACGTCAGAAATAGTCCGCCAATCAGCGTTACTCTTACAGACAGGAGAATGGCGCTCCGTTTACGCCGACCAATCCGGAAATCTGCATTAGGCGATTACTGTCCACCTGTGAGAACTCTGAGAGTGCGCACTAGATCCCTCAAAAAATACATATGCTGGGCTCTCCCAAACAATACACAGGGTTTTGCTTTTAAGGTGAACATGTAGTCCATTATGTCTTGTCTCTGGCACAAACTGTTTTGGTCCCTGGGCGGTTGGCCGGCTGGCGCAGCTCTGTGCTAACTCACCCTCGTACGGACTTTCCAGCAGGCTGGTTGCCTCCACCAAATAAAAACTCCTGTGGCCGTCGTGTCTTGATTGTTTGTGTACGCCAGCCTCGACTTTTTGATCTCGGTGCGCACTTGCGATTTATTTATTACATTTGCATATCGGTTAAAGGGACATATGTAAAACTGACTACCCTATCGAGTTTGGGCTCGAATGAAACGTCTTGATCCGCAGAATACGATGCTGAGGTCGGAATACGTAAGAAATGATGGTCAGGAGACCATGCCATCTTACAGTTTCCTACTTGATTACAATAAAATTTTATAACTACTTTGCGGATAATTATTTACTTATCCTCATACACTACGTGTCTTTCCCCCTTCCTTGCTGCCATCGTGTGTAGTCCACAGAATGGATGACTTTTACCGAGGAATTTAAGCTCGCGGAATTTCAACAATAAACCACACTGTGGTGCATAACGCTTATCTTGTACACCCAGCACTGGAACTGGCTGTGCGTCTCCGTGACGCTTACTAACTGAATCAGTGGAGAAATTTACTGCTCTTCTTTGGACTTCCTCTATTTTCTCTACCAGCCTTATCTGGTAAGAATCCCTGACTGACTAGCAATATGAAATCAGTGATCGAATGAGGATATAGAAATCTACATTCTTTGTGGCTGGACTACCTGAAATTCTACTTAGGATCTCAGTCTGGCTGGCACTTGCCTTCCCGGCGATTAGTTTTATGTGGTCGTTCCAGTTTTAGTCGCTCCGTAATAATATTCGCAGATGTTTATAGGATGAACTGGTTCCAGTGATTTTTCAGCCATCGTGTAATGTGCCTTTCTGGTTAGCTATGCGCCCCCCCCCCCCCCCCCCCACATGAAACATGGACCTTGCCGTTGGTGGGCAGGCTTGCGTGCCTCAGCGATACAGATGGCCGTACCGTAGGTGCAACCACAACGGAGGGGTATCTGTTGAGAGGCCAGACAAACGTGTGGTTCCTGAAGAGGGGCAGCAGCCTTTTCAGTAGTTGCAGGGGCAACAGTCTGGATGATTGACTGATCTGGCCTTGCAACATTAACCAAAACGGCCTTGCTGTGCTGGTACTGCGAACGGCTGAAAGCAAGGGGAAACTACAGCCGTAATTTTTCCCGAGGACATGCAGCTTTACTGTATGATTAAATGATGATGGCATCCTCTTGGGTAAAATATTCCGGAGGTAAAATAGTCCCCCATTCGGATCTCCGGGCGGCGACTACTCAGGAGGATGTCGTTATCAGGAGGAAGAAAACTGGCGTTCTACGGATCGGAGCGTGGAATGTCAGATCCCTTAATCGGGCAGGTAGGTTAGAAAATTTAAAAAGGGAAATGGATAGGTTAAAGTTAGATATAGTGGGAATTAGTGAAGTTCGGTGGCGGGAGGAACAAGACTTCTGGTCAGGTGACTACAGGATTATAAACGCAAAATCAAATAGGGGTAATGCAGGAGTAGGTTTAATAATGAATAGGAAAATAGGAATGCGGGTAAGCTACTACAAACAGCATAGTGAACGCATTATTGTGGCCAAGATAGATACGAAGCCCACACCTACTACAGTAGTACAAGTTTATATGCCAACTAGCTCTGCAGATGATGAAGAAATTGAAGAAATGTACGATGAAATAAAAGAAATTATTCAGATAGTGAAGGGAGACGAAAATTTAATAGTAATGGGTGACTGGAATTCGAGTGTAGGAAAGGGGAGAGAAGGAAACATAGTAGGTGAATATGGATTGCGGCTAAGAAATGAAAGAGGAAGCCGCCTAGCAGAATTTTGCACAGAGCACAACTTAATCATAGCTAACACTTGGTTTAAGAATCATGAAAGAAGGTTGTATACGTGGAAGAACCCTGCAGAAACTAAAAGGTATCAAATAGATTATATAATGGTAAGACAGAGATTTAGGAACTAGGTTTTAAGTTGTAAGACATTTCCAGGGGCAGATGTGGACTCGGACCACAATCTATTGGTTATGACCTGTAGATTAAAACTGAAGAAACTGCAAAAATGTGGGAAATTAAGGAGATGGGACCTGGATAAACTGAAAGAACCAGAGGTTGTACAGAGTTTCAGGGAGAGCATAAGGGAACAATTGACAGGAATAGGGGAAAGAAATACAGTAGAAGAAGAATGGGTAGCTCTGAGGGATGAAGTAGTGAAGGCAGCAGAGGATAAAGTAGGTAAAAAGATGAGGGCTGCTAGAAATCCTTGGGTAACAGAAGAAATATTGAATTTAATTGATGAAAGGAGAAAATATAAAAATGCAGTAAATGAAGCAGGCAAAAAGGAATACAAACGTCTCAAAAATGAGATCGACAGGAAGTGCAAAATGGCTAAACAGAGATGGCTAGAGGACAAATGTAAGGATGTAGAAGCTTATCTCACTAGGGGTAAGATAGATACTGCCTACAGGAAAATTAAAGAGACCTTTGGAGAGAAGAGAACCACGTGTATGAAAGCAAAGAAGGGAAGGCAGAAAGGTGGAAGGAGTATATAGAAGGTTTATACAAGGGTGATGTACTTGAGGACAATATTATGGAAATGTAAGAGGATGTAGATGAAGACGAAATGGGAGATACGATACTGCGTGAAGAGTTTGACAGAGCACTGAAAGACCTGAGTCGAAACAAGGCCCCCGGAGTAGACAACATTCCATTAGAACTACTGACGGCCTTGGGAGAGCCAGTCATGACAAAACTCTACCAGCTGGTGAGCAAGATGTATGAGACAGGCGAAATACCCTCAGACTTCAAGAAGAATATAATAATTCCAATCCCAAAGAAGGCAGGTGCTGACAGATGTGAAAATTACCGAACTATCAGTTTAATAAGTCACAGCTGCAAAATACTAACGCGAATTCTTTACAGACGAATGGAAAAGCTGGTAGATGCGGACCTCGGGGAGGATCAGTTTGGATTCCGTCGAAATGTTGGAACACGTGAGGCAATACTGACCTCATGACGTATCTTAGAAGAAAGATTAAGAAAAGGCAAACCTACGATTCTAGCATTTGTAGACTTAGAGAAAGCTTTTGACAATGTTGACTGGAATACTCTTTTTCAAATTCTAAAGGTGGCAGGGGTAAAATACAGGGAGCGAAAGGCTATTTACAATTTGTACAGAAACCAGATGGCAGTCATAAGAGTCGAGGGGCATGAAAGGGAAGCAGTGGTTGGGAAAGGAGTGAGACAGGGTTGTAGCCTCTCCCCGATGTTATTCAATCTGTATATTGAGCAAGCAGTAAAGGAAACAAAAGAAAAATTTGGAGTAGGTATTAAAATTCATGGAGACGAAGTAAAAACTTTGAGCTTCGCCGATGACATTGTAATTCTGTCAGAGACGGCAAAGGACTTGGAAGAGCAGTTGAACGGAATGGACAGTGACTTGAAAGGAGGATATAAGATGAACATCAACAAAAGCAAAACGAGGATAATGGAATGTAGTCAAATTAAATCGGGTGATGCTGAGGGAATTAGATTAGGAAATGAGACACTTCAAGTAGTAAAGGAGTTTTGCTATTTAGGAAGTAAAATAACTGATGATGGTCGAAGTAGAGAGGATATAAAATGTAGACTGGCAATGGGAAGGAAAGCGTTTCTGAAGAAGAGAAATTTGTTAACATCTAATATAGATTTATGTATCAGGAAGTCATTTCTGAAAGTATTTGTTTGGAGTGTAGCCATGTATGGAAGTGAAACATGGACGATAACTAGTTTGGACAAGAAGAGAGTAGAAGCTTTCGAAATGTGGTGCTACAGAAGAATACTGAAGATAAGGTGAATAGATCACGTAGCTAATGAGGAGGTATTGAATAGGATTGGGGAGAAGAGAAGTTTGTGGCTCAACTTGACTACGAGAAGGGATCGGTTGGTAGGACATGTTTTGAGGCATCAAGGGATCACAAATTTAGCATTGGAGGGCAGCGTGGAGGGTAAAAATCGTAGAGGGAGACCGAGAGATGAGTACACTAAGCAGATTCAGAAGGATGAAGGTTGCAGTAGGTACTGGGAGATGAAGCAGCTTGCACAGGATAGAGTAGCATGGAGAGCTGCATCGAACCAGTCTCAGGACTGAAGACAACAACAACAACAACATGCGCAATATGTTACATTTATTTATGTTACCGGTCAACTGCCAGTTTCTGCACCAAGCGTCAATTCTCTACAGATTTTTCTGCATTTCGCTACAGTTTTCTAGCCTGGTGAGTTCTCTTTATAAACCAGCACCATCCGCGAAAAGTCTCGTAGAACTCTGAACGTTTGTGTGTATTGTGGGTAGTAATGGAACTATGGTACTCTCTTAGGATACGCCCCAAGTTGATTTACGTCTGAATATTTCTCTCCGGTAAGAATGAGTACCGTTGTTAGATCCTTAATCGCGAAATTAAACCTTGTCATCCTTGTCTGACTGAACCGCATGAAGAGCCCAACAGGATCTCGCGAGGCACTGTAGGAAATAATGAGCAGCACAAAATGGCGTGACGTTCGTGCTTCAGCTCATTGTGAAGCGGCTAACATTTTGGCGGGACGTCTCCATCGCGTGAGACGATGTCAACGTTAGCCAAGTTGGGATGGGATCGCCATTGTTAACGAGCTGGCCGTTGTGTCGGCTGTAGCTCGCGCGCCATGGAGACACCTGCCGCTATCAATTTTGGTGGATGACTCAGCTTACGGCCTGCACAGCAGTCTACCCGGGCTTGTCTCTGCAGGTGGAAACACAGTGGCCAACTTCGGCGGCGAAACGACCCGCACGCAGTCTGCATAAAGCTCGCTAGAATAGTAGGTGTTTCTTCATCAGCCCTGTAAATTTCATCATAGCTGTTACATCCCACATAAACGACGCTCAGCCTCTTGTCCACAAACCTAGGCTGCACCTGCGTTTCTGTTCTTCCACCTGACACAAAACACATTCACGGTAGGGAATCTTGACAGAAGACTTCACGCTAGAAACAGAGAACCTTCACGCAAGTAAACTATTTCACACAATAAGAGTACTAAACACTAACTGGTCAAAAGTGTTCCGACACCTGTTAGCTGAGATTAATACGAGGTGCGTCCAACCTACTTCTTTACGCCGGCTTAAACTATGCTGGGACACTGCAAATGAAGTGCCTGTATGTGTGTGGAGGAATGTGCAATATTTCTGGTTTTACAACAATCATAATCAGCTGCAGGAAGCTCTTCTTAGGGCAGCTGAAAAGGCAGCGGTGGGAAGATGACGTAATGTGGTGTGAGGAACCCATGGTTCAAATGGCTGTCAGCACTATGGGACTTAACTTCTGAGGTCATCAGTCCCCTAGAACTTAGAACTACTTAAACCTAACTAACCTAAGGACATCACAAACATCCATGCCCGAGGCAGGATTCGAACCTGTGACCGTAGCAGTCTCGCGGTTCCAGACTGTTGCGCCCAGAACCGCTCGGCCTCCCCGACCGGCTGAGGTACCCTTGACAGTTGGTTTGTTCCGTACGGATATCGTGAAAAAGACCGCTTAGATTGTGATCCTTCTCCGTGATTGGTTGCTGCGTTCGGAAAAAGCACATCAAAATGATAAACTACTGTTATTAATATTAGAAAAACTAAACCGTAACTTACTTGCATTTCATATACGATTTTTGCCCAGAAAGTAATGCACCGCATTTTTTCTTCAACAATTCTTTAATGAGTATAATGAGAATTACACACACAAAAGAGTGGTGTTTAATTACACACCTTATTTTTCCACGTTATCTCCATCCCGTCCCATGGCCTTCCTGGAGCGCGAAACAAGGACGTGTATGCCCTATCGGTACCATTCCTTGTCCTGCTGGGGGAGCCAGTGCTTCAGTGTGTTAACCACCACCTCATCGTCCTCAAAATGTCTTCCACGTATGGCGTCCTTTATGGCGAATGACAACATCAACTCACTATGCTGTTTGTAGTAGCTTACCCGCGCTCCTATTTTTTTATTCATTATTAAACCTACTCCTGCATTACCCCTATTTGATTTTGTATTTATAACCCTGTATTCACCTGATCAAAAGTATTATTCCTCCTGCCGCCGAACTTCACTAATTCCCACTATATCTAACTTTAACCGATCCATTTCCCTTTTTAAATTTTCTAACCTACCTGCCCGATTAAGGGATCTGACATTCCACGCTCCGATCCGTAGAACGCCTGTTTTCTTTCCCCTGATACCGACATCCTCCTGAGTAGTCCCCGCCCGGAGATCCGAATGGGGGACTATTTTACCTCCGGAATATTTTACCCAAGAGGATGCCATCATCATTTAATCATACAGTAAAGCTGCATATCCTCGGGAAAAATTACGGCTGTAGTTTCCCCTTGCTTTCAGCCGTTCGCAGTACCAGCACAGCAAGGCCGTTTTGGTTAATGTTGCAAGGCCAGATCAGTCAATCATCCAGACTGTTGCCCCTGCAACTACTGAAAAGGCTGCTGCCCCTCTTCAGGAACCACACGTTTGTCTGACCTCTCAACAGATACCCCTCCGTTGTGGTTGCACCTACGGTACGGCCATCTGCATCGCTGAGGCACGCAAGCCTCCCCACCAACGGCAAGGTCCATGGTTCATGGGGGGAGTACTTATGGCCTGACGTGATCGATAGTAATCGGCCACTTCGATCTCCAATAATTCATGTACTATTTAAGTTACATGCCTATAATTCATACCAATTTAGGTTTACACTAATAGCTTTCTAAAGACACGGCGATCGACAAAATCGGATGAAGCGTTTATATTTTGGAAATTCGTTGCTGGGTGTTACTTGTATAATTTGTCGTCAGATACTAAACTTTGAAGTAAGAAATATATTGAAAATCTGATTACACCATCAGAATCGTCGTGCAAATAATAGTAATGTGCATGTTTCTTTTTGAGGTATCATGATTCATCTGGGTACTATTAATTTCTATCGTAGTATTCGTGATTTTTCTGTTTACACTGTTTGCTATGATCCCTTGCGCACTGGTGCAAAAAATGGCTCTGAGTACTATGGGACTTAACATCTGTGGTCATCAGTCCCCTAAAACTTAGAACTACTTAAACCTAACTAACCGAAGGACATCACTCACATCCATGCCCGAGGCAGGATTCGAACCTGCGACCGTAGTGGTCACGCGGTTCCAGACTGAAGCGCCTAGAACCGCACGGCCAGCGAGAAATTCAATTGTCTATAACGTACATCACCTACAGACTCCATTTTGAAACTGTCCTGCGGCAAGGCTATCTGTCAGACACACGTAATGTTTCGCATTCGTAACATTGTCTTTGGCTGAGAAAAAAAAATGCTCTGCATTTTTTGGGCAACCCTCGAAAAGCATGTCTTATCAATAGCAGGCTATCATTGCGTTACTTCAAAAGTGTTAATTACCAGCAGAATAATAAACAATTGCTAAACGAAAACGCAGACGGCGAGCTTCGGATATCTCCAGATCGTTCCTAATTTGGATGGTGGCGAAGTGGTTCAGCTGTAAGATCGGCTGTCCCGGGGTCAGGGATGTTTTAAGCCGTGCCGCGATCGGTATCGGTTAACAACTTAATTAGCAATTATTGAGATCAGTTTGACAATAATTAAGCTAATATGCCATTCATTATTTTGTTTATTTTCTATATACGTGTGAAGAATGGAAGTTATTTGTGATTCATAAATTGGACTATAATGTATAGTGTCTCGTATTCTGCTAATAAAAAGTGAGTGGCATGCCGTTTAAAGAAACGAGCTCAAAATTTAATTATTTGTACAGTACCACTTCCTCGCTAACAGTTTATTACAGCCTCACGACCTACGTACGTAGAAGCCTGCAGGTTGGTGAACGTTAATTAGAACTTACGCATTCCATTCAGGACGGTGGAAGCAAATAGGTACCTCACGTGTACTGCAGTCTTAGTGCAAATCAGATCAGTGACTCGTCGTCTGTGGGAACACAGATCAGATTCGAAGGAGGGAAATTTTCGAGGGAAAGAATTTATCATACACTCGTGGAAATTGAAATAAGAACACCGTGAATTCATTGTCCCAGGAACGGGAAACTTTATTGACACATTCCTGGGGTCAGATACATCACATGATCACACTGACAGAACCACAGGCACATAGACACAGGCAACAGAGCATGCACAATGTCGGCACTAGTACAGTGTATATCCACCTTTCGCAGCAATGCAGGCTGCTATTCTCCCATGGAGACGATTAGAGATGCTGGATGTAGTCCTGTGGAACGGCTTACCATGCCATTTCCACCTGGCGCCTCAGTTGGACCAGCGTTCGTGCTGGACGTGCAGACCACGTGAGACGACGCTTCATCCAGTCCCAAACATGCTCAATGGGGGACAGATTCGGAGATCTTGCTGGCCAGGGTAGTTGACTTACACCTTCTAGAGCATGTTGGGTGGCACGGGATACATGCGGACGTGCATTGTCCTGTTGGAACAGCAAGTTCCCTTGCCGGTCTAGGAATGGTAGAACGATGGGTTCGATGACGGTTTGGATGTACCGTGCACTATTCAGTGTCCCCTCGACGATCACCAGAGGTGTACGGCCAGTGTAGGAGATCGCTCCCCACACCATGATGCCGGGTGTTGGCCCTGTGTGCCTCGGTCGTATGCAGTCCTGACTGTGGCGCTCACCTGCACGGCGCCAAACACGCATACGACCATCAGTGGCACCAAGGCAGAAGCGACTCTCATCGCTGAAGACGACACGTCTCCATTTGTCCCTCCATTCACGCCTGTCGCGACACCACTGGAGGCGGGCTGCACGATGTTGGGGCGTCAGCGGAAGACGGCCTAACGGTGTGCGGGACCGTAGCCCAGCTTCATGGAGACTGTTGCGAATGCTCGCCAATACCCCAGGAGCAACAGTGTCCCTAATTTGCTGGGAATTGGCGGTGCGGTCCCCTACGGCACTGCGTAGGATCCTACGGTCTTGGCGTGCATCCGTGCGTCGCTGCGGTCCGGTCCCAGGTCGACGGGCACGTGCACCTTCCGCCGACTACTGGCGACAACATCGATGTACTGTGGAGACCTCACGCCCCACGTGTTGAGCAATTCGGCGGTACGTCCACCCGGCCTCCCGCATGCCCACTATACGCCCTCGCTCAAAGTCCGTCAACTGCACATACGGTTCACGTCCACGCTGTCGCGGCATGCTACCAGTGTTAAAGACTGCGGTGGAGCTCCGTATGCCACGGCAAACTGGCTGACACTGACGGCGGCGGTGCACAAATGCTGCGCAGCTAGCGCCATTCGACGGCCAACACCGCGGTTCCTGATGTGTCCGCTGTGCCGTGCGTGTGATCATTGCTTGTACAGCCCTCTCGCAGTGTCCGGAGCAAGTATGGTGGGTCTGACACACCAGTGTCAATGTGTCCTTTTTTGCATTTCCAGGAGTGCACATACTTAAATCAATCTGCTGTCTATCTCACCCTTTGTCTTTCACATCTACATCTACATCCATACACCGCAAGCCACCTGACGGTGTGTGGCGGAGGGTACCTTGAGTACCTCTATCTGTTCTCCCTTCTATTGCAGTCTCGTATTGCTCGTGGAGAGAAGGATTGTCGGTATGCTTCTGTGTGGGCTCTATCTGATTTTATCCTCATGGTCTCTTCGCGAGATATACGTAGGAGGGAGCAATATACTGCTTGACTCTTCCGTGAAGGTATGTTCTGGAAACTTTAACAAAAGCCCGTACCGAGCTACTGAGCGTCTCTCCTGCACAGTCTTCCACTGGAGTTTATCTATCATCTCCTTAACGCTTTCGCGATTACTAAATGATCCTGTAACGAAGCGCGCTGCTCTCCGTTGGATCTTCTCTATCTCTTCTATCAACCCTATCTGGTACGGATCCCACACTGCTAAGCAGTATTCAAGCAGTGGGCGAACAAGCGTACTGTAACCTACTTCTTTTGTTTTCGGATTGCATTTCCTTAGGATTTTTCCAGTGAATCACAGTCTGGCATCTGCTTTACCGACAATCAACTTTATATGATCATTCCATTTTAAATCACTTCTAATGCGCACTCCCAGATAATTTATGGAATTAACTGCTTCCAGTTGCTGACCTGCTGTTTTGTAGCTAAATGATAAGGGATATATCTTTCTATGTATTCGCAGCACATTACACTTGTCTACATCGAGATTCAATTGCCATTCCCTGCACCATGCGTCAATTCGCTGCAGATCCTTCTGCATTTCAGTACAATTTTCCATTGTTATAACCTCTCGATACACCACAGCATCATTTTGCAAAAAGCGTCAGTGAACTTCCGATGTCATCCACGAGGTCATTTATGTATATTGTGAATAGTAACGGTCCTATGACACTCTCCTGCGGCACACCTGAAATCACTCTTACTTCGGAAGACTTCTCTCCATTGAGAATGACATACAGCGTTCTGTTATCTAGGAACTCCTCAATCCAATCACACAATTGGTCTGATAGTCCATATGCTCTTACTTTGTTCATTAAACAACTGTGGGGAACTGTATTGAACGCCTTGCGGAAGTCAAGAAACACGGCATCTACCTGGGAACCCGTGTCTATGACCCTCTGAGTCTCGTGGACGAATAGCGCGAGCTGGGTTTCACATGATCGTCTTTTTCGAAACCCATGCTGATTCCTACAGAGCAGATTTCTAGTTTCCAGAAAAGTCATTATACTCGAACATAATACGTGTTCCAAAATTCTACAACTGATCGACGTTAGGGATATAGGTCTATAGTTCTGCACATCTGTTCGATGTGCCTTCTTGAAAACGGGGATGACCTGTCTCCTTTTCCAATCCTTTGGAACGCTACGCTCTTCTAGAGACCTACGGTACACCGCTGCAAGAAGGGGGGCAAGTTCCTTCGGGTAATCTGTGTAAAATCGAACTGGTATGCCATCAGGTCCAGCGACCTTTCCTCTTTTGAGCGATTTTAATTGTTTCTCTATCCCTCTGTCCTCTATTGCGATATCTACCATTTTGTCATCTGTGCGACAATCTAGAGAAGGAACTACAGTGCAGTCTTCCTCTGTGAAACAGCTTTGGAAAAATACATTTAGTATTTCGACCTTTATTTCAGTACCATTTTGGTCACAGAGTGTCTGGACATTTTGTTTTGATCCACCTACTTGCTGTAAATGTCACTCCATTCTTCCTCAAGAGCCGAACGCAGAGAAGGTAGTGGTAATGGACTCTAGGGTCTGGAGCGAAGCCGACTTTCTGACTCATCCCAAAGGTGTTCCATTGGGTTAAGGCCGGCCCTGAGAGCAAGCCAGTCTATTTCAGCAATGTTGGTGTCCGCAGGCTTTTGCCTCGCACACGCTGCTTTGTGGTAGGGTGCACTGTCGTGCTGATGCTGTTATCTTCTTCGAACTGTTCTTCTGCTGTAAGCTGTGTACAAATCTTTAAAATATGTTCATATCTTTCCGCATTTCCCGTTTGATGAATCTGCTACTCAAGCGACATCCGTTGACTAGTCACTGAAATCTCTTAACCGACTCATTGTGCTGTAGCTGTTCTCTGCTAACAACATAATACTTCCGTGTCCTTTTAAACTTGCGAATCCGACTCTAGTGAAATGTGACGGTTTATTCCACGTTACATAGTGGCATCCGGATACTTCAGATAGTGTAAATTTCAGTAACGACCCATGTCGTATTGTAGACACAAACGTCCTGCTTGTACGATTCATGGTCACATTTGTAACGTGATAATGCTGAGACAAATGACCTCCGTTACAGTACCTGTCATTCAGTTACAACTGCGCAGCGTGATTTTCGTAGAGGGTACCGCACTGCACATCCTACAAGCCAAGCGATGGACGGATCTCCAATGCGACCATTGGCCGCAAAGGTCGCCTGATCTCGTGTTAAGTGCTTTTTAAAAAGCGTCGCAAGTCAAAGAGCGCTCATTACTACCTTATATTGCGAGTCAAAGATACTGATAACAAATATAAAAGTATTTAAGTATTTAAGCCTACAGAGCATTTTTGGTTAAGAAAATCCTTATATCAAAATGGCGCATAAGAAAAATAAATGATTTTAAACCTATATATCAGCATACATGTTCGTTAATATTTCAACCTAGTGATTTTGGTGCTATTTTCTGACGTAAGTCACTCAGAAATAGATAGTTTCGAAAGTAAGTGTGCATCGCTTAGTACACTCGTGACGGTTCTAAAGAAGTTCACTGCCACCGTATCAGCTTTGTTACTAGGTGTATTCTGACCATGTTTTCTGCCGCGAGTAAAAATTTCAAGTTCTTCACAGAGTTTGTCTGTGGCCTTTGTTTATTTTCTGAAGTATTATAGATTATTATCTATGCGTATTGTATACCTAAATTACGGGCCTGTGGATTGTGGCCCCTTATTGCGTCCCAGAAGTTATCTATTGAGTTCATATCAGCCGAATTATCAACGAAGACTACAACGTGAGTTCACTATCATGCTCCTCAAGGCACTGTAGTAGGATTACGGCCTTGTGAAACGGACATTTATCCGCCTTCGCGGACATCATCAACCATGAACAGATGCAGTTTGTCGGCAAAAATATTCACGTAGATCGTAGCAATCATGGCGCCTTCGATTACTGCCTCAGATCCCCATGGAAACCAAGGTGGATGTCTCCCATAGCTGAATACTGCCCCAAAGGCCTGGGTCGCTGGCGCATTGATTGTTCGGAGCAGCCGTTCGAGTAACAAGACCCTGATTGAACGCGATCAGGCGACACGTTCTCATTGATTTGCCCACTGTTGATCCTTTGTCCACGGCAGATCTATAATTTTATCTCCTTGGATAAACGTAGGAGCAGGTAGGAGTCGTCTGCTGCGTGGACCCATGTCGAACAGCGAGTGCTAAACGGGGTGCTTCGAAGTACCTGTCGCATCATCAGCATTGTTCTCTTTCGTCAGATCAGCTACAGATTTCACATAACCTGCTTTGCAAATCGCGCCAGCACGCGACCTTCACGTTCTATGACGAGGCGTGTACTACCAGCAGCTTCTCACCTACACGTTGTTGCTCCGTCCTTTGACCAGTTTCGACAGACGCTCAATACATTAGCTTGTGAACTTCCGACTAGTTTCCCTGTTTCTGAGACGTTCATTCCCAGTCACCTGTCCCTAATGATCTGCCCTCTGACAGCGTCAGTCACTTCATTGTGTTTTCCCATTTGCGGCCCGTATAGGCGCTAGATTGTTTGCCCATTCGTCTCTGCCCCGCTTTTATGTTTTCCTCTCCGCGTCATGTTCTCGCCAACGCCACTAGGCGGCATTTAGGCTGTCACATGACGTTTTGCATCAGCAGTATGATCATCATGGCCTTTGATGACGGATCTAAAATAAGTGACCTAAGTCATGGTAGGGAAACCACCCCTAAAACAACATAGAACAATGAACTATGCCCTCTATATACACTCTAAGACAAATAAAACCGACGAACCAATAAGAAATTACTCGAATAGGGCGCAAATCGGTAGATGGGATGCACATGTACAGACGAACAAATGGTTAGAAATGTCAGAAATATCGGATGATTTATTCCAGAGAAAGAACTTCAGAGATTCATCAAATTAATGACACATTAGAACACCTCTGCCCTTTATACAAGTAGTTATTCGGCTTGGTACTAATAGACAGAGTTTCTGAATGTCCTCATGAGGGGTATCATGCAAAATTCACTCGTGAATCCAGTCACAAATCTGGTCCGGTGCTCTGGAAGCTCATATTTATTTCACAAAACAGCAGTGCGGAAATGAGTCAAATTCCTTTCTGAAGGCAAGAAACACGGCAACAACCTGAGCGCCATAGTCTGAAGCTTTATGGATCTCATGGATAACACAGCGAGCTGAGTTTAACGAGAGATATTTTTTGCGGAATCTATGTTGATTTTTATACAGGATATTTTCGTTCTCCAAAAAGGGTCATAACTCATGAGCATAAAAGATGGTCCATAGATCTCAATTGGACAGACGTCGACGTCATATATATATGGCCATTAAAATTGTTACACCAAGAAGAAATGCGATGCAGCGTCAAGGGTAGCCGCAGACATGGTCTCCGAGCCTTGCAAACGTCTCCATCTGTGACGTGGCTGCACGATCCGTTACAGCCATGGGGATAAGATGCCGCTCATGTCGACTGCTAGTGATACGAGGCCGTTGGGATTCAGCACGGCGTTCCGTGTAACCCTCCTGAAGCCACCGATTCCATATTCTACTAACAGTCATCGGATTTCGACCAACGCGATCAACAATGTCGCGATACGATAAGCCGCAATCGCGATAGGCTACATCCGACCTTTATCAAACTCGGAAACGTGATAGTACGCATTTCTCCTCCTAAGACGAGGTATCACAACAACGTTTCACCAGGCAACACCGGTGAGATGCTGTTTCTGTAGGAGAAATATCGGTTGGAAACATTCCTCATGTCAGCACCTTGTAGGTGTCGCCATCGGCACCAACCCTGTTTGAATGCTCTGAAAAGCTAATCAAGCTAATCACTTGCATATCACAGCATCTTCTTCCTGTCGGTTAAATTTCGCGTTTGTAGCGCGTCACCCATATATATATATATATATATATATATATATATATATATATAGAGAGAGAGAGAGAGAGAGAGAGAGAGAGAGAGTACACCAATCTTAATTAATCAAGATACACTTTCCAGTAGATCTTCTATGTAACGGCTTGTCTCATCTGAATATGTTAGCAGGTTAGCAGGTGATGTGGTTATGTTTAAGAAAGTAGCAACAGTAAAGACCTGCCCAGGATTGGCGAATACAACTACACCATTGAAGACAATTTGATAGATAGAGTTACCAGCGTAAAATATCTGGGAGGAATTATTCACAGCGACGTTTAGTAGAATGACCACATCAGCCAAATAGTAGGAAAAGCAGATTCCAGACTCAGATACATAGAAGCAAGGAAATGTAACTCATCCACGAAAGAAGTGGATTAAAAGTTCTTTGCTCGAACGATTATGGGTTCAAATGCCTCTGAGCACTATGGGACTTAACTTCTGAGGTCATCAGTCCCCTACAACTTAGAACTACTTAATCCTAACTAACATAAGGACAGCACAAACATCCACGCCCCAGGCAGGATTCGAAGCTGCGATCGTAGTGGTCTCGCGGTTCCAGACTGTTGCGCCCAGAACCGCTCGGCCACTTTGGCCGGCGCTCGAACGATTATAGAGCACTGTTAGTCAGTCTGAGACTCTTATCAGATAGGAGTAATTGAAGAGATAAAGAAGATCCAACGAAAAGAGGCGTGTTTCGTCACGAGGTCGTTAGATCGGGGCGAGGGCATCGCAGAGGGGCTCAACAGACTTCAATGGCAGATGTTACGAGACAGACGTTGTGCATCACGGAGAGGTTTACTACAGGAATTTCGATAGAGTACTTCCCAGGAAGACTCGGACAACATTTTACTTCCTCCCACATACATTTCACGAAATAATTACGACGAGAATACTGGAAAAGTTAGAGCTAAAACAGAGGATCACAGACAATCATACTTGCTACGCGAAATTCTGGAGTGGAACAAGGTAGGAGGATCAGTTAGTGGCTCCAGAAGCACGCTCCACCACACACCACCACGTGGCTAGCGAAGTACTGATGTAACTGTAAATTTAGACTATTGTTTCTCGAAGGACTGATTCTTCATGTCAATGGATGTTGCTAAGCTGTTAGGTTAGTGTTGTTTAACGTCCCGTCGACAACGAGGCCATTAGAGACGGAGCGCAAGCTCGGGTTATTGAAGGATGGGGAAGGAAATCGGCCGTGCCCTTTCAAAGGAACCATTCCGGCATTTGCCTGAAACGATTTAGGGAAATCACGGAAAACCTAAATCAGGATGGCTGGAGACGGGATTGAACCGTCGTCCTCCCGAATGCGAGTCCAGTGTGCTAACCACTGCGCCACCTCGCTCGGTTGCTAAGCTGGCTCGGAGAAAATATTGCCTGATGAATTCGTGAAATAGCTCGTAATTACACCGTAGTTTCGTTCGGCTGGGTCCTCGCCTTGCTGCGTATTTATCAAAGTGCAAGTAGACGTAGGATATTGCTTCTGCTGGCGATATCTCAGCACCGAGTTGCGTTTCAGCCGCACTTACCCCTTCCGGAAACTGTAGTGGAATTCCTGTCAGCCCGTCGTGCTCTCTCCTCAGCGACACCCCGCCAACGGAAGCTTGTCACCCTAACAAGTTGCACCGGACGCGCTAATTGAACGACGCGGAATGCGGTGCCCGCGCAATCTTCCGGCGCACTTGGGACGAGTTGGTCCGGGCCGCTGGCAGGAATCCGGCGGCAGCGTGTCTCAAGACGGCAGGCGCAGATTTGTCTCATTACGTCCAAAGTCAATTAACTTCAGACGACTAACGTCGGACCGGTTACAGCTCTCGCTTAGGAGTGCAGCGCCGCCGTCGTAGGCACGCCCGCCGCACCTAATCCTGACACGACGCCCCGGGCACACCGGCGCGGTTGCGGAATCCAGCGTCAAGCTGTGAGCGAGGCTCCAGTCTGGAGCTTGACGCTCCAGACTGTCTGCTGATACACGGATGGAAAAAGCGCAATGCCAAGATTTAACGTACAGTACTGAAATTTCGGGAATACATTTGTCTAGGCAACATACACTACTGGCCATTAAAATTGCAACATCAAGAAGAAATGCAGGTGATAAACGGGCATTCTTTGGACAAAAATATTATACTAGAACTGACATGTGATTACATTCTCACACAACTTTGGTGCATAGATCCTGAAAAATCAGTACCCAGGACAACCATCTCTGGCCGTAATAACGGCCTTGATACGCCTGGGCATTGAGTCGAACAAGGCTTGGATGGCGTGTCAGGTACAACTGCCCATGCAGCTTCAACACGATACCACAGTTCATCAAGAGTAGTGACTGGAGTATTGTGACGAGCCAGTTGCTCGGCCACCATTGACCAGACGTTTTCAATTGGTGAGATATCTGGAGAAAGTACTGGCCAGGGCAGCCGTCGAACATTTTCTGTATCCAGAAAGGCCCATACAGGACCTGGAACATGTGGTCGTGCATTATCCTGCTGAAATGTAGGGTTTCGCAGGGATCGAATGAAGGGTAGGGCCACGTGTCGTAACACATCTGAAATGTAACGTCCACTGTTCAAAGTGCCGTCAATGCGAACAAGAGGTGACCGAGACGTGTAACCAATGGCACCCCATACCATCACGAGGATGATACGCCAGTATGGCGATGACGAATACACGCTTCCAATGTGCGTTCACCGCGATGTCGCCAAAAACGGATCCGACCATCGTGATGCTGTAAACAGAACCTGGATTCATCCGAAAAAATGACTTTTTGCCTTTCGTGCAGCCAGGTTCGTCGTTGAGTACACCATCGCAGGCGCTCCTGTTTGTGATGGATCGTCAAAGGTAACCGCAACCATGGTCTCCGACCTGAGAGTCCATGCTGCTGTAAACGTCGTCGAACTGTTCGTGCAGATGGTTGTTGTCTTGCAAACGTCCCCATCTGTTGACTCAGGAATCGAGACGTGGCTGCACGATCCGTTACAGCCATGCGGATAAGATGCCTGTCACCTCGACTGCTAGTGATACGAGGCCGTTGGGATCCAGCACGGCGTTCCGTGTTACCCTCTTGAACCCACCGATTCCATGTTCTGCTAACAGTCATTGGATCTCGACCAACGCGAGCAGCAATGTAGCGATACGATAAACCGCAATCGCTATAGGCTACAATCCGAGCTTTATTCTAAGTCGGAAACGTGGTGGTACGCCCTTCTCCTCCTTACACGATGCATCACAACAACGTTTCACCAGGTAACGCCGTCTATGAGAAATCGGTTGGAAATTTTACTCGTGTCAGCACGTTGTAGATATTGCCACCGGTTCCAAACTTGTGTGAATGCTCTGAAAAGCTAATCATTTGCATATAACAGCATCTTCTTCCTGTTGGTTAAATTTCGCGTCTGTAACACGTCACCTTCGTGATGTAGCAATTTTAATGGCAAGTAGTATAGTTAAGTGATTAACATTGCTAGATCATCGGTTAATGTATGCTCCAGGTAAGCCATTGCAAATGTGAAATGCCGGTATAACCACCAGAATACAAACCTGCGAAGATGCGTGTCGGATGTCAGTTTGTGGGGTGGAGGGGTGGAATTCACTTGGTCGGTGAATACGGGAGCGGTTTTTGCCGTTTGTGAGTGACGCTTGGAGTTGTCGTCCAATGATGTCCCATATGTGCTCTTTTGGAGACAGATCTGGTGATGGAGTAGGCCAAGGCAACGTGTCGACACTCTGTAGACCATATCGGAATACAACAGCAGTATGTGGACAAACGTTATCCTGTTGGGAAACACACCCAGGAATGTTGTTCATGAACAGCAGCACAATAGGTCGAACCGTCGTACTGATGTATAAATTTGCAGTCTGTGTGCGTAGGATAGTGAAATCACACCCGAGATCGTAACTCATGGTGTAGGTCCTATGTGTCTAAATGGTTCTCATGGCTCTGAGCACTATGGGACTTAACTTCTGAGGTCATCAGTCCCCTAGAACTTAGAACAATTTAAATCTAACTAACCTAAGTACATCACACACATCCATGCCCGGGGCAGGATTCGAACCTGCAACCGTAGTGGTCTCGGGGTCCAGACTGTTGCGCCCAGAACCGCTCGGCCATTTCGGCCGGCGCTCGAACAATTATAGAGCACTGTTAGTCAGTCTGAGACTCTTATCAGATAGGAGTAATTGAAGAGATAAAGAAGATCCAACGAAAAGAGGCGTGTTTCGTCACGGGGTCGTTAGATCGGGGCGAGGGCATCGCAGAGGGGCTGAACAGACTTCTATGGCAGATGTTACAAGACAGGCGTTGTGCATCACGGAGAGGTTTACTACAGGAATTTCGATAGAGTACTTCCCAGGAAGACTAGGACAACATTTTACTTCCTCCCACATACATTTCACGAAATAATTACGACGAGAATACTGGAAAAGTTAGAGCTAATACAGAGGATCACAGACAATCATACTTGCCACGCGCCATTCTGGAGTCTAGCACGCAGATGGATTGGTTGCGTGCCCTCAACTGACGTCCTTCTAACCAACACACAGCCATCACTGTCAACGAGACAGAACCAGCTTCCTCTGAACAAGCTTTTATCAGAAAGCACAACAGACATCCACCCTGCGTTCCAAAGAGCTCTCGTGCACACAAGTAAAGCCACAAATGGCAGTGGTTTGGGGTCAGTAGAGTGCACGCAACAGGGCTTTTGGCTGGGAACTGTCCTTGAAGTAACCGATTTGTAACACTTCTTTGCACCACTGTGGTGCCAATTGCTGCTCAGGTTCCTGCTGCAGATGTAGCACCATGCGCCAGAGCCATACGTCGAACACAATGGTCTTCATTCTTAGCGGTGCCATGCGGCCGCCGGGAGCCGGGTCTCCTCCTGACTGTACATTCTCGTGACCACCGCTGCCATCAGTCACGTACAGTGAGTACATTCCTGGCAAGTGTTCCTGCTGTATCGCAGAAGGAACACCCAGCTTCTCGTAGCCATGTACACGACCTCGTTTAAACTCAGTGTTGATAATGGCGTCTTTGTTGCCGTAAAGGTATTCTCGACCAACATCAACTCAACACGTACTATCGCAAAAGTTATTAACGCTCATGCCCGTTACACTCTGTATTTAAAGAAAACCTGATTCGCATCCTCAAAGCGGCGCTACTGACGTCTCTCTTATGCCACTGACGCGAAATTTGAATAGATATCGTCTTTCAGACGAAGAAACATCCCTACCAACTTTCACTTATGTCGCACAACACCATCTTGAGCGAACATACTAGTCCCCACTCTTTCTACCCAGCTATTTCACAAGGAACACCTGGGATCTGTTCGATAAGTTTATAGCACCCACTCAGCAGGTCGCATTTTGAATCATTGGCGGTACAGTGCGCAGACACGCACAGTGAACTTTTATCGGCCATCAAATAAGTTAAAACTATAGGGATTACTGAAAGTGGCAGTTAAGTGTTTCTGCCCAGCGTTGCGGGACATAACTGGACTTTTACTGAAGCTCCGAACAACAGTGAAGTTCCATAATCTCCTCAAATCTATTTAACGATTAATCATACAACGTAGACTTTCAGGGCCGGTGTTGTCTTCAGTTGAAACTTCCGGGCTGAGAGGCCGTGGTCGATGTATAAAATTTCTACCTGACGTTTCTTCTCCATCTGCGGGAGATGTCGACTTTGCGCCAACAGAATGACAATCGATTACTCTTAATCGAGAATGATGACGCCTTCCAAAGATAGGCATACCGTTGGCATTACCTGACGAATGGTGGTGCCCTCTATGCACTCTATAAATGCGAGAGTACCTGGAGCATCAGTGGCATTAGGCGGATGACCTCAAAAGATGTCTCCCGCAGATGGAGATGAAACATCAGGTAGAAATGTTATATATCGACCACGGCCTCTCAGCCCGGATGTTTCAACTGAAGGCTATTTAACGATTGTTTATCATCTTTTCTTTCATTCCTCTAGTAATAGTTGTGAGAAGCAGTCGTTTGCTGAGAACAATTAGCGTCTGAATTTCAAACATTTTTTCTACAGTCTGGATCTAATCACACCGTACATTTAGATTAAGTATAATGATGAAAGTATTATATCGTTCAGGTTAGAAAACTGTAAATAACTGCTTAATACAATGACAATGACGTACCGTTTATTTAAATTTGTATCGCTGGGACTCGTTACATTTTCAGCGTTATGTAAAAGTAAAGCTAAAGACTAACAAGAGCACAGTAACAAATTTTACACCTCATTATTATGGGTTGGACACCAGAAGAAATGTTGGGAATTTAGAAAACATGAAAAAAGATGTGTTGCTTATCGTTTTCCTTAAGCTTTCCACAAATGAAAGTCCTCAGAACTGTCTTTGCCCGAGTGATCTTCACATTTGATGTAAGTACAGGAGAAGTGCAACATAAAGCCACAAACGTTCTTTACCTGTAGCGGTAGTGAATAAAATTAAACCTGTGTTTAGAGATCCTTGAAAAGATACTTTTGTGATGAAATGTCTTCATGGGAAAACGAAAAATTTAAATAAATGTCCGAATTCTGTCATTTGGATCCGGCTACCGAAAACTGTATTCCTTCAGCTTATAGCCATCTAATTCGGTGTTTATGATGCTGATTTAGCTTCAGTGATTGTGTAACAAGAAAACTAGATGTTTTTGAAATATTAAGCATCAAATCTAGTGGAAATACTGCAAAATCCTTTGTGCAGACAGATAAAGAGACAATCTGTAAATCAGAAATTGCTAATTAAAAATGCCCAATAGAAGCTGGACTGAAAAGAAGAGGAACCAAGAGAAGAAAAGAGGATCAGAATGATTCAGATGATGCTCAGTATGGTGCAAGAAAATATTAGTGGTAATTCTCATCAACAAATATACTGAAACTGCAATACTAAACTTTAAATTGATTTTAATATAAACTGCATTTTTATACTTTCAGCTACCATTATTTTCAAAACTAATTAGGTTAGAAAAATGAAATTCAGTCAATTTGTACTCGGGATGGTAATAAGTTGTCACAAATAAATTGAGAACCACGAACCCAACAGAAACTGTTTTATAACAATTGATTTATTAAAAAAGTGAAATTTTTATTAGTGAAATAAAAAAATTCTTCAAATCCATAAGAGGTATTTTGTCCATTTTACTTGTAAACGAATACATATAAATTATGTACATTCAGTAAAAATTTCAGCTTTAACACATAGTTGTTTTGAAAAGTGCACCTGTTCAAATGGTCATCTGTACGAGTTGTTAACCACAGAAAAAAATCACCTCTACTCAAAAAGTCATAAATGATCAAATACTACTCTATAATACTCTGCGAGACATCAAACAACACGCAATAAAACTCTTACCCCGCCCTCCCCCCTCTCCCCCCCACCCCCACACTCAGATACATAAATAACGAAAACACTTCGGAATGCATTAAAACTTCGTGGACGCCAGTCGAAATTAGCGCAGTGAAACAAACTCTGTCAGCTATGTATATAATCTACAAATGTGGAGTGAAAAGTTTATCTTAAAGCACAGCAATGGAGTAACATTCAGAAATAACCAATGAGCACGACAAAACACAAGTAAATGCTGTTAAGAATATACACTACAATCTGTAAATAGAAAACCACACCAAACCGCTTTCCAAACCAAAGTCTCACGAAAATTTACCGATGTCTGCCGGTCATTTTAACCAAGGAAATCAATAAGAACAGTATATTTAGCAGGCAAAGAAAAGCTAAGTACCGTCTAGGACATGCCATCTACAAATGGTTCAGATGGCTCTAAGCACTATGGGGCTCAACATCTGAGATCATCAGACCCCGGCCATCTACAGCAATGGTAAGCGTCAAGGAGGCATATGACACTATTTTACCGGAATATATAGTTTAAAGATAATATTCTAAACAAAATTAAATTCTGACGTTCCTCAAACACCGCAGTGTTGCAGGTGAAATGCTGTATTAATATAGACTTGTGGCAGATTTCTGTTGCCAGCCACAGGGCACACACCATGTACACCATGTATAAATAATCGCAAGGTACAATTGTAATCAAAATGACAACAAAATCTGATGTTAACATATTCCTAACCTACATGAAATTTTGTAAGTTCGCATTTGAGAAACAATAAAAAAAACACTATGAAGTTGCAATAATTGTGGTGAAACAAATTTGGGGGTTAAACAAACCGGAAACTTGTAATTTAATAAAATATTTTTTTAATCTGACTCCTTTTCTCTGCTATAAGTGTAATGTAATAGATTAAATATGAGCCATGACTTATACAAAAAAGAAACACACATTAATGCAATGGCTCAGCATAAAAGAGAAATAACTAATGTAAGAATATTATTAACAGTAATATGTTGTTTAATTTAGCCACCCGTGCATACGCACTCAGTAAACTAGCTCAGTTCTCAGGGTAGTTACGTAATCGACGATAATTAATTGTCCTTTTCTTATCATCCAACACTACAGATATTATTCCAGGCACGTGAGAAGTCGTGTGATTATTGCACCTGAGAATATTTGCCAAGTCTGTTCGATGTACACAACAGTAATACGTAACTTATCGTGGTTTCGTCTCGATTCTCCAAGATAAGATAACAAGAGTAGCATCTACAAATGAAATCATATAATGGAACTGGAATCCTGTAACTAGACCTTTTCTACCTGGGACGTTATCGCGTTATATGAAGAAAATATGTAAATGAAATTGTTAAATTATTAGCAGCTGCCTTCGGTCTCGTAGGATCTGAAATAAAGTTTATTGACCTAACCGACGGCACGTCTCGTAGATGAGCTAAAAGAAAAATATTAAAAATTTTGCTAAGATGGTGCCTAACAATGAAAATTCTTTGTTAAGGCCAATATCCACTTAAAACAATACAGGTATCAGACTAACAATAGACTGACCACATATACAAATTCTTTTGACAAAATAACCATAATATATTTTTCGGGTTTTAAGTACAACTTTCATTAACAGCTGGTTCAGCAAGATGAGCTTTACACAAGAACGTCCTCTTAGATCCGAATCCTAGCAGTTAAGATAAGGGAAAGCCAGAGGAAAGATAGTTCATGCTTAAAAGCGCAAGAGTCTATGGAATAACATGTCCATTGTAGGTCTATCTCTTCTTCTGTGGCGTACTTGTCGATTATTTATAAAATTTAACGTAATATTTAGTTTAGGTTATTTTAAACCCCAGTACATCCACGAGAAACAGTACAAACTGTGTTCCTGCAAGAAGACGGAGCCTCTTTCATTCATTATTACGGAGAAAAAGGCGATATTCTCACATGGTTTTCCCATAAAAGAAATTAATTTCTTCAAACTTCGTACGAAATATATTACAAGGCAAGGATCCCCGCTAGAACGGATAAAGCCTGATCAAAATAATTTAGCTCATAAGTCAGTAAAGCATTGAGTTTGTATACAGTCCTCCTTTAACATGTCTTACGAACACACCAGTGCACGTAGCTGACGAAATAGTAACATCTAATAGCTGATCAAGACCAGCAAATTCATAAGCGCGATAAACAATGCTGTTCTTGCGCTTGCAAATGCAATATGACGAAACGCACCCATTTTTACTATCTTCCGTACCTATTCTCTTAACCCAACCTGGTAAGCGTTCCAGATCGATGAGCAATACTCCAGACTAACTCCCACGAATTGTTGAATCTCAGCTCGTTATTTACTTATCGTGCTATTCATTACTATTTACCTTACACAGCTCCATCCCATATATACACTCCTGGAAATGGAAAAAAGAACACATTGACACCGGTGTGTCAGACCCACCATACTTGCTCCGGACACTGCGAGAGGGCTGTACAAGCAATGATCACACGCACGGCACAGCAGACACACCAGGAACCTCGGGGTTGGCCGTCGAATGGCGCTAGCTGCGCAGCATTTGTGCACCGCCGCCGTCAGTGTCGGCCAGTTTACCGTGGCATACGGAGCTCCATCGCAGTCTTTAACACTGGTAGCATGCCGCGACAGCGTGGACGTGAACCGTATGTGCAGTTGACGGACTTTGAGCGAGGGCGTATAGTGGGCATGCGGGAGGCCGGGTGGACGTACCGCCGAATTGCTCAACACGTGGGGCGTGAGGTCTCCACAGTACATCGATGTTGTCGCCAGTAGTCGGCGGAAGGTGCACGTGCCCGTCGACCTGGGACCGGACCGCAACGACGCACGGATGCACGCCAAGACCGTAGGATCCTACGCAGTGCCGTAGGGGACTGCACCGCCACTTCCCAGCAAATTAGGGACACTGTTGCTCCTGGGGTATCGGCGAGGATCATTCGCAACCGTCTGCATGAAGCTGGGCTACGGTCCCGCACACCGTTAGGCCGTCTTCCGCTCACGCCCCAACATCGTGCAGCCCGCCTCCAGTGGTATCGCGACAGGCGTGAATGGAGGGTCGAATGGAGACGTGTCGTCTTCAGCGATGAGAGTCGCTTCTGCCTTGGTGCCAATG
Organism: Schistocerca gregaria; assembly: GCF_023897955.1. Taxonomy (NCBI): domain Eukaryota; kingdom Metazoa; phylum Arthropoda; class Insecta; order Orthoptera; family Acrididae; genus Schistocerca; species Schistocerca gregaria. The sequence goes on along the minus strand of NC_064926.1, from coordinate 506,181,158 downwards.
ATGGTCGTATGCGTGTTTGGCGCCGTGCAGGTGAGCGCCACAATCAGGACTGCATACGACTGAGGCACACAGGGCCAACACCCGGCATCATGGTGTGGGGAGCGATCTCCTACACTGGCCGTACACCTCTGGTGATCGTCGAGGGGACAATGAATAGTGCACGGTACATCCAAACCGTCATCGAACCCATCGTTCTACCATTCCTAGACCGGCAAGGGAACTTGCTATTCCAACAGGACAATGCACGTCCGCATGTATCCCGTGCCACCCAACGTGCTCTAGAAGGTGTAAGTCAACTACCCTGGCCAGCAAGATCTCCGGATCTGTCCCCCATTGAGCATGTTTGGGACTGGATGAAGCGTCGTCTCACGCGGTCTGCACGTCCAGCATGAACGCTGGTCCAACTGAGGCGCCAGATGGAAATGGCATGGCAAGCCGTTCCACAGGACTACATCCAGCATCTCTACGATCGTCTCCATGGAAGAATAGCAGCCTGCATAGCTGTGAAAGGTGGATATACACTGTACTACTGCCGACATTGTGCATGCTCTGTTGCCTGTGTCTATGTGCCTGTGGTTCTGTCAGTGTGATCATGTGATGTATCTGACCCCAGGAATGTGTCAATAAAGTTTCCCCTTCCTGGGACAATGAATTCACGGTGTTCTTATTTCAATTTCCAGGAGTGTATATTTATAGGCCGGCCGCAGTGGCCATGCGGTTTTTGGCGCTGCAGTCTGGAACCGCGAGACCGCTAATGTCGCAGGTTCGATCCTGCCCTCGGGCATGGATGTGTATGATGTCCTTAGGTTAGTTAGGTTTAACTAGTTCTAAGTTCGACGGGACTAATGACCTCAGAATTTGAGTCCCATAGTGCTCGGAGCCATTTGATATATATGGGAAGCATGTCCGCATTGTCGCTGCGGTTAAAGCAATCGTTATAGAGAAGCTGAGCATCCAGGTTCAAGTCCCGGTGCAGCCCAAATTTTCAACCTTGATCACTGATATATTTCAGTGCCTGTAGGTGGCTGAAGTCCTGATTTCTCGTATATATATATTCTACGTTAGGTCGCTCCGGACGGCAGTTACTAGGTATTGTAAGGTTGTTGCTGTTTTCAGTGGTTTTCCAGCCATAGTGTAAAGGACCATTATGGAAACTCTTCGCCTATTTTTGCGGAGTAATTCATTTTTGTTTCAAACTTTCGCCGCTACTATCCAGTTTATGCATCTAAGAAGCAATGACGGAAATAAATGCAATGTTTAGGAGAGAAACTGAAATTGAGGGTGAAATGATATTGATAATAATATTAGCTGAATGTACGACGTAGTGAACAGAACGTACAGTCTAATAGTGACCACTGTGCGTGGGTTGAGAGTAAAGCGAAGTAATGAGGAGTAAGAACTGCGATTAGTGATAAACTTAACTGCAAATCTGGGACCACGAAGTAGACGTAGTAGTACAGGTGACCGGGAAGTTCCTAGCCGATTCTCTTCCTTGCAGACAATCTGAAAGGTGTTGACCATAGAACATCGAGTCCGTGTCGTACGTAGGAGACCCCTTTACTGAAACTCAAAACTATCTCGTACAGATAGCCGTGGAATCGGAACGTAACTCCCCTGATGTGTACGTGTGGATGGTGCAGCCAAAAGCGCATTTACGATCCATTCTTAATCACCTCAAAATCTTACCTGGACGTACCTGCTCAAATGCTGCAGCCCCAATCGTTTGTCAACAACATTATGAAATCGGTAGTGTTTCAACGGAACGGCGTTCCACCGCATTTTGCTCATATTGCGCGTAGTACCCTAAAAGTTACATTCCCAGGACACTGGATTGGACAAGGCTCTCAACTGTTCTCGGTAGGGCACTGGTAAAACACTCTTCTTTATTTGGAGTCACAGCAAGAGTCAGTTGTACAAGATGTAGATAAGTGATTTCCATCATCCGTGGTGAATATATTTCGTCAGCGGTTCGTACAATTATTCCAGCAATGTAGCAGCATATGTTCAGGTGCGACGAGGAGAGATAGCACTCTGTTTGGATAGGTAAGGCAATCACGTCGAGCGATTGAATTATGGTGTCTTCTTCCATGTTATATTCATATTATTTCATGTTGCCGACATAACAGTTGAACTAAAGTGCTCCTCCTCAAAAATGGTTGTGGAATTCTCGGGCACCGTATGATGGACGAAACAAAGAGGAAAGAAAAAGCGGAGTAGCATAAGCAAAGAAGGTATTCGTGGCCAACAGAAGCAGCTTTAGCTTTAATTCCAGGTAGAAATTTCTGAGAATGGAAGTCAATCACGTACTGAGAGAAAACGAGCGTTGAACAGACGCATAGAATGATGATGGAAATTATAGCGACTGTTCAAATAAGAAATAAGAATCCTCTACGCAGATGCGACGAGTGAAAAACACAGACAACAGGTAGGGACAGGATGGTAAGAGGTGAAAGAAGCATCTCCACGGACACAAAGGGTGCTGTAGACGGTGATAATAAATGCAACAGATAGTTGAGAACGCTAGAGATGGAGAGTGAATCGTGGCGGGCCACATCGAACCCGCCAGGAGACGAAAAAAATCCCTTCAATACAATGGTTACACAGATTAGCACAGTGGTAAGAGAATATATAAATCACAAATAGGGGCCGTCACTTGCCGCTGTACTGTAAGTTGACTAAGGTCATGATATACCTTCTTATATCGTCTCGGACCTCCTTTTGTCCGGCGTAGTGCAGAAACTCGACGTAGCATGTACTCAACAAGTCATTGGAAGTCCCCCTGCAGAAACAGTGAGCTATGCTTCCAGAATGAGTTCGAGTCTCGGTAAGGCACACAGTTTTAATCTGCCAGGAAGTTTCATATCAGCGCACACTCCGCTGCAGAGTGAAAATTTCTCATTCTGGAAACATCCCCCAGGCTGTGGCTAAGCCATGTCTCCGCAATATCCTTTCTTTCAGGAGTGCTAGTTCTGCATGTTTCGCAGGAGAACTTCTGTAAAGTTTGGAAGGTAGGAGACGAGGTACTGGCAGAAGTAAAGCTGTGAGTACCGGCCGTGAGTCGTGCTTCGGTAGCTCAGTTGGTAGAGCACTTGCCCGCGAAAGGCAAAGGTCCCGAGTTCGAGTCTCGGTCGGGCACACAGTTTTAATCTGCCAGGAAGTTTCAGTGAGCTATGCTGTCCATAACTGCATGTTGCCGGTACGAGATTATGTGGAAGAACTGACTTCTCGATTTTGCCACACAAATGTTCAGTGGGATTCACGTCGGGAGACCAGGACGGAAAAATTCCCTCCAAATGTCCAGGATGTTCTTCAGACCAGTCGCCAGCAACTGTGTCTCTGTGATACAGCACATTGTCATCCATAAGAATTCCATAGTTGTTTGGGAACATGAACCCCATAAATACTTGTAAATGGTCTCCAATTGGCCGAACGTAACTGTTTCCAGCCTATAATCTGTTAAGGTGGACCAAAGAGCCCAGTACATTCCTTGTAAACATAAAACACATCATTGTGCAGCCACCATCAGCTTGCACAGTGCCTTGTTGATAACTTAGTTCTATGGGTTCGTAGGGTCTATGCCACATTCGAACACTACCATCAGCCCATACCAACTGAATTCAGAATTAACCTCACCAAACCGCGGTTTCCTGATAGACTAGCGTCCAACGATATGGTCACGAGCGCAGCAGAGGCTTTGTAGACGATGTGCTGTTAGTGAAGGCACTCGCGTCTGTCGTTTGCTACCGTAGCCCATTAACGCCAAATTTAGCAGCACTGTCCTAACGGATACGTTGGTCGTATGGCCCACATTGATTTCTGTGGTTATTTCATGCAGTGTTTCTTGTCTGTTAGCTCAAACGTCGATGTTGTCGGTCGTTAAGTGAAGGCCGCCTGCCACTTTCTTGTCCATTTGTATTCTGGACACACTCTTGACACTGTAGATGCCAGAATATTGAATTCCCAACGATTTCCAAAATGGAATGTCCTGTACGACTGACTCCAACAACCATTTCACGTTCAAAGTCTCTTAATCCTCGTCGTGCGGTCATGATCACGTCGGAAACCGTTTTATATACGATGCGAGTTTTTTAAGTAAGTAACGTTTTGAAATTAAAAAGACATGCTAAGATATCTCAATAATTTTATTTTTACATGAAAGCCTGTACCTTAATCTGCTTTTCTACATAATTTCCGTCAATATTGATCCACTTGTCATAACGTTGTACCAGCTTTTGAATACCCTCCTCACAGAAGTCTGCCGCCTGACTTGTTAACCACTGCATCACCACTGTTTTGACTTTGTTATCGTCTTGAAGACGCTGGCCGCCCAGGTGTTTCTTCATGTGCAGGAACAGATGGTAGTAACTGCGCGCAAGATCGGGGCTGTACGGAGGACGATCTAGAGTTTCTCATCGAAAAGATGTGATGAGATCTCAGAAGTCATCTTTGGTCTGATTCGTCACATGTGGATGGGCATTGTCTTGCAGCAAAACGATGCTCTTGCTCAACTTCCATGGACTGTTGCTTTGATTCTGGTGTGACGTAGGCCACCCATGTTTCGTCACCCGTAACAATTTGGCTTAAGAAATCATCACCGTCGTTGTGGTACCGCTCAAGGAAAATCAATGCACTGTCTAAACGTTTGTTTTTGTGCACAACCGTCAACAATTTCGGTACCTAATGTGCGCACAATTTTCGGTAATTCAAGTGCTCGGTCACAATGCCATACAAAACACTACGAGAAACATTAGGAAAGTCATCCCGCAAGTAGGAAATCGTAAAGTATCTGTTTTCTCTCACTTTATTGTCCACTTCCTGCACCAAACTTTCATTAACGACCGAAGGACGCCCACTCCGTTATTCATCATGCTCATTTGTGCGGCCATCTTTCAATGCTCTCATCCACTTTCTTACCATTCCATCACTCATAATGTTTTCTCCGTAAACTGCACAGCTCTCACGACGAATATCGAACGCTTTTAGGCCTGTTGTTGTTGTGGTCTTCAGTCCTGAGACTGGTTTGATGCAGCTCTCCATGCTACCCTATCCTGTGCAAGATTCTTCATCTCCCAGTACCTACTGCAACCTACATCCTTCTGAATCTGCTTACTGTATTCATCTCTTGGTCTCCCTCTACGATTTTTCCCTCCACACTGCCCTCCAATACTAAATTGGTGATCCCTTGATACCTCAGCACATGTTCTACCAACCGATCCCTTCTTCTGGTCAAGTTGTGCCACAAACTTCTCTTCTCCCCAATCCAATTCAATACTTCCTCATTAGTTATGTGATCTACCCATCTAATCTTCAGCATTCTTCTGTAGCACCACATTTCGAAAGCTTCTATTCTCTTCTTGCCCAAACTATTTATCGTCCATGTTTCACTTCCATACATGGCTACACTCCATACAAATACTTTCAGAAATGACTTCCTGACACTTAAATCTATACTCGATGTTAACAAATTTCTCTTCTTCAGAAACGCTTTCCTTCCCATTGCCAGTCTACATTTTATATCCTCTCTACTTCGACCATCATCAGTTATTTTACTTCCTAAATAGCAAAACTCCTTTACTACTTGAAGTGTCTCATTTCCTAATCTAATTCCCTCAGCATCACCCGATTTAATTTGACTACATTCCATTATCCTCGTTTTGCTTTTGTTCATGTTCATCCTATATCCTCCTTTCAAGACACTGTCCATTCCGTTCAACTGCTCTTCCAAGTCCTTTGCCGTCTCTGACAGAATTACAATGTCATCGGCAAACCTCAAAGTTTTTACTTCGTCTCCATGAATTTTAATACCTACTCCAAATTTTTCTTTTGTTTCCTTTACTGCTTGCTCAATATACAGATTGAATAACATCGGGGAGAGGCTACAACCTTGTCTTACTCCCTTCCCAACCACTGCTTCCCTTTCATGTCCCTCGACTCTCATAACTGCCATCTGGTTTCTGTACAAATTGTAAATAGACGTTCGCTCCCGGTATTTTACCCCTGCCACCTTTAGAATTTGAAAGAGAGTATTCCAGTCAACATTGTCAAAAGCTTTCTCTAAGTCTACGAATGCTAGAAACGTAGGTTTGCTTTTAGGGCTAAGAAATCTTATAACAGCCCGTACTTCACAGTCGGCGGGACTCACGATAATTGGAGACATCTTAAACACTCAGTATACAACGTAAACATGAAGAATCAGACTGTAATGGCGTCAGTGCGTAGATTAACGTACAGGCTTTCATGTAAAAATAAAATTATTGAGATATCCTTGCATGTCTTTTTTTTTAATTTCAAAGCGGTACTTACTTAACACGCCTCGTAAATCACCTGAGTACAAATCACAGCTCCGCCACTTTCCTGCTTTTATATGCCTTGTGTACGCTGTACTAACATCATCCACATATGTACGTGTTTCTATCCCATGACGTTTGTCACCTAAGTATGTCCGATGGGCCAGCTTTGAGCCTTTTTTTCCATTTCATTTTCGAAGCTACCTAAGCTCATGTATTCGCTCGTCACTGAACCTTTTAGTCTTTTTTTATTTGTTTCAGTGTGGGTGTTACTCTGACGAGTGGTTTTATATGACTCCGACGATATTTACGGATCATGTGAGAAGACATTCTACATTATTTTCTACATATAAAAAAATATTGTATTCATTTGTGTTATGGTCAACTGACCAACCGTTGACCACCTCCAGGTTTCCCAGCAGTTCATTACCGGGCTTTGGCGGTGCAGATTTCCTACAACTTACTTCCAGACACTTTTTTTTTTCATTAGCTGCATATTTTTTATGACCCACCGTCTAATTTCTTATGGTGGGTCGTGTGTTGCCACTTAGCCGCTGTGACTGGGTCCGGGATCCGGAGTGACTGAAAGTGACACCACACCGGCTCCCGTCTCCACTCATACCGTTGCCCGTGTCCCGCCACGTGGAGGCGGGCTCTATTTGTTTACATCCGTTTTATCTTTTTTTGAACAGCATTAGAAAAACTTATAACTAATACAAAATCAAGTGAGATATTAATAAACAAGACGAAATTAAATATTTAGAAAGAAGGAGGGAAGAGAATTGAATAGAGACGGGATAGATATAGTATTGCCCGTCACCTGGTTGTGGGCGGCGGCCCAGGCCTTGGAATGACCCTCAAGACGCTGGCCATCGCTCACCATGCCTTTAACATCTACCATCCTAAAAACTAACTGAAGTAGGAGATATTAGGGTACGTTAAAGCTAGAAACTAAGACTAAGACCTCCAATTCCAACCTGATAAACTATTTCCGATATACAATAGAGAGGTATCTGATTTTGTGCTTGGCTCAAAGTTGCTAATGAAAGGGTACTTGTGGTAAAAGTCATAAGGTAATGACGCTAACGGTTTGTGTTGAGCCTACAGGGCCCCGCCTACAACACGACCTGAACGGTGGTTTTCCCCGATCTACCATACGTATCCGTCGGGTTGGGCTCAAAAGAGAGGAACCACAATTAAGATCCTTCCATCCAGGCCGTGCACCGCCTCTTACCAGGGGGCGTAGGTCCCTTGAAGAGGTGCCTAACTTTAAGCTTCAGATCGGAAGTTATTAGTGTAGTGGAGGTTGAGGTATAGGCTGTGTAGGATGGTTGTACAAACAATTTTCGCTGAGCCAATGAGACTTACAATGATACGTGGTGTGGCAGTTAGCACCTTCCGGCCCCGCCAAGCAACACAGCCTGAACGGTGGTTTTCCCCGATCCACCACAGGTATCCGTCGGGTTGGGCTCAAAAGAGAGGGACCACAATTAAGATCCTTCCATCAAGACTGTGCGCTTCCAGACAGCATCAAAGTCCACGAGACATTGTCTACAAACATTATCGTTCAGAGCGCCCGTTTCCTTGTTTTGCAGACGTTATATAAAGGGCTGCCGGAGGCACCAGTACGTCGCTGCAGCTCGGCAAACAGCTAGAGAAGGCTGGACACTTTCTTCGCCCTTCGGCCTGCGCGGCCGTTTCCTACGCTTTCGCGGAGAACGATGTGCAATTAGCCGCGCGGAAGCTGGCGCTCAGGCCCCGGGCGCTTAGGTCTCAGCGAAAGCCGGCCGGGCCGCGGGACGCGGGCAGCAGCCCGAGATCAACAATTGGTCCTCCGCCGGCGTTTCGCAACCGCGGCCGCGGCCGTCCTCAGGCTGCTGCTTTCTACGGCGCTTGCGAAACGCAGCAGAGCGTCCGCAGCGTCGTGTGCACGCTGCCCCATTACCCGCGCGCTCCGGCTTCACTAGCCCACAGCCGTAATGCGGGCCATTGATAGGTGCTCCGCTGCTCGTCACAGTGAGCGCACGCGGCCGGGGCACGTCCCACACTGCTCTCTGCTCTCCGTGTCGCAACGGCCGCCGTCTCCGGGGCCCAGCTGCGCCTCTGGCACACCTGCCGGAAGGAACGTCGCAGTCATCAAGAGCCCGAAGCGGCGATTCTCGCAGGTAATAACATCCTGTAGAGTAAACCGTAAAACAGTCCTTTGCAAGCTTTTCCGCTTCTGTGCTGAAATCTGATGGGTAAGGCTCAACTCCTCCAAACACAATGGAATGAACACCTGTAGCTGCATACAGGCGTTGCCATACGTCAACGGGGACAGATGAAAATGTGTGGCCCGACCGGGACTCGAATCGGGATCTCCTGCTTGCATGGCAGACGCTCTATCCATCTTTTTTTTTTTTTTTTTTTTTTTTTTAAGTGAAGGAGCCGCTGCAGGTGCTGGGCGACGGGTATTGCAGGGGTCGACACCCGAAGCCTGGCCATCCCGCCAGGAATTTATTTCTTCAATTTTTAGAGCATTTTTAATTGTTTTTATATAAATTTTCATTTTGTATTGTGTTTATAGATTTATTTTTGTTTCATTACAAAGAAAGATCCTACAACTGCCTTAGCCGAGCGTCCGAGTCGTCTTCTCGTCTGTTGGGAAGGGTTCCTCCGTATTCCGTCCGTAGAGGATCAATATGCTCCAGGATTCTTCTTCATTTTCAGCGTCTCATACCCGGAACGCCCCAGTGAGCAGGAGGATCCGCAAATAATGAACCTAAATAATTTGCGAAACGAGTTCTGCACTTCGGGTGGCAGCTTAAAGCTGCATGTGTCGTCATCAGTAGGGACCAAAAGTCGAGTGTGCCTTTGGGAGCATCGCGAAATGTGTAGGAAAGGGCCATGCCTTTTAGCCAGTTGACGGCGTTCGTTCTGGTTGATGGAAAGTATACTCCGTCGGGGCGCAATATATAATCAGGGGAGATAGACTCCGGCAATCGCCGCAGGAGTAATGCCAGCATGCGCTGCGTCAGTAGCCAGCACTCGCTGGTCGCGGCACACGTCAGGCGGTGCGTATCCGAGTCAGCGACTGAGCATGTCGGACACAAGGGGTCGTCCGTCAGATGTATGGAATGTAGCCTCTGACGAGTAGCGAACTTCCCATTCACAACCACATACCACAATGAACGCACCGTCGTAGGTAGAGGAGTGTGTACCGCTCGCCACACCGTGTTCCAGGCAACTTCAGGATGTCTGTGGATCCATATGCGCCACCGAGGACACAGAGGATAGCGCGACTGCAGGGATTTACCTCTGGCACGCCTCCCGCGAAACCCACATTCTCAACGTATTGTCCCGCACTACATTCGTAGTGTCCCCGCCCATTATACTCATTACCCGAGGCCCGTTGCCGATTCCCGTATGAGTTCTGGCACCGTTTGTGCATTCGCACAGATGAGGAAGATGGTCAAGTGGCAAGTGAGCCTTAACTATATATATACTAAAATGGTTTCTGTTCTTTCGGACATGTCCGAAAGAACAGATATCATCGGTGACCATGCAGCTCCTTAGAATGAAAAAAAAAAAAAAAAATGCAATGAAATGAACACCCATAGCTGCTTACAGGCGTTGACATACGTCAACGGGGACAGATGAAAATGTGTGCCCCGACGGGGTCTCCTTCCTTCCCTTCAACCCATCCTTACGCTCGCCAATTTCTGCCTTCTCGGCCTGGCTTCTATGCCTTTCAAAGAACGTTTAATACAAAGGATGCTTCTTCCGCATCAATAAAAGAAAACGTGCTGTCACTGCAGTGGAATGTTCAAGTTGCGTTGCTTCTGCAGCAAAGGAAACGTTTTATTCCCGTTGATGACTCTTTGCTGCAAAACTTTTATTTTCATCTTGTTTTGTTGTTTTTTCCTTTTTGTATTTTTTAAAACTTTTTTTAATATACAAGAAAGGTTTTTTAATTATTTGTATCCACTATTCTCGGCTTATTGACGGCACTCAACGCTCGTCCTCTCGAGCGTTGCCTATTATGGTATACCCCAAGCATATAGCTTGGTCTCGTTTCTTTTTTCTCGTTTGTATGTGATCTCCTATGTCGGCAGTTGTCTTCTCTTAGCACTGAGTGCTCAATTGCCGGACGCCACACACTGGTTGTGATGTGGAGCATATGGACGATTAAAAAAATAAATAAAAAAACACTGCCATCTACGTTATTAACAGTCGGACGCAGTGCATACATCTACTTCGTCGTTCCTTGTTCGTTTTTTTTTTCATCGTCTTTGTCGTTCATAGTGTCGTTATTCTCAATGCTGGTACATAGTTCGCGAACTTTTGTCTTTATTTGTCATCCTTCGTCAGCCCTCTGAGCCACCGAGGGCACAGAGCATAGCGCGACTGCAGGGATTTGTCTCTGGCACGCCTTCCGCGAAAGAACAGATACCATCTTAGTATATATATAGTTAAGGCTCACCGGCACTTGTTTTCTTCTGAGCCAATGCACAAACAGTGCCCGAACTCTTATGGGAATCGGCAACACGCCACGAGTAATGAGTATAATGGGCAGGGGCACCACGAATGTAATGCGGGAAAATGCGTTGAGAATGTGGGTTCCGCGGGAAGCGTGCCAGAGGTAAATCCCTGCAGTCGGGCTATCCTCTGTGTCCTCGTTGGCTCACAGTCGCCTTTCGGCACGCTAGCGGCACGGACGTCTTGTTTACGTCCTCGCCGCGCAGCTCGCTCGCGGAGTTGTTTACGTGATTCTGCCGTCTTAGCGCGCTATATTTCATTCGACAGAGAATGGCTTATGCCCACCGAAAATCGACACTGAAGATTAGCTTTGCACCTGAATATGCCCGACCAAAAGCACTGGAAATCGAACAGTTTATCAGAGATGAAGTCAAGATTGACTGCAACGATCTTGTTGGCATCCACCTTTCTATAGTGAGCAGTGTGGTATACGAGAAATTGGTCAACGAAGACATATGTGAAAAAATTCTAGATGCAACTCGAAGTGGTCTTAAGTTCCGTCACTCTGATGGACACATTGGTGACGTAACTGTGGAACATGCGGGACTTGGACTGCGCACGATACGTGTTTTTGAACTCCCTTTCGAGGTGCCTTCAGAGGTAGTGGTATCTGCATTCCATCCATATGGAAAAGTGATTAGCCACACAGCTGAGAAGTGGGTTCAGTTCACTACATACCCGGTTCTCAATGGAGTACGGCAGATCCGCATAGAACAAACCAAACATGTGCCGTCCTACTTATATATTGGTGGCTGCCGTGCAATTATTATTTATGATGGACAGCCGAAGACATGCTCGGGATGTGGCAAAGAAGGACACCTCCGTTCCAGCTGTCTGCAGCGCAGAATCACACAGTTACCGCCTGGGGACCTGCCGGCCACGACCGCTCCGACGTCGCTACCGCTGACGTTTGTCGAAGCTCTCCATAGCGACCCCCGACCGCGAACACCACTGGCTCCTACTACTGGTACATCGTCGCCTCCGGTACTGCCTCAGGCTGTTGCGGACGGACCGACGCCCTTGCCTCCTCCTCCCGACGTGTGCAGTGGTGAGCAATCTCAAGGACAGGGGATGGCCCTTGACTCCATGATTGTGCCTACCGATGCTTTTGTGCCTGAACATCCGGATCCCCAGGCGTCTTCGGACACTGAAGATCACGTGCGCAAGCAACGGTCGCCGAAGAGACGTCGGAAACGGCGGATCGCCCCGTCTGACACCTGCAGGACGCAGTCTCAAGACGATGAAGATGAAAATTATCAAGTTGTTCCCCCGAAGGACGAATCCGTGGTGGAAGCACCAACTTGCACTCCGTCGGACGTACAACCATCCTTGCATGCACCAGGCGCTGTACCTATGGACGTTGAACAACAGCTGAGCCAGGACAACTCTTCCACCACCGACGTGACACTGCCTTCGGACTCTGCTGGTACTCCACTGGACGCACACCATCCACGCACCCTTGCGTGGTCTGACGATGTAGCCGACGAAACACCAACTAGTGAGACAGCCGCGAATGCCGCTGCTCCAGCCCACGACTCCTAATCGACAGGGTTACAGGATGGGGATGTGCAGCCTACTGGGACAACATTCTTGTTCGCTGCTGCTCTTCGTGCCTCCATGAGCGTCCCTGTAGTCCCAATTCTACGACAAGCTTACAGGATTGGCTCCATCAATGTCAACACCATTGGCACCCCTGTCAAACTACAATTGCTCCGTGATATGTTGAGGGCGTCGGACCTAGATGTTGCCCTTTTGCAGGAAGTTCGCCTGGCGACGTTTCCTAATGTCTATGGCTATGTTTCCTACCTCACGCCGTGTGCCGACGGTGGCAGTGGGACAGCTATTCTTTTAAAGGAAGGCATTGATGTAGATGACGTGATTTACCTACCATCAGCTAGGGGTCTTGCTGTGACTTTCCACGGTGTTCGAGTCATCAATGTTTACGCTCCCTCGGGCACGGCCAAGCGACGGGAGCGGTCGCGATTCTATTCAGAACAGATCGCTCCTTTGTTTATCGGACGCTACGACCATATTGTTCTTGGCGGCGACTTCAATTGTGTGTTATCCCAAAAGGACCAACATCCCCATTTCACCACATGCCAGGAACTCAAGCTGCTTGTGCATGAACTGAAACTCACCGATACATGGGACCGCGTGCATGGCGATCGGCCTGGGTATACGTACGTCACCAGCCATTCAGCAAGTCGTCTTGACCGTGTCTACGTGTCCCCAGGACTCGTAACTGCCACGCTTGACGCTGAGTTATGGCCTACCGCCTTTTCCGACCATATCGCCTACATTTGCACTGTTTCGCTCCAGAGGCAGAAGGTGTGACGCGGTCGAGGCCTGTGGAAGCTGAATGTGGCCCATCTCAAGGATCCGGAATGTAGGCAGGTCGTAGAGACGACGTGGAACAACTGTGTGAGACGCCTTCCAGCGTATCCTTCAACACTTCGGTGGTGGATCGACTGCGCCAAGCCTGCTTTACGTCGTTCTATGATGAATTACGGTCGCGATAAAATGTTATGGCACCGACATACCATGGAATACTATTTCACAATTCTCCGGGAACTCTCAAACCTTGCCCCCTCAGTTCAACGACAGGTTGAAATTCAACGTATTAAGGCGAAGATAATTTCTCTTATGCGTCACCGCCTTGAAGGCACAGTAGTACGCGCAAGATGTCACGAATGTGTACCAGGAGAGCTCCCGTCCATGCATCATGTTATCCGAGAGAAGCAGCGGTGTCGTAGAAAGTTGATCAACGCCCTCGACATGCCAGATGGTCGTCGATTGACGTCCCAGAATGACATCGTAAGAGCCTTTGTGGATCACTACAACGAGCTCTATGCATCAGAGGACCGGAACGTGGCGGTAATGTCTGATGTCCTCCGTTCCTTGACAGATACCCTGGACGAGTCTGCTGCGGAGATTCTCACGGCGACAATTACGGCTGATGACGTCGCCGATGCTCTTCATAAGGGTGCGGCAAACAAAGCCCCAGGTCCAGATGGGTTCCCGCTGGAGTTTTACCACACATTTCATGACATCATGGGCTCACTCTGGACTGCGATGTATGAAGAACTGATGAACCCTGACTTTCCTCTCCCACCCGAATTCGTAGAAGGCTTGCTTATCCCGGTCCCCAAGCCATCGGGAGGTCGAGGAGTGGAACATTATCGGCCGCTGACCATGTTAAATTGTGACTTCAAGATTTTTACCCGGATTCTTGGCGCTCGCATTAGGCGCGTCGTCCCTCAAGTTATCTCTCTGGATCAAACGTGCTTTGGAGGTGATAGTAACATTCAGACGTCACTCAGCGATTACCGTGACGTTATAGCCCTGACCATGACATGTCGCAGTCGTGGTGCCTTAGTGACAGTGGACTTCGACCACGCCTTTGATAGAGTGAGTCATGACTTTCTCGAAAACGTACTCCGACGAATGGCCTTTCCCCACAGGTTTATACACCTCGTCTTGCGGCTTCTCCGAGGTGCCACGTCGCGGGTGCTGGTCAATGGCCGTGTGGCGGGCCCTATTAACGTCATGCGGTCGGTCCGTCAAGGATGTCCGCTGTCGATGCTGCTTTTCGCCATTGCCCTTGAGCCACTATTACACGGTTTGAGGAGCCGGTTGACGGGCATAACAATGAGGGGGACTTCTTTCATCTGCCGCGCCTATGCAGATGACTTGGTGTTCTTGGTTCTATCGGAGGATGAAGTGCGAGAGGCACTGGCGTGGATCAACCAGTACGGGGCTGCTGCGGGCAGCCGTGTGAACCTGACGAAATCTAGTGCTATGTCCGTCGGTAGAGGCCTTCCAGCTGAGAGTGTGGCACCATTGCCATTAGTGGACAAGCTCAAATGTTTGGGGATCACCTTCACGCGTGATATACAGCGCACGATCTCATTTAACTACAAACGCCTGCTTCAAGCTATCCGCACGAACGTTCGTGGCAACCTCCTGAGAGCATTGGACATGTTACAAAGGGTGGATTTTGTTAACACTCATCTAGTCTCGCGACTACCCCATTTAGCACAGATTTTACCGATGCCAAAGGCAATGGCACACAGACTTCAGGCGGCGTTCGGCTACTTTGTTAGCGCGGGTCTTATCTTCAAAGTCCGCTACGACACGCTGACACTTCCTCCTCGAGATGGCGGCCTCGGCCTTTTCAACGTCCGAGCGAGAGCAGCTGCCCTTTATGTAAGTACGATGGTTAAATCGTGGATCCGCCGCCGAAACGGATTATCGGGAAGCCTGATTGATGAAGTGGCCCCTCCCTCTCGAGTGGCACCCGTTGCAGTAGCCCATATTTCTTCCCCTCTCTCACATATCCGGACCTTTTTCATCGAATACAGTTATGTCCATGCCGACTTGCCTAGTACCAGACCCCCTATGGCACGTGATGTTTACCGAATCATGATGAGAAATCACACTCGGAATGTTGTGGAAAGGCGATATCCTACGATCGCATGGCCCGTGGTATGGCGTTCTGTACACCATATATACCTAGACACGAGCGCACGTGCGACCTGGTATTTGGTCGTTAATGGAAAATACATGACACAACTTCGTCTACATGCCATAAAAATGACAGATTCGCCGCTGTGTCCTCGCTGTCAAACGCTTGATACGGACGAACATCGACTGATGTGTGGATCTTCTGCAGAGGTGTGGCAGCTGATTCAGAAGATGCTTGCCTTTCTTCTACGTACGGCTCCCCATGCCATTACACCGAAATCTCTTCTGTTCCCAGATGAGACATACTTCCCAAGTACGAAGACCAACGCTGTGATCTGGATAAAAGGTCTCTCGATCTCTTATTTGTTCCATGAAGGTGATAAGAGTGTTCTTGATTTTTGGACATCCTGCAAGATCGCTTTACTTTTCTCATGCACCATCCGCGATACCGTCAGTACTATGCCAACTTTTTGGGTAGTGCCTTCTTCGATCCCCTCTGCAGCTGGGGTGTCCCAGGTATGAGAAGATGACTTCAATGAGAGTGTGTAATACCAGGACTCAGACCCATGTACCGGAAAATGCAATATTGTTCGTGAAGACGTGCCTGAAACATGCCTGACTGCCTTGGGATTCGGTGTACGTCTACCCACAAGTTGGCGGGACGCGGATGCTGCTTTGTCTGTTCTGCCAGGAGGGCGTTTTCTTTAATTCCTATATTCCCTTTCTATTTTATATGTTACTGATGGTAATTCCACATATTTTTTTTTTCGCCTGGAGGGCGTCATATGTGATATGAACAAATATATGTAAAATAAATAAATTAATTCATAAAAAAAAACCCGCTGTGCCATGATGGATTAGTGACTAATGAACCTGCTCGTAAGTAGGAGAACCAAATTTTTACTAATATTAAAAAAAAAAGGTGGGTAGAGCATCTGTCATGTAAGCAGGAGATCCCGGGTTCGAGTCCCGGTCGGGGCACACATTTTCATCTGTCCCCGTTGACGTATGCCAACGCCTGTAAGCAGCTAAGGGTGTTCATTTCATTGTAATTTTCCATTCTAACAAGCTGCAGGGTCACCGATGATATCTGTTCTTTCGGACATGTCCGCTAAGTGTTGCGATAGGATGTTTGCAGCATCCTTCCATCTCTGTAACGTATTACTGTGTCACGAATAAGTATAGGAACGAATTTGGAGAATTCTTGAAAATATTTTGAGGCTATGGCCGGAAAGTATAAGTAAAGGAACAAATCGACACACAGAGTAGCCTGCGCTGGCACTGTTGTTACCAGGCAACAAGGGGCGCCTATGTGCTCTGGAAAACTTCAAGTTGTAGCTGCAACAGCGCCTAGCAACCTGTATGTGGAGGCCGAAGCGGGATAGGAAAATCTGACACTATCATTATTAAGGAGCACTCAGCCCGACCATCCAGAAGGACATCATCGGCGTAGGAGAAGAAGTATAAATGAGGGACCCCAGAGGCTCAAGACAAGCAGTTGTGCCTCCATTCTGTCCGCGTCTGGAAGTAGAGAGAGTGACGATTGTTTAAGTTGCAGGCCAACCACAACGACTGTTTGGTCATGGGTTTCAGCTGCCGATCGGGCCGTTCCGTCGACCGCCGAGCTCTGCTGTGGTGAGGGGGATTCGAAACTTGTCGCTGCACAGGTGTAGGGAGCAGGCAGGCGGCCATCTTCCGCTCGCTGCGTGACGTCATCCAACGGACTGCAAGCTGCCGTATGCGACGGCTCAGCCAGCGAACGATCTTGAGGCCTCCAGGATCGAAGGCTCTCCACAATCACCGACAGGGTCGCCCTGGAAGGGCGAATGGAGCTGCCGAAGCTCTGCTACAATGGCAGCTGTTTGCTGATACCCTTTCGCGCCCTTTATGGTAACCACGAGTAGCGCTTGAGGGAACACCCAGCCGCGTTCCAGACGGCAGGTGCAGTGTTTTTGGCTTGGGCCACACACGATGCAGGCCCGAACGAAGACAGGGGCCTTTACGTCGCGCCGACGGAGCGGCCGAGTGTCGTAACAGCAGATTCGAGCGCTGGCGTTTGCAATCATACACACAGACACGCCGCGCTACTGACATCTGGCTCAGAAGAGATACTTTGTATTCTTTGGCAGAATAGAAGACAGTGGCATAGTTGTCTGAGTATCTCTGCACACATTGGCTTGTTTCATCCCTCTTTCCCAAACCGTATCACTCAGTCATCCTGGGGTATTACGGCCCCTGAGGCCAGGGTGTCGTAACTGTATTAACCTCATCCTGTCACGGTCGCCAAGTGCAAAATCCCTGCCTTCTTTACACATACAGGGATTTCCAAAAAGTTTTCCATATTTTAAGAGATGGCAGTGTGGGCCAAAAAAAGACAAAAATATCTTGTAAACATGGACTTTAAAATGCGTATCTTACGTACCCTAAGAGCTATAGCACTTGGTCATCTTCGTTGCTGTTAAACACATCTCTTCCACAGCAAGATCTTTGCTGTTACGAACGTCCTACAGAATGCAGTAAACAAAGTAAGACACATTCGTCTGATATTGTACTTAGATACAGCATTCATTAAACACTTGTTCGTCTTGTTACCTTAATTGGTATTCACAGTTCTGCATAAGTGCAGCGCATGCGTTAGTTCGAATGGAACCAGATTTTGTTTTGGTGAGTTTGTGGAATGTTTTACATTGCTGTTTTATCTTTTCGCTTCCAAGCATACAGGAAGCCTATTATTACACAGGGGAAGGGGCAGGCATGGCCTTCTGTTATGGTCTGGCTAATGGAAGCAACCTTAGAGCCAGTGTCTTGTGTGGTACAAAATATCCGGAATTCACAGTACCATCAACACGATTATTCAGCCATCTTTTAGAGTGACTTGCAGACTCTCGTTTCGTAGCTATAATAACGGCGAATTGTGGCCTATCTCGGACCATTTGAACTTCAGGTCTGGAGGGGCGAGTATTATAACAAGATGAAAGAGATCGTCGACCTAGTGTACGTAGAACTTCAGTATGTATCGGGGTTTGTCATCCTCTAGTCTGGGCAGTCTTATAAGAAAATGACTAGTCCAAGCCCTTTGGTCACAAAATCAGCTTTCCAGGTTACGGTTCTGCCAATGGCCGTTGCAAAGATATGGTGAAGATCTACTTTTCACGACAACGGTACTGTTCCCAGACGAAGCAGATACTGTCTCCAGACTAGACTTGTTTCATATGAGATGGGTGTGTTAATTCTCGTAGCCAACATGTGTGGGCTGATAGAAGTCGACAACTGCAGGTCGTGCGTGATAGCGAGCAGAACACTGTACAACACTTTGATCAGACGTTTTCAATTGGTGAGAGATCTGGAGAATGTGATGACCAGGGCAGCAGTCGAACATTTCTGTGTCCAGAAAGGTCCGTACAGGACCAGCAACATGTGATCGCGCATTATCCTGCTGAAATGTAGGGTTTCACAGGGATCGAATGAAGGGTAGAGCCACGGATCGTAACACATTTGAAATGTAACGTCCACTGTTCAAAGTGCCGTCAGTGCGAACGAGAGGTGACCGAGACGTGTAACCAATGGCATCCCATGCCATCACGCCGGGTGATACGCCAGTATGGCGATGACGAATGCACTCTTCCAATGTGTGTTCACCGCGATAACGCCAAACACGGATACGACCATCATGATGCTGTAAACAGAACCTGGATTCATCCGAAAAAATAACGTTTTGCCATTCGTGCACCGAGGTTCGTCGTTGAGTACACCATCGCAGGCGCTCCTGTCTGTGATGCAGCGTCAAGGGTAACCGAAGCCATGGTCTCCGAGCTGATAATCGATGCTGCTGCATACGTCGTTAATGCAGATGGTTGTTGTCTTGCAAACGTCCCCATCTGTTGATTCAGGGATCGAGACGTGGCTGCACGTTCCGTTACAGCCATGTGCATAAGATGCCTGTTGGGATCCAGCACGGCGTTCCGTATTAACCCTCTTGAAGCCACCAATTCCATATTCTGCTAACAGTCATTGGATCTCGACCAACGCGATCAGCGGTGTCGCGATACGATAAACCGCAATCGCTATAGGCTACAATACGACCTTTATCAACGTCGGAAACGTGATGGTACGCATTTCTCCTCCTCACACGAGGCATCACAACAACGTTTCACCAGGCAACGCCGTTCAACTGCTGTTTGTGTATGAGAAATCTGTTGGAAACTTTCAGCACGTTGTAGGTGCCACCACCGGCGCCAACCTTGTGTGAATGCTCTGAAAAGCTAATCATTTGCATATCACAGCATCTTCTTTCTGTCGGTTAAATTTCGCGTCTGTAGCACGTCATCTTCGTGGTGTAGCAATTTTAATGGCCAGTAGTGTATTAAGTTGTGTATGACTCCATGGTTACTAGGAACTTTTTTCTTCGTGCGTATCACCATCTCTCAAAATATGGAATACTGTTTTTGACACCCTGTATAACTTAGCAAATCTCAGATTGAATTACAGTGTCACCAACTACCTGAAGAAACTGTTATCATAATTATCAGATACCTGTAGTGCATGTTGGTAAATTTTCCTTCATAAGCATTTCCACTGTTGTCGGTAAACGTAGAGGGCTTGGCCAAATGGTATTTACAAACACGTCACTGACAGCATGACATCGGGGCTGATTGGTCAATTTAGACAGAAAGAACGTGCAACGTGCCTACCTTCATTTGACTCATATTAATCAACAGCCAATTACCTGGAAGTCCGCCTCAACAGCTCCGCGGCCAGCGCAGTGGATTGCCAAGTGAAGTAGCCAAGGTTCAGTTCCCAGGCGGATTCCAGATTTTCTCCTCTCGGAGACGAGGTGTTGTGTTCTCTTTACATTTGTATCGTCATAATGGACATTCCACTATTGAAGATGGCTGGATGGATACGGCTCGAAGGCAATGAATTGAAACAAAACTGCCTGAATGACTAGGTCTGATAGATGAACACCCGCCCGTATCTCGTGGTCGTGCAGTAGCGTTCTCGCTTCCCGCGCCCGGATTTGATTCCCGGCGAGGTCAGGGATTTTCTCTGCCTCGTGATGGCTGGGTGTTGTGTGTTGTCCTTTGATTAGTTAGGTTTAAGTAGTTCTAAGTTCTAGGGGACTGATGACCGTAGATGTTAAGTCCCATAGTGCTCAGAGCCATTTGAACCACCTGATGAACACCCACGACGAACCGTTAGTCACTCCGAGGCAACATGACACAGTAACACCGCCTCTGACGTTCATAAATGCCGCAACAGAAGGAGAACGCACAAGTTTCTCAGGTATAGACTTATAGACTCATTGACGATTAGCTCCTGCATAGCTACCACACTATAGGGACTTCACTCGCTGTTCCATACAGCTGCAGACATTTTCTCTGGGATCGAGCTCGGACGATTTAGCGGGCATGTCGAGGTGGGGTGTGTTACCTGAGTGTCGTTGAACGATAATCGTATGAATGGAGAGCTACAAACACAACTGATGATGATTGATTTGTTGGGCGCTCAACTGCGCGGTTATCAACCTTTGCTCAGTCCAGTCTCGCACCTCACATGAATGTTTACGAAATGATGAGGACAACATAAACAGCCAGTCATCTCGAGGCAGGTGAAAATCCCTGACCCCGCCGGGAATCGAACCCGGGACCCCGCGCTCGGGAAGCGAGAACGCATCCACGAGACCACGAGCTGCGGACGCGAACACAACTATCATCATCTTGCAAGACTGTAGTATTGACAGCATGCTCATTATGAAGGTATAGAATAATGGTAGTTACTGAGAACGCTGAATAAGTGGGCTAAACTTAGGCACGAAGAACACCCTTGAAAGAAACATCTCCGGCTTCAACTACACTCTCCAAACACCGTAGTTTAAACACTTCATTAGACCGCCACTGTGCTTGACGCCTTGAATAATTTAGAAATAAGGAATTTTTAAGACTCGTTGGACGACAGTACGAACTTTAACGTAGCAAATTATTACGAGTTGTCGTCCTGCACTGAAAGGGAAGCTTACCGTAGAGCCACGAGGTGGGCAGATTTTGGACCTCTCGCTGGCACAGCTGATGCTGGGGACTGTCCCGAGCGAGCAGTGTGCTTCCCTAACACCGCGTGCAACGCGTTACACATACTCTCTGTGAATCTGAGGAAGTACTGTTAAGAGATCTTTTTCTTACTTATTATACCAAATTCTATAGATTACACAATCATATTGTTATACTTCCAAACCAATAACTTCAATACTTTCTGAGACACAAGTTTTTTACAAAACATTCAATAACTCTGCTGGAACTGTGAAACTGAGTTAGGAACTGTAATGTATTCATCTATATCATCTGCAACTACAGCCAAGAACATAGGTTCATATAATCTAATTTTCTGGAATTTTCTTTAATTTCTTTCCCACAGATTTCAGATGTAATTAAAGGTACATTGGAAAATTGTTATTTCCTTGTGTTTTGGTTCTGTGAGTGTTTTGGAGAGACTGAGAGAGTGAATGGAGGAATACGTAAAGTGAGAATGTGATATTTTATTAAAACTATGTAAATGTGTTGTACAATAGTGGAATTTGTGACGTATGTCTGAGTGAGCTTGATTTTGTAAAAGGCAGCCAGAAGGGGCGTTAAATGTAAAAATTGTATTTTGTTTTCATTAAGTTGTATTCAGTTTAGGAATTACGAGATTTCTAGTCTAAATTACTAGTGGTAAACTGATTGGCTGACATTAGAAATGCCGCGAGTATAGAGTGCTCGAGATAATCTGATTGGCTGCTTAACATACGTGCCGATAGGAATTCATGATATCCCACGCATTTGATACGGCTTGCTCTGTCGAGTAGTCGGTCAGGAGCTGTCTTCTGTCTGTCTTAATCTAAGTTAAACCGCGCTGTTCAAATTTGTACCAAAATGAACAATTTCGCGCGTTTGATCGGTCCTTTGTGAGTGTTTTTTTTAAGGAGATAGTC
Source organism: Schistocerca gregaria (assembly GCF_023897955.1). Lineage (NCBI taxonomy): Eukaryota > Metazoa > Arthropoda > Insecta > Orthoptera > Acrididae > Schistocerca > Schistocerca gregaria. The sequence continues at coordinate 506,158,925 of NC_064926.1, read as the reverse complement.
GTTTTTCAACATTTCATGTAGTACATAAACTCCGCTTGCCGTGTTTCGTGAAGACGAGGAGACTTTACAGTGAGCACTTCTTTACCACAAGCCTATTGAACGACTGACTGTGTTAACTCGCAAGGAGCTGTTGGTCAGTGACTGTTAAGGACGTTCAGTATATCGGGTCGGACTAAATAGCTTCTGGCTGTTTTCGGATGTCAACTTATAACAGAGACAGTCAGTAACATTGTATAACCGATGTTGTTGTTGTTGTCTTCAGTCCTGAGACTGGTTTGATGCAGCTCTCCATGCTACTCTATCCTGTGCAAGCTGCTTCATCTCCCAGTACCTACTGCAACCTACATCCTTCTGAATCTGCTTAGTGTACTCATCTCTCGGTCTCCCTCTACGATTTTTACCCTCCACGCTGCCCTCCAATGCTAAATTTGTGATCCCTTGATGCCTCAAAACATGTCCTACCAACCGATCCCTTCTTCTAGTCAAGTTGTGCCACAAACTTCTCTTCTCCCCAATCCTATTCAATACCTCCTCATTAGTTACGTGATCTATCCACCTTATCTTCAGTATTCTTCTGTAGCACCACATTTCGAAAGCTTCTATTCTCTTCTTGTCCAAACTAGTAATCGTCCATGTTTCACTTCCATACATGGCTACACTCCAAACAAATACTTTCAGAAACGACTTCCTGATACATAAATCTATATTCGATGTTAACAAATTTCTCTTCTTCAGAAACGCCTTCCTTGCCATTGCCAGTCTACATTTTATATCCTCTCTACTTCGACCATCATCAGTTATTTTACTTCCTAAATAGCAAAACTCCTTTACTACTTTAAGTGTCTCATTTCCTAATCTAATTCCCTCAGCATCACCCGATTTAATTTGACTACGTTCCATTATCCTCGTTTTGCTTTTGTTAATGTTCATCTTATATCCTCCTTTCAAGACACTGTCCATTCCGTTCAACTGCTCTTCTAAGTCCTTTGCCGTCTCTGACAGAATTACAATGTCATCGGCGAACCTCAAAGTTTTTACTTCGTCTCCATGAATTTTAATACCTACTCCAAATTTTTCTTTTGTTTCCTTTACTGCTTGCTCAATATACAGATTGAATAACACTGGGGAGAGGCTACAACCCTGTCTCACTCCTTTCCCAACCACTGCTTCCCTTTCATGCCCCTCGACTCTTATTACTGCCATCTGGTTTCTGTACAAATTATAAATAGCCTTTCGCTCCCTGTATTTTACCCCTGCCACCTTTAGAATTTGAAAAAGAGTATTCCAGTCAACATTGTCAAAAGCTTTCTCTAAGTCTACAAATGCTAGAAACGTAGGTTTGCCTTTTCTTAATCTTTCTTCTAAGATAAGTCGTAAGGTCAGTATTGCCTCACGTGTTCCAACATTTCGACGGAATCCAAACTGATCCTCCCCGAGGTCTGCATCTACCAGTTTTTCCATTCGTCTGTAAAGAATTCGCGTTAGTATTTTGCAGCCGTGGCTTATTAAACTGATAGTTCGGTAATTTTCACATCTGTCAGCACCTGCTTTCTTTGGGATTGGAATTATTATATTCTTCTTGAAGTCTGAGGGTATTTCGCCTGTCTCATACATCTTGCTCACCAGCTGGTAGAGTTTTGTCATGACTGGCTCTCCCAAGGCCGTCAGTAGTTCTAATGCAATGTTGTCTACTCCGGGGGCCTTGTTTCGACTCAGGTCTTTCAGTGCTCTGTCAAACTCTTCACGCAGTATCGTATCTCCCATTTCGTCTTCATCTACATCCTCTTCTATTTCCATAATATTGTCCTCAAGTACATCGCCCTTGTATAAACCTTCTATATACTCCTTCCACCTTTCTGCCTTCCCTTCTTTGCTTAGAACTGGGCTGCCATCTGAGCTCTTGATATTCATACACGTGGTTTTCTTCTCTCCAAAGGTCTCTTTAATTTTCCTGTAGGCAGTATCTATCTTACCCCTAGTGAGATAAGCTTCTACATCCTTACATTTGTCCTCTAGCCATCCCTGTTTAGCCATTTTGCACTTCCTGTCGATCTCATTTTTGAGACGTTTGTATTCCTTTTTGCCTGCTTCATTTACTGCATTTTTATATTTTCTCCTTTCATCAATTAAATTCAATATTTCTTCTGTTACCCAAGGATTTCTAGCAGCCCTCGTCTTTGTACCTACTTTATTCTCTGCTGCCTTCACTACTACATCCCTCAGAGCTACCCATTCTTCTTCTACTGTATTTCTTTCCCCTATTCCTGTCAATTGTTCCCTTATGCTTTCTCTGAAACTCTGTACAACCTCTGGTTCTTTCAGTTTATCCAGGTCCCATCTCCTTAATTTCCCACATTTTTGCAGTTTCTTCAGTTTTAATCTACAGGTCATAACCAATAGATTGTGGTCAGAGTCCACATCTGCCCCTGGAAATGTCTTACAACTTAAAACCTGGTTCCTAAATCTCTGCCTTACCATTATATAATCTATCTGATACCTTTTAGTATCTCCAGGGTTCTTCCACGTATACAACCTTCTTTCATGATTCTTAAACCAAGTGTTAGCTATGATTAAGTTGTGCTCTGTGCAAAATTCTACTAGGCGGCTTCCTCTTTCATTTCTTAGCCCCAATCCATATTCACCTACTATGTTTCCTTCTCTCCCTTTTCCTACACTCGAATTCCAGTCACCCATTACTATTAAATTTTCGTCTCCCTTCACTATCTGAATAATTTCTTTTATTTCATCGTACATTTCTTCAATTTCTTCATCGTCTGCAGAGCTAGTTGGCATATAAACTTGTACTACTGTAGTAGGTGTGGGCTTCGTATCTATCTTGGCCACAATAATGCGTTCACTATGCTGTTTGTAGTAGCTTACCCGCATTCCTATTTTCCTATTCATTATTAAACCTACTCCTGCATTACCCCTATTTGATTTTGTGTTTATAACCCTGTATTCACCTGACCAGAAGTCTTGTTCCTCCTGCCACCGAACTTCACTAATTCCCACTATATCTAACTTTAACCTATCCATTTCCCTTTTTAAATTTTCTAACCTACCTGCCCGATTAAGGGATCTCACATTCCACGCTCCGATCCGTAGAACGCCAGTTTTCTTTCTCCTGATAACGACATCCTCCTGAGTAGTCCCCGCCCGGAGATCCGAATGGGGGACTATTTTACCTCCGGAATATTTTACCCAAGAGGATGCCATCATCATTTAATCATACAGTAAAGCTGCATGTCCTCGGGAAAAATTACGGCTGTAGTTTCCCCTTGCTTTCAGCCGTTCGCAGTACCAGCACAGCAAGGCCGTTTTGGTTAATGTTGCAAGGCCAGATCAGTCAATCATCCAGACTGTTGCCCCTGCAACTACTGAAAAGGCTGCTGCCCCTCTTCAAGAACCACATGTTTGTCTGGCCTCTCAACAGATACCCCTCCGTTGTGGTTGCACCTACGGTACGGCCATCTGTATCGCTGAGGCACGCAAGCCTCCCCACCAACGGCAAGGTCCATGGTTCATGGGGGGGTATAACCGATATCGGGGAATTAAATAAGGACTTGATAACCATTTTCCCTGTTTTAAAGATGATACATCAAATTAAACTAAATTTTAGGTTTTTTTTTCAATCGAGTCATCCAAGAATCCTGATTGTTCAATAGTTTAACTAACTTTGAGTTATTTCCCATGGAATGGAGTTATCTGGCCTTTGGGTGGTAGGCATTTAGTCGAAATTTGTGGACGCTGCTTTTGTCGGCTAAAGCACAGAAGTGGCAAACACCTGAAAACAAGTAGGTGGACTGATTGTTTAAAGGATTGTGAGAGAACAATCCGCCTCGCCACAGAATCTCCAGTCAGCTGTTGTCCAGTTTTCGTGTTGTTTGGGCTACTGAAGACGTGCAAGTTCGTTGCATGCAGTTTTCTTCGGAACATTCGCTGTGAAACTGGTTGTAATCTACCTGGACCTACTGCCCACAACATTTGCTACCGGCTTTGAAACCGATTGTCATTAATAAGGCGTGGCACTTGTCTCCAGTCGGTGTACGGATCTTTCTAAGACCAGCACTTTTGCATCCTATCACGCGGCTGCGAAGGGTGCGTCATTCCTTGTAGACACGCTGTGTAATCTGCATTGATATAAGAAAAAATCAGACAGTTTCATTCACGTTGTGCTCATGACCACGCCCTAGTGCGACAATCTTTTCTGTCACTCTGTCACGTCTGCACATCGACGCACCTTACTGTACAGATTTCAGAAAGTCGAGTGGCACGTACACACTGCTTCGCTGCGGCTATTAACGTCACCGGCGGTGGACCATATGACGCCCTGGAACCAGTTTTATTATTTCTACAACGTTCCCAGATGGCCAGTTGTTGTTTTAAAGAGTTTACTAATATTTTGTCTCTTGGGTACGCAGCTTAGCGCCACTGCCTTTGGTGCCGAACTCCCCAGTTGGATTCCCTTTATGTCTTCGGGCTTTTGTGAGGCAGAGAAGTCTGGAAAGGTTTCCACTCAGACCTCTGCGGCCAAGTGAGGAACTGCTTGAATAAAGAAGCAGCGGCATCACCAGGATTCTGCAACTGGCCACTGACTGGAAGTATTGGCGACGTGTTGATCGCAGTGATACAGGATTTGGGCTGGACATCTTTAAAACAAAGGCGTTTTTTGTTGCGACGGAATCTTCTCACGAAATTCCAATCATGAGCTTTCTCCTCCGAATCCGAAAATAGTTTGTTGACACCGACCGACATAGGGAGAAACGATAACCACGATAAAATAAGGGAAACCAGAGCTCGTAGGGAAAGATAAAGATGTTTGTTCTTTCCGTGAGTTATACGAGATTGGAATAAGAGAGAATTGTGAAGGTGGTTCGATGAAGCCTCTGCCAGGCACTTAATTGTGATTTGCAGAGTATCCGTGTATAAGTAGATGTTGATGTAGATGTCCCGCGATCATAGACAGCTCCCCGTACTGCCTCTGAGGCAACAGTCGGCCAGTCGGAACACGTCCAAGGTCTAATCAGTCAGTGGTTTTTACGTTTTAAGAGGTTATCAAAAATCGGACAGCATTCTGCTTTATTTATTTTTCGTGTCCAGAACACCAACCATTAAAATCTAGTATAAGTCAACTGTAATACAGCTGAAAATTTGCGCACAAATGGATTATCATTAGTTAGCTGAAAATCTAGCGGGGTACAGCTTGTGCTGAGGTTTGGGCACGTCAGTAGGCGTTACTCCGTTTGGACATTCCCACCGTCGCATAATGGTTCCCCAAGGAAGTAGCCATTTCGAGCTAGATTATACTTGCAGTTTGAGACCCTAGCCCTCAGCATATCGAGAGCCTTCCAGATTGTGAAGGATTTGCTACTTTCAGACTCAAGTTCTTCCTTAAGCTTCAGGATAGGATCTGGTTTGGCCCCTTTCCAGAGCTCAAGTCTCCTCTCTTCGACGGTGATGCGATTGACTCTGACGTCCAAAGGAAGTTCTTTCTTGGGCGAAGACACTTGGGCTGTTGTCATCTGTTTCTTCCCCTCCACCTCAGCAGCTACTTGACGCTGTACATTGGAGGAAGCTAAAACTATGAGAGGGTGGACTTTCTCTGCCTCAAACATCCTAATACGATGCGGGATGACGTATTTACGGCAGCGTCACTGTGTTCCATGCGACACAAATTCTTCCACACAGGCGCGGCATATTCAGCTGCCGACAAACTGAGTGCAGTGGCTGTTGTTCGAAGCACTTGTGGGTCAGCACCCCAGTTTGCGTTCGTCAGTTATATTCCTACCACTTACTTTATACTTTGTGTCCAAATAGCGCTATTTAAATGGCAGAGTTCAGCCCAGCTTCACGACCAAGCATGTGAGTATGTAGCAGTACTCTAGCTCTTGTCCCAGCCAGCTCATGTGGAATTTTCTTTTGGCTTCCTTGTCCCTCAGGTGGAACTTCAAACTTTTGCCTTTGATGCGGCTACACGGAAGGAGCCTCCTAGAAGATAGTATAAAGAAAAGGCTTCTCTGGAAACGACATGCAGGTGCTAAGCCTTCTAAAATCAGTACACCAAGGAATTCTACAAAATTTGGGTAGACCCAATGAAGTAAAAGAAAGTACGAGAATACCAATTACAACTAAAACAATGGCAGGTGAACGTCCAGAGCAGGAAGTGGAGGGGGGGGGGGGGGTTCTTCAGAGACTTGGGCCGTAGAATAAACACGTAAATGCAAGCCGATATGTGGTACATTACCTATCTGGCCACGGCTCCATATCCCAAGAATCTAAAGCGTTGAATTTCAAGTCAGGTAGCTGAGCGGTCTTGTGTGGAATCAACATCTGCAAAATACGCTGTTGTTTGGTGTAGGCAGAACGGGCGGATGACATGCGACGTAAGTCAAGAAAATACGGAGAAAAAGAACTGGACCAACTTCAACATACTTGAAGCCAATTACAGATCGCATTACACCAAGAACAAAAATAAACACGCCCACACAGACTTGTCAATGCCAGCTCAGAATGCTGATACGCAGACAGCTATACTGAGTGCATCAGGTAAACATATAAAGAAAGTGACTACAAATACTCAAACAGACGCATTTAAGCACAACACAAACTTACAATACATAATGAGTAATAACTGCTGCCGCTAGGTTACGTTAAAAGCGTAGAATTTCCATAGATCCTAAATAATTGTTACAGCCACATAGTTGTCTAGAAATGTTATAACACACAATAAATGTAAAATCGGACGAACTTGTAAGGAATTGGCTCTCTGTACAATGAAAAAACTAGTGTCAGTTGACTGTAGCTTTTTACCTGCGGTTGGATTATTGATCATTTACTATTTTCGAGCACAAGCAATTAGTGGTAGCAATCGAATGAAAAGATTCGACACCGTTGTAGCTTTGCGTATTGACTGAATTATTAATTCTTTCTTTTCAAGCGGAAACAGTCGGCAGTTTTTCTGTCGGTTGAACCATTTGTTCGCCGGGGTGGCCGAGCGGTTCTAGTGTGGAACCGCGCGGCCCCTACGGTAGCAGGCTCGAATCCTGCCTCGGCCATGGATGTGTGTGATGTCTTTAGGTCAGTTAGATTTAAGTAGTTCCAAGTTCTAGGGGACTGATGACCTCAGATGTTAAGTCCCATAGTGCTCAGAGCCATTTTTTTAAACCATATGTTAATTCTTTTGACTGTAACCACTCTTCTGTGTTTTAGATGGCAGCTTTATCCATTCATTCTTCTGAGCGAAACCAGCATGCAATAATTTAATTACTTGAACTAAAGCAGTGCTACACTACACTAACAGAGGGCGGTGCTAAGTGAAGACGTACGTGAGGTTTATGCCAAAGTTAAAGTAGGCTATATGCATATTCATTTAATTATGTACTGAATGGAGTACTTTTTCTTTTCGTCATTTAAAACTAATTCGTGCATGAAATTGTTCCTGAGGCCATTAACGCGTACCTAATTAACCTGTCGCATTGATGGGGTGGGCCTTTCAATCACTTAAATTGCCGACTCAAGACAAAAAACTTCGATACCCTGGGCCAAATCGAATTATTCTCCCCGAACACAAGTAGTGTGTAGACGATAATTTGGTCAATGGGCACGATCTTGCGCAGAGAGTGCGCACATGAGTGGGGGGGAATGTCTCCTCGCTTTGAGTTTCAGTGCCGACAACGCCAGCGTCCGACCAACAGATGTACACTACTGGCCATTAAAATTGCTACACCACGAAGATGACGTGCTACAGACGCCAAATTTAACCGACAGCAAGACGATGCCGTGATATGCAAATGATTAGCTTTTCAGCTCATTCACACAAGGCTGGCGCAGGTGGCGACACCTACAACGTGCTGACATGAGGAAAGTTTCCAACCGATTTCTCATACACAAACAGCAGTTGACAGGCATCGCCTGGTGAAACGTTGTTGTGATGCCTCGTGTAAGGAGGAGAAATGCTTACCATCTCGTTTCCGACTTTGAAGAAAGGTCGGATTGTAGCCTATAGCGATTGCGGTTTATCGTATCGCTACATTGCTGCTCGCGTTGGTCGAGATCCAATGACTGTCAGCAGAATATGGAATCTGTGGGTTCAGGAGGATAATACGGAACGCCGTGCTGGATCCCAACGGCCTCGTATCACTAGCAGTCGAGGTGAGAGGCATCTTAACCGCATGGCTGTAACGGATCGTGCAGCCACGTCTCGATCTCTGAGTGAAGAGATGGGGACGTTTGCAAGACAACAACCATCTGCACGAACAGTTCGACGACGTTTGCTGCAGCATGGACTATCAGCTCGGAGACCATGGCTGCGATTACCCTTGACGCTGCGTCACAGACAGGAGCGCCTGCGATGGTGTGCTCAACGACGAACCTGGGTGCACGAATGGCAAAACGTCATTTTTTCTGATGAATCCAGGTTCTGTGTACAGCATCGTGATGGTCGCATCCGTGTTTGGCGACATCGCGGTGAACGCACATTGGAAGCGTGTATTCGTCATCGCCGTACTGGCGTATCGCCCGATGTGATGTTATGGAGTGCCACTGGTTACACGTCTCGGTCATCTTTTGATCGCATCGACGGCGCTTTGAACAGTGGACTTTACATTTCAGATGTGTTACGATCCGTGGCTCTACCCTCCATTCGATCCCTGCGAAATCTTACGTTTCAGCAGGATAATGCACGACCGCATGTTGCAGGTTCCGTACGGGCCTTTCTGTATACAGTAAATGTTCGACGGCTGCCCTGGCCAGCACATTCTCCAGATCTCTCACCAATTGGAAACGTCTGGTCTATGGTGACCGAGCAACTGGCTCGTCACAATACGCGAGTCACTACTCTTGATGAACTGTGGTGTCGTGTTGAAGCTCCATGGACAGCTGTACCTGTACACGACATCCAAGCTCTGTTTGTCTCAATGCCCAGGCGTATCAAGGGCGTTTTTAAGGCCAGAGATGGTTGTTCTGGGTACTGATTTCTCAGGATCTATGCACCCGAATTACGGGAAAATTTAATCACATGTCAGTTCCAGTGTAATATATTTGTCCAATTAATACCAGTTTATCATCTGCATTTCTTCTTGGCGTAGCAATTTTAATGACCAGTAGTGTAGATTACACATAAGAGTGACGAGGATTTGTGAAAGCTCATTACAGGGAGGTTCATGCTCAAACGTAGTACTAATTTGCAGTAAGGAGTATGAACGCGAATGAGATCAGTTTTATACAGGTTACTGATCAGAAAGCGAATGTCATTGAAGACATTAAGTTTTGTGGCTGGCGGGGTCGGGTCGCTGTGCTTGCTATCGCCCATTGCCGGCGGCTTCTCGTTTTCTCAATTAAAAGTATGGAAAATACAGGGTGTTCCAAAACTCTCTTTATAAGTTTGATCACATTTCCGATGTGGTAGAAAAGCGAGTTTTGCTGCATAATGTTCATACACACCTAGGGTTTAGTAGCCGCTTAACAGAGTTTATTGTGTTAAGCTGACCATATTTTCTACTTCCAGATTCGGGACACATTAAAAAATCTTGTAACCGCGAAAAAATTCTTGATTGAATGTAATAAAAGCAAACTGTCACTTTAACTTGCTACAAAAAGAACATTAATTTATATTTTGTTAGTGCCTTCAAAATGAAGGAATGCGAGCAGACATACAGTATTCATCACAACTGTAAAATTTCCTCAGCATGTCTGTATTCTTCAACAGCATAATTAAAACATTCGAATTAAGTTTCAGCATAATTCACTCTAGTCGCTAACATTTCTTTCGTAGTTTCTACAACAAATCGTGTTTCGTCACTTTCCCATACGCTGGAAATTGGGAAAATACCTTCCCAGTAGCAGTATACCGATACAGGTGAAATGAACCTATAATTCGGGATAAATCGTTTCGTAATTCCAGAATGAGATTTTCACTCTGCAGCGGAGTGTGCGCTGATATGAAACTTCCTGGCAGATTAAAACTGGAGGTTCGCAGGAGAGCTTCTGTAAAGTTTGGAAGGTAGGAGATGAGATACTGGCAGAAGTAAAGCTGTGAGTACCGGGCGTGAGTCGTGCTTCGGTAGCTCAGATGGTAGAGCACTTGCCCGCGAAAGGCAAAGGTCCCGAGTTCGAGTCTCGGTCGGGCACACAGTTTTAATCTGCCAGGAAGTTTCGTATCGTAATTGTTAAATCCAGGAGGCCGGCCGGTGTGGCCGTGCGGTTCTAGGCACTTCAGTGTGGAACCGCGTGACCGCTACGGTCGCAGGTTCGAATCCTGCCTCGGGCATGGATGTGTGTGATGTCCTTAGGTTAGGTAGGTTTAAGTAGTTCTAAGTTCTAGGGGACTGATGACCACAGATGTTAAGTCCCATAGCGGTGGTGAGAGAAAACATTCATATAACGGCCGCAACCGACGGAGACTTTTTTCAATCGGTTGTCTCGCATTTGGTGAAACCAATCAAACAGGATGAGTGAGTGGAAACATTCATTTAACGGCGGCAGGTAAAGTACCCTCAGACTTCAATAAGAATATAGTAATTTCAATTATAAAAAAGCAGTATTTGACAGGCGTGAAAATCCCCGAATAATCGGTTTAATAAGTCGTGGTCGCATAATACTAATACAAATTCTTTACAGAAGAAGGGAAAAACTGGTATAAGCCGATCTCGGGGAAGATCTGTTTGAATTCCCGGGAAATGTTGCAACACGCAAGGTGACCCTAAGACTTACCTTAGAAGAAAGGTAAAGGAAGGACAGACTGAAGACCGAAACAACAGCGTCCGCAACCAATGGAGACTTGTTTCAGTCGGTTGTCTCACTTTGAGTAAAACCACTCAAACGCGGTGTGTGAGTGAAAACATCCATACAGATGACCTGGCAGCCATGATTAGTTTCATTTGGTTGTTTCATTCGACTGAAAAATTCGAATGAAAGTAAAAACAATCGATTAACGCTCGATTGTTAAAAATAGTCGATTGTTCCATTACTATGATTTATGAAGCGTTTTATTGTGAAAACGTTTTTAAAACGAAATGTATGATAATTTAAATTTGTTTTCTCGGTTAGATATAAAAAAATATGGGTTTCACTGGAAATTGAACCCCTATGGGGGTAAAATAGGAGACGTTAGTTCTAATGGAAAATTTAGTTACCCAACCATTTTTGAAGATAAATCTATAAAAAGTTTTGTTTGGCTTCTCTGTTAGAAAAAAAGTGTATTTTACTATTTTTGGATACTGAACCCCTAAGGGATGAAATAGAAGGATGAAACGTTTTCTGAAAAAAAAATTCATGGTGAAAGAATTTTTAAAAATATATCTATGACAAATGGAACTTGGATTCTCAGTTATAAAGGAAAAAAAACCCGCATGATTCACTGTTTTCTGAAATTCAACCACTGAGGGGGCGAAATAGAGCGAGACGGATTCAGTGATTCATTTTCGCACAGCCCAGACTGCTGAAGATAGAAACTTGAAATTTGAAGAGGATGGGAATCTTGTACTGTAAGCATCGTTTAAGAAGTGTTGTTCGAAATTAAACTGTTAACGGGGAGAAACAGTGGTAAGGCAATTTTGAAGCTAGAACTACGAAAGTTGGAGTTGCGTTTCTCAGTCAGAAATAGAAAAATACGTGTGTCTGCTTTTTTGGAAATTCAGTCACTAAGGAGACAAAATAGGGGATGAAAATTTTTAAGAAAATATTTCGTTATGTTATAAGATTTTTAAAGGTACGTCTATACAAAACTGGTGTTTCACTTCTCGGTTAGATATAAATAATAATGTGTTAGGGGATGAATTTCTATCGAAATACTACCAAAAGAAAGAAAGGGAATGATTAACAGAAGCCTTGCACTCCAGCTACCACAATCATGTTTTTACTTCAGAAGTGTGTCCAGCAAAGTCGCTGTTTTTGTGGTTTTATTTGTAAGTAGGCAGTTTAGGTTTTCTTATTGGTAACACCACATAGCGCTCTGTATGAAAAATCACTGGCTGTGCTGTGCGCAGTCTGTGGCTAGTTTGCATTGTTGTCTGCCATTGTAGTGTTGGGCAGCGGCAGTTAGATCGAACAGCGCGTAGCGTTGCGCAGTTGGAGGTGAGCTGCCAGCAGTGGTGGATGTGGGGAGAGAGATGGCGGAGTTTTGAAACTTGTAAGAATTGGTGACATGAACTGATATATATATTATGACTATAAGGGTAAATACATTGTTTGTTCTCTATTAAAATCTTTCATTTGCTAGCTGTGCCTATCAGAAGTTAGTGACTTCCATAGTTCGAATCTTTTAGTTAGCTGGCAGTAGTGGCGCTCGCTGTATTGCAGTAGTTCGAGTAACGAAGATTTTTGTGAGGTAAGTGATTTGTGAAAGGTATAGGTTAATGTTAGTCAGGGCCATTCTTTTGTAGGGATTTTTGAAAGTCAGATTGCGTTGCGCTAAAAACTATTGTGTGCCAGTTTAAGCACAGCCTTGTATAATTTTTCTAATGGGACGTTTCATATGGCGACCCTGCCAGGATACCTCACTGGAATCTTCTGATTTTTTTTTTCTTGTAGTTTGTGTAATAAGTGTAGACTTTGTTTATTGATAGCACGTAATTGTAGAGAGAATCTCCTTTGTAGTTGTAGTCTTTCATTGTTGTACAGTAAAACAGTTGTGGCATACATGTAGATTTGCATCAAGTATTTCGCAGCTGCGCTTGCAATTAATTAGATATTAGAAACTTCCTGGCAGATTAAAACTGTGTGCTGGACCGAGACTCGAACTCTTATTTTTGCTCTTCACATTGTGCTTTTCTGTGTTATCATGTGAAATATTGTGACAATAATTGCGTGTGAAAAACGTAACACTAGGCTCCATAGTAAACTGAGAAATAATAGTGACGACAAGCGTCGCTTATCAGCACCACTGTGTAGTGAATTAACAGACATTCGAAGTAGTAATTTGGTAATTGTGCATAGGGAAATGGAGTGGGCCGCAAATAATGGTGTAGACAATGAAACAATTAGTGAACAGGGAACAATTATCAATCGATCAGTCGGCAACAGCTCGCCTCAGGAATCTGAAATGACAGAATACAATATTGCAAATACTGTAGACTTAGGTTTTGGGTCCTCACCGTTTTCTCAAATGAGTCAAGACACATTTTCTGCCTGTCAAAATGTGAATGTTGCCGGTGAAAATGCACTGCCAAAAAGCATAGAAAAACAGATTCCAGACACTAATACATTATTATTGCAATTAATGCAGCAAATGAAACAAAATCAGAGACATACACAGCAACAGTTGGACACAATGGAACAAAATCAGAGACAAACACAGCAAAAGCTTCAAAAGTTAGACACAATGGAACAAAATCTTCAAAAGTTGGACATAATGGAACAAAAGCTTCAAAAGTTAGACACCACACTTGAACAAACACGTGAAGATTTAACTAATGAGTTACATAACATAGAATCGAAATGTCAAAAAGTCTGTAATGACGTAAAAGCACAAATTTTTGAGCATTTCCAACCTATTTTTTCGCGGCATTGAAATGCATTACAGAATCACGAAGCAGCCATAAAAGAACTGCAAACTATTGTTCATGAAAATTATGAGACCTTGCACGCTAAAATTGACTCAGTTGCATCTACCGATTCGGTTACGCAACTTGCAAAAACTCAAGCGAACTTACAGGACACAGTAGATACTCTGAAAATTGGTTCAGAAAGACACACAGAGGAAATAATTTCACTGTCGGATAAAGTAGCCGAACTTTCAGATCAGTTCACTAACTTATCTGCAAAGGTAGATGATGATCTGAATGACACAAAACCTATAGCCTTCACTGACACTGAGGAGTATGAACAAATTAGAAAATTCAAACAGAATCAAAATCAAATCAACACACAGTACAAAAGAGAAATGCGGGAAGTACAAGCTCAGTTGGCTCAAGTAATACAAGAATTACATATTTCAGAGGGACATAGCAATACAGAACAACCACAAAATAATAACACAGGGCATTTCGGAAATCATGAAAGAAATTGGCAAGGTACACTGAATTTTGAGATTGAAACGCCGAAACGATGTAACAATGACCGACATCCGACTCGCCGACATGATGATTTTGACTATAAGCTGTTCATTACTACACGTAAATTCAAAACATTTAAGAATTGTGGTAATGACATTCATCCACAAGCGTGGCTTCATCAATTCTCTCATTGTTTTCCTCCCAACTGGTCATTAGAACACAGATTAGAATTTATGTGTGGCTACTTGGAGGATGAACCAGCTGTAAGAATGCGAACGATCATTCACGATTGTCACAGTGAAGGAGAATTTTATCATGCCTTCCTCTCAGCATATTGGTCTCAAGCCACGCAAGACCAAGTAAAACATGGCACCATGATGATGAAACATTTCGAACAATCTGAATTTTCCAGTCTTGTGAAATATTTTGAAGACATGTTGCACAAGAATCAGTACCTGTCAAACCCATACAGCCCCTCAGAACTCATCCGCATTTGCTTAATCAAATTACCTGAACATTTACGACATACTATTTTGGCAGGAGGCTGCAAAGACGACATTGAAGTTTTTCAGGGACTGTTACAAGAATTGGAAGCTGTCACTGAAAATCGCAGAACCCGAAAACAGGAACACAACAATTACAGGTCACATCCGTCGCAATTCCGCGATCAAAGAAACAATAACTGGACACGACAAGGCCATTCTCACAACACAAATCGTGACCAAAACAGACACCACCCATATGACAACCACTGGCAGAGTAATAGTTACAGAGAAAGATCGCATTTCCGTAGTGATGAATATCACAGAGACAATCAAAGAAACAGACAATACGGGAACCAAAATAATTATTATCAAGGGAGACGGAATAACTTCAGACGCAACGGTCCAGCGCGCAGTTACGATTGAGGGAGAAATTCTCCACCACGTGACCGACAAGAAATTAATTACAGAAATTACCGACATGACGACAGACGATATGATCGTAACGATAGACCTGAATCGCATCAGAACTGGCGGGGTTCAAACAGAGCAGGGCCCTCTCGGCAAGGTGAATTTGTAGAAGTTAGGTCTCCTAATCCCAATAACGACGCGCGCCAACAAAGAAACAGACAATGACTCGCACCGCAGGTAGTCGCGTGCTCCGGTTGGCTGAGAGAAAAATAACATAGACGCTAACCTTGAGAAAAATTTTAGCATTCCTTACCGTTGTATACAACATGATAATTACTTTGAAGTTGAAACTCTGCGCCCTAGAAAGGGTAAAGGATTGCACCACATTTCACATGTAAAACCTTTTATTTAGAGTTAATCTGTTTTTTTTTTTACTTTGTCTTTGCCATAAAACATTTCACTTTACATTTCTAGTATGCTTTGTCACACTCAGAAACTGTTAACATGCAACAATGTTTTGAAGTTAACTATCCAGTCTAGAACGTAGGGAACATTTTTAAACAGAAATTACGAATACATTCTTATAGTGAAAAGACGACACAGTGTTGTTGTTTGTACATTCTTGCTTGTTAGTTGCACGATTACGTAACGACTATAAGGCCTACATTCTTAGAACATATACTGTTAATGAGATTTTAATCCAACATTTTGGTTTAGTTGAAAAGACATTCTTTATTTGAAGTACTTTCTGTGAAATTAAAGATGACTTAGAATTTGGTTTATTTGACAGCTACACGATTATATCACGACGCTACTAATGTGTGACACAATTTACATTGTGCTTTTGCGGTGTGTCTGTTTTATATCTGCACAGTTTTTCTGAATTCTTCTGGAAAGGAAAACATGCTTTAGCAGTAACTTTGTGGCATAGCTACAATGAGACAACCTTTTCTGTAGCACAACAATACGTTACAGTACAGTACTTACTTCATCACGGCAATAAGCGTAGTAACTACGATATCTATACGCAAAGCATTTCACTTTTGTTTATCATGAGGTAAGTACATTGACTTCTGCAGAACTTAGTTTTCGGAGGACGATAACTACGACACTTCCACAGAGATTATCAGATTATCTTACAACAAGGCGCACAGTTTAGCGCTACAGTACATGTATTTGAGTGATTAATTTTGTACTCAAACATTTATTTTTAAAGATATTTGAAGTACAATGATACAAAGGTTTTCCATGATACATTTCATTCCATTGCTGTAATCTGTAACACCTGAGGATATAAGTACATTAATCGTCAGGGGGGTACACGCTTACTTTGTGTACCATGTGTTTGGCAAGCACAAGGAGCCCTAGCTAATATGGTACTTACTTATACAACTTTACACACCGGCACCATATTTCTCTAACACATGAATTACACAGCTATCTGATCATTTAACTGAGAGACAAACATTTTTTTTACTACATCAGTGACAATTGTTTACGTAATTACACGGTTGGATTACTTAACACTTATGAAATTGTATTTTGTCTGTACTTTGTGAAATGTTCTTATTTTTTCGGAACCATTGTGATACTATGAGAGCGTTGAATGATGTATTTGGTATGGGATCATGATTTTTAAAGTACGTTTGAGGCAGATGACACTTTTGACATGAGCAGAGAATTTTTTTACGTTTTGAAATTATTGGAGGAAGCTACGACGATTTTGAGAATTTGACTGAGGTGTTATGATGTTATTATTACGATGACTATGCTGTTGCGGTATGTTTATGGTCAATAAGCTGATGCTATATGAGTTATCTGATTATGCTACGTATCTGTTATGATGAAATATTGAAGAAGTGTCGACGAATAAGGTAAGGAATAATGAGTAGTGGTTAGGGACTCTGGTTTGTGAAAAAGGTTGTTGGAAACCAAGAATCGTACTTTAAGAGTTATGAAATGTATGTAAATGCTTGAATGTATTACAATGCCGACGAAAACTTTTTGGACACTGTTATATTAATATAATTTTGTTTCTACAGATGTGTAACGCAAATTCTTGACCTGTGAAATTTTTTATATAGGACTGCCACTGTAGCGGAAACTGGTGTCGTAAATATTTCGGTAAGACAGTTAAGTAATGCATCGTGGACACCCAGCTGCGCGACTGCCACCTGGAAACAAGCCATTAGTGTGTGCCTTTCAGAGGCACATAAAAAAAGACCATTATCCTCACTATTGACAGTCCTTTGTAGAAAGCATCGCAAATACGACACCCTCAAACTTGAAACGTATGATTACACTGTGGAGCTCTTAATTTATGATATTTACTAACATGCCTAATGAAATGATGAGAAACATTTTGCATCTATTGTCTTTCTAGTTGAGAGAATTTTTTTGCCTTTGGAGACGCCATTTGCCTAGTGAATGACGTTTCATATGTTGCTTTGTATTTGCTCATTTTGTTTAATATCTAGTTTCTTGCTGCACTGCAGCATTGGTTAAAGTAAAATTTAATAGCTGTACTAATATAAATATTTTCTGTCTATAGACCCAGTAAAGAATAATTTTATGATGTACTTTCGTAAAAAGAGGAACACAAATAAACATTTCCCCTCACAGAAAATGTATAGTTAATTTTTAACGATATGGTAACTTATCTGCTAGCGTATGTTCTCGTGATGCATCACTTTAGTGTTAAGATGTGACATAGGTATTAAACATCTTTACTGTAATATTTTTTTCTGCTTGTGGATTTGTCATGTTTAGATATAAGTTATTACATTTACTGCTGCTTGCTTTGCCAATTTCTATTTTTTTGTTATTGCTGTTTGTATTAATTGTTTTGTGCTGCTGCATTGCCTTGTCCCTTAGTTTAGCATCTGAGCTCAGTAGGCTTAAGTTAGCTTAAGAGGGGGTAGACTATATAAGAAACTAACTATGATGAATTGGAAGAAAGGCATTGAGAAGCTATGAGAAAATGGTTTGGCCAAAAAAGTAGTGTACAGTGGAGGAAAACTATTTTTGAAAGAGGATGAGAACAGAATACAGAAAGCATGCTTGGATAGGATTTTTTTTGGCTGGAGCAAATGTTGCAATAAGAGGGGTGATCTATGGAATGAAGTTTTGGGTTGGACTCCAGTACCAAATGTTACCCTGAAAACAAACCCTGTCCTTTCCTTTTGTGTTATCCCACTATGTGTTTGTGTACCCTTGTGTATTTGTTTTCTTCCTGTCTCTGTGTACTGTTTCATAGAATTTTTTCTGTTCTAATACTAAGCTACATTCACTATGATGAGGAATACTGTTATCCTCAAATATAATTTGCATCAATAGTATGTTATTTACTTTGTAAAGATGTTTAGACATTATTTATTCTATTTTGTTTTAATGCTCATGTGTGAAGTTGATGTTTCGAAATTTATTCTGATTTTTTATGTATGTGCTCCTGTCACAATTCCTGTAACACTGATTTATGTTATTTCGATTCTTTTGTAAAGCCTGTATTACTGTAAATGTTATCTGTACTATTATGTTCTTCAATGATATATTTTGTACCTTTGTTATTGTATTCTTATGTTATAAAATTGTAATTGACACCTGTTCATCAAATTAAGTAACTTGTAAGTTACATTTCACTGCACAAATTTCTGTTGGTCATAGTATATGGACAATATGTGAGAAGTAGGGACTGTAAGTGTTTGCACATGTGTTGATAATTCAGCAAGGGACTGGTTAACAGCATTGCTGGTTCTAAGGACAATTGCAAAAACTTTGTGCGTGCACAAGTGGTGGTTTATGGACTTGCTATATTGTCCACAAGACCCTTCGATGGTGATAGTGCACCTGCACAGCCGCAACAGTTGGCTGCTAGCCATATCTACAAGGACTACAGTAGGTCTACATCTTTGATGACCCACCAATACCATTATTTCTACAAGGACTGCAGTGGGTCTGCACTTCTGGTGGCCCACCAATAGTAATTTCTACCAGGACTACAGTGGGTCTGCTCTGTGATGACCTACCTACTGATAGTCTTGAACGTCGACTGCCTCTGCTGTGGCCCATTACCTGTCTGCATGTCAAGAGTCAGCACTGTCTTTCGGTGGAAGGACAACACTACTTCTTCAAGACTGCTTAGAAATCCACTACTTCCAAGTGCAATTTCTTTTATTGCTCAGACTTTGAAAAAAACACTGCAATTTTACTGTGATGAACGATCAGGACTGTCTTTATGGCCTGTGAGAAAATTTTAGCTTCTGACCAACATTGTATCAATAAGTGTGTGCATTTGATATCTTTGTTATAGTAATTATGAAAAATTTTATCAAATCATTACAGGCCACTGCCCAAAACAATTTGTAAAAATTTTTTGTGGGGAGCATGGGGGGCTATGTAAGTAGGCTGTTTAGGTTTTCTTATTGGCAACGCCGCTTAGTGCTCTGTATGAAAAATCACTGGCTGTGCTGTGGCTAGTTTGCATTGTTGTCTGCCATTGTAGTGTCGGGCAGCGGCAGCTGGATGTGAACAGCGCGTAGCATTGCGCAGTTGGAGGTGAGCCGCCAGCAGTGGTGGACGTGGGGAGAGAGATGGCGGAGTTTTGAAATTGTAAGAATTGGTGACATGAACTGATATATATAGTATGACTATATGGGTAAATACATTGTTTGTTCTCTATTAAAATCTTTCATTTGCTAACTGTGCCTATCAGTAGTTAGTGACTTCCGTAGTTTGAATCTTTTAGTTAGCTGGCAGTAGTGGCGCTCGCTGTATTACAGTAGTTCGAGTAACGAAGATTTTTGTGAGGTAAGTGATTTGTGAAAGGTATAGGTTAATGTTAGTCAGGGCCATTCTTTTGTAGGGATTTTTGAAAGTCAGATTGCGTTGCGCTAAAAACTATTGTGTGTCAGTTTAAGCACAGTCTTGTATAATTTTTCTAAGGTGAGGTTTCTTATTTAGTGCGGCAAGTTTAGAAGGTATTGCAGTTTGTAAACAACATAAAAATTCGATTGAAAAAAAAAAGACAAAAGAAAGATCAGTGCGGACCATATAGCCTGCACGGGTGAAGCAGCGGACGCTACGCTAGTCACTTATACAGGGTAATTTTTTCCACCATTTACAAACTCTAGGGACTCATCGATGAGAGGATACGGAACACGAAAGGTCTGATGAACGTATGTGCGAAAATGCATGGTTTCCATGGTACGTACCGTTTATTCAATCATACACTACTGGCCAATAACATTGCTACACCAAGAAGAATGCAGATGATAAACGGGTATTCATTGGACAAATATATTATACTAGAACTGACATGTGATTACATTTTCACGCAGTTTGGGTGCATATATACTGAGAAATCAGTACCAGATCAACCACCTCTGACCGTAATAAGGGTCTTGATACACTTGGGCATTGAGTGAAACAGAACTTGGATGGCGTGTACAGGTACAGATGCCCACGCAGCTTCAACGCGATACCACACTTCAAGAATAGTGACTGGCGTATTGTGACGAACCAGTTGCTCGGCCACCACTGACCACACTTTTCAATTGGTGAGAGATCTGGAGAATGTGTTGGCCAGGGCAGCAGTCGAACATTGTCTCTATCCAGAGAGGCCCGTACAGGACCTGCAACATGCGGTCGTGCATTATTCTGCTGAAATGTAGGGTTTCACAGGGATCGAAGGAAGGGTAGAGCTACGGTCGTAACACATATGAAATGTAACTTCCACTGTTCAAAGTGCCGTCAATGCGAACAAGAAGTGACCGGGACGTGTAACCAATGGCACCCCCTACCATCACGCCGAGTAATACGCCAGTATGGCGATCCCGAATACACGCTTCCTATGTGCTTTCACCGCGATGACGCCAAACACGGATGCGACCATCATGATGCTGTAAACAAAACCTGGATTCACCCGAAAAATAATGTTTAGCCATTCGTGCACCCAGGTTCGTCGTTGAGTACACCATCACAGACGCTCCTGTCTGTGAAGCAGCGTCAAAGGGTCAAAGGGTAATCGCAGCCATGGTCTCCGAACTGATAGCCATGCTGCTGCAAACGTCGTCGAACTGTTCGTGCAGATGGTTGTTGTCCTGCAAACGTCCCCATCTGTTGACTCGTGATCGAGTCGTTGCTACACGATCTGTTACAGCCATGCGGATAAGATGCCTGTAATCTCGACTGCTAGTGATACGAGGCCGTTACGTATTACCCTCCTGAGCCCACCGATTCCATATTCTGCTAACAGTCATTGGACCTCGACCAACGCGAGCAGCAGTGTCACGATACGATAAACCGCAATCGCGATTGGCTACAATCCGACCTTTATCAAAGTCGGAAACGTGATGGTACGCATTTCTCCGCCTTACACGAGGCATCACTGTAACGTTTCACCAAGCAACGCCGGACAAGTGCTGTTTGTGTATGAGAAATCGGTAGGAAACTTTCCTCATATCAGCACGTTGCAGGTGTCGCCACCAATGCCGACCTTATGTGAATGCTGTGAAAAGCTAATCATTTGCATATCACGGCATTTTCTTCCTGTAGGTTAAATTTCCCGTCTGTAGCACGTCATCTTCGTGGTGTAGCCATTTTAATGTCCAGTAGCGGACATTGTTACAGAGACTGCGGTCTAATACTCGCTGTACCATGCAGTATGTGCAGAGAATGGTTTCCTTGTGCTTCAGTGCACGCCTGTACGCGCCGTAGCATGTTCTGTCTCACACGTTCACATCGGCCAGGCTGCATCAAATAGTGTCAAAGGCAGCATGAAAACGCTGCTCCAGTGTCTCCACGTCTGGAATGGGCTCAGCATACACGAAACTTTTGAGATGCCCCCATAACCAGAAATGGCACGGGTTGAGATCTCGTGAACGAGCCGGCCATGCAAGCGAACCTCGTCTATCCATCGAGCAGGGAAGACACGAAAGAGATGGGTGCGGACGTTAACGGCGAAGTGGTCTGGAGCAGCACCATGTAGAAGCCACATAGCCGTTCGAATCCTCAATGGCATTTCTTCCAGCAAGCGAGGCAAAATCACCCGTAGGAAACGCAGATAGCTCCAGCGTTTTAGGCATAGTGGAAGGAATACTGTGCCCAAAAACGGTCGCCAGTTATCCCGGCCCATACAGTCTGGCTGCACCAATGCTGACGATTCGCTGTCAGCACACCATGGGGGTTTTGCATACTATCCTACAGATGAAAGTTATGAAAGTTGAAGATATCACTCCGTGTAAAGGGAGCCTCCTCTGTGAATAGGGTGGATGACACGAATTCGGCAGCCGCGGTGGCCGAGCGGTTCTAGGCGCTTTAGTCCGGAACCACGCGACTGCTACGGTTACAGGTTCTAATCCTGCCTGGTGCATGGATGTGTGTGATGTCCTTAGGTTAGTTAAGTTTAAGTAGTTCTAAGTTCCAGGGGACTGATGACCTCAGATGTTAAGTCCCATAGTGTTCAGAGCCATTTGAACCATTTTGAACACAAATCCGGGAATCTTGGTTGCCTGGTGAAGAAACGAGTGACAAAACTGCTCCCGATGTGGAAAGTTTGCCTCTAGTAAGCCCTGCACACGCTGTAAGTGGTAAGGGTAGTAACAATTGTCATGGAAATGTTTCACACCGTCGTCTGGCTTACCCTGTACTGGTAGGCAAGCTGCCTGGTACTGGAAAGGCAACACCTTCCACAGAGTTAATCACACTTTCCCCCAAGTCTGCTGTCCCAACATTTCGTGTACGTCCTTCACGATTTCTTGCTTCCTGAAACGGCCCTTGCTCAAAGATACGGCGAAACATTGTTGGAAACATTGAATGCTGTGGTTGCTGTACGTGGGGTTAGGTCCCCTGATATAACCTTGTTGCCCGCCACCCGATGCCTTTCCGTAAGTAAACACCACGTCATTAAGCTCTCTATTCGAATACGGAACCATTGTGTATAACTTTGTTACCACACCCACTACAAGGTGAGTCAGCAAGAGACGTGAATCGGACCCTACATTACCAATTACTACGGCAGGAGAGGGCTGTAGGGCATGACGTATGAGGAACAGTACCATCCTCTAGAAGATATCATGCATGCTGTAACTGTGGCTGCATGAAAGAGCGCGTATTAGACCGCAGTCTCTGTAACAAAGTATGATTGAATAAATGGCCTGACATACGCTCATTAGACCATTTTTATTCCGTATCCTCTCATCTATCGGTCCCTAGACTTCGTACACGGTGGGAAAAATCACCCTCTATACCAGCCGATGCACGAAATTACATCGACATCAGATCACGTCTTCTGACTGATTCACTGTTTTTGTGGTGCAGAGTACGTTCCGTGATATTTGCGTTTCAAAAATGTTCAGATGTGTGTGAAATCTTATGGGACTTAACTGCTAAGGTCATCAGTCCCTAAGCTTACACACTATTTAACCTAAATTATCATAAGGACAAACACCCACGCCCGAGGGAGGACTCAAAAGAACCTCCGCCGGGACCAGCCGCACAGTCCATGATTTGCGTTTCGTGTTCGACTATTTGAGTGAGAAGTAGCGGCTCCGGTCTCGTACGCGAAAGGGCTTGCCCCCTTCTAACAGCTGTGTGGCGCAAGTCTCTAGAGGAACGGAAGGTTCCAAATGATTGGAAAAGAGCACAGGTAGTCCCAATCTTCAAGAAGGGTCGTCGAGCAGAAGTGCGAAACTATAGACCTATATCTCTGATGTCAATCTGTTGTAGAATTTTAGAACGTGTTTTTGCTCGCGTATCATGTCGTTTCTGGAAACACAGAATCTACCTTGTAGGAATCAACATGGATTCCAGAAACAGCGATCGTGTGAGACCCAACTCTCTTTGTTTGTTCATGATATCCAGAAAATATTAGATACATGCTCCCAGGTAGATGCTATTTTCCTTGATTTCCGGAAGGCGTTCGATAAAGTTCCCGCACTGTCGCCTGATAAACAAAGTAAGAGCCTACGGAATATCAGACCAGCTGTGTGGCTGGATTGAAGAGTTTTTAGCAAACAGAACACAGCATGTTTTTCTCAATGGAGAGACGTCTACAGACGTTAAGGTAACCTCTGGCGTGCCACAGGGGAGTGTTATGGGACCATTGCTTTTCACAATGTATATAAATGACCTAGTAGATAGTGTCGGAAGTTCCATACGGCTTTTCGCGGATGATGCTGTAGTATACAGAGAAGCTGCAGCATTAGAAAATTGCAGCGAAATGCAGGAAGATCTGCAGCGAATAGGCACTTGGTGCAGGGAGTGGCAACTGACCCTTAACATAGACAAATGTAATGTATTGCGAATACATAGAAAGAAGGATCCTTTATTGTATGATTATATGATATCGGAACAACCACTGGTAGCAGTTACTTCTGTAAAATATCTGGGAGTATGCGTACGGAACAAATTGAAGTGGAATGATCATATAAAATGAATTGTTCGTAAGGCGGGTGCCAGGTTGAGATTCATTGGGAGAGTCCTTAGAAAATGTAGTCCATCAACAAAGGAGGTAGCTTAAAAAACACTTGTTCGACCTATACTTGAGTATTGCTCAGTAGTGTGGGATTCTTACCAGGTCGGGTTCACGGAGGAGACAGAGAAGATCCCAAGAATAGCGGCGCGTTTCGTCACAGGGTTATTTGGTAAGCGTGATAGCGTTACGGAGATGTTTAGCAAACTCAAGTGGCAGACTCTGCAAGAAAGGCGCTGTGTATCGCGGTGTAGCTTACTGTCCAGGTTTCGAGAGGGTGCGTTTCTGGATGAAGTAGCGAATATATTGCTTCCCTCTTCTTTTACCACCCGGGGAGATCATGAATGTAAAATTAGAGATATTCGAGCACGCACGGAGGCTTTCCGGCAGTCGTTCTTCCCGCGAACCATACGCGACGGGTACAGGAAAGGGAGGTAATGACAGTGGCACGTCGGTTGCCCTCCGCCACACACCGTTGGGTGGCGTGCGGAGTATAAATGTAGACGTAGATGTAGATGTAAACTGACATACGGCCGGCAGAGGGGTGTGCTGACCACATGCACCTTCATATCCACATCCAGTGACGCCTGTGGACTGAGGATAACGCGGCGGCCGGTCGGCACCGTTTTGCATTCCAAGACCTGTTCGCACGGAGTTTAGTTTGGTTTTTTATTTCGATTAGAGTCGTCGATTTGCTTACGTTGTGTAGAAAAATGCCTGTACGCTTGTCCAGCAATCTGCCCGTGATGGCTCCAGACGTGGCCTCTAGTGCTAGCGCCTTTCGCCAGAGCGCTGCACTTCGGGGAACACTTCTTTAAGAGACGGTCGCCGTTGTCGCCTCCTGGCGTGGCGAATCCAGCACAGCCACCGCAGACCGCAGAACACCAGCGACACGTCGTGCATCGCGGCCTCGGTCCTTTCATGCGACGCGCCAAAAGACTCCAGCCTTCACACCGCGAGCGCGCCGTGGAAATCGCATCAGGCACGCCGCGACCCACAGTGTAAAGCGTCTCCTTTCTGCTGCGGCTCTCCCCTTATGACGGAAAGGCGAGAACTCACAGAACGAACACAATGCGTTTTCACGTACCTTTAATAACAAGGAAACGTGTTTGTGACGACATACGTCTGCACCCTATGCCCTATTGACCCCTATCGCGGCAATCTCTTCAAAATAACACAAGTTTATTCGACGGCGGCTCCAAACATCGTCGTGAAAGCTGTTTAGAATCGAGCTGGGACGTCGTTGTTTTATTTAGCATAAATCCTGCAGGTAATACGAGGGAGAGCCGTGCTGCAGTCTCGTCACGTCCGTCGCGTGTGCGCGGAGATTACGGCTTCGTTTAGGGAGCCGAAAGCGGCGCGCTGCGGCTGGTATTTTCCGTCCACTTAGGCATTTGTACGATTCACTGTGCAGTGTGACGTCATGCATCTTAAGAAAACTGATTGTTATTCGAAGCAAAATGTCTGAATTAGAGACTCAGACAGGTCTATTGGGAGTTTGCTGTTTGCGTTTCTGGAATCTGTACATACTTTAGATGTCTCAAAACGCTAAGCGACAGTTTTGAATCGCTTGTTAATAGCGCTCAGTTTTGTCATCGCTGCTTAGCAGCGAGGAATGCGGGAGTTCTATCGTTTTAGTAGTAGTGAGGCAGACACCGAGCAGAGGTATCATGGCAATGTAGACGTAAAGTTAAGTGCATCTGTTTTTAAGCAAAATGATTTCTGTTAGAATATTGTGAGACAGAAGACAACTATTTGGTGATTAAAATTCTTCTGGGTATCATGCCGCGTCATTGCTAAAAATAACAACAATAATATGTAACTTCCTGGCAGTGCTACTTCTGCAAGGTTCCCAGGAGAGCTTATGTAAAGTCTGGAAGGTAGGAGACGAGATACTGACAGAAGTATAGCTGTGAGAGCCGGGTGTGAGTCGTGCTTCGGTAGCTCAGACGGTAGAGCACTTGCCCGCGAAAGGCAAAGGTCCCGAGGTCGAGTCTCAGTCGGTGCACACAGTTATAATCTTCCAGGACGTTTCATATCAGAGCACACTCCGCTGCAGAGTGAAAATCTCATTCTGGAAACAACAATAATATACTAAATCAGACGTTTCGGCCGAATTGCAACAGCCTTCCTCAGTCGTGCGGTATTATACCGCGTGATTGCTGAAAACTAACAACAATAATAAATTGAATCCGACGTTTCGGCCGAATTGCAACGACCTTCCTTACTCGTGCCTGAGGAAGACCGTTGAAATTCGGCCGAAACGTCGGATTTAGTTTATTATTGTTGTTAGTTTTTAGCAATGACGTGGCATAATACCCATAAGAATTTTAATCACTATATACAACTATTTGATTGGAGATTTAGAATGAAAACAGTATGAAAAGGAACGAAGGTAATATTTTTATTTATTGGCACTGTAGTCGTGAGTAGATTCATTGTTGAATGAGACATCCACATTAGGGAACGTAAGCTGTTCTATTGATGATTGAGCAATTAATTTTCACTGTAAGGTAATTTTCATGTTTATTAATGAATTGTCTATCATTTGTGAGAATAAGATTTTGATATTCCATGTTGCCCACTGTCAGTGTTAGTGACTGTTGTAACATGAATTGCCTACAAGTAATAATATACCAGATAGTTTAAAAACAGTTTGTTACAGGAATATTTCCCCTAATAGAATTGTGCACGTCCTCGGTTCAAATCATTTTTATTTAAAGAGTGTCACACTCAGTAATGTGTAGAAAACAATTTACTTGTGTCTGGAGCACCGCACTAAGCTCTCAACTACTGTAGTTAGAAATTTGCATCTGGCGCACAGGTAGCAGCTATTCACCACCTTGTCTCACAGTGGGACAAGTGTTCCAACAATCAGGGTCAATACTTGTAACATACAGATACTGGTTTGTGTAGTTATGCCTCCGGCTCATTTCTTTTTGAACGCCCCTTATATATCTGAGTGCAACACTTATGGTCCAAAGTTCTGATCGTGTAAAAAAGAGTTTTGGTAACTGTGGCAAGAAATGGGCTTTGATGGAATTGTCACAATATTTATGAGACGTAGTTCAGACAAGAATGCAGTAAGATACTGTAATAAAACGATACGAACTGTCGATACGATTTTGTCGATACTAACTTAATGTGAAATACGTCGTATTGAAATAATGCAGTTAAATTACGTCATTAACATATTTTTAAGACCAACAATTCCAAAACATAGGGACACATCGCAATTTTCGTTCGTTTATTTGTTAATTTTATTTAATTACTAATTTTTATGTATTTTGCAGCAAGTACCACTATTTCGTCAGTGTAACGAGTAAGGTCATCTGTTAGTGGGGTAGGCAAATGTTTATGTAAACGTTTTTATTTTGATTTTGAGCAAATATTATTGCTTTTCTGATAGATTGTCCCCAAAGTTAAACAACACAGGAACAGCAGAATATGTAGGGACCGAAACGGAAGTATGTAAACATTTTTAATTATGGCCTCAAGAGAATTGCACTTGGTAGACAAAGTGTTTATTTACTTTAAAAGGGTGGAGCAGTAGCACTGTTGTGTGGATGATAATGTGGTGGTATGTGTTTACTTGGAATGCAGAGGTGTGAAAATGTGGTATCTGGAAGAGCAGCGTGGCCTGTCACACTTGCAGTGGGGATATGTTAAGGAAAGAAGAAGAAATAACTTGCTCTGGATTACGAGATGTAAAAGTGCTCCGCGAGGGATTAGCCGAGCGGTCTAAGGCGGTGCAGTCATGGACTGTTCCGCTGATCCCGGCGGAGGTTCGAGTCCTCACTCAGACATGGGTGTGTGTGTTCGTCCTTAGGATAATTTAGGTTAAGTAAGGTGTAATAATTTGAGGAAGAAATTTCTGAGGATGTACGTCTGGAGTACAGCATTGTATGGTAGTGAAACATGGACTGTGGGAAAACCGGAACAGAAGAGAATCGAAGCATTTGAGATGTGGTGCTATAGACGAATGTTGAAAACTAGGTGGACTGATAAGGTATGGAATGAGGAGGTGCTACGCAGAATCGGAGAGGAAAGGAATATGTGGAAAACAGTGATAAGGAGAAGGGACAGGATGACAGGACATCTGTTAAGACATGATGTAATGACTTCCATGGTACTAGAGGGAGCTGTAGAGGGCAAAAACTGTAGAGGAAGACAGAGATTGGAATACGTCAAGCAAATAATTGAGGACGTAGGTTGCAAGTGCTACTCTGAGATGAGGAGGTCAGCAGAGGAAAGGAATTCGTGGTGGGCCGCATCAAACCAGTCAGTAGACCGACAACCAAAAAAAAAAAAAAGTGTAATCTTAGGGACTGATTACCTTAGCAGTTAAGTTCCATACGATTTCACACACATTTGAGCATTTTTGTAAAAGTGCCACACAGATGCAAGTAAAATTAACTACGTCCACGGCAATAATACAGCAGTCCAGCTAAGTCGAACACTAAATGTAAATTGCTGCTTTGCAATAAATGTGCCTATACTTCTTTCGGATAAATTCATTAAACGACAGTGTAATGAAAATGCTTTCTTTTATTCTACTACCTAACACCATAAAGAAGAAGTAAGTTGGCCACTTTAAGTCATATAAAATCGCTTCACGATAAATTTTTAGTTATAACAGTAATATACTTCTTTCGGATAAATTCATTAAACGACAGTGTAATGAAAATGCTTTCTTTTATTCTACTACCTAACACCATAAAGAAGAAGTAAGTTGGCCACTTTAAGTCATATAAAATCGCTTCACGATAAATTTTTAGTTATAACAGTAATATAGGAGATTTCATCTGTTGCACGGTCTTTCACTACAGTATCAGCGCTTCCTATGCATGATTAGTAATATAGACAGAAAACAAGTGTGCCTGAATGTCTTATTAGTATTATCTGTGATGTAATTGTATTTTGTGATGTCGTTATGCTTTGTGACAGGGAAGTGTTGCAAAGATATTGCCGTCGTCATCATTCCATTTATCATGTACAAGAAAAATCAATTCCGCTCTTGTTTAAAGTTATATTTTAAAAATTCTGCAAACATGCAAAATTAGGGTTCCGTTACTGTGTGCGATTGCAGCATTTTTGTACCTACACGGATTGGGTAGACCGATGCACTCACGGTCACACCTCTTCCTTAAATAGTAAAATTAAATACTAAATTCCGACGGCCGGATAAGTGTCTATTTAGCTGTAAAATTTGGCAGGAAGTGTCATCACTATCTAAAAGACCATTCAAACGGTTTATTATTAAATCAGGCAACAAAATTTCGTGTCACATGTGTAAAGTATTTCAATCGAGTATTTCAATTAATTGTAAAACGATGCTTAATGTGAGTGATACTGAATACTGCACGGGCCACCGTATGTTACAGGCCTAACTCACCTTTGAAATTTAAAAGATGCGCTATGTAACTTGACAGACAGCAATTAGTGCTGGAAAACTAATTGCCGTTAAGAAGATGACAACGATAGTCAGCAGATTCAGAAATATGTAGGTTGCAGTAGGTACTGGGAGATGAAGAAGCTTGCACGGGATAGAGTAGTATGGAGAGCTGCATCAAACCAGTCTCGGGACTGAAGACCACAACAACAACAACTACGATAGTCAGTATGAACGAAGCACGGTACGGGCGTTGTTTTGCTCATTAAAGAGGACATGGGACGCAAACCACAGCACATATGGAAGCACTGTGGCTTTGCTGCCACCACAACTAGGGCCTTGTTCAGAACTATAAAAAACTGACCACTCGTACAAATTAACTCAAAAATGTTCCCAAAGGATATATGTCTCGTACATTTAACTGCCTCAAATAAATCATGTGTAATATTTTCTTAGTTTGTCCTGTTGCAAAACCTACATCTGCATCTATATTTGTACTTCGCGAGCAGCCTTGTGGCCGAGGGTACTTCTGGTATCGCCATCTTTTTCTACCTCTTCTGTTCCAATCATCAATGGCGCTTCGGAAGAATGGTTATACGCAAAGCTTCTAATTCTGTAATTTCTCTGTCTTTCTCGTTGTAGAAGGAATTAATACGTTACCGATGTCTCCTTGGAACATACTCCGTTGGATTTCAATGACAAGCCCCTCCCCATTGTACAAATAAGTTTTAGCGTCCGCCTTCGGTGTTTGTTACGCCTCTCCGCAACGCTCTCGTGCCTACTGAATGATATAGCGATAAGACGAGCAACTCTTAGCTGGATCTGCTCTCTCTCTCTCTCTCTCTCTCTCTCTCTCTCTCTCTCTCGCTCTCTCTTCTGTTAATCCTGCTTGGTAAGGGTATCGGATTGATGAAGCCACCGAACGGGTGTTTTGTGTCATATTTTGCGGATAAATTAACTTCATTAGGTTCTCTTAAAGTAACTCAATCAGTTGACTACTTTCACCTCATTTCTTTTTATGTTTCTCTGGTATTTTAGACTACTAGGTATTTCAGGGCAGTCAGCGTTTGCAGTGATTTATCAGCAATACTGTAACCGAACTGCAGAGAGCCTCTTCACCTATTTATGCGCAACTCGTTACATTTATATACATTCAGGGTCAGTTTCTGCATCAGTCATCGACACTCAGCCGGTCTTTCTGCACTTCTGTATTGCACTCTGTGCTGAATATTAATTTCATTGAGGGTTAAAGAGCATTGAGCTGACTGAAGTCATGGGATGCCTCCAAATATCGTGTCGGGCCTATTTTTTCCCGGTGTAGGACAGCAAATCGACGTGGTATGGACTCAACACATCGTTGGAAGCCCATAATTACGAAAGTGTTTCCGGTGCAGCATGTCGATCAAGACCTGAAATCTAGGTTAGTCCCACGAACGATCGATGGGATTCATGTTGGCCGACCTGAGTGGCCAAATTATTCTCTCGAACTGTCCAGACTGTTCTTCAAACCAATCGCGAACAATTGTGGCCAGGTGACACCTCGCATTGTCAGCGACAAGAATTCCGTCGTTGTTCTTTAACATAAAGTCGATGAATGGCTGCAGACGCTCTCCGAGTAGCAAAGCGTAAGAAATGGACGGAACAGTTGGGCCAGATGACCCAGTCTGTTTTATCTACACCCAGCCACACCACAGAGTAGGTTCCAAAGCATGGTGGGGTCCACGGCACATTCGAACCCTACCATCGCCTCTTACCACTGAAACAGGGCCTCATCTAACCAGGTCACGGTTTGCAGTCGTCTAGGGTCGAACTGGTGTGGTACCGAGCCCAGGAGAGACGCTGTAGACGATGCCGTGCTGTTAGCAGAGGCAGTCGACCCGTTAGTCTGCCGCCATACCCCACGTATTTCCCCGCACTGTTCTAACCCATACGTTTGCCGTACGTCCCACTTAGATTTTCACTGTTATTTCATTCAGTGTTGCTTATGTGTTAGCACTGCCAACCATACTCACACACCTTTGCTCTCTGTCGTTAAGCTGCTACCTGTCCGTAATGCCTGAAATTTGGTCTTCTCGGCACACCCTTGACACTCTGGATTTCGAAATGTTGGATTCCCTAACGATTTCCAAAATGGGTTGTCCTATGGATCAAGCATCAACTACCATTCCGTGTTCAAAGTCGGTTAATTCTTCTCGTGCGGCCAAATCGCCTGAGTACAAGTGATAGGTCCGCCAATGAACTTGCATTTTATACTTTGTGGACGCTATACTACCGTTATCTGTATATGTGCTGTCGCTATCCTATGACTTCGTATCGTATTGTATTGTATGGGACTAGGGACCTAGAAACGACAGAGAGGCTTCGTCCCCGCCACACAGCGCAGTCGTACACAATCTCACAGGCTACAGCAGTCCACTCGCCCCGCCGCCGCCTCACACCAAATCCAGGGTTATTGTGCGGTGTTGTATTGTATGGAACCGGGGACCTAGAAATGACAGAGAGGCTGTGTCCCCGCCCTAAAATCCATCCACAGACTGTCCGCACACTGAACCTCGACACTACTCTTTCGGTCGGATTTTTGCCAGGCACTGGCACTCCTTCCTGCCTGGACAGCAGTGTGTTAGACCACACAGCTAGCCGGGAGGGCTTCCGAAGGCTTTAGTCACCTCAGTGTATAATATAGAATGAATTGGTGAATCTTAAAGTACCTTTTGGAAATACATAAACTGTTTTGCACTGCACTGCATAGAACAACATTTTGAGTATTTATGGCAAAAGGTAAATTGCATCATTGTGGTCAGTGATGGCAGTTTTCATTTATGAAATTCGCAGAAACAAAAAATGTTAACTGACAGTTTAAGAAAGACAATGTTCAGTGGAAGGTCTCTGTTGGATTCCTTTAATGTTAATTTTTTAAAACTGTTGTCATTTACGGCATACAGTCCACTTCTAAATTTACTGTGGTGTTTCTGACTATCTGGGAGGAGACTGAGCAGCGGAACGTGTTACTTTTACACATAATCAAGAACGATCTGTCACACTACTACACTTTAAAACACAGTTTATATGTAATTCATGTCACACAG
Organism: Schistocerca gregaria; assembly: GCF_023897955.1. Lineage (NCBI taxonomy): Eukaryota > Metazoa > Arthropoda > Insecta > Orthoptera > Acrididae > Schistocerca > Schistocerca gregaria. The sequence goes on along the minus strand of NC_064926.1, from coordinate 506,126,094 downwards.
TCTCATATGGAACCTACATCCGCTTTCTTTTATATACTGTATATGATAAGATAATGTCACCCCCCTTCCCTTCTGTGTGAAAGGATGAATGAGCAAATTCTAGTTGCATGCTTGATGGTAGTAGACAAGCCTGTCTGCTAGAGCACAGTAGGACCAACGTCGGAACAGGTAGCTACGCTTTCTAAAAGCAAAGAGGTTTCTATTCTTGGTATTGTCCTGTCCGTCCCTTGTCATGTTGGTTAGGAAGCTGCCTCTCTGGTCACTTCCATTTTGTATCTGGTAGCACCATTGGTAGGGGCCCACAGCAGACAATGGATTTCGTAAGTTCAGCCTAACTGAAAATTTAATCACCATTATTTCAGGTTTAGATATAAAATATCTTCTTGTTGTTGTTGTCTTCAGTCCTGAGACTGGTTTGATGCAGCTCTCCATGCTACTCTATCCTGTGCAAGCTGCTTCATCTCCCAGTACCTACTGCAAACTACATCCTTCTGAATCTGCTTAGTGTACTCATCTCTCGGTCTCCCTCTACGATTTTTACCCTCCACGCTGCCCTCCAATGCTAAATTTGTGATCCCTTGATGCCTCAAAACATGTCCTACCAACCGATCCCTTCTTCTAGTCAAGTTGTGCCACAAACTTCTCTTCTCCCCAATCCTATTCAATACCTCCTCATTAGTTACGTGATCTATCCACCTTATCTTCAGTATTCTTCTGTAGCACCACATTTCGAAAGCTTCTATTCTCTTCTTGTCCAAACTAGTAATCGTCCATGTTTCACTTCCATACATGGCTACACTCCAAACAAATACTTTCAGAAACGACTTCCTGATACATAAATCTATATTCGATGTTAACAAATTTCTCTTCTTCAGAAACGCTTTCCTTGCCATTGCCAGTCTACATTTTATATCCTCTCTACTTCGACCATCATCAGTTATTTTACTTCCTAAATAGCAAAACTCCTTTACTACTTTAAGTGTCTCATTTCCTAATCTAATTCCCTCGGCATCACCCGATTTAATTTGACTACATTCCATTATCCTCGTTTTGCTTTTGTTGATGTTCATCTTATATCCTCCTTTCAAGACACTGTCCATTCCGTTCAACTGCTCTTCCAAGTCCTTTGCCGTCTCTGACAGAATTACAATGTCATCGGCGAACCTCAAAGTTTTTACTTCGTCTCCCTGAATTTTAATACCTACTCCAAATTTTTCTTTTGTTTCCTTTACTGCTTGCTCAATATACAGATTGAATAACATCGGGGAGAGGCTACAACCCTGTCTCACTCCTTTCCCAACCACTGCTTCCCTTTCATGCCCCTCGACTCTTATGACTGCCATCTGGTTTCTGTACAAATTATAAACAGCCTTTCGCTCCCTGTAGTTTACCCCTGCCACCTTTAGAATTTGAAAAAGAGTATTCCAGTCAACATTGTCAAAAGCTTTCTCTAAGTCTACAAATGCTAGAAACGTAGGTTTGCCTTTTCTTAATCTTTCTTCTAAGATAAATCGTAAGGTCAGTATTGCCTCACGTGTTCCAACATTTCGACGGAATCCAAACTGATCCTCCCCGAGGTCTGCATCAACCAGTTTTTCCATTCGTCTGTAAAGAATTCGCGTTAGTATTTTGCAGCCGTGGCTTATTAAACTGATAGTTCGGTAATTTTCACATCTGTCAGCACCTGCTTTCTTTGGGATTGGAATTATTATATTCTTCTTGAAGTCTGAGGGTATTTCGCCTGTCTCATACATCTTGCTCACCAGCTGGTACAGTTTTCTCAGGACTGGTTGTCCCAAGGCCGTCAGTAGTTCTAATGGAATGTTGTCTACTCCGGGGGCCTTGTTTCGACTCAGGTCTTTCAGTGCTCTGTCAAACTCTTCACGCAGTATCGTATCTCCCATTTCGTCTTCATCTACATCCTCTTCCATTTCCATAATATTGTCCTCAAGTACATCGCCCTTGTATAAACCTTCTATATACTCCTTCCACCTTTCTGCCTTCCCTTCTTTGCTTAGAACTGGGCTGCCATCTGAGCTCTTGATATTCATACACTTGGTTCTCTTCTCTCCAAAGGTCTCTTTAATTTTCCTGTAGGCAGTATCTATCTTACCCCTAGTGAGATAAGCTTCTACATCCTTACATTTGTCCTCTAGCCATCCCTGTTTAGCCATTTTGCACTTCCTGTCGATCTCATTTTTGAGACGTTTGTATTCCTTTTTGCCTGCTTCATTTACTGCATTTTTATATTTTCTCCTTTTATCAATTAAACTCAATATTTCTTCTGTTACCCAAGGATTTCTAGCAGCCCTCGTCTTTGTACCTACTTTATCCTCTGCTGCCTTCACTACTACATCCCTCAGAGCTACCCATTCTTCTTCTACTGTATTTCTTTCCCCTATTCCTGTCAATTGTTCCCTTATGCTCTCCCTGAAACTCTGTACAACCTCTGGTTCTTTCAGTTTATCCAGGTCCCATCTCCTTAATTTCCCACATTTTTGCAGTTTCTTCAGTTTTAATCTACAGGTCATAACCAATAGATTGTGGTCAGAGTCCACATCTGCCCCTGGAAATGTCTTACAACTTAAAACCTGGTTCCTAAATCTCTGTCTTACCATTATATAATCTATCTGATACCTTTTAGTATCTCCAGGGTTCTTCCACGTATACAACCTTCTTTCATGAATCTTAAATTGCAACGCAGTGTAATTCGAGTGTGAAGTTCAGAATATCTTGCAGTAGTTGCTTTGTCACTACTTTGTGAGTAAAGTGGAACCACGTGTTGATGGCCCGTAACTCTAACTAAGATCGTCAATCTTAAATGCGAATGTGCGTGAGACTATAACGTCTAGTCTTGACAAAATTCTCCAATGTAGCAACTTTTCTTTATGTTCATCCCACGTGGGGTGTACTTTGTGAGACCAGTACCACGTGCTTATACAATTGTTTGACCCATCAGGTTAATAGTAAGACGATAGTAACCAGTTCGAGGTTTTTCTTTTGTAAATTGCTTTTCGAAGTAATTTATTTTAATTATCAAAATTATTGTGGCATTACACTCTTTGTGTAAAGCAAGTTAACCACGTGAAGCATGTGGTGTAATCATCAAAGTAGCTCTCAGCTATTCTTTTTGGGAAGATTTCACAGAGAGTTAGTATGAATTTAGTATACCAGGGTGTGGTAATTACATGACGGACAGGATTGCGTTAGGAACGTTACTTCTTTGGGTGAAAATTGAATCGGTTGGTTGTGGTTAATTTCCTCTTACATATGTTTCAATGTTCTTCGTGTGTTATTTTATGAATGTAGTGTTGTATGCAGTCTTCCAGTCTTGGCTCCCAATTTGATGTGTTCCGTAAGATTACAAACTCACATTTTCACAATCCAAAATAAGGCACCAGCTTAGTTATGACTCAAGTTTAATATGCTGAAATTTCAATGATCAATGTTAAAATAAATTTCCAAAAATATACTGATTTATTTATTTTTATTTAAATTCTCTTTGTTATATATGTATCACCGGTTTTCGTATGCCTATTAAAAGATTATAATTAATGTTAGTCTGGTTGGAAATTTGGTAAGCTAGATTGGATACCTGGTGAAACAGTTGCTCAGTAATACAAGGTTAACTTCGCCATATAACTCTCAGCTTTTAACCCGCTTTTATTGTCTATCATCAAATTAATGCAACAATATTACACGTTTCTCTCTTCATCTCATAAATTCGTGAAATTTTTCTGGTTTCTTTATTAACTGAAGAAACAGTGTGCAGAAGTTGTTCTTTTCGGTGTCGTTTTAATATGTCCCGCGATCTATTATTCAAATACAACAACTGCCAGAAAATCACCGTGATTGATGACGGTCCCATGGACATTGCAAAAGACGGAACATCCTTCTTAATTGGGTGTTTGATCAACGCTGGCGGTGATCAATCACACATCCCCGTGCTGGCCACAAGCTTGATAAAGAGTTATTGTTGGAAGACGTTCCTTTACTGCAACTGTTCGATGGTCGTTGGTGTGGGTGGAAGTGCTGCGATACGTCTCCCCAACGCATCCCAGGCGTGCCAGATGGGATTTTAGTCCAACGGACAGGCTAGTCCACTCGTCGAAAATCCTGTTGTTAAAAAGCCCCTCCCCCTGCACTGTTCGACGCGGTCCATAAAGTCAAGGCCGAATGCAGCTCTAAAAAGACGCACGTAGGGAAGAAGTGGACCGTCACATGACGCTGACGGGTCAGTGTCCAGTGTTCGGGGACTTGTAGGTCAATAAGCCCATTCAAAATTATGCTTCTCCACACCATAACACCTGAATAATTGGGTGCCACACAGTCAGCCTGTTGGCTTGTGCAGTGAACAATACAGTCTAGTAGTCTGAACGTTGGCGCCAACAGTGGTGAATAAATTGCTCAAAGATGTAAGAAAACTGAGGTTCTGTTAGATGACCATGAATTTGGCTTTCAGAAAGGTGAGTGCACCAGGGAGGCAGTTCTGACGCTGCAAGTGGGGATGGAAGCAAGACTTAAATCAAGAGACGTCAATAGAATTTGCTGGCTTGGAAAAAGCTTTCGACCATGTAAAATGTTGATTGATGTTCGAAATTCTGAGGAAAATAGTGGTAAGGTTTAGGGAAAGACGGGTAATATACAGTACCTACAAAGGTCAGGAGGGAACAGTAAGAATGGAATGCCAAGAGTGAAGTGCTCGGATTCAGCAAGGTGTATGTATAAAACATGGATGTAGTCATCCACCTTTACAGATCAGATATACATTCAAGATGCATTGTCGAAAAACAAAGTTTCTGCTGTGGGATCAATATTAAGATTCATTGATAAAATTAATGAAAGTGAAGAAATATGTTGAATGGAGCGAACATTCTAATGAATAGACAATGTGGACTGAAAGTAAATTAAAGGAAGACGAAAGTAATCAGAAGTAGCAGAAATGAAATTAGTGATAAACTTAACATCAAAATTGTCGATTGCGAAATATACGGATTTGGCATTAGAGAAGAATTTGTGCCGGGCTGCATCAAATCCGTCTGTAGACTACAGACCCAAAAAAATCGTATTGTGCAATATGAAACCACATTTATTTTTCTATACTTCGGGAGGATGGAATATTAAAGGGCAATGGCTAATTCAAGTGAAAAATGTGAATAGTACGCGTGTTCAACATCTTTAGCGAATTTTAGACAGACATACAGACGTTTTCATGAGCTCAAGACGTAATAAAATCAATGTTTTTCAGAAACTGTTTAAAGTCCCCTTTCTTCATCGCAATAGGTTTCTGGGTTCCTTATAATGAAGATTGGCAGTGGTAGCCGGACAGAAGAAGTGGAACATTTGCACACTATTGTGGAAGCTATTACAGTGATATACATACACTTTAGGAGTAATTGTGTGCAGTAATTTCTTCTACAAGTACAGTGATACCGAATGAAACGACCTCAAACAACAGATCAAGGAACTAAAAGTGAATAAAATAGTATGTGCGATTGGGCAACTTACAAGGTTAAAACACAACAATATTTTAAAATATGAATCGTTAAAAACTCTGGTATTTTGTAAACATCGGTACTACGCTGTCGATGTTTACAGAAAAGTCATTATAACGATATTTAAGATAATTTAACAATCTTAACCCTGAAATACTATTGGTAGTCAACTCGACGAACACATTTTACTTCAATGAGCCCCCCTCTTTTTTCGGACGGGGGAGGGGAACGGGGGTGTTCGCTGTCCTCTCGGAGTGCCTGGAGTGTGTAATTGGCCGTGTGACTCCGCTGGCGCTTGTGATCTCCACCGCTCTTCGATCATGTGAACCATATTTCTTCCCAAAGTTACAGCGTCAAATAGGTGAAGGCATAGGTGTGCACGTAGTCGAAATGACTAATATGTAGTATTTACGAACAAAATGGACTCGTCAGTTCGACGAACGTTTAGCAATGAGAGACCAATTTGCAGTACATATCTGATTGGATGCTTCTTGAAAAGAACGTTTCCGTTTCGAGTGGCTTGTGGTACCTGTTTCAAAACTTTCATTTTCTTTTTAGGTCCTGACGAATTATACAAAACTTAGAGTTATGGATGCAATGGAACTAGATCTTGACACGCCATCATCTGATTATTCTGACGAACACTACAACGTCGAAGAAGAAGACACCGTTTACGATGATACTATCCACTCCGCATCGGATTAGGATGAAGAAACCCTCAACGCAAAAGTGACACAAACTGAGAAGGAAGCGCATGTTGGGAAAAACAAGGAAAAAATCTTCAGAACACAAGTAACGAGAATGGTTGAAAGAAGAAGTGTTCCTCAGCAGCTTCCCAGTCGTGAGACACAGTTTCGTGCTCTGGAGGTAACTTCCAATAGATTTTGGTGCCATCTAAAGGCGAGCTAATGTCTAAGACGAGAATGGTCTGGCAAGGCCCATCTCGACTTAATTTCATGTTCTTCCTCGCAGATGCTTTGTCGCAGGAATGGCTCATTGAAAGAAAAGATACTGTAGGGCAACATCAGCACGTGAAAAAGAGAATACAGAACGTATCTTTTAACGATGTCCGAAACAAAAGGAAGAGGAACTCCAACCCTTTTCCAGCAATTCTCAACGCAGGTAAAAGAGCCGCCTCCCAACCCAGCCCTCTCATTCTGAAGAACGCCGAATTTGCAGAGACTGCAGTTATAAGCTGAGAAGAATGACGAAAAGCAGTGTATAACGTGTGATGCACCTGTCTGTGAGGAACATCACAAGATTGTGTGCTCATGAAACCTGAACGCCGGCCGCGGTGGTCTCGCGGTTCTAGGCGCGCAGTCGGGAACTTTGCGACTGCTACGGTCGCAGGTTCGAATCCTGCATCGGGCATGGATGTGTGTGATGTCCTTAGGTTGGTTAGGTTTAAGTAGTTCTAAGTTCTAGGGGACTGATGATGACAGCAGTTGAGTCCCATAGTGCTCAGATCCATTTGAACCATTTGAAACCTGCAGGAAATCGCATTATCGCGATGAGTTGTGTCTCCCAGAGGGTTTTTCTTTGAAGTTAATTTTCTACAGTTGCTCAACGCAACAGCTGCAGTTAGGAGGCCATTTGCGACATGTAGCCATATTCTTTAGTCAAGGGTGGCCTTGATTTATTTTTTGTATCTTTTTCGGATGTTGTATTCGTTTTTATGTCGGCTATTCTGATTATTTCTTTGGGTATTACATTCTTCCTGTATTTCCGTATTTTTTGTCAAGTTATGCCTGATTTATTGGGTAAACTGATGAAATATTTTTCTTCTTATGTTGTTTGTGAAACTATTGTTTGTATTCAATACTCATGTCACACGATCACTCAGATTATCGAACGACAGCTGATGCGATTTTCTTTAGGATAATCATTCCATAGTGTTCCTACTGTGTTTGTGAACCTGTGCGGTGTGAGTTTTTTTATTTTTATTTGATTATTGCAATGAAAGTGGTGTTAACCTTGAAATCTACAGTGGTGTCCAGAATTAAAGCAAGAAACCACTCTTTCCCAGCCTTATTTCTAATTCAGCACATAATCATACAAACTGTCAACAGATGTCCCTACCGTCCTGTTCTGCGCAGAAAATGGCATTCATGTCAACGGATAACCACATGAACGAAGACGACAAGGCACCTATCAAACGAGGTAGTGTTTGCCGGGTAGTGCCACATTCACAATCGCTGTGTAAACAGTCGCCGACGGTGCAGTGTGCCAGAAAGAAAACTCCTGCCAGGCTCTCTGTGGTGGAGAGCCAAAAGAAGAATGGGAGCAGGACATTAGCAAACTGATTAGGCCCGATGACTTAATGTGAATCTTTCTCTTGTTTCTCAGATGTGGCAACAGTATAAACGACCGAAACAGTACCCCAAAGACCAGGGTAGGACCGACCACGTGAGATATCAGAAAGAGAGAACCGTTATTTGGATGTAAGCGCACAGCAGTACAGTCTTAGTACTCCACATCAACAGGCATGTGAGGTCGCAGCCTCCACTGGATGTCTTGTATCGGAACAGACAGTGTACAGATGGCTTCGGCATGTGAATTAACGAGCATTTCGCTCTCATTTAAGTTTATGGGCGAATGAGACAGCCTTCCAGGAATTGTGGTTGAAGTGGCTCTAAGCACTATGGGACTTAAAATCTGAGGTCATCAGTCCCCTAGTCTTAGAACTACTTAAACCTAACTGACCTAAGGAAATCACACACAGCCTTGCCCAAGGCAGGATTCGAATCTGCTACAGCAGCAGCAGCGCGGTTCCGGACTGAAGTGCCTAGAACCACTCTGCCACAGCGGCCGTCCCAAGAATTGTGAAACTAATCCTGTCCTCCAGGACCATGAGCCACAAAGAGCGTAAATTCGCCACGAGGTGGGAAAATTCACAGACGTCTATTATGCTGAATGAGGCCAGGCTTATAAGGCCTAAGCGCTGTAGTGTGCGAGTGAGACAGACGAGAACCTACGTCATAGGGAAACCCCGTAGGAGCTGTTTGTGCCCAGGGAGGCGTAACAGTGTGAAATATGGCGGACGTAAGATCGACCATGAACGGAAACGTTTGTGAAAACTATTTAATTCCGTAGTAATTCAGGGAATGAAGAGACAGCAATTTTAATCTACCACCTATTTTCAATTTTGATGATGATCCCAACAAAACCTGAATATTGATCATACCTGTATCTATAATAGTTAAGGATTTACTGTTAAAATGAAATTCACAAGTTTTTGTTGTTGTTGTTGTTGTGGTCTTCAGTGCTGAAACTGGTTTGATGCAGCTCTCCATGCTACTCTATCCTGTGCAAGCTTCTTCATCTCCCAGTACCTACTGCAACCTACATCCTTCTGAATCTGCTTAGTGTAGTCATCTCTTGGTCTCCCTCTACGATTTTTACCCTCCACGCTGCCCTCCAATACTAAATTGGTGATCCCTTGATGCCTCAGAACATGTCCTACCAACCGATCCCTTCTTCTGGTCAAGTTGTGCCACAAACTTCTCTTCTCCCCAATCCGATTCAATACTTCCTCATTAGTTATGTGATCTACCCATCTAATCTTCAGCATTCTTCTGTAGCACCACATTTCGAAAGCTTCTATTCTCTTCTTGTCCAAACTATTTATCATCCATGATTCACTTCCATACATGGCTACACTCCATACAAATGCTTTCTGAAATGACTTTCTGACACTTAAATCTATACTCGATGTTAACAAACTTCTCTTCTTCAGAAACGCTTTTCTTGTCATTGCCAGTCTACATTTTATATCCTCTCTACTTCGATCATCATCAGTTTTTTGCTCCCCAAATAGCAAAACTCATTTACTACTTTAAGTGTCTCACTTCCTAATCTAATTCCCTCAGCATCACCCGACTTAATTCGACTACATTCCATTATCCTCGTTTTGCTTTTGTTGATGGTCATCTTATATCCTCCTTTCAAGACACTATCCATTCATTTCAAGTGCTCTTCCAAGTCCTTTGCTGTCTCTGACAGTATTACGATGTCATCGGCGAACCTCAAAGTTTTTATTTCTTCTCCATGGACTTTAATACCTACTCCGAATTTTTCTTTTGTTTCCTTCACTGCTTGCTCAATATACAGATTGAATAACATCGAGGATAGACTACAGCCCTGTCTCACTCCCTTCCCCACCACTGCTTCCCTTTCATGTCCCTCGACTCTTATAACTGCCATCTGGTTTCTGTACAAATTGTAAATAGCCTTTCGCTCCCTGTATTTTAGGCCAACAAAGACTAAAATGCTAAAATCTGAATGCTTTGGTCGACCTTAACCATTGACATTCATATAAAAGCGCATCATTAAGATGACAGATATTGTAAATATCAACTCTGTAACTTTATTTTTTTAAAGATATAGTACATTTAAATTGTCAGTATTTTCAATTAAGCTTCAGATCATCATTTCCTCCACACAAAACACAATGAACGATGACAGCATGACACAGTATTGAATCATTAGGTAATAGAATATTTGTTGTAAAGGTTAGTGCATAATAGCTACGTTCGTTCTTTATTTATTTATCAGAAAGCAGACTGGTGCAAGGGTACTGCCGTGACATTCAAAGTTAAGAAGGAAACTGTACCGGTTTTATGGAAAAGAACTTAACAGATGATATTATTGTTAGTTTATTTAGAACGTGGAAGTGGTCAAGCTTTGATTATTTAAATATGTTAAAATATAAAATGATGCAGAATAAGCTGTAGCCAATCAGACGGACGGCTTTAGGGAAGGGAACTGCCCTAGTCAGTTGAGCGAAGATGTTCGCCGTGCAGGGAAGGGAACTGCCCTAGTCCGTTGAGTGAAGATGTTCGCCGTGCAGGGAAGGGAACTGCCCTAGTCAGTTGAGCGAAGATGTTCGCCATGCATGGAAGGGAACTGCCCTAGTCAGTTGAGCGAAGATGTTCGCCGTGCAGGGAAGGGAACTACCCTAATCAGTTGAGCGAAGATGTTCGCCGTGCAGGGAAGGGAACTGCCCTAGTCAGTTGAGCGAAGATGTTCGCCGTGCATGGAAGGGAACTGCCCTAGTCAGTTGAGCGAAGATGTTCGCCGTGCAGGGAAGGGAACTGCCCTAGTCAGTTGAGCGAAGATGTTCGCCGTGCAGGGAAGGGAACTGCCCTAGTCAGTTGAGTGAAGATGTTCGCCGTGCAGGGAAGGGAACTGCCCTAGTCAGTTGAGCGAAGATGTTCGCCGTGCATGGAAGGGAACTGCCCTAGTCAGTTGAGCGAAGATGTTCGCCGTGCATGGAAGGGAACTGCCCTAGTCAGTTGAGCGAAGATGTTCGCCGTGCATGGAAGGGAACTGCCCTAGTCAGTTGAGCGAAGATGTTCGCCGTGCAGGGAAGGGAACTGCCCTAGTCAGTTGAGCGAAGATGTTCGCCGTGCAGGGAAGGGAACTGCCCTAGTCAGTTGAGCGAAGATGTTCGCCGTGCAGGGAAGGGAACTGCCCTAGTCAGTTGAGCGAAGATGTTCGCCGTGCAGGGAAGGGAACTGCCCTAGTCAGTTGAGCGAAGATGTTCGCCGTGCAGGGAAGGGAACTGCCCTAGTCAGTTGAGCGAAGATGTTCGCCGTGCAGGGAATGCGGCCGGAGACGGCCAGAGAGGGACAGTGCGGATTGAGACGTGAAAGCAGACAGTCGGTCTTTAGGCAGCTAGAAAGTGAAACAACTTCGCGTTGTGTGGTGTCGCGGGACTTAGTCTCTGAGTGGCGAGCAGCCACGAGCCTGGTGTGAACTCGCGTAGATAACAAGGTGGAGTATTGGGCATGTATTTCACGATGAGATTCTGAATGATCGAAATGTGTCAAATGGATATGCTCTCGAGTGTAACAGTAACTCTTAATACGACCACTTTCGCTATTAGTTTGCTTTCTGAATAAACATTATTCTAACCAAATCGCAACTTTGTGGCCTACATCATTTATGGGTCGTTAATTTAGCTCCTGATATTATTATTACTGTTATTGTATGTCATATTAACTCTGTATGTTTCATACAATTTTGAAAACTTCCCACCAACCAGACAATTTAACCAAATGGTCACAAGTGTCTAATTTAAGGCGTGTAATGAGACACGTGCGGTTCAACCCCTAGACGAATTTGAGCCAAGACATTTCGACGAAGGGGAACCGCTTGTGAGAAAGAACATCTTTGGGATGTTAGTTCGCAGGCAGAGTGGCCTTTGTTGTTGGAGACCTGCTGTATGAGTAACTCTGATGGGTCTTCGCAGAAGGGAACGTCTAGAGTGGAGTTGTCAACATGCCACCTGGACGGTCAGAGGGTGGGCCAATTTTCTTTTCACAGATGAGTCCCGATTTCGTCTGGAGAGTGATTCTCGTCGCACATTCGCATATGGAGAGAACGTGGAACACTATTTAGGAATCCAAACATTATGGAAACAGACCGATATCGAGGAGGATTTTGTGGGCAAGGATTGTGCTAACCAAATGAATACCTCCTCACGGAATTGTATGAGTAGATCTTCAACGTTTAACTGCTGTGAGGTATCGTGGCTGAGATCTTTGGACGTCATGTGCGGTTGTTGCGGAGTAGTGCGGGCCCAGACTTCGTACTGACGGACGATAACGATCGACCTCTCAGAGCAAGAGCTGTCGATGTTTCCTTGGAAACGGAAGATACCGCATGCATGGTGCGGCCTGCTCTCTCTCCCGATTTGAATCCCACAGGGCACGTCTGGAGCGTACTAGGGAGACAGGTTGCATCGTGTCAGCATCCACCAACCACTCTCCAAGACTTGTGAGCACCTGTTCAGGAAGAAAGGGTGTCATTGCCTCTACATGAGATTGACGGCATCATTCACAGCATGCTCCGTCGTTGTCAGGCATGTATTGATGCTATGGTCAACATACCCTGCACTGAGCACATAAACCAGTTGTAGGAGTGTGTGTGAAAATCCGTTAAGTTGGAAACAACGAAGACCATTTTTGTCTACGGTTATGCATATTGCTGTTCTTTAGGTTCTGTATTCTTTACATTCTTTCTACTTTAATACAGGGAGGCGCACGAAATGTGTTACCATTTTGTTTTTGAATATAAACTTATTGTCAATACAATCTGAAAGGAACATATACTACAATGAAGAGTCATCCATGGAGATTTGTTGTAACTCAGCACATGCTCAATATGTCCACCATTTCCTTTACTAACTTCCTTCAAACGACTACTGAAGTTAGCGATTAGCCTACCGTACATGTCTTCCGTAATTTCACTGCAAGCTTGAAGAATAAGTCTTCTGAGGTCCATTAAATCACGTGGACGTTTCGGGAAAATTTTTTCCTTTAGGTACCCCCAAAGGAAAAAGTCACATGGTTTGAGGTCTGCACTATTAGGGGGCCAATTTTGTCCGTCATTGAAGCGACCTGGAAACCTGACTGAAATGATCCCTTCTTGAAACGTTCGTGTAAAAACTCGAGCACAGTGTTTGCAGTATGTGGCCTTGCTCCATCTTGCATGATACACTGCGTGTTGAAGGGCAAGGCAGTAGCAAGAAGCTGTGGAATGAAGCTACTGCGAAGCATGCTCAAATAACGCTCGCTGTTCACAGTTTCTTCAAAGAAAAAGGGTCCAATAAGTCTGTGCTGGCCCACGCTGTAATCCTCGGAGCACAATGTTGTCGTTCATGAAGCACTTGTGGGTTTTCAGTGGCCCAAAAGCGTACATTTTGTTTGTTAACCACACCGTTTAAATGAAAATGCACCTCGTCTGAAAACCAAACGTTGTTGAGAGTTTCTTCTCTATCCTCCGACCACTGAGCAAACAGTAGTCTCTGTTGTTTGTGTTCTTCAGTGAGCTTCTGTGCACATGTGATCTTGTATAGGTACATATGGAGGTCACTTTTAAGAACGTGTTGAACGGAGCGTCTGGATATTCGCAGTTGCACTGCTGCCTTTCTACATGATTTCCTGGGACTTCTCTGTACAGCAACTCGTACCGCTTCAATATTCTCCGGCGAACTAACAGGCTTAGGCCGAGGTCGCTTCGCTTGCAGTACTGGCCATTCCTGTACAAATTTATCGTAGAACCTGTGGATGGTCTTCTTGAAAGGGACCCATCGTGTGTTGAACTGTTGTCGAAAACGCCTCTGAGTCACAACAAGGCATTTCGTTTCATGAAAAAGTAAGTTGCTGTGTCGACAGTCTTCCATTATCAGCCATTGCTGCTTACTAGTCTCCTTGCGGCAGTATCATGAATTACACGTCATTTCGTAACTCATTTGTTTTTCGAAGCTCTTCTGGTACTGCTGTAGAGACCGCAGCGGGATCCCGCCACACACCGTCAGGTGGCTTGCGGAGTATGGATGTAGATGTAGATGTAGATCTAACGTGCGTCGTAAACTGTGAAAGAAACAATTGGTAACACATTTCGTGCGCCACCCTGTATAATCTGTTTACACCCTTTTGCGGCAAAATAAAGATAACCTTGCAAAATTCCCGTTTGTTGATTTAATTTTGGACAGCCGCTTTTAACCATTTTACTGGTCAAACGCAGGTGCGGTAGACGAACCGATGATGGTATAGACACGGAAGGGCTTGAAATCGGTATAGGGTTCTAGAGTTAAAGGTGTGTACGAGGGTGAGATGACGGGAGTACAGGTTGCGAAGATGACGACTCGCAGGTTGTTAACAGCTGCGGCACCAGCGACAGGCTGCCGCCACACCGCCGATCGCGCCAGTGGAAGCCGGCGCGGCGCGTCGCCACCGCCCCGCCCGCCAGCTTCCGCTTTTAATTAAAACTCTCGTAGCTGCGGACGCCACCGCCCTCCCCCCACGTCAGGGGACGCATTCGTCAGCAGCAACGACGGTGCAGCCCTTTCTTCCCGTCTTCCTCGGTAACCGCCAACCAGCGCAGTTACGGCCCCGGAGAGCAACATCTTGGCTTTATTCCTCATATTTCTGTGCTGCAATTTAATTAGTACATTTGTTTGCTTCAGACGTACTTTGTGACGGGAGAAATCTGCTCACGCAGCCAAATGCAGCCGGACGTCAAACGAAACCCCGTCTGCGTGACGTCAGGCTATTGAACCGAACATATACGAAGGGTCCATTTCTTGCAGATTTATGGAGAGCAGTTTGTGATTCTTCTGTGTCCACAAGAAGGTCGCCTGTAGACACTACAGATAATTAACAGGCAAGAAAATTCCTCTTTTTTTAGTTCTTGACCAACGGTGTTCGTAAACAACGGTAACTCTAACCACCGTTGCTTTAAAGAGTCCAACTACCATGTGGAGTACAGATTCAGATTATGTTTAGAGGTTTTTGAAGTCGCCAAGTTCTCTCATTACGAAACACTAGTGAGTATAGCCTGAATAATTTACCAAATTATACAATAAACGCAGAGAACCGTCCAAGTTGCAATAATAATTTTCTTCATTGCTTGATGAATTGTTTAGAGCCTAAGCTCATTATCAAATCATCCAATAAGCTTTGCAGTAACATACATCATGCTAGTCGCATGACTATCCGTTCTAGTAAAACACATCTTGTGAAACAGTTGTAAGACATTGTGGTCTCCTGACTTTCACTGCTTACATATTCCGCCCTCACAATCATATTCCGCAAATCAAGACGCTTCATTCGAACCCAAACTCGATAAGATAAACTCAATGTTGTATGAATTAATAGAAACTATATGCAAATAACTAGTAAATCGCAAATGCGCTCCCAGATTGAAATACTCGAGGCTGGTGTACACACACACACACACACACACATTTAAGACACGACGGTTGCAGGGGCTTTTAGTTTGTGAGACGCAAGCCGCACACCGGCGCCCCGGTCCCTTCAGATGACGAGTCGACGCCAAACGCCGAGGTGACCGCCCGTGATGCGGACAGCGTTTGCCCGAGTGAAAGGAAGAACGACCACGTGTTCAGCTTAAAAGCAAATTCCGCTACATTGCGTGGGAGCGCCCACCCTAAGCACTTTTTGCAACATAGCACACAGTTTCAGAGATTTTCACAGGGAGACAGCAAACGCCAAACGCTGATGCTACAGATTTCCGGATTGGTCGCCTTAAACGAAACGTCATTCTCCCGTTTTAGAAGAGCAATGCTGATTGGCAGACTATATTTCTGACGGCTTGAGCTGAAGGAGTAATGGAAGAGACTGAAAGATGTACCCCTTCAAGTCTGGTGTGGAGAGGGGCCTTCCGTTGTTGCTCTTGGAGCGAGAACACGTAACGAGAGCGTGCGCGCTCGTACGTGTACTCAAAGAGTGAGGAACAAGTCTCTCCTCAGTACTTCACTGGGAGAGCACCTCTGTCGAGAGTGAATCAGAGTGCAACTCTATATTGAGTCCTTGCGATTAAGGGTTCTTCACTGTGTTGGTTGCCGCACTTATTGCGTGGTGTGAATGGACAGAGTTATACTTAAACGCCTGCGAGCGAATTTTTGAGTGGCATCGTGGTGGACCGGTTATCTGACCAGTGTACCACGCCAATAGACTAGGGGCGAATAGGAGTCGTTGACTTCATCAAGGTGAAGGGAGAGTTTGATTGGCGAAGGTCAATCCAGATAGAACGAGAGTTATCTTATTTGTCAGCAGCGAGCGGCGCAGACAGCAGTCATCGCAGCTTACGGTATTGTGCACTGCAGCTCTTGCAAACCCCATATTTCCTCCACAACAGTACACTTCACTGCATTTCACATGCGACAGCCTCAACCGCACCTAGAAACATTCTAACGTATAATTATTCAAGTTGAGTACGTGTGGCTCTCAGCCTTTCTGCCAAGTCAGTAACAATCTTAAACTTTGTGTAGAAATTTCATTAGCGAATCCTATCCGTAAGAGGTAACTTCACATTCCGAAAAGAACCCGGAAATAACTTGTTCAGTTCATAACTAAAAGAGCCATTGTGATATCTCAGAATTTTTGCAAAATAAATAATGATTTTCGTTAATTTCATGTTTTTCTTACACTAACTACCACTACTTCAGTACCCAGGTATCTCACCAGTTATGTAAGAAATTTTGTGAATTTTTGTGTCATTTCCTTACAGCGGACGACTCCAAAAGATATTTATTGCCGAAGGTTTTTCAGGCATTTCTCTTTAGAACGTTAGGAGCGTCTGTCTGACTTCTGTAGTAGCGTGGAGGTGGAAATTACAACTTGCAGGAGCCACACGGTAAACGGTACATATCAGATTAATCCGTTGCGCAGAAAGACAGAATAGCACCCACACCCTCACACAGTGCAGGTCTGAACTTCACTAGACGCTTTACAAGATGTGTTTTACAATAATGGACAATCGTGTGACTGTCGTAATGTATGTTATCTGATAGTTTACTGAATGATTTTGTGAACTTAGGTTCGAAACAAGTCATCACGTAATAAAAAAAATTAACATTGCAACTGAGACGGTTCCCTGCAATTTATTGCATAATGTTGTAAACAATACGATTGCTGACGTCCTGCCTTCTAGAACACTGTAAATTAATGAATAATTCACGTCCAAACTTCCTGGCAGAGTAAAACTGTGTGCCGGACCGAGACTCGAACTCGGGACCTTTGCCTTTCGCGGGGAAGTGCTCTACCAACTGAGCTACCCAAGCATGACTCACGCCCCGTCATCACAGCTTTACTTCTGCCAGTACCTCATCTCCGACCTTCCAAACTTGCCCTTGAAAGGCAAAGGTCCCGAGTTCGAGTCTCGGTCCGGCACACAGTTTTAATCTGCCAGGAAGTTTCATATCAGCGCACTCTACCCTGCAGGGTGAAAATCTCATTCTGGAATAATTCACGTTTCTTGTCAAGAAGCTAGCATCTTAATAATATTTTATCTCCTGAACTACGTTTCGTACAATGATATCATTTTTCAGTATATTCAGTGATACATGTGGATTCAAGCTGTAAAATTTTTTTGTGAACAGAATTAGAAATAACAAAATAAAAATTAAAACTTCACGGCTGATGCTGCGTAAACAGACAAAATGTTGCAAGTGAAAATTTTTTATTTCCTTCCGTTGTTTGGTATGTGTGAGGGCAACGGCCTTGCCGCAGTGGTAACACCGGTCCCCGTCAGATCCGACGTGCTGTGGGGGTGGACTAACACTTGGACGGGTAACCGCTCGGGTCTGCCGAGCGCTGTAGCCGAGCGCAATGCACTCAACCCTTGCGAGGTAAACTGAGGAGCTTCTTTATTGAGAAATAGCGGTTCCTGTCACGAAAGCTGACAACGGCCGGCAGAGCGTTGTGCTGATACACGCCCCTACATACCCGCATCCGGTGACGCCCATCTCCTAAGGATGACACGGCGGTCGGTCGGTACTTTTGCTCCTTCCGAGGCCGGTTCAGTTCAGTTTTGTGTCTGTGCAAAGGGGGGGGGGGGCGAGGAGAGGGCATGTGACCCACCGAGATAATTATGTGTAAAGTGTTGTCTTAATGTGTTAAACCTTTAGTATAATTGTTTAAAGGAGCACACGGTCTTTTGACTGTTTCACTGCTTATTTAAGTAAAAGTCAGGTTTCGGCCTTTTATGGCATTCTGAAGTATTTCGTAAAAGCAAAAATTGCGTACAGTAAGACCACGTAAGATTTTTAAACGAAGTAAAATGTCTTAAAGAATGAATGTAAATAAGATGTGTAATTACAAAATGTCTACTTACATTTTATGTCTTTAGTATATATTGTAGGACACTTAATATGTTGTCAGTTTCAAAGCTAGTCGTGAACTAAGAAAAATAATGGCTTCTGCAGATGCAAAATTAGTATCTTGTAACAGGTCAGTAAATAATAGTGGAAGCACGTCATATTTATTTTGATAAATAGAAGATGAGCACATATTCTTAAAACATAATGATAGCGAAATCAAAGAGTGTGAGTAATAGGACAACTGAATACTAAAATCACAAAGTGTCATAAATATATGACTGTTAACATTAAATATCTTCAGACTATGTATAATTAATTATCTTTAGGGTAGCTCTGTGGACCATTATCTTTGCAATAATCATGTATGCATCTGATCATCAACAAATGTAAGTGAACCTACATTAAATTGTATGAGGAACTGAAGTGTAAAAGGAAGAAAACGAAATAAAATTCAAAGACAGTGAATCACATATAAAAGTTTAGTAAGCGCCATCCATAATGCAAAATACGGAAGTTAACAATAAAGGCGGGGGGGGGGGGGGGGGGGAGGGTTGTAAATGTATGCTGGCTGAATTATACATAGTCTGAAGACATTCAACTTTAATGGTCATCTTACAGTTATGACACTTTGTGATTTTAATATTCAGTTGTTCCTTGATTTCACTGTCATTACTTTTTGAGGACATGTGCTCACCTTTCCTTTACCAGCGCAAGCCTGTTTTTAATAAATATGGCGTACGCCCATATTTATTTACTGAAGATGGCGATTTTACGTCCGGCATTTCGCGAGAAGCCAATATTTTTCTTAATTTATGGCCAACTTTGAGCCTCACAACATGTTAAGTGCCCTGCAATAAATGTTATAGACATAAAATGTAAATACATGTTTCGTGATTATATACCTAATTTACATTCATTGTGTACGACATTTATATCTTTTGAAATTTCACTTGGTCTTACTGTATGCAATTTTTGCTTTGATCAAGTACTAGATAATAAGATAAAAGGCCGAAACATGGGTTGAACTTAAATTAACAATTAAACAGTCAAATGGTAGTGTTTTCCTTTAAAAAATTATACTAAAGTTTTAACAGAATGAATCAACAGTTTACACATAATTTTCTCACTGGTACACATGTCCTCCCCTAATCGATCTATATAGGCGTTGCCGACCGCAGTGCCGTATTCTGCCTGAGAACATACCTCGGCATTTGAATACGCATGCTGTTGTGTACGTAGTTCCGCGTAGTCAGCGCGTACACAACTTTCCCAATAGAGCGCGCTCCACTAAGCACAAAGCGCAGGCGCAACGCTCGTCCGTCTCCGCACTACGAGACGGCGCTGTCTTAGAGACGGACCAAATTCTGCTTCTTCTGATCCACGTATTAACATGTAACGCAGCCAATGAGTTTGCTGCTAGCGTAGAACCTTTTCTCCTCGCGGATCAGACTTGCGCAGTGATACCTGAACGCGTGAGGTATTATAACGAGTATAAATACCTCCGATTAGTCAGTCTGCATTTGTCTGCATTAGTCTGTAGTCAAGTTTCAGTCTGCGCCTAATAAGATTATCACATTCCTGTACATAGCCATAAAGATGAATGAACAGACACTTTGTCAGGTATCAGAGATATGTGAGAATAAGATTAACGTATCAAGACCAAAGCAACTTCAGAATGTCAACTGTAGATAGCATCTAGAACCAACTTAAGTTATTTTTATGCTTGTTATTATTTTAATAAATGTGTGTGAAAATTAATCAAGTTCTCTTTAAAGTTGGTCACCGTCAATCCGCTACTTTAAGCGTGCAAGTGGCATTTCTATCGTCTGACAGAACGGCAGAAGATAAACATGCCACGATTAGACCACGAGACATATTGCTGACACTCGTCTACTTCGTTAGAGCGACAAGTCAAATAATCTGATGGTGTGTGTACCAAAGGTCTTTCAGTATGCACACCACACATGTCTATACCAGTATCTTTGGCGCTTCAGTGTATGTTCCCGACAGAACATGTGTGGGACCAACACGGTTGTTAATTCTGTCTCAGTGTCAATATTCGCGATATCGGGGACCAGATACAACAAATGTTGGCACAGCTTGTTTCAGAAGAGGACATAACCATTCATCACACCTTTCCGAACCGAATCAGTGATCAGTGCATGCATCCTGGTCAGATGAAGGGGTGGAGGGTGGGGGGTTGCAACATCATAATGATAAGTGGGCTCATATTACAGTATTTTGTCAATTTCTATCTACTTTGTAGCATTATCGTAACATCACGTATCTTCTCAACCCCTGAAGTTTTATTTCATTTCCTGCTCCCCTTCCGAGTGCTTCACTTTTCTTTCAGGCGGTGTACTTAACATTACACAAAGTATTCATGCTTTTTCGATGTCGATTTCCACATAGTTTTTTATTTGTTCTTTTCATCTGGTACAGACAAGATACTGAAGATGGGATATGACACGAATACCGATCTCGAAAATAAATACGTTTTAAGCGCAACTCTAAGTGTACGTACCCAACTCATACAACTATAGTTGGTGGTGACTTTAATTTACCCTCGAAATCTTGGCGAAAATACGTGTTTAAATAGAGAGGTACGCATAAAACGTCATCCGAAATTGTGTTGAGCGCATTCTCTGTAAATTATTTCGACCAGTTAATTAATGAGCCAACACGAATAGTAAACGGTTGTGAAAACACACTCGACCTCTTAGCAACAAATAATATTGAGCTAATAACAAACACCAAAACCGATACGGGGACTAGTGAACACAGACTGTTGAAGAGAGACATCATTGTAAGCACCAAATCCTCCAAAAATAAACGAAAAATACACCTATCAAAAGATAGGTAGAAATTTACTTGACTTCTTCCTGAGAGGCAATCTCCACTCCTCCAAATTAAAAATGTAAGGTAGACCAGAGATGACTTGAATGCAGAGAAATACTGTCGACAGCAATTGACAGATTTACACCAAATAGGTTAACAAACGACGGAGCTGATGCCCGTTGGTACACAAAACTGGTCAGAACACTGCTGCAGAAACAGTGAAAAAAGGTAGGTCAAATTTAAACGAACGCGAAATCGTTTTCAGAAGCTATATATTTAGCGCAGACTTCAATGTCAGATGCTTGTAATACTTTCCACAAAGAAACTTTGTCTCGAAACCTGGCAGAAAATCCAAAGAGATTCTGGTCGTATGAAAAGTACGCTAGCGGCAAGACACAAACAGTGTCTTCATTGCGCGATAACAATGGAAATATTATCGACGACAGTGCTGCCAAATCAAAGTTTTTTAACACAACCTTCCGAAATTCCTTCACCAGAGTAGACGAAGTAAACATTCCAGAATTCGAATCAAGAATAGCTGTCAGCATGAGTAACTTAGATGTAGATGTCCTCGCAGTAGTGAAGCAACTCAAAACACTTAATGAAAGCAGGTCTTTTGGTCCAGATGCGATACCAGTTAGGTTGATTTCAGAAGATGTTGATACAATAGCTCCATACTTAACAAACAAATACAACCAATCTCTCGGCGAAAGGTCCGTACCCAAAGACTGAACAATTGCATGGGTCACACCAGTATTCAAGAAAGGTAGTAGAAGAAATCCACTCTATTAGAGACCATTATCGTTAACGTCGGTATGCTGTAGGATTTTGGAACATATATTGTATCCGAACATTATGATTTACATTGAAGGAAGCGGTCTGTTCACACATAGTAAATACAGACTCAGAAAACACCGTCCTTGGGAAGCACTTTTCTCACACGAAGCGTTGAGTGCTATTGACAAAGGATTTCAAATTGACTTCGTATATTCAGACTTCCAGAAGGTTTTTCGACAACGTTCCACATAAACTGCTTGTAGTGAAATTGCGTGCTTATGGAACATCCTCTCAATTACGTGACTGCGTTCAGGATTTCCTCAGTTCGTAGTAACTGACGAAAAGTCACGGAGGGAAGCAGAAGCGATTTCTGTCGTTTCCTAAGGGAGTATTATAGGCCCTCCACTGTCCTTGATATATGTATAAACGATTTAGGAGATAGTCTGAGCAGCTCTCTTAGGCTGTTTGCAGATGGTGCTTTCGTTTATCGCCTAGAAAAATCATCAGGAGATCAAAACTAACTGCAAAACGATTTAGAACAGATATGGGTATGGTGCGAAAATTGGCAATTGACCGTAGATAATGAAAAGTGTGAGGTCATGCACCTGTGTGCTAAAAGGAATGCGTTAAACTTCGGTTACACGATTGATCAGTTAAATCTAAACTTCGTAAATTCAACTAAATATCTAGGAATTACAATTATGAACAACTTAAATTGGAAGGAGAACATAGAAAATGTTGTGGTGAAGGCTAGCCAAAGACTGCGTTTTATTGGCAGGACACTTAGAAAATATAGCAGATCTACTAAAGAGACCACCTATACTACGCTTGTCGGTTCTCTTTTAGAGTACTGCTGCGCGATCTGGAATCCTTACCAGACAGGATTAACGGAGTACAAGGTGATAGTTTAAAGAAAAGCAGCATTATTTGTATTCTCGCGAAATAGAGGAGGGAGTGTGACTGATATTATACAGGATTTAGTGTGGACATCATTAAAATAAAGGCGTTTAATGTTGCGGCGCTACCTTCTCACGAAGTTATCATCTTTCTCTTCCGAATACGAAAATATTTTGTTGATGCTGACCTACATAGCGAGGAAAGATCAGCATTTTAAATTAAGAGAAAGATATAGGTGGTCGTTTTTTCCATGCACTGTCCGAGATTGGAATTATAGATAACTATTGTGAAGGTGGGTCGATGAACCCTCTGCCAGGAACTTAAGTGTGATTTGCAGAGTATCCATGTAGATGTCAATGAAGTACATACGGACTGTTGAGCAGCCAACGTAGAATATCAGCTATCGGTCCAGGACCCTTATTGAGTTGGATTGACGGGTGCATATAAGAGAAGATGCAGGATACGTCAGTAGTGGAACAAACTATATTCCAGTGCATTTTGTTACTGCAGGTAGCCTATATCAGCGGCAGGTATGCACTCAGAGGCAACCCTACTGTTCTCCTTTGCTAGACAGGTACTTAACTTATTGTTCTTCTTTGACTGGAAGGTACTTAACCTATTGTTCTGCTAAAACAATCCTTCCTTTTGGCTTGCAGGTCCTTAACCTGTTGTTCCCCCACCCCCTCCCACTCACCTCCCCTGTAAGGAAACCACAATCACATATCCACCCCCTTGCTGCTACAGGTACACTTTAAGGTCTGAGTTATTGGATAGTCCCTCTCACTCTTATCAGTTTGACTGACTACAATTA
This sequence comes from Schistocerca gregaria, assembly GCF_023897955.1. Classification (NCBI taxonomy): domain Eukaryota; kingdom Metazoa; phylum Arthropoda; class Insecta; order Orthoptera; family Acrididae; genus Schistocerca; species Schistocerca gregaria. The sequence goes on along the minus strand of NC_064926.1, from coordinate 506,102,645 downwards.
ATTAACCGCTCCCCCTCTGGTAAACCATCCTTCCCTTCCACCCCCTTCCCAGAAACTGGTAGGAAAAAGACACAGTTGAATGGTCATTTGGAGGGAACTCGACTGATGTGTATGGAATATTGTTTAAACAATTTAGACAATGTGTCGAATATTGTTAGTTAAACCATTTAGGGGATTCAAGGCAGTGTATGGAATATATAGAAACTGGTGGCTCTGGGGTGGAGAGGAAGTATCTCATGATGGGGAAATTCAAGGGTATATTGTTTATTTATAAAAAATTCTGTTTGTAGGGGTTAGATTTTTCTTGCTCATCATTCTCTGCTGTTTGGAAACATGTAGATTTTTTAAGATGTAATTACATGCTGCAAATATATTGCATAACCTAATGTTTGGCACTGTACTCTGGCTGTCTTAACTGTTTGTCGGCACTTAACCGATTGTTCTGTTAAGTGGTTTTCCATGTCACCCCCGTTTCCTGAAACTATTGTACCAACTTTGATAGCAAATTAAGTAATTAGTTATGGTCTCCCACCATTTTCGGGTACACTTTTAGAATTTCACATGCTTTTGAACGCCATTTCTGGCGCAAGCTTTCTTGTCACCCACAGCCTTAAAATATTGTACTGCATTTTACATAAAATTTACGCAAAATTAAGTGTTTTACACTTGACCTGCTGTTCTGCTCCATGTCACCCACTCACGCATACCGTCCCCTTAACTATTGCACCACTAACACCATGTTGATAAAAAAAAAAATTATGCAGATTAATTAAATCGATATTCTTCATATATATGGTGTAGTTTTTTTGATTCACAGCATCCTAGTAGCTGGTGAAATCGATGGAATATACACTCCTGGAAATTGAAATAAGAACACCGTGAATTCATTGTCCCAGGAAGAGGAAACTTTATTGACACATTCCTGGGGTCAGAAACATCACATGATCACACTGACAGAACCACAGGCATATAGACACAGGCAACAGAGCATGCACAATGTCGGCACTAGTACAGTGTATATCCACCTTTCGCAGCAATGCAGGCTGCTATTCTCCCATGGAGACGATCGTAGAGATGCTGGATGTAGTCCTGTGGAACGGCTTGCCATGCCATTTCCACCTGGCGCTTCAGTTGGACCAGCGTTCGTGCTGGATGTGCAGACCACGTGAGACGACTCTTCATCCAGTCCCAAACATGCTCAATGGGGGACAGATCCGGAGATCTTGCTGGCCAGGGTAGTTGACTTACACCTTCTAGAGCACGTTGGGTGGCACGGGATACATGCGGACGTGCATTGTCCTGTTGGAACAGCAAGTTCCCTTGCCGGTCTAGGAATGGTAGAACGATGGGTTCGATGACGGTTTGGATGTACCGTGCACTATTCAGTGTCCCCTCGACGATCACCAGAAGTGTACGGCCAGTGTAGGAGATCGCTCCCCACACCATGATGCCGGGTGTTGGCCCTGTGTGCCTCGGTCGTATGCAGTCCTGATTGTGGCGCTCACCTGCACGGCGCCAAACACGCATACGACCATCATTGGCACCAAGGCAGAAGCGACTCTCATCGCTGAAGACGACACGTCTCCATTCGTCCCTCCACTCACGCCTGTCGCGACACCACTGGAGGCGGGCTGTACGATGTTGGGGCGTGAGCGGAAGACGGCCTAACGGTGTGCGGGACCGTAGCCCAGCTTCATGGAGACGGTTGCGAATGGTCCCCGCCGATACCCCAGGAGCAACAGTGTCCCTAATTTGCTGGGAAGTGGCGGTGCGGTCCCCTACGGCACTGCGTAGGATCCTACGGTCTTGGCGTGCATCTGTGCGTCGCTGCGGTCCGGTCCCAGGTCGACGGGCACGTGCACCTTCCGCCGACCACTGGCGACGACATCGATGTACTGTGGAGACCTCACGCCCCACGTGTTGAGCAATTCGGCGGTACGTTCACCCGGCCTCCCGCATGCCCACTATACGCCCTCGCTCAAAGCCCGTCAACTGCACATACGGTTCACGTCCATGCTGTCGCGGCATGCTACCAGTGTTAAAGACTGCGATGGAGCTCCGTATGCCACGGTAAACTGGCTGACACTGACGGCGGCGGTGCACAAATGCTGCGCAGCTAGCGCCATTCGACGGCCAACACCGCGGTTCCTGGTGTGTCCGCTGTGCCGTGCGTGTGATCATTGCTTGTACAGCCCTCTCGCAGTGTCCGGAGCAAGTATGGTGGCTCTGACACACCGGTGTCAATGTGTTCTTTTTTCCATTTCCAGGAGTGTAGTTTAAAAATAGGTCACTAGTAGAAGACATATCCCGCCGTCCAACACCGACGCCGCCGACTTTGCACATGCCCCCACGAGTCACTTGGGCACCTATAAACTGACGAGGCGAAGAAGCCATGCACAGGTGTTCGTTCGGGTCCCACAACCTTGAGGTGGTAGCATTCCTTTCATATTTGACATCTGAGAAATTCCTGTCGAAATATGTGTTCACCTAGGCACCGTTGAGGTGCAATGACGCGTAGTTGAGGTACACCTAGAGATATGTTTGTATAGCAGCTAAAAGGTTCTCAATGTTATACTGACGTTTTAGGTAGCGCTATAAAAATCTGCTGCAATGCTTCCCAAAATAAGACAGGTTCCATTCATCCTAGAATCCTAAGAATCCTAACGGGACAGCCTGTTAGTCATGGAATTTACCTGTCAAACTGCTACTGCGGCTGCTGCCACTGTGGGAGCACTCTCTGCGATTGTTTTCTGTAGACGAGACTCTCAGCGGCAAAACTAGTTTGTACAGATCGCCACATTGAACTGACAGTTATATCCCGCAAAAGTTGTCTACAGATCATCAAATACATACATGAATCACAAGAATATTGGGAACCAGGAACAAATTTACCAGTGTAACTTCTATTAAATATAACGATTGCTGCTGTAGTCTGACACCAATCGATGTACAAGTAATGTCTCCTCTTGATGGCTGTGTTTCTGGAACGAATGTCGCACATAGTTTTCCACATAATAATCTCTCTCATACCCGCATAGTTATTGATGCACTGAATCTATACATCCCTCATGAAAGGGCACCTACTTATTTTCTCTGCTCATGACACTACATAAGCCATAGTAACATTATACTGCAATATATACACATTTTACACAAACAGTGCAGTTATCTTTCATATCTGTACAGCGCCAGAAATAATTATGGTATACTTACACTCACGCTGGCGATATGTCTCTAGTCTCCTCAGTACTAGGAATATATAGTCTGACAAAGTCTTCGAATCAGCGTTTCTGGAAGGTGCTGCATCCTGCCAAAAATCTCTCAAATGTGTGGTAATGAATACCGCACCTGCAGACATAAAGCTTGGAAAGACATCACCGCCGCTGGTTGGTGTACTGTGGTCGACATCGCTAGCGATGGAAGAACAGGGAAAATGCGAGGGTACGATTAGATTCCATTCAAAGAAAGGAAAAATTGTGAAAGATAAAAACATTATACATACTTTTCTAAACATCTGTAAGTGGTACAAATTAGGAATCAGGCATTTGTATTAAAATATTCACCACATCCTTTGAAAACGTTATCTGCATTAATTATGCCAAACCCTTTACAAAGCTCACTATAGAATCACGTTTCTTGAACTGTATCGATGCAATATCGTAAAGTTATGGCGATACATTACAGGTTACGCCACCATTTTGTCTTTGGTAATGCCTTAGAAACGAATACAATAAATACAGATTCGTGAATGTCTGAAAAATAATATTGTTTTCATTATGTTCAGCCATAAAAAAAAAACATTGCTTTGCTACTTACCTCGTAGTAGCAGTTCTCTTCGCCAAAGTTAGATGAAAACTGCAGTGAAATTAACGCTGTCTTCAGACGATCTGTTCCTCAACACGCAGAACTCATGTGACAACATGTCTCAGAGAAGCTCTCTAAATGTCGCTTAGCACAAATGTACGAATTTTGTGCTAGTGGTGCAAATTAGGAGACTGTATAATATGTCCCCTGCGCCATATACCTTGACTTGCGGATAGTAGATCAGGTTGTCGATGTAGAGCTGGGACCAAGAAGTAACTGTCATTATTTAGTTATTCATATTATATTTCACAGATCAGTTACAAATACCATAATTTTCACAGTAATGTCCATGAATCTTGGGTGGCGGCGTGTAAGCGATGTTAAATCTGTCACCCAAGCTGTCAAGAGAAAAAAAATCATACATAAAAACCTACTAACTTCAGATATACACTGAAGAACCAAAGAAACTAGTACACCTGCCTAACACCGTGTAGTGGCCATGCAAGCACGCAGAAGTGCCGCAACAATGCGTGGCATGGACTCAACTATTGTGTGAAGTAGTGCCGGACGGAACTGACGCCCTGAATCCTGCAAGGCTGTCCATAAATGCGTAGGGGTACGAGGGAAGGGAGATCTCTTCTGAAGAGCACGCTGCAAGGCTAAATAATGTTCGTGTATGGGGGAGTATGGTGGTCGGTGGAAGTGTTTAAACTCAGAAGAGTGTTCCTGGAGCCACTCTGTAGCAATCCTGGAAGTGTGGAGGTGTCGCCTTGTCCCGCTGGAGTTGCCCAAGTCCTTCGGGATGGACAATGGATATGAATGGATGCAGATGATCAGACAGGATGCTTACATACGTGTCACCTGTCAGAGTCGTATCTAGACGTATCAGCTGTTCCCTACCACTCCAACTGCACACGCCCCACACCGTTACAGAGCCTCCACCAGCTTGAACAATCCCCTGCGAAATATAGGGTCCATGGATTCGCGAGGTTGTTTCCATAACCGTATACGTCCATCCGCTCGGTACAATTTGAAACGGGACTCGTCCAAACAGGCAACATGTTTCCAGTCATTTTTTTTAAAGAGTCCAATGTTGGTGCTGACGGGCCCATGCGAGACGTAAAACTTTGTGTTGTGCAGTCTTTAAAGGTATACGAGTGGGCCTTCGGGTTCAAAAGCCCGTATCGGTGATGTTTCGTTGAACGGTTCGCATACTGACACTTGTTGATGACCCAGCACTGAAACCTGCAGCAGTTTGGGGAATGGTTGCACTTCTGTCACATTGAACGCTTCTTCTCAGTAGTCATTGGTCTCGTTGTTGCAGGATCTTTTTCCGGCCGCAACGACGTCTCAGATTTGATGTGTTACCAGATTCCCGATATTCATGGTACAGTCGTGCTCAAAAGTATCCGAACGACCTGAATTGCATTTCGCCTGATTCGCATACAACCCATATAACGCAGCTGTCAAGCGAGTCCTCTAATCGCTCCTTGGTACACTCGTTTGACTATTGAAAATGGTTCCAACAAGTTACCACTAGAAAACACTACTCTGTATCGCAATAACTCTAGATGTAAAGTAATACTACGATATTACAAATATCAGGGAACACCTTATCACTGGTAAGACTGTCCTTAAGGCTTGTAAGCTCACATTTATTACAATAAATGACATACCTGAAATGTTACCACTCTCATTATTACGTCAGATAGGTAATGCACGTAGTAAGTTCGTCGCATTCATGATTTCCTCTTCAAAGTAACATACCGTACTTATTATTTAACACAAAATAACATTAAAAATTTAAGTTATTCACGAGCAGTGGGTGAGAATATGTATTAACTTCAAATGACACGACGAATGGTCTCGTTCTGCATATGGATTCAAACCTGGGTCATGCAGACTGACGGAAACTAACAGTCATTCCTGATTAGGCATACAGAGAGTGATGTACCTCGATTTTAGACAGTATCAGTTAGCAAATACCAACTTTAAATTACATAACGCAAACATTTTTAACAGACCCGAATTCCTACCGAGCTCCTATTGTCCCTGTTAACGAACTACGAGAGATGTTAAATATTGCTCCTTAATAAGTAACTTATTTGAAATGCCGTGAGGTAAAGCTTTGTGTTGGACAGGCATTCGAACCCAGAACCTAATCGGATAGATATCGAAGCACAATCAACTGTGACATACCGCATTTTCTCGGCAGTAGCTAGATGTTTTAACTGAAATGACGAGACGAAACATTAATTTTTTCCTTCCCAGGACTCCAACCCGGCACCTATCGCTGTTATATTGTAGAGAAAGCGAATGTTAAATATGGGTTTGTTCCACCAGCAGCGACATGTGAGAATGTTTGAACTAGAAATAATATGACGAAGAGTTCAGTGCTGACTGGGAATAGAGCCCCACACATATCGTTGTTGACTACACGCAAAGAGACGTCAGCTACCGAATTTTTCTCCACCAGCAGCTCGGAATAACATCTTGTTGAACTTTCAGTGATCTCGCAAATAGTTCTGTGTCTCACTGGGAGTCAAAAACGTCAAATATCGTTAGTGTTGACAACGAATGAAAATACATTAAAATTGAAATTATAATTCACAAGCAGATAGGTGTTCTCATGCTAGATCTTGATAATACATAATGAAATCTTTAGTGCCGGGCCAGGATTCGAACCCATTCACGCGCAATATGTGGAGATGTTGAGGAATCTGCAGCTTTGAACAAACAACAACTTGTATCGGAGCTGTATTGTCACGAAGGGAACAAATTCCGCGTTAAGGGCGGTCTGAGTTGCATTCCCAGTTCAGAACCAATTTTATCGACATACAGAAGGTCAGATAAAAGATGGAATAAGTGTCCTGTGAGCCTACATAGCGTTTGTTTCGTCACTAGAAATAAATAACTAGTATAAGAAAAGTTACTGGTGATAGAGTTTCTACATGTCGCCACTCCGGACTTTATTGTGGCTCAACCTAACGTCTACTTGGTAGAGAGGGAACATCATTTTTAATGTGAATTTCAGACCACAATGCCATTATATCTTCTTCACTTGGTGTAGCCAGAAGAGAATGGAATCTGTCTCTCCCTATCCAAAATCACTGGCCAAAGTTGCAATCGAACCCAGACCATAGATATATGAACCTGTCATCAACCCAACTGACCACCAACTCCTCTTCTGAGGGGCTGATCTTTCTATCATAACGCCGTTGTGCCACACTGGCTGAGAATTCTGACACACAGGCTCCCTGTATCATTTTGCAGCATGTTCAGTAAATTCATTTACTTGGTTGACCGAATCACCATGAACTAGCTGCCGCGGCTACCCAGTGCATACATTCAACTTTATTTTGTAATCACCAAAATAAAATCACGTAACTGCCACCAACACAGAACTGCCAACAGTGCAGGATGCAAAAATTTAAACAGGAAGCGTTCCTTTACACTTGAGCAACTCAATTGCGCTATCTATTTTTTAAAACGTCGTGCAGTGCAAAATAAAAGGTATAACTGTTTGTCTCTCATAAGTACTGACCTGGCCATATGCTTTATCCCACAGCACTGTGGAATGCAGAAGTTCTGGAGGAATTGTTTTTGACTTCTGGAGCTGTCATAGCTATATGTTGACTAGTAGTGTAATGTTAACTATCGCGAACGGTAGATAAGATGTCGCGAGTTCAAGTACATTCACTGCTTTTTTCCTTTTTAACGAAATTCTGCTGTCTGCTGAAGTTATCAATCTAATGGAACTTGTAACATAATTCCCTTCACTTCTCAACCCAATATAGTCGTATGTGGAAAAAGGGCTAACTTCTACGACATTTTGTTCATTTCAGGTTTAACAGACAGCCAGACAGTAGATGCGTCTAGAAACTTTTGTGTTATGTATGGGTAGAGCGCTTCGTGCCAAAGTATGTCGGAAGAGTATTTTCTACATTAGCTGTCGTCTGGTAGTGTCATTTTATTCTTCTTCAAACCTTGTTTGAGAGCTTTAACTCAGGACAAGTTTTCTACATGCATGTAATCAATAAACCGCATGTGCATTTTCAGACTGTTATAGACAACATCAGAGAATTCCCATATATCGTTGATGATTAATTTCTCTCTCATGTTTACTATAATTTTAACAACACTAAAGGAAACCTTAAGAAAATTGTGAACTGTATTATAAGAAATGTAATAAAACTTCCCACAATTACCTTACGACGAAAGTCTGTTTTAATAAAACTGAGTATCTGTACACAAGCGTGCCTCTATCGACACGAATTGGTAAAATACTACTCACTTGTACTTTGATTGGGTCTGTGTTTAATTGGTATGCTGTGTCATACTCAAGATGTATGCAAATGTGGCATTTCATAAATAAAGTTATGTATTCCTAGAAACCCAAAATTTGCTTGTCAGCAGCGGAAGGAGGCGTTACCTGTTGTGCAGCATTGTAAGTTTTTTACGGTTGCACTATGAGGCGAAAGTATTTTCTTGTGATTTCCTTATCGATGTTTGAGCTGACTGTTTGTAGCTCTTCATAGAAGGCATAAAAAAGCTACACTCAGTGAGACTGGAACTGCGAACCATAACACACGTTGTTTCTCAGGTCAATATGTTACCACAGAGCTCACGAAGAAGTATGTGTCTGACTTTCCTCTTACGAGGCCAATAGTGGCTAGAACTCGAAAACTGCTATTTGAAGGACGAGATTAGTTGCGATTTCCACGTGCAACGACTTTCCTGGGCTGAAAACCGTCAATTTACAATCTTTTGTTACACCTCAAGCGATAACAACTCAGATTATTCAGTGGAAATGACAGGTAAAAACTTTGAGGCTTAATTCCGTGCACACCAGGAAGTAACTCTTCGATCACAGAGTTGCCAAACATACATTGCCTTGTTGCCAAATCTCCGTTTTAATACTAGCAGGAAGAAGAAGAACTGATGTGATGTTACAGCGGGCTGGGAAGTGACCATAGCTGGTGTCTCCAAGTCGCGGCTGCAACGTCTTGGAATAGGTTATGCGTCTGATTCGCATTTCTGTAGCTAGGTTTAGGGACTGGAGCGTAGTTACTAATAATACTCAGAACTGACTGCAAACTAAGCATCATAAATCAGTAACTCTCATAGTTGTTTTTATATTTCTTTCGAAAGTGTACTCAAAACTAAGAAATTCATTCACAGACGGTTTCGTGCCTCGCCGATAGAAGGGCACAACAAACAAATAAAAATAAAAAGAAGAATGTGCGTGCGTGTGTGTGTGTGTGTGTGTGTGTGTGTGTGTGTGTGTGTGTGTGTGTGACAGAGAGAGAGAGAGAGAGAGAGAGAGAGAGAGAGAGATAAAAATCTGAAATAATGAGAGAGAGAGTAAAAAATTGTACAGAAATTGGATCATGGTATGTAAAGAAATCATTCGTTAGAATGACACGTTCCACATAATTACGAAATATCGTATTCATGATCTATGAAACAAAAATTAATCTAATGTAATCTAATCTAATTATGTCGTATTTATGACTAGCCATGAAGAGTAATAAGTTACTGAAAATTTTGGTAATACCAGTAACCAAATCTAAACTTGAAAATAAAAGACAACAGTTTTTGTAATAAAACGGGACTTCTGTCAAGACCCTTTCGTCCCTGTTAATTAACCACAAAAGATGTCTGATATACCTCTATTCTGAAGTAACAAAGGGTGAATGCATTTAAAGATCAAATGCATGATGTGAAGTTCCGTGACAGAGATACGAACGCATCACGGCTCCTTCCCTGTCTACGGAATCATTTTCAGGTTGATATCAAACGTCAGCAATTATTCGTAGATTACAATAAAACTAAAGTAGTTGATGAAGACGTTACTTGATAACAAAAACGCGTTGCCATTCTTCGTCTAGTTGCGCCTAGAAATGGCTATCGAGTACTGCCAAACCCAAAGGCAAGACATCTTACTGCCTTCCGATATACGTCGCCATCAGTCCTTCCATATGATTTGGTCGACATGACCTGTTTCAAGTTGTGTATGACAGACAATGTTTTAGAAAATAATTTTTTTTCCTTTGCAATAAACAGAAAGATTTTCATTCTAAGTATCCAAGTACAAAATTTTCGCAATTTTAGTTCAAATCTAATATTCGCTTCTATAATGTAGGAAAGTATTTCACAGTTGCAAAACTCGCATCTGACTCATTGACCTTACACTTATTCGCTGACCATAAATTCTAGCTCAGAGTGACACCAGAGTAAGTAACCTAAGGGTAGCGAAGAGTGTTTGCCAGTGCTCTTTCTCACCAGAAAATACGCAATTCACTCATTGGGCTCGATAAGTACACTGTAACAGTAATTTCTGTGTGTATGCAATGCATACGGATTAGAATTTAGTGGTGCTCTCTCTTCCACTTCTGTATACAATATGCCTTACCTAAACGGGTCCTTAATCATTACAGAACCTGGGCACTGCAACATCATACTGACAACAGTAATGTGCTTATACTGACAACCTGACTGTTCGTTTTTCCTGATTTTGTAATCATTTAAATAAAACAACATGACCTTCCAGTGGGACGCATTTCGTCCCCCTTTTCCTTCTGTGAAATTTGTCAGTAAGCTTTTTGCCTTCCAACCAGTGAAATGCGACAGAGTTCGGCCGGTATATGATTCACAAACGACGATTTAGTGCCGTTAAAACGATTTGTTTAAACTTCACAAGACTGTACATAGGGGCAATCGATTTTGAGGAGCAAAGTGTTTGTTAGCTTACTTTTGTGACAGTTGGGTATAAGTGATTTATAAAGACTTTTTATTGTACTGAAATAATATTTTGTCACAAAGTAACAAGGTAAGTGTTTTCAACAAACAGATAGCGCAGTTGAGTAGCTCAAGTGGAAAGGAACGCTTCCTATTTAAATTTCTGCTTCCTACACTGTTGGCAGTTCTGTGTTGGTGGCAGTTACGTGATTTAATTTTGGTGATTACAAAATAAAGTTGAATGTATGCACTGGGTAGACGCGGCAGTTAGTTCATGGTGATTCGGTCAACCAAGTAAATGAATTTACTGAACATGCTGCAGAATGATACAGGGAGCCTGTGTGTCAGAATTCTCAGCCAGTGTGGCACAACGGCGTTATGATAGAAAGATGAGCCATTCAGAAGAGGGGTTGGTGCAACAAACCCATATTTAACATTCGTTTTCTCTACAATATAACAGCGATAGGTGCCGGGTTGGAGTCCTGCAAAGGAAAAAAACTAATGTTTCGTCTCGTCATTTCAGTTAAAACATCTAGCTACTGCCGAGAAAATGCGGTATGTCACAGTTGATTGTGCTTCGATATCTATCCGATTAGGTTCTGGGTTCGAATGCCTGTCCAACACAAAGCTTTACCTCACGGCATTTCAAATAAGTTACTTGTTAAGAAGCAATATTTAACATCTCTCGTAGTTCGTTAACAGGGACAATAGGAGCTGGGTAGGAATTCGGGTCTGTTAAAAATGTTTGCGTTATGTAATTTAAAGTTGGTATTTACTAACTGATACTGTCTAAAATCGAGGTATATCACTCTCTGTATACGTAATCAGGAATGACTGTTAGTTTCCGTCAGTCACGAAATCTTTGCTTAGTCTGCATGACCCAGGTTTGAATCCATATCCAGAACGAGACGATTCGTCGTGTCATTTGAAGTTCATACATATTCTCGACTAGCTGCTCGTGAATAACTTAAATTTTTAATGTCATTTTGTGTTAAATAATAAGTACGGTATGTTACTTTGAAGAGGAAATCATGAATGCGACGAACTTACTACGTGCATTACCTATCTGACGTAATAATGAGAGTGGTAACATTTCAGGTATGTCATTTATTGTAATACATGTGAGCTTACAAGCCTTAAGGACAGTCTTATCTGTGCTAAGGTGTTCCCTGATATTTGTAGTATCGTAGTATTACTTTACATCTAGAGTTATTGCGATACAGAGTAGTGTTTTCTAGTGGTGACTTGTTGGAACTATTTTCAATAGTCAAACGACTGTACCAAGGAGCGGTTAGAGGACCTTCTAGACAGCTGCGTTATGTGGGTCGTATGCGAATCAGGCGGCATGAAATCCAGGTCGTTCGGATACTTTTGAGCATGACTGTACAATCGTGGAATGCTCGCACGGGGATGTCGCCACTTCATCGCTACCTCAGAGATGGTGTGTCCCATCGCTCCTGCGCCGACTATAACACCATATTCAGTCTCACTTGAATCTTGACAACCTGGCATTATAGCAACAGTAACTGCTCTAACAACTGCTCCAGACACTTGTTGTCTTATATAGGCGTTGCCGATCGCTGCCCCGTATTCTACCTGTTTGCAAATCTTTGTATTTCAGTAGGCTTGCTTATATGTTTCTTTGGCGATTCAGTGTACATCTCCTACGTACGTCGAAGGAGAAACTGATAATTCTAAAGGAAAGACAGGACATTGTAGCAACGATATTACATAGCATCTGATGGTAGCAATATGCCGAAATGGGCTTATAGTGAGTGATTTATACAATAAAAACAATTTAAAGGGCAGTGCAGCTGGATGAAATTCATAACGTTCATGTGATTAGAGGACATATTTTGCACTGCGTGACCCAAATAATAAAAGCACTTAAAGTCGTGGGACTTAATATTCGGGCGTACATTAAACGGGAATTTCTTTCAACTCTTCTATTTCTTGAAAAATCATCCGTTTTTAGCAACCCTCCAGCCACTGGTATATTCATATTTCTCGTCATAATTCAGTGTCTCGAGTAATAGTGCTTTAAGAACAGCCACTCTATGACTACACATTGTAAATATCTTGCAACTAAATATCTATAATCTGTAACGACGTGTGTTGCATACGTTCGAGATTTATGCTGACCTGCGGCAGCTTAATCACGAAGAAAATATGAGGAAGTGTGAACGAACAGGTGCAGCGGCGGATTTATGGGCACTAAAGTTTCTTGTTGCTACGGCATTGGAAGCGTGAATAGTGGTATTGAATTAAAGTCGATCGTAGACGGCGGCGGCTGGACTGCGTCGGGAGTAGCAAGTTGTCACGTCTTGCTATCGCACCTGCTGTCGGCCGCTTTGAAGTGGTTTCCATTTGGGTTCCGATGTTCTGCAATACGCGACCCCTGGAATGCTTTATGTTCCTTGTAGAGTCTGCGGTCCTGTTATTTCCCGCCTTAGTTTTATGACCTGCTGGTCCATTGAACAGCAGTAAATGTTAACTATTCTATGACTAATCCGAACTTTCTCCCAACGCCGCACAAAGATTTCTGTCCTTCAGTTGACGCCTTTTAGTACATTCTGAAATGCACTTACTAGGTCTGTTGACTTAAACAGAATTTCTGTGTTGTGTTAGTGTTTCGAAAGCACCTGTTGTTCGACTTGAGGGAGCAAGAAGCTGCTCACGAGTGAAATTTTTATGTTGCATTAAAGTTCGTTGTCATCTTAATCGGTGTTTACAGATGGTTCTACCACATATTAAATTTCCCTTTTGGGTATCTGAGATTCTAGTTTTTTCTAATAATAGGCGAGGTGGCCTCGCATTATGGAGGACCGTGGACCAATTCTCCGAGTGGTCGCCCATATTTCGGATTTCGTGATTCTCCTAAACAGCTTAAGGCTGTAAACTGCCCAGCTGGAATAACTCTGGCAGGTGATTTGAAAGTTTATTTGACGACCGCGGCATATACCACCTATCTGATGCTTCCGCACATCCTGCACCTTCCGTCGTGACACTAACGTTTGTAGAGATGCTGAAATCTTTCGGCACGATGTTTTGACACTGAGGGAATGGGTGTTGTTATACTGACTAATTTAATTTTTCAGTTTCGTTTCCATAGATGATTTTGCACAACAAATCGCAATGATGTGGAACGAGACATTTTACATTCGCATCGTAGATTAATTTGTAAATATGGCTACATGATGACATTTAATAATAATACAGATGTTTTTGTTATTGTTGTGATCTTCGGTCCGAAGACCGGTTTGATTCAGTTCTCTGTGCTACTCTATCCCGTGTAAGCCTCATCACCTCCGAATAACTACTGCAACCCACATCCTTCTGAATCTCCTTATTGTATTCATCTCCTGGTCACTCCCTACCATTCCGTCATACACACACACACACACACACACACACACACACACACACACACACATACACATACATACATACATACTTCCGCTCCCCAGGTACCAAATTTGTGATCCTCTGTTGTCTTAGAATGTGTCTTACCAACCGATCACTTCTTTTGGTCATGTCGTGTCACAAATTTCTTGTCTCCACAGTTATAGCTCCTCATAAGTTACGTGATATCCGCCCCGATATCTGAATGGTCAGCGTGACGGACTGCCGTCCAAAGGGGCATGGGTTAGATTCCCTGCTGGGTCCGGAATTTTCTCCGCTCAGGGACTGGGTGTTGTGTTGTCTTCATCATCATTTCATCCCCATCCGGCGTGCAGGATTAAATTACATTAGATTAATACTTGTTCCATAGATCATGAATACGACACTTCGTAATGACGTGGAACGTGTCAGGTTAATAAAAGATGTCTGTACAAAATATTGCATTACACTAATGTTTAGTTGTTGTTGTTTTTTCCCTTAATTTATATCTAAAAATTCAGCCAATGAGTAGAAGGAGTTGTCATCCAGAAATTCTTTTAATTTATTTTTAAATGTTAGTTGGCTATCTGTCAGGCTTTTGATGCTGTTTGGTAGATGACCAAAGACTTTTGTGGCAGCATAATTTACCCCTTTCTGTGCCAAAGTCAGATTTAACCCTGCATAGTGAAGATCATCCTTTCTCCTGCTGTTAGAGCTATGCACACTGCTATTACTTTTGTACTAGGTTGGATTATTAACAACAAATTTCATAAGTGAATATATATAGTGTCAGAATCCCTAGATCCTTAAATAGATGTCTGCATGATGACCGTGGGTGGGATCCAGCAATTATTCTGGTTACACGTTTTTGAGCAATGAATACTTTTCTACTCAACGATGAATTACCCCTGAATGTGATGCCATACGAAAGCAGTGAATGAAAGTAGGCATAGAAAGCTAATTTACTGAGATTCTTATCATCAGAATTTCCAATAACCCTAATAGCATACGTAGCTTAACTCAGACGTTTCAGCAGACAATCAATGTGTTGCTTCCAGTTTAACCTCTCATCAATGGACACACCTAAAAATTTTGAAAATTCTACCTTAGCTACAGACTTCTGTTCAAAGTTTATATTTATCACTGGAGTTGAGCCATTTACTGTACGGAACTGCATATACTGTGTTTTATCAAAATTTAAAGAGAGTTCGTTTGCTCAGAACCACTTAATAATTTTGTGAAAAACATCATTTACAATTACATCACTTAGTTCTTGGTTTTTAGATGTTAATACTATACTTGTATCATCAGCAAAAAGAATTAACTTTGCATCTTCATCAATGTGGAATGGTAAGTCGTTAATGTATATCAAGAACAGTAAAGGACCTAAGACCAAACCCTTTGGGACCCCGTACTTGATAGGCCACCCCCCCTCCCCCCCCCCCCCCAGTTTGAGGAATCAGCTGTTGTTTTAACATTACATGAACCACTTATTTCAACTTTCTGCATTCTTCCAGTTAAGTATGAATTAAACCATTTGTGCACTGCCCCCCTCAAACCATAATGATTTAGCTTATCTAAAAGAATTACATGATTTACACAATCAAAGGCCTTTGAGAGATCACAAAAAATACCAATGGGTGATGTCCGGTTATTCAGAGCATTTAATATTTGATCAGTGAAAGTGTATATAGCATTTTCTGTTGAAAAGCCTTTCTGAAAACCAAACTGACATTTTGTTAGTACTTTATTTTTACAAATATGGGAGGCTACTCTTGAATACATTACTTTCTCAAAAATGTTTGATAGAGCTATCAGAAGAGAGACTGAGCGATAGTTGTTGACATCCAACGTATCCCCCTTTTTATGCAATGGTTTTACAATGGCATGTTTCAGTCTATCGGGGAAAACACCCTGCTCCTAAGAGCTATTACATGCGTGGCTGAGAATCCTACTCATCTATGGGGAACAAGCTTTAAGTACCTTGCTGGAAATGCCATCAATTCCGTAAGAGCTTGTACTTTTCAGTGAGTTTATTATTTTACTGATTTCAGAGGGAGAGGTTGGTGGAATTACAGTTGCTTCATACTGCACAGGTATGACCTCTTCTATTAGTAGCCTTGCCTCTTCTAGTGAAGATCTAGGTCCTACTTTCTCCACAACATTTAAAAAATGATTATTGAAAATATTTTTAATTTCTGATTGTTTGTTAGTACACTTGTCATTCAGTTTTATGGCACTAAAGTCTTCCTGTGCTCTTGGTTGCCCTGTTTCCCTTTCAATAATATTCCAAATTGCTTTAATTTTATTATCAGAGTTACTGATCTCAGACATGATACACATGCTTCTGGACTTTTTAATAACTTTTCTTAGTACCGCACAATAGTTTTTATAATATTGAACAATTCTGGGGTCAGTACTCCCTCTTGCTGTTAGATACAGTTCTCTTTTATGGTTGCAAGATATTCTTATTCCTTTAGTTAGCAAAGGTTTTTATATGTTTTCTTGGAATTATGTTTAAGTATTTTGTTGGGAAAACAATTCTCAAATACCCTTAAAATGTATCGTGAAATAAGTTATATTTCAAGTTTGCATTGGGTTCCTTATACACTTCATCCCAGTCTAGATGCTGTAGGCTTTCTCTAAAGTTTGCAATATTGATATTGTTAATTGAACGCACTACCTTGAAATTCTGATTTGATATACTGCATGGAGCTATGTCACGTACTGTAATAGCTGTGCACCATGATCTGAAAGAGCATTCTCAACAGGATAAGCATTTATGTCCTTAAACTTATCTTGGTCTATAAAAAAGTTATCTATAAATGTACTGCTGTTCTTTGTTATCCGAGTAGGAAAATCAATAACAGAGCTCAAATTGAAAGAACTGAGTAATAGTACAAGGTCATTCTTCCTATTACACTCTTTCAGGGAACCAACATTGAAATCCACACAAATGATAATTTGCTTCCCCCTGTCTGACAGATAGCAGCACAAAGAATCCAAGTTTTCTAGATATAGCTGGATATTCCCTGAGGGGGACCAATATGCTGTTACAATTATGAAAGTGCCATCATTTAGTTTAAGTTCAGTGGCACATGCTTCCAAATGATGCTCTGCACTAAATATTTTAGTTTCTAAATTTTTTACACTGTGGAAGCTTTTGACATATATGGCAACTCCTCCTCTCATCATATTTTCTCTACTTACATGTGCAGCTAATTTGTACCCATTGATGCTAACCTTTTGCATATCAGTGACAATGTGATGCTCAGACAGATATAGTACATCTATTACATTCTCAGTTTCTATATCTTCTAAACAAAGCAGAAGCTCATCAATTTTATTCTTCAATCCCCCAATATTTTGATGAAATATACTAACATTATTTTTCACTTTAGTTTTGTATCTTGAACTTTTTTTACATTTTTAGTACTTGCTTGGATGAGTTTCCCACTGGACACTGATCTTACACTAAAAAAGAGTTTCCCAATGTGGCGTCGAATGTAATAAGACCTGCTCCAAGGCGGCCGGACGTGCCCCCTAAGGGATCTCCCGGCCAGTGTCGTCAAACGCTCATTTTGAGTTACGTGATCTACCCATATAATCTTCAACATTTAGTCTAAACTGTTTATGGTCTATGTTTCACTTTCATATATGACTACACCCTCGACAAACGCTTTCAGAAAAGACTTCCTAACGCTTTGGTTGGTTCAAATGGCTCTGAGCACTATGGGACTTAGCTTCCGAGGTCGTCAGTCGCCTAGAATTTAGAACTAATTAAACCTAACTAACCTAAGGACATCACACACATCCATGTCTGAGGCAGGATTCGGACCTGCGACCTTAGCGGTCGCTCGGCTCCAGACTGTAGCGCCTAGAACCACATGGACACTCCGGCCGGCCTCCTAACACTTTAATCTACATTCTATTTTAATAGATTCCTCTTCTTCAGACATGTTTTTCTCGCTGTTACCAGTGTACATCTTATATCCTCTCTACTTCGCCCATTGTCACTTACTTTGTTGCCCAAATATCAAAACGAATCTGCTATTTTAACTGCCTCGTTTACTAATCTAAATCCCTCAGCATCCTCTTATTTAAATCGAATAGTTTCCATTATCCTTGTTTTGATTTGTTAATATTCATGTTGTACTCTACTTTCGAGACACTATCCATTCCATTCAACTGCTTCTATGAGTCATTCACTATCTATGATAGAATTACAATGTCTAAGCAAATCTCAAAGTTTTTATTTCTTGTCCCTGGTCTTTAATTCCTACTCCAAATTTGTCTTTGGTTCCTTTTACTTCTTGGTCAGTGTACTACAGATTGAATTACAGCGGGGATATGCTACAACAATGTCTCACTCCCTTCCCAACCGCTGCTTCCGTTTCATGCCCCTCGACTTTTATAACCAACGTTTCGTTGCTGTAAAAGTTGCAAACAGCTTTTCACTCCCTGTATTTTATCCCTGCTACCTTCATAATTTCGAAGATTTTGTTCCAGTAGCACTGTTAAAACTTTCTCTAAGTTTAAAAACGGCTGTGAACATAGATTTGTCTTTCGTTAACGTATCTCCCAAGAGAAGTTGTATGGTCAGTATTGCCTCTCTTGTTCCACATTTCCCCTGAATCCAAATTTTTCTGCCCTAATGTCGGTTTCTACCAGTTTTTCCATTCTACTGTAAAGAATTCGTGTTAAAATGTTACAACCATGACTTTTTAAACTGGTAGTTTGGTAATTTTCACACCTGTCGGCACATGCTTCCATCGGAATTGAAATTTTTACATTTTTCTGCAGGTCAGAGGGTATTTTCCCTGTCTCATACATCTTGCACGCCAAATGTTAAAGTTTCGTGCTGGCTTGTTCTCCCTAGGCTGTCGGTAATTCTGACGGGATGTTGTCTGCTCCCGGGGCCTTGTTTCGAGTTAGGTCTTCAGTGTTCTGTGAAACTCTTCTCGCAGAATCATGTCTCCTATCTTATTTTCATCTACGTTCTTTTCTCTTTGCATAATATTGCCTTCAAGTTCATTTGCCTCGTATAGACCCTCTATACATTCCTTCCATCTTTTAGTTTTCCCTTCTTTGCTTAGGACTGGTTTTCCATCCGTGCTCTTGACGTTCACACAGCTGCTTTTCTTTTCTCCAAATGTTTCTTTAATTTTCCTGTAGACGGTATCTGTTCTTTCCCTAGTGACATACGCTTCTACATCCTTATGTTTGTCCTCTGGCCATTTCTGATTAGCCATGTTGCATTTCCTCTCTATCTCAGTTTGAATCCCCTTTCGCCAGCTTATTTTGCTGCTGTCGTATATTTTCTGCATTCATCAGTTACAGTGCATGTCTCCCGTGTTATCCAAGGGTTTCAACTTGGCCTTGTCGTTTTACATATTCGATCGTCTCCTGAATTGACTATTTCGGCTCTCAAAGCTACCCATTCGACCTTTACTGTACTTATTTCCCCCTTTATTGTCCATCGTTGCCTAATGCTTCCTCTGAAACTCTCAATAAACTCTAGCTCTTTCAATTTATCCAGGCCCCATCTCCTTAATTCCCTAAAGTTTTACAAATTTTTCAGCTTTTATCTATGGTTCATAAACAATAAATTGTGATCATAGTTCACATCTGCCCTGGAAACATCTTACAAGTTAAAATCTGGTTCCTAAATCTGAAATCTTCCGGTGCCTCCAGGTCCGTTCCTCGTGTACAACGTTCTTTCATGATTCTTATGCCATGTGTAAGCGATGGTTAAATTGCGCTCGGTGAAAACTCTACCCTGCGGCTTCCTCTTTCATTTCTTTCCCCCAGTCCATCTTCAACTACAATTTTCCTTCTCCTCATTTTCCTACTTCGAATTACAGTCACCTGTCACTATTAAATTTTTGTCTCCTTTAACTATCTGAATCATTTCCCTTATCTCATCATAAATTTCTTCAATTTCTTCATCATCTGTGGAGATAGTTGGCGTATAAACTTCTACTACCATGCTGAGTGTGGGCTTCGTGTCTATCTTCCCTACAACGTAGCCGCATTGCTATTTGCCTATTCATTATTAAACCTACTACTGCATTATCCCTGTCTAGTTTTATATTTGTAATTCTTTATTCACCTGACCAAAAATAATGTTCCAACAACCACCAACTTCACTAATTCCCACTATATCTAACTGTAACCTATCGATCTCCCTTTTTAAATTTTCTAACCTACTTGCCCGATTAAGAGATCTAATATTCGACGTTCCGATCTGTAGAATGCCAGTTTTGTTTCACTTGAGAACGACATCTACATGAGTAGTCCCCTCCTGGAGATCCGAATGGGGGACTATTTAATATCCGGAATATTTTATCCAAAAGGATGTCATCATTATTTAACCATTCAGTAGAGCTCCATGCTCCCGGGAAAAATTACGACTGCATTTTCCCCTTGCTTTCAACGGTTCCCAATACCTGCAGAGTAAGACCGTTTTGGTTGGTGTTACAAGGCTAGATTAGTCAGTCATCCAAACTGTTGCCCTGAAACTACTGAAAAGACTGCTGCCCCTCTTCAAGTACCACACGTTTGTCTGGCCTCTCAGCACATACCTCTCTGTTGTGGTTGCACTTACAGTACAGTATCTGCAGAGCTGAGACACGCAAAGCTCCCCATGGTTCAGAGGGTGAGAAATAGTAGAGTCTGAATTAATAATTCCTACCCATCACCTTTTACTCATTAAAATAACTGAAATATTTCTGTGGAACAGAGGGAGTTGTCCAGGAGAAACTTTTCGGTTTGTTTTTAACTTTTGCTTTGCTATGTGTCAGACTTTTGTGACACTGGATAACGATAAAAAAATTTTAGCTAGAGAATAATGTACCTCTCCTTGCACCCGCGAGAAGTAGGGCACGGATGACGGGAAAGTCATTGATGCGGCAAGAGGTTGGCTCTGGAGTCGATCAGTGGAGTGGCACCAAGGAGGGCACACAGGCCCTCCGAGTAAGGCGGCGTAAGGCCGTCACATCGAACGGAGGTTATGTTGAAAAACAGAGTTTGTAGACAAAAGAGTACTCTCCGTCTTCAGGCCACGAGTGGAGTACCGGGACCATCCGACCGTCGTGTCATCCTAAGTGGAGGATGCGGATAGGATGGGCGTGGGGTAAGCACACCGCTCTCCCGATCTTTATGACGGTATTCTTGACCGAAGCTGCTACTATTCGGTCAAGTGGCTCCTCAATTGGCATCACGAGGCTGAGGGCAGACCGAAAAATGGCAACAGCGCATGGCGGTCTGGATGGTCACCCATCCAAGTGCCGACCACGCCCGACAGCGCTTAACTTCTGTGAACCGGTGTATCCACTGCGGCAAGGCCGTTGCCTAGCCAAGAGAGTGGGGAGGAATATAGTGCACTGGAATTCTGATTAAAACCAACATGTTCTCAGAAAAAAATCCTATATTACTTATTAAACGCACCTCGTAGTAGTAGCAGTCGACCCATAGTACTGTGTGTCCGGCATATTACCAACGAAGTGAGCTCCGGTACTGAGAAGGCTGTTTACAAATACAGTGGCAATGTATTACATTCACTAGGCAATAAGTTGCAAGCTACTGGCATATTCGGTGATCTGTCAAAGGCATTTGAAAACGCAAGTCTGAATATACTTTCAAGAAAATAAGAGTGCTGTGATGCAACAGGAAATTTCGCACTGTGTTTCAGACCGTATCTGTCTGAGGAGAAGCAATGGGTGATGATAGGAAACGGTCGCTTATTAAGTTACTAGGCATCATCCAGCTGCGAATTAATTACAGTGGTACCTCGCAAGGTTCCATCTCAGGCCCCTTATTTTTCCTTCTGTGTATCAGTTACCAGATGTCAAGGTCTTCTTTTTTTTCAGATGATAGTAGCATCGCAAAACATGGTAAATCAATTACAGGTTTAGACAGAGGGGCTAGTGAAATTGTCATATACATTAATAAACTGTTCCTAGCCAACATCTGTCACTAAACATTGGAAATAAAACATACACACAGTATGCGGTTCAGAATTTGTTCGAAGCTCGAAACCCCTCTCCCCAACATATGCCTAAAATATGACGACTAGCATCTAAAAGAAGTTCGTAGTGTTAAATTCTTGAGACCACAATTTTCAAAAAAGTATAGCAGCCATACAAATTTTAGTTGCAGAGGAACCTTAAATGATTTATTATTGTCAACTCTTTTGCTACACTGACGAATTTGTCAACGGTGTAGACTGCCGCGAGTATATAATTAATATACTGATGTGCGAAAGTTAAGGACGAATGAAGGTTTCACACGGAGTTTCCCTGCCAAGTGACGTAGCTCGATGAAACTTGGATCATACACAGGAAGAGGGGCAACAGTATAGCGCAGAAGGTAACTGAAAGAAATACGGAGTGAGATGAACAGAAATGACCCTTTTATTCATAAGCAATACTTACATTGGAGAACCGTGATTTAGTCCGGTGGACATTACAATTGGCAGAACATGGTTCTTAATTGTGCGTGTAATCACCACGGACGGCAGTGCTTGCTCTGCAACGCACTCCCATGTTGACCACAAGGCTGGTGAGGAGTTCCAGTGGTACGGAGTTCATTCCTCCATCACTCCCGGATGGACCTTGGTTCAAAAATGGTTCAAATGGCTCTGAGCACTATGGGACTTAATATCTGAGGTCATCAGTCCCCTAGAACGTAGAACTACGTAAACCTAACTAACCTAACGTTATCACACACATGCATGCCCGAGACAGGACTCGAACCTGCGACCGTAGCGGTCGCGCGGTTCCAGATTGAAGCGCCTAGAACCGCTCGGCCACTCTACATCTGCATCTACATCTAAATCCATACTCCGCAAGCCACCTGACGGTGTGTGGCGGAAGGTACCTTGAGTAGCTCTATCAGTTCTCCGTTCTATTCCAGTCCGGTATTGTTCGTGGAAAGAAGGATTGTTGGTATCCCTCTGTGTGGGCTCTAATCTCTTTGATTTTATCCTCATAGTCTCTTCGCGAGATGAACGTAGGAGGGAGCAGTATACTGCTTGGCTTCTCGGTAAAGGTATGTTCTCGAAACTTCAACAAAAGCCCGTACCGAGCTGCTGAGCGTCTCTCCTGCACTCTACTGCAGAGTCTTCCACTGGAGTTTATCTATCATATCCGTAGTGCTTTCGTGATTACTAAATGATCCTGTAACGAAGCGCGCTGCTCTCCGTTGGATCTTCTCTATCTCTTCTATCAACCCCATCTGGTACGGATCCCACACTGGTGAGCAATATTCAGGCAGTGGGCGAGCAAGTGTACTGTAACCTACTTCCTTTGTTTTCGGATTGCATTTCTATAGGATTCTTCCAATGAATCTCAGTCTGGCATCTGATTTACCGACGATCAACTTTATATGATCATTCCATTTTAAATCACTCCTAATGCGTACTTCCAGATAATTTATGGAATTAACTGCTTCCATTTGCTGACCTGCTATATTGTAGCTAAATGGTAAGGGATCTTTCTTTCTATGTATTCGCAGCACATTACACTTGTCTACATTGAGATTCAATTGCCATTCCCTGCACCATGCGTCCATTCGCTGCAGATCCTCCTGCATTTCTGTACAATATTCCATTGCTACAACAGCTCGATGCACCACAGCATCATCCGCAGAAAGCCTCGGTGAACTTCCGATGTCATCCACAAGGTCATTTATGTATATTGTGAATAGCAACGGTACTACGACATTCCCCTGCGGCACACCTGGAATCACTCTTACTGTGGAATACTTTTCTCCATTGAGAATGTCATGCTACGTTCTGTTATCTAAGAACTCTTCAATACAATCACACAATTGGTCTGATAGTCCATATGCTCTTACTTTGTTCATTAAACGACTGTGGGGAACGCCTTGCGGAAGTCAAGAAACACGGCATCTACCTGTGAACCCGTGTCTATGGCCCTCTGAGTCTCGTGGACGAATAGCGCGAGCTGGGTTTCACACGTCCGTTTTTTTTGAAACCCATGCTGATTCCTACAGAGTACATTTCTAGTCTCCTGAAAAGTCCGGCCGGCTGGACCTTGGTGCACGTGGCGGTGTGCAATACGTACCCCCAGCGCATCCCACGAGTGCTGGATGGGATCTATGTCGGGGGAACAAGCATGTCGGTTCATTCGCGAAGGCTTATACGGCTTTCACTATAGCTCCCGGTCAGGATGCATGTACTTTCTGTTGGCACAATTTCGAACGAGTGCAGTGTCAAAATAGCGTAGTTGCCGCACCCCACCTAATGACGTCACTACAGCGGCACTTAACTCAAATGCAGCCTGTACTAACAACTCCACGGCCCGATTACTTAATAAGTCAAATTTCTATGTATAAAACATCCGATTCACCAAATTCAATGTTTATGACGTAGTACATCCCTTACTATTTGTCCTGCAGTGATATAATTTTGCTGGTTCATTCCTTGTTAAAATGTGGAGACTGCCTGAGGAGTGTGTTGCGAATAGACTAACAATAGAGTAATAAATTACGATGCCATGATTCATGTTGAAGTTTTTTTGTTCAAACAACGAAAATTTAATGGGTGATGAATTTGTTTCCGTTCACGGTTTTTTGAGGGATGTGAGCAAGAAATATACTGACGGAAAAACATCTCAACACCAAGAAAGAATTGTGCGACATTAACGGAAGTTGGTACGTGTGTTTCTACATCTGAAGGATGATGTCTGTTCAAATTTCGCGCCAGTCCCGTGAGAGTGGCGTTAGAAGCGGCACTACAAGGATACAAACCAGGTTTGTGGTAAACACGCACTATAAGGATCGTGAGCTTCAGAGACCTGGACATTAGACGTGGTGAGCTGATGTTAGTCAAGAATGCCTTTAAGGCGACAAAGACGTCATTATAAACACGTCGATCAGTTTGAACGAGGTCGTGTAATAGGGCTACGAGAAGCTGGATTTTCCTTCTGCGATAGTGCAGAAAGACTTAGCACGAATGTAGCCACTGTACATGACTGATGGCAGCGGTGATCACGACAATGTGTAAGTAGGCTGTTTAGGTTTTTATATTGGTAACGCCACGTGGCGCTCTGTATGAAAATCACTGGCTGTGCTGTGTGCACTCTGTGGCTGGTTTGCATTGTAGTTGGCCATTGTCGTGTTGGGCAGTTGGCTGTTAACAGCGCGTTGTGTTGCGCAGTTGGAGGTGAGCCGCCAGCAGAGGTGGAAGTGGGGAGAGAAATGGCGGAGTTTTGAAATTTGTAAGACTGGATGTCATGAACTTCTATATACATTATCACTTTTGAACACTATTGAGGTAAATACATTGTTTGTTCTCTATCAAAATCTTTCATTTGCTAACTATGCCTATCAGTAGTTAGTGCCTTCAGTTGTTTGAATGTTTTATTTAGCTGGCAGTAGTGGCGCTCGCTGTGTTGCAGTAGTTCGAGTAACCAAGATTTTTGGTGAGGTACGTGATTTGTGAAAGGTATAGGTTAATGTTAGTCAGGGCCATTCTTTTGTAGGGATTTTTGAAAGTCAGATTATGTTGTGCTAAAAATATTGTGTGTCAGTTTAGTGATGATCAGAATAGTTAAAGAGCGAAATGTCTGAGTGCGTTCAGTTCTGCTCAGCTGTTTGAAAATGAAATAATGTAAGAGGTTTATCAGCACAGTAATTAATTAATTTTACTAAGGGGACGTTTTACAGTCTGGAGATTCGACCTGTTGCGCTGCCATTCATGACAGCATTCCAGGGGATGTATTCCAACAGGATAACGCTCGTTACACTCCGCTGCTGTAACCCGACATGCTCTACAGAGTGTCGACACGTAGCCTTGACTTACTCGATCACCAGACCCTGTCTCCAGTCGAGCACATACTGGACAACATCGGACGACAACTCCAGCGTCATCCACAAACAGCACTAAATGTCCCTGTATTGAACGACCAAGTGTAACGGGCATGGAACTCCATCCCACAAACTGATATCCCGCAGCTGTACAACACAATGCAAGCAGGTCTGCATTTTTGCACTCAACATTCTGGCGACTGCGCCGGTTATTAATGTACCAGTATTTCACATTTCCAATGACTTATCTCGCGCTTGCATTAATCTGCGATCTTGCAATGTTAATCATTGACGTATATTACCTAGACAAACTTATTTCCGAAATTTCATTGGCCTGCATTAATTACTTTTAATGATGCGATTTTTTATCGTCAGTGCGGTTTCTAAAATGCTTGAAATTATGCGTTAGGCTTGTTGGGACTCACTAAGTCCTCTTATTCTCAAATACCAGATGAATATAGTGTGAGTAATATGCACGGCCTGAGTTTGGCTGCTCGTGACGTGAACACGGTTTCAAATTTTAATATTCGATTTACCGTATTAAATTTTTAATCTAAGGAAAGCGTTTCTGAATAAGATAAATTTGTTAACATCGAGTATAGATTTAAGTGTCAGGAAATCGTTTCTGAAAGTATTTGTATGGAGTGTAGCCATGTATGGAAGTGAAACATGGACGATAAATAGTTTGGACAAGAAGAGAATAGAAGCTTTCGAAATGTGGTGCTACAGAAGAATGCTGAAGATTAGATGGGTAGATCACATAAGTAATGAGGAGGTATTGAATAGAATTGGGTAGAAGAGGAGTTTTGGTACAACTTGACAAGAAGAAAGGACCGGTTAGTAGGACATGTTCTGAGGCATCAAGGGATCACAAATTTAGCATTGGAGGGGAGCATGGAGGGTAAAAATCGTAGAGGGAGACCAAGAGATGAATACACTAAGTAGATTGAGAAGGATGTAGGTTGAAGTAAATACTGGGAGATGAAGAAGCTTGAACAGGATAGGGTTGCATGGAGAGCTGCATCAAACCAGTCTCACAAGGGAACCTCCCCATCGCCTCCCTCTCAGATTCAGTTATATAAGTTGGCACCGTGTATAGGCCTTGAAAAACTGAACACAGATCAATCGAGAAAACGGGAAGAATTTGTGTGGAACTATGAAAAAAATAAATAAAATATAAAAACTAAGTAGTCCGGGCGTGCACAAGATAGGTAACATCAAGGAGAGTGTGAGCTCAGGAGCGCCGTGTTCCCGTGGATAGCGTGAGCAATTGCCGAGTGAGAGGTCGTTGGTTCAAGTCTTCCCTGGATCGAAAACCTTAATTTTTTAGTATCTGAAGGTTTACACAAGGAAAAATTTGAAAACGTTAAAACATGTCTTGACAGAGCACAGAGAAAACTGTGCAACTGTGAAACTGTTGCATTCATTTGTTGCAGTTTTTGTGACAAACTCTTATGTTTTCATCACTTTTTTGGGAGTGATTATCACATCCACAAGAAAACCTAAATTTGGCAAGGTATAAGAGTCTCTTTACCCATTCGCCAAGTCTACAAGTTAGGTGGGTCGACAACATATCCCTGTCATGTGACGCAGATGCCGTCACACGTGACGTATAGAATATATCAGGCGTGTTTTCCTGTGGAGGAATAGGTTGACCTATGACCTTGCGATCAAATGTTTTCGGTTCCCATTGGAGAGGCACGTGCTTTCGCCTACCAATCGCACGGTTTTGCGGTGCGGTCGCAAAACACAGACACTAAACTTATTACAGTGAACAGAGACGTCAATGAACGAATGGACAGATCATAACTTGGCGAAAATAAAGAGAGTAAACTTCTCACTCTTGGGAAGACTTGATCCAAGGTCCTCTCGTTCTGGAGCTGCTCACCCTAACCACAGAGCCACGACGCTCCTCAGCTCACACTATCCTTGATGTTGCATATCTTTCGCATGTACTACTCAGTTTATGAAACGTTCCCTAAGAAAAATTATACATAACTGTGCTTAAACTGACACACAATATTTTTTTGCGCAACCCAATCTGACTTTCAATAATCCCTACAAAAGAATGGCCCTGACTAACATTAACCTATGCCTTTCACAAATCACTTGCCTCACAAAAATCTTCGTTACTCGAACTACTGCAATACAGCGAGCGCCAATACTGCCAGCTAAATAAAACACTCAAACATCTGAAGGCACTAACTACTGATAGGCATAGTTAGCAAATGAAAGATTTTGATAGAGAACAAACAATGTATTTACCTCAATAGTGTTCAAAAGTCATAATGTATACAGCAGTTCATGATATCTAGTATTACAAATTTCAAAACTCCGCCATCTCTCTCCACACATCCACCACTGCTGGCGGCTCACCTCCAACTGCGCAACGCTACCCGCTGTTAACAGTCAACTGCCCAACACTACAATAGCATATATTACAACAATGACAACCAGCCACAGACTGCACACAGCACAGCCAGTGATTTTCATACAGAGCGCTACGTGGCGTTACCCATAAAAAAACCTAAACAGCCTACTTACAGAGCCCCCATGCTGCCCACAAAAAATTTTACAAATTGTTTTGGGCACTGAGCAATATATATTTGTTAATTTTTTTAATTACAATAGCAAAGAAATCAAATACACACACGTATTGATACAATGTTGGCCAAAAGCTAAAATTTTCTCACAGTCCATAAAGACAGTCCTGATCGTTCATCACAGTAAAATAGCAGTGTTTTTCTCAAAGTCTTTTTCATAGTTCCGCACAACGTCTTCCAGTTTTCTCGATTGATCTGTGTTCAGCATTTCAAGGCCTATCCACAGTGCCAACTTATAACTAAGTTTGAGCAGGGTGCGATGGGGAGGTTCCCTTGTCAGGACTGAAGACCACAACAACAACAACAAGTCTATATCTCGTGATGAGTAGATTATCATAGCACTTAAATGTTTAGTCAGTCATTGTACGAAATGCTAAAAATCGAATTTTTGTTGCCTCTGGATTTAGTAGATAAGCAGCGTGCAACTGGTATTTCGTGACGAGGCGAGTGTTTCAGCCGTTTACCAATACAGAGAAGCAATCGCTCGAAGAGACAGAAATGCTGTAATTAGAACATCCCTTTTGTTCTGGACGAACAGAATTTTCTGTTGCTGCCCATGTAACCTCCACCTGACAGTGAAAAATTAAACCCCGTGTACCTAATGGAAACTTGGGAAAAGCAGTCGTCACCGAGGTTAATTTGTCGGTAAAGAGGGAGGAGAGGGTTGCATCTAAATGAAAGGAAAAATGAAAATGAAACTGGTGGAAATTAATTTTGAAAAAGGGTAAAGTTAATAAAGAAAGTAAATGTGCGGTCCTTACGTTAACAATTAACTGGCGTTAATTAGATATTTGAGATTTGGGGAAAATTATGGTCGCCAGTCCTATGGACAACTACTATAATAACTGAAAAAGAAAGGTTAATGCACATATAACTAGCACTAAAAGCGTGGCAACTGAAGGTTGACACATGTTGTGTGAAAACTGAATGTTTGTCAGAAGTAATAGATTTCGCTATACACTTAATTTAGCAAAAGAATTAATAAAACCGAAAAATTGAAAGTTAATTTAGTGACTGAAATTAATAGTGAACTTTTTTTCTGAAGCACTAAGAAATTCAATAAAATAAGGTTAGTCTTGGGCTACCTCAACAACCATCTCAAAAGCAACTTGAATCTACGGAATTTAAAAGTAAGAGTTTTAACTTTGAACTTGAATTAAATGATTTTGAACAATTAACAATAGTAAAATTTAGTACGTACCAAGCTGAGCTGCAGTCACAGATAAGCTAAAATTTGGTAAGAAAACTCGCACTCTTAATTTCTGCTTGTGTAATCTAAATATTGTTGACAGCTATGAATATTTTAACTGAATTTTGAAATTAAAGCAGTGAAATTGAATGATATTACTTTAATGCTGGCGTTTGAATTTCAACGACACACGGGTCCATTCCTGAAAAGGAAGGGACCCTGCTTGGTAATGCACTTGGCACAATGAGCGACAAAGATTCATGCTAAGTTGCTGTATTTTTGTGATGCAACAGTTTGAAAAGTTGAGGTCTGACATACAGTTCTAAAACTTTACGTGCTTTCAGCCTTTCTTGTTGGCTGATTGAAGGTTTGAAGTCGTCGATCGAGCAGGTGGCGACAATCACTTATTGTCGGCCGTCGCTGTTGCAGAAGCTGGATGTTGGCGGGCCTTCTTCTCGGCATGGTCAGCAGGCGAAACGGGCTCTTGATGTGCGCCAGCTAATGCTTCCCGTCCGCGACCCCGTGCCAGAAACTATCATAGCAAGTCGAGCGCAATTGCATGCTGCCAAAGCCTGGAAGGGCGGCAACTCGAGGGAGCGTCACACGACACACTAGCTCCACCGCCCTACTCCAGCCTGACTCTGCTCTGCCCACGCTCCACGCGGCAAACACTGCCAAAGATCCTAAACACTTTGGTTCTCCACACGACCTATCGATGTAATCGTTCGATAGCATAGTTCTCCCTAGCCAAGACCCAGCGTAAAAATGCAAATAATATTTATACAAGTAGTAAAACAATTAAAATATATAAAGACACAGAAATGTCATATCTGCAGGTAACAAAATATGGAAAACATTTATAGTATAATAGATATAAATAGGAGCATATGCGTTTACGTCGTTGCTCCCAAACTCAATTCTTTGTAGAAGTTCTTCCGTTTCGTTGCGCACCAGGTGTACGGACTCGTCAGAGTGATTCCGCGGTTACGGAGTGAGGGGCAGTCAGACAGCTTCATACGCCCGTTCGCCGCTCCTCATTGCGTTCCGGGCGTTCTCGACATTTCATCGCGTCGGCCGCGGCTGTAAATCAAGTCTGTGGAGCGGGTGCGCGTGGGCGGGTCGTTACCGCGGCTGAGGCCACTTTACGGTGACATCCCGGCCGGCAGTACGTCTCGGGCGCCGCCCACAAAGCAGCCGCAGACGGCGCGCCAATTACCGTACCTCCCCGCACACGAAAACATTACGGGCGGCGCGCTTTGGAAAGGCGTTCCCGAGTCGCGTGCCGCAGCGTCGTGTACGGTGGTATGCCCGCTGCGAGCAAGAAGGCCCGCGGATGCCACGTCCGTCCGTCAGGCCGGCTTTATGGCGAACGCTGAGGAGGCGCGCGGCTCTTGTTTCCAGCCGCGGTGATTTGTGTCCCCGGAGCCGGCAGGGAGGCGTGTAAAGCCGTCAACAGTAGCGCCGACGGCCTGCCGGGCCCTCTTACAAACGGCGGCGGGTAACAATTTGTCGAGCCGGCTGTAAGCGTCTGAATCGCCAGTTGTTGTGCAAGCTGACGCACAACTATTCCTTCCCGACAGAACTTCTGAGCCACCGAGGTACTGCACTGTCTGACTTGCGTAACAGTGTCTCTAACAAGTAGATGCCACGGAAAGAGATTCGGCGCAGTTCCTCGCAATCATCAAGGCACGCCTCTGTTTCAGCCATGAATCAAGCAATAATTTGGAACGTTATCTTCGATGAGGATAGAAGCTGAAGCGATGAATTAAACTTCGTGCCATGACCAGTACTTGAGTCTGCTGCTAACCAGGCAGATGTGCTAAACACTGTTGCAGCGTGGCTACCAGTCCTCCATCGGCTACTCCACTTCCTAGCAGAAAGCACAATGGTTCAAGTGGCTCTGGGCACTATGGGACTTAGATGTTAAGGTCATCAGTCTCCTAGAACGTAGAACTACTTAAACTTAACGAACCTAAGGACATCACACACATCCATGCCCGAGGCAGGATTCGAACCTGCGGCCGTAGATGTAGCGCGGTTCCATATTGTAGCTCCTAGAACCGCTCGGCCACCCCGGCCGGCTCAGAAAGCACAATTCACACGTTCAGTACTTTTCTCCGCCTTAAATCGTCAGTAACTGCGGAGGCTCTGCGGCGATACTAACGATTTGAGAAGTGGAAAATGAGGTGAAGGTGTGAACTGAAGTTTGTGTTAGCAAGGGCAGTGGACTAGGGTTATCTGTGAAGCGCTGGAGGCGGCTCTGGTATCTGCCTACTAAGCAAAAGAACCGGCGTTCAAGTCCTGGCCATGGCAAAAATCTGATTCAAATGGTTCGGAGCACTATGGGACTCAACTGCTGTGGTCATTAGTCCCCTAGAACTTAGAACTACTTAAACCTAACTAACCTAAGGACATCACACACATCCATGCCCGAGGCAGGATTCGAACCTGCGACCGTAGCAGTCGCACGGCTCCGGACTGCGCGAGCGAGACCACCGCGGCCGGTAAATCTGATTCATTGCTTCAGCTTTTGTCCTTATCAAAGACAAAGTTGAGACTCATATGTCTCCACGAAAATGTGATACCGCCAGACTAGGAACATTGATGTGAACAGAAAGAGATGCACCAAGATCGTTATACCGTGAACTCACGGATACTTACATTTATGTTCGATGATGCAAACTTCTATTTCTCAGATCGTTTTATTTTTCGCGTGTCAACGGTGGAACTGATTGCTCTAGGGGTTTCGTGTACTGTTTAAAGTTAGCGCTTGTTGGGGTCACAGTGTCAACTGTTAGCAGCTTTATCTTCGAAACTTTTGTGTAAATATCTTAGTTTCCAAAAGAAATAAGTCGTATGCTCGATTCTTATATGAACTTTGTATAAATGTCATTCAATTTTTTTTTTTATTGTTGTAGCAACTTGGATGACAGTTCAACAGTTTTCACTGTGGAGGAGATCCAGTGGTTACTACAACACATACAGACACTTTTAGTTCAGATTAGTAAGCCTCTTTAATATACGAAATTTAGCTTGGATAAAATCCGTGTGCTGGCCGCGGTGGCCGAGCGGTTCCAGGCGCTACAGTCAGGAACCGCGTGACCGCTACGGTCGCAGGTTCGAATCCTGCCTCGGGCATGGATGTGTGTGATGTCCTTCGGTTAGTTCGGTGTAAGTAGTTCTAAGTTCTAGGGGACTGATGACCTTAGAAGTTAAGTCCCATAGTGCTCAGAGCCAGGAGAACCTTTGTTTTTATTTTTAAATCCGTGTCCATTTCACTGACAATATGTATTTAGTACCCTCGCTGAGCACAATGAGAACTGTTTATGTCCTTGAATAATACTGAATGACAGTCACATATCACTGTACGTTTCACTATTAATTCTGGTACTCAGTTCTGACTAATGACACTAGCTTGCTCTTGCATCTGAACTATGTTGATACAGCTACGGCTGTCAGGATTAGGGCGAG
Organism: Schistocerca gregaria; assembly: GCF_023897955.1. Taxonomy (NCBI): domain Eukaryota; kingdom Metazoa; phylum Arthropoda; class Insecta; order Orthoptera; family Acrididae; genus Schistocerca; species Schistocerca gregaria. Next base: position 506,069,624 of record NC_064926.1, on the reverse strand, counting down.
CGGCGCCGCATTTTGACGTGGGTAGACTTCTAGCAGCAGAGGCAGCACGCCGAACTGCCTTTAGCTTGTGGTCCCGTAGTGAAGTAACAATTTTACTGGGTCATGTGACGTCACAGGGGGAGGGGAGGGAGGAGGAGGCCAGTATGCGGACCTAGATGAGGAGACAGTGACTGCAGCGACCGCCGATGGCAGCTCCCTTTTCACAATCAGGTGTCCACCTTGTGAATGACCGGAAACCAGCCGAAAAACCCGCCACAGGCTGCACATTCGCATCCTCGGACGCAGACGCTGTCGCTGGGAGAATAGCAGTTGGAGCTCCAGGAGCGTCGAGGCGGCTTTCCAGCGCCGGCGCCTCCATTGACCTCAGCTGTGGCTCTAGGCCTGGCGGCAATATCGGCGTGCTGTGTCTTTGGGAAAACTTTCTGCATCAGAATGGCTGTCATAAGAGCGTCACAGCTGATCCCGGTGACTCTGGTGCAGGCCAGGAGAAAAAACTGAGCGATGTACGACCAACGACCCAACACATACGTGACGACACACGCCGTATCTTACCAAGAACTTTAAAGAAACCTTTGGTGGTTGGAACTTTGTCCGACCCACCAGAACGAACTGTTTCCGTAGTGCCAGCTGCCTCATTTTACCGTCCTTGGCACATTTAAAAATCTTCCCAAAACTTCTGGCATTCGAGCATATCAGCGTTTTTTTAACATTCCGCTCACCTCCGAGTCCCACTACCTCACTAACTGCAAATCGCACCCACCAGTACAGCGCTGTAAGTTACACATACTCATCCACTCCCAGTTGCCGTTTATGACTCACTCATACAGCTTGTTCATTGCCATTACCTGTTTTTGTCTCTGTGCCATTGTCTCCTGAGCCACAGACAAAGTGCTCTTCGTTTCTGTCCCACTACTACAGTCTATTCTCACTGACAGTGTCTCCCTCTTGCTGTCTGCTATTCCTAACATATCATTCCTTCCTTCCTACTGCTGCTCTGTCTTCCATCTCTCTCTTCCTCCTTGTCTCATTATCACTGGATCTCACACGCTTCCACTTTCTCTTCATTTCTTCCCCCCCTCCCCCCCCCCTGCCACTGTCTCCTTCACTCTCTTTCTAACACTGCTTTGTCTCTGTCAACTATATTGCACTGCCACTGTGTCCCTCTCTTTCTCTCACTAAGCCATTGTGTATTCCGTTCCTTTTATATCACAACCACAGTCTGCTGTCTTTCAGCATTTATTACGTATACGTCTATTTGCGACTTCAACTGTCTTCTTCTCTCTTAGTATGAAAAAGAGCAAACATGTTTACATGCCAAAACCATTGGGAAAATTTTTAAAGGCGCTGTGGAAGTTATGATGAGGCATCTGGTACCCTGATTTCCAACAGAGTGTTTTAAATAAACAAGAAAGATTCGCATTATTTTGCGCTCCAGTAGAAGCAATTTTCCTCTGCTTACCTTCTATTTCCTGCTACATCAGGACATGTAACTCATATGGAACTAAATGTACTTCTTAGTGAAATTTAGACAGTTTACTTACGTGAAACTGAAACCACCCAAAACTAATTTTACACGTCACGCCGGATTTTAAGGGCAAAACATTTTGGCATGTCGTCCAGTACCTCAACATGAGATATTCAGAATCATTTTCTAGAGAAAGGAGACACTTTGCAGCATACAGCATGCGGCACTTTATAAACTACGTTTCCGTCTCACAACGTATTTCACGTGTGCATTGCACGGGTACAAGAAGGCCAACTTTGTACCTCTGTATCTCGGAAACGAAAAAAATACATAAACAAAATTTTCAGGCTGTTCGAAATCACGATGCTAGCAATAAATATTAAAATTTCTGCCAATTGCTGTTCATAGCCGTCTTAGTATGCTCGGCTCAGTTTTGGTCCGCTGATGACGGTGGAAATATGGTAAAAAAAAGTTTTTGTAGAGTGTTCCAAAGAACCGCTTCCAGAAGTCCTATCACGCCGACCGTAGACCACATGGCTCATGTGAAAGTTCTGTGAGAACAGTTCTGACAGGAAAAATATTAGCTACTAAGGAGTCGCCATGTGAACTAGGAGGGTGACGAAAAAGAGTATCCGGGAGCTGCACCAATCAAACTTCCATGAGATGTAGGCTATATATTTCACTTCACAAAATGGTTATCGTCGACACTCATGAAATGTTAGAAACAAACCATAAACTTGCACCGCGAACACAAAGGTTCGCACTATCAAGATCGAAGGCGAACGCCTTAGGTGTTACAAAACGCGAAGGGAGTTGAGCTAGGTACCAAGTCTTAAATAATGCATATAGAATCATATTGGTGTAACGAGTGATGAGAACTGATGCAATGTGATGGCATGCAACCGAATGCGAAATATTTTGTCACAGAGATTATCATGAAACTGGCTATCCTTTAATTCGTAGCTGTAGATAATGTGATAATATGTTTTATAGGTACGGGAAAACAAGCAGCGAAAGGCTGATTTTGTCCAATGGTTCCAGGTAGAATGATTTGCAATGCTACACATTCTTCAGTAGGGATAATTTGCACTTAAGGAGTATGATTTTTGTATTCTGGCCAGGAATCAAGCAAAACCAAGTTATTTTGACCAGCTATTGGTAAAAGCCTGTGGTCGTACCATAGTCGTAGTTCTCTTACTCTCATTTTCTCACACCTGCTTGTTGTGACGTAAATATTCGCTACTGCCCTTGCAAGATCTCGCACACGAGGAAGAATAGTAGGGGGCAGAGCACCTCCGACTTCTCGCAGCGTAATAAATAACTTCCCAGTCAGTTTACCATCCAGATTAACAGTCGGCATAATTGAATACGAAAGCGTTAAGGCGTTGACGTTAGTTGATACAACTCTCTTGGTATCTCTAATTTGCAGGGTTAATTTCATTTGCATTTCCTCTGCAAATCACGATTGGTCAGAGTCGAAAAGAAATTCCTTACTGAACGATGGGATAAGTTTAGTTATCTCATCTACAAATGTTCGGGCAAATTCCACAGTTTCCCGTGCAACGTCAAGTTGACGCTTTGTTTGAAATTTCGTTATCTTACATCTTGCAATTCTGTAGCGCTGTTTGAAATTATGGAGCCTTCAATTGCTTCATTTGAAATCACTGTAATCTATGTCGCGTGCAGTTTGAAGTTCATAACGTAGCACGTCACTATCATGCACATCCTGCAAACTTATCGCGCATCCTTGAAACGACCAAACACCACTTTTCGTAACAAGTGCACCTTGTCCTTACTTGAATATCCACAGTTTGTTTTATGCAGGACACGGTCATATTGAAGACTTATTCGAAATCTGTTCATAATACCTTTCTTAGACAGCGATTGTCCTTTACTGCGATTCACTGCAAACGGAATTTGTGGTTTTCTTTCCGGCAAGGATGATGAACCACATGTCTCGACATCGACACGCACCCTTTCACTTATGCACGTATCGTCATTATTATGCACTGTCCGCGCAGTCGAACGTATACGACGCTACCCATTCCACTGAGCCATCCTGCGCAAACGCTACGTCTTTGTCACTCTCAGAAATTCCTTGGGTTCCTTTCTGACGAAATATCAACTTCGGCAACTCTTATTGTACATATAATGCAATTTTTTCTTCATTTATCGTTGCCATTGCTCTGTTTTGTATCAATACCGCAATCACAATGGCACTATTGTAAGTTACTCGCCAACTGTCGAGTTCAACTACGCTCCTTAGCCTCATACCGTGCTCTCCACTGGATAGCTCCATTCCCATCTCCTGTTGCCATTAGCAGATAATATTGTGGACGGATAGTAGAGAATCGTGGGACGTCGAATGTTGCAAACATCGTTGGCCTTTGGCTACCTCGCAACAAGAGGTTCCATACAAGACGAGCCTTCTGTCGGGTATAAAAATGGTCACCAGCCTAAGGGCCATTAAAAACACTTGACCCTACCTGTCTGTCACCAACAGAATACGAAGTCTGAGCACTCGAACATCCAGTTTTTATTCGCGGCGTTTTGGAACATACACCTGGCTGAAAATGACTTACAAGTTCGTGGCACCATCCATCGGTAATGTTGGAATACAATAATTCAGTATGGTGTTTGCCCATCTTTAGCCTTAATGACAGCTTCCACTCTCGCAGGCATATGTTCGATCAGGTGCTGGAAGGTTTCCTGGGGAATAGCAGCCCATTCTTCAAATGCTGCACTGAAAAGAGGTATCGATGTCGGTCGGTGGGGCCTGGCACGAAGTCGGAATTAAAAATACCAAACGTGTTCTATAGGAATCAGCTCAGGACTCTGTACAGGCCAGTCCGTTACAGGGATGTTATTGTCGTGTAACGACTCCGCCACAGGCAGTGCATTATGAATAGGTGCTCGATCGTGTTTAAAGATGCAATCGCCACCCCCGAATGGCTCTTCAACAGCGGGAAGCAGGAAGGTGCTTAAAACATCAATGTAGGCCTGTGCTGTGATAGTGCCACGCAAAACAAAAAGTGGTGCAAGCCCACAACATAACACCACCGCCTCCGAATTTTACTGTTGGCACTACACACGCTGGCAGATGTTCGCCGGGCATTCGCCCCGTTCTGCTCTCTTACGATTTCTAATGACTACTGAGGTCGCTGATACGGAGTACCTGGCAATAGGTGGCAGCACAATGCACCTAATATGAAAAATGTATTTTTTTGGGAGTGTCCGGTTAATTTTGATTACATAGTGTATTAGGGACGCATCTTGTGGCATCTTTATCTAACCAATATTTACCTTTTGCGGAGCTGTGTACTTTCATTGGCAGTCTCAAAGGCGAGTGAATCTCTAATTGATCTTACTCTGAGTTGACGGCAATAGCTTGTGCACTATGCAGAGTGCAACGTCGCACAGTACTGTGCTTCGTAGACGCTCGCCTGCACCAATGACGGCGGAAAGATAGTAAAACAACACTTTTTTTTGGGGGGGGGGGGCGGTTCCCGAGGAACCGCCCACGAACTAATAGTGCCTCTATAAAGCCTCATTAAGCCCACCGTGCACGACATCCAATGCAAGAAGAACTAACCGATGTGCTGCATTTTCCTAAGCAGGC